>NC_090397.1:51154958-51897156 GCF_036365525.1 Heterodontus francisci | reverse complement strand
GGAACTGCATTTTCAGAAGCCCAAAAGCCTGCTTGGTGGTGGTCCTAGTGAGCAGATGGCTTTGTTTGTAACGCCTCTGTGTCTTTGTGTCAGGGTCTCATAAAGGGGTGAGTAGCCATCTCTTCAAGGGATATTCCTTGTCCCCTAGAATCCAAGCATGTAGTTTGGGTGGGTGGGGTGGGGGGGGGTTGCGATGGTGGGTGGTGGTGAAATGAAGAGTTGTAGCAGCCTGGATTGCTGGGGGATACGAACATGTGAATTAGGAGCAGGAGTAGGCCACTTGGCCCCTCAAGCCTGCTCTGCCATTCAACAAGATCATGGCTGATCTGATTGTAACCTCAACTCCACATTCCCGCCTATCCCCAATACTTTCACCCCCTTGCTTATCAAGAATCTATCTACCTCTACCTTAAAAATATTTAAATACTCTGCTTTCACCGCCTTTTGAGGAACAGAGTTCCAAAGACTCACGACCCTCTGAGAGAAAAAATTTCTCCTCATCTCTGTCTGAAATGGGCGACCCCTTATTTTTAAACAGCGACACCTAGTTCTAGATTCTCCCACAAGAGGAAACATCCTTTCCACATTCACCCTATCAAGAGCCCTCAGGATCTTATATGTTTCAATCAAGTCACCTCTAACTGTCCAAAACTCCAGTGGAACAAGCCTAGCCTGTACAACCTTTCCTCATAAGACAACCCGCCCATTCCAGGTTTTCGTCCAGTAAACCTTCACTGAACTGCTTCCAATTCATTTACATCCTTCCTTAAATAAGGTGACCATTACTATACACAATACTCCAGATGTGGTCTCACATCCCTGTATAACTGAAGCATGACCTCCCTACTTTTGTATTCAAATCCCCTTGCATTAAATGATAACATTCTATTAGCTTTCCTGATTACTTACTGTACCTGCATACTAGCGTTTTGCAATTCATGCACTAGGACACCCAGATCCCTCTGCATCTCAGAGCTCTGCAATCTCTCACCATTTAGATAATATGCTTCTTTTTTATTCTCCCTGTCAAAATGGACAATTTCACATTTTCCCACATTATACTCCATTTTTCAGATCTTTGCCCATTCACTTAACCTATCTATATCCCTTTGTAGCCTCCTTATGTCCTCTTCACAACTTACTTTCCTATCTATCTTTATATCATTAGCAAATTTAGCAACCATACCTTCGGTCCCTTCATCCAGGTCATTTATATAAATTGTAAAAAGTTGAGGCCCCAGCACTGATCCCTGTGACACACCACTCATTACACCTTGTCAACCAGAAAATGACCCATTTATGCCTACTCTCTGTTTCCTGTTAGCTAGCCAATCTTCTATCCATGCCAATATGTTACTCTCTACACCATGAGTTTTTATTTTCTGCAATAACCTTTGATGTGGCAGCTTATCAAATGCCTTCTGGAAATCATTCTTGGCAGGTGGGGGTCTTCATGACACTGTCCAATCTTCTGACCTGCCATCCATCTTTGCACAATTATAGGCTTTTTCTTTAAGTTTGATACTATCTTTAACTTTTTTACTTAACCACGGATTATGGATTCTTCCCTTGAAAATTTTCTTTCTCATAGGAATGTATCTATTCTGTGTATTCTGAAATATCCCTTTAAATGTCTGCCACTGCATCTCTATTGACCTATCCCTTAATCTACTTTGCCAGTTCACTTTAGCTAGCTCTGCTATCGTGCCCTCATAACTGCCCTTATTAAAATTTAAAATACTATTCTTAGACCCACTCTTCTCTCCAGCCTAAGTCGGAGCTACCTGGACATGTCAGAGAACCAGTGCCGCAGGAGATTATGAACCTTCAGGTAGATGGTCACAGAGATATGTGCCTTTGTCGTGGAAGACCTCACACCTCACAGCACTGCTCACCATAAATTGCCAGTAGCCGTCGGAGTCACTGAGGCCTTGCACTTCTTTGCCTCTGGCTCCTTTCAAGGATCAGCTGCAGACTTGCTGCGATCTCACAAGCGGCTGCACACCCCTGCATCTCACAGCTTACTAATGCCCTATTTGCGATAGTTGAGCAGTACATTCAAGTCCAGACAGTTGGGGCCTCGCAGCCACAAGGGACAGTGAGTTTCACCTCATCGCTGGATTCCCCCAGGTACAGGGCAGCATCGATTGAACCCATGTGGCCATCAAGGATAGCAGACACGTGGGAACACCACCACCTGCAAGCTCCCCTCCAAGTCACCTACCACCATGACTTCGAAATATATCACCATTCCTTCACTGTCGCTGGGTCAAAATCCTGGAACTCCCTTCTTAACAGCAATGTTAGTGTACCTAAACCCCAAGGACGGCAGTGGTTCAAGAAGGCAGCTCACCACCACCTTCTCAAGAGCAATTAGGGATGGGCAACAAATGTTGGCCTTGCCAGCGATGCCCACATCCGATGAAAGAATAAAAAGATGTTGAGATTTTGGGCAGGGGGCACGGGTTGCATGCTGGGTTGGCTCAGGCCAGTGGCACAGAGGTGGCAACAAAGTCCCTAATTGCTCTTGAGAAAGTGGTGGTGAGCTGCCTTCTTGAACTGCTGCAGTCCATCTGGTGTGGGTACACCCACAGTACTATTAGGGAGGGAGTTCCAGGATTTTGAGGGTATGGCCTCCGTTGCCTTCCAGACCCTCTCCACTGCCCTCTTGATGCCATGGCTGAGCCCTTCCTGTGAAGAATTTTGCTCCTCATCACCATCAGACCCAAAATCTGAGTCGTGCTCCCATTGCTAGCTGCTGCCTTTCTTGCACTCAGGTGGCCTCCCAATTGTGTCTGGAAGCCTTGCCCCCTTCTTTTATGTCCCCGTGATGGCAGGAGAGTGACCACCCTGTACTGCCCAAGCCTGCAACCTGAGCAGACCTGATGGCACCAGTGTGTCAATGGTTGAGTGAGTGTCCCTCTTCTCTCCCTCAAACTGAATGTAAAATTCAATCATATTATGATTGCTGCTGCCTCGGGGCACCTTCACTATGAAGTCATTAATTAATTCCATCTTGGTACACAATACCAGGTCTAGTATAGCCTGCTGTCTGGTTGGCTCCAGAATGTGCTGTTCTGTGAAATTATCCTGAAAACATTCTATGAACTGCACATCTAGGCTCCCTTTGCATATCTGCTTTTTTCTGTCTATATGTCATGGCAGCTGCCAGGAAAGTGAATGCGCACATGCAGGAAACTCTTGTTGTGGTCGCAGACCTGCTGAACGTTGAGGGAATGGAACCCCTTCCTGTTGATGAATCTATCTCGCTGGTCAGTCAGTCCTTTGACAGCACCTACCAAAACCGTGATCTCTTCCACCTAGAAGAACAAGGGCAGCAGGCACGTGGGAACATCACCACCTGCAAGTTCCCCTCCAAGTCACCCACCATCCTGACTTGGAAATATATCAGCATTCCTTTACTGTCGCTGGATAAAAATCCTGGAACTCCCTCCCTAACAGTACTGTGGGTGTACTGCACCAGATGGACTGCAGAGGTTCAAGAAGGAAGCTCACCACCACCTTCTCAAGAGCAATAAGGGATAGTCAACAAATTCTGGCCTTGCCAGTGATGCCCACATCATATGAAAGAATAAAAAGAAAATATTGAGATTTTGGTGGAGCGGGCATGGGTTGCATGCTGGGTTGGGGCAGGCCTGTTGCATGGAGGCGGCAACAAAGAGGGGAGCCAGTCATGATCGTTCCCAAGAAATTAGGTGGGTGCATAAATGGGCTGATGATCAAGAGTAGACTGATGGGGCAGTAACTGGCTGGATTGGATTTGCCCTGCTTTTTATGGACAGGTCATACCCGGGCAATTTTCCACATTATCGGGTAGATTCCAGTGTTATAGCTGTACTTGAACAACTTATCTAGGGACGCGGCTATCTCTGCAGCACAAGTCTTCAGTACTACTGCCAGTATGTTGCCAGAATCCACAGCCTTTGCAGTATCTAGTATCTTCAGCCATTTCTTTATATCACGTGGAGTGAATTGGATTGGCTGAAGACTGGCATCTCCAATGCTGGGGACCTCAGGAGGAGATGGATCCTCCACCTGGAACTTCTGGCTGAAGATGGTGATAAATGTTTCAGCTTGACTTTTGCACTGATGTGCTGGGCTCCCCCATCATTGAGAATGGGGATATTTGTGGAACCTCCTCCTCATGTTAGTTGTTTAATTGTCCACCACTTTTCACGACTGGATGTGCCGGGACAGCAGAGCTTTGATTTGATCTGTTGGTTGTGGGATTGCTTAGCTGTCTATCGCACGCTGCTTCTGCTGTTCGGCAAGCAAGTAGTCCTGTGCTGTAGCTTCATCGGGTTGACACCTCATTTTTAGGTATACGTGGTGCTGCATGTTCTCCTGCACTCCTCAGATAAGCCAGGGTTGATCCCCTGGCTTGATGGTAATGGTAGAGTGAGGGATATGCTGGACCATGAGGTTACAGATTCTGTCTGAATACAATTCTGCTGCTGTTGATAGTCCGCAGCGCCTCATGGATGCCCAGTTTTGAGCTGACAGATCTGTTCTAAATCTATCCCATTGAACACGGTGGTAGTACGGCACAACAGGGGGCAACACAGTGGAGCAGTGATTAGCACCGCAGCCTCACAGCTCCAGGGACCTGGGTTCAATTCTGGGTACTGTCTGTGTGGAATTTGCAAGTTCTCCCTGTGTCTGCGTGAGTTTCCTCCGGGTGCTCCGGTTTCCTCCCACCGCCAAAAGACTTGCAGGTGATAGGTAAATTGTGTAGGTAGGTGGTAGGGCATATGGGATTACTGTAGGGTTAGTATAAATGGGTGGTTGTTGGTCGGCACAGACTCGGTGGGCCAAAGGGCCTGTTTCAGTGCTGTATCTCTAAATAAATAAAAAACATGATGGAGGTATTTTCAGTGTAAACATGGGTCTTTATATGTCTCTCTACGAGCTCTCAATGAGCTATCTTAATTGGACTCATTACTGGATCAAGCAGGTTCCCGGGGCTGACCCACCCCCACCATGATGAAACTCGCTGGCGGCGTAATTGGCACGGGAAAAAGGCATGCCGGCTGACGCTGCTATTTTCATCACCACTCTTCTGGGCTGTTGCTCATTCAGCACACTGCATTAGTGTTGAAATAGGGAGTGCCAACTATCAGAAGATCAAGAGAAGTTTCTCAGAAACCCAACCAAATACAATAAAGAAATGTTTTTCACACACAAAAACAAGAAATGCTGGAATCACTCAGCAGGTCTAGCAGCATCTGTGGAAAGAGAAGCAGAGTTAACGTTTCGGGTCAGCGTCCCTTCTTCGGAATGTTTTGATTGGCCCTGAGAAAATAAGTGAATTATTTTCCTTACCCACAACGCATAGATAAATAATGATGTAGATCAATCTCTGCCAGTGATATAAAGGAGCAGCTTTGCTGTCTGTCCAAGGTGTGGCTTTTTATAGTGAAGGTTAAGAAATATATCAAACTATAAATACATCTTTCCTTCTCCACCAAATATTTCTGTAATTGTTATGTCCCTGAGGGCTGACAGGAGTATATTGTGTGGAAGGTTACATAAACTTGGCATATATTCCCTTGATTTTTAGATGGTTGAGTCATGATCTAGAGAGTCATACAACACTGAAACAGGCCCTTCAGCCCACTGAGTCTGTGCTGACCATCAACTACCCACTTAAACTAATCCTACATAAACCCATATTCCCTCCCACATCCCCTCCTGCATTAATCCCATATTCCCTACTATTCTCCTACCTACACTAGGGGAAATTTACCTATCAACCTGCAAGTCTTTGGCTGTGGGAGAAAACCAGAGCACCTGGTAGAAACCCACACAGTCACAGGGAGAACTTACAAACGCCACACAGACAGTACCCAGAACTGAACCCGGGTTACTGGAGCAGCGAGGCTGCGGTGCTAACCACTGGGCCACCCTCTAATTGAGGTAATTAAAATGATAAAGGGATTCAATAGACAAGATACAGGGAGACCATTCTCTTCTGGGCAGGGGATTCCAGAACAAGGGAGCATAATCATAACATTAGAGCTAGGCTATTTCAGAGTGAAGTCTAGAAGAACTTTCTCCACACAAATGGTAGTGGAAATCTTGAACTCTCTCCCCAAAAGGCTGTGGATTGAAACATTCTAGACTGAGATAGATAGATTTTTGTTGGGTAAGGGTATCAAGTGATATAGAGGTAAGGAAGGTAAATAGAATTTGGGTATAGGTCAGCAATGATCTAATTGGATGGCGGGATAGGCTTGATGGGCTGTTCCTATCAGGGAATACATGGCATAAAGGGCAGAAAGCCCAGAGAATGCAGTCAAGTCGAGTTCAAAAGGCAAAGACAAACACCGATAACATAGGACTGGGATGTTACATGTCACTAAAGTATTCAGTGCTAGCCTTGACTCATAGTAGCACTCTCACCTGAGGCAGAGGGTTGTTAGTTCAAGCCCCACCTCAGGACTTGAGCACATAATTTTGGCTGACACTTCAGTGCACTATAGAGACCGTGTGAAGCAAAAACAGATAAACAGAGTTAAGATACAGATCAAACATGATCTAATAGAATGCAAGAAGGGACTTGAGGGGCTGAATAGCCTCCTCCTTTTCCTTAGCTTGGACTTGCACTGACTGATGTTGTACTGTGCTGACCCTGATTGATCTCACAAGTCAGCTCATGCAAGTCTCCATTAGGAGCAGCAATGTGCCGATTGTCTCCACTGTGCCTCTGAGGACTATTATTGGCTCCCCCATTATCCTCCTCTCCCTCTTGTGTTGTCCTCCACCCCACCCCCATCCACCTCCATACACCACCCCAGCCCCCACTTTCCCCCCGCCCGCCACAAAATAAGGCACTGTTGGTGAGTCAGGCTTGAAACTCATCCCTGGGAGAAGTGCAAGTGTCCTGCAGAGAAGTGACAGGCCCTGGCAGCTCGCCCAGATTATCTACATGAACATCAAAGCCCAAATTCTGGCCAGCTTCGGGCTTCCTGGTTTGGGTGCATTTTGGGGTCTAGTCACAGTCTTCGTGCCTGAAACTAGGGGCCAAAGAATTGACAGCCCTTTAGTTCATTTTTTATTCTTTCACAGGTTGTGGGTACTGCTGGCTCGGCCAGCATTCATCACCCATCCCTAATTGCCCTTGAGAAGGTGGTAGTGAGCTGCTTTCTGAAACCACTGCAGTCCCTGTAGTGTAGGTACACCCATGGCAATATAGTTCTGAGTCAGGATGGTGTGTGACTTGGAGGGGAACTTGCAGGTGGTGGTGTTCCCATGCATCTGCTGTCCTTGTCCTTCTAAGTGTTAGAGTTCGTGGTTTGGAAGGTGCTGTCGAAGGAGCCTTGTATCTAGTATATGGTATACACTGCTGTCACTGTGCGTCAGTGGTGGAGGAAGTGAATGTTTGTGAGTGGGGTGTCAATCAAGTGGGCTGCTTTGTCCTGGATGGTGTCAAGCTTCTTGTGTGTTGTTGGAGCTGCATTCATCCAGGCATGGGGAAAGTATTCCATCACACTCCTGACTTGTGCCTTGTAGATGGTGGACAGATACTTTGGGGAGTCAGGAGGTGAGTTACTCGCCACAGGATTTCCAGCTTCTCATCTGCTTTTGTACCCATAGTAATTACATGGTTGGTCCAGTTCATATCCTGAGCCATGCATTTATGCAGCCATCATTGGGGGCAGGTTGATGGGATTGAGAGTCAGAGAATCAGTGGTATATTGACTGAGTGGAAGGAATCCCAGCCTCCATTGATGAGTCTACCTCTCTTAATCCCACTATTGAGCCAGGCCAGCTGGACAATCATCAGATCACATGAGTATTGCAGACACACTTGGCTCACCAATCAATGAAAGATGAACTTGCATTTATATAGCGCCTTTCATGACCTCAATCAATGAAGTTGTTTTGAAACTTTAATCACGGATGTCGATTAGCAAGTCTGTCACGAAGGGCTGACTCAGTTCCAAACCTTTAGCACCAGTTGTATATCATTGTAATGCCAACTCAATTCCAGAGAGACCCCACTTTCCTCCCCCCTCAGCTCCTCATCGTTGAATAGAATTAAAATCGGGAGACACCTAAAACAGGTTACCAATTTTAGACTATTATACAAATTTTTAAAGTTTGTACAATTCACTGTTTAACGAGGAGTGGTGTGCCCATGAATTGTTCATTGTTTATTCAGGAGAGCAGGTGTCCACATAAAATTAAGTCTTAAATCAGGAGTCCTGGTGGATTGTATCCAAGCATTTTAAAAGAATCTAGGGAAGAGATAGCAGAGGCACTATTACACATATTTAATAGTTTGTTACAAAAAAGTGTAGGTCAAAGGCCTGGTGGATAGCTAATATTATACTTATATTTAAGAATGGAGATAAAACTTGCTCAGGGAATAATAAGTCCACCAATATCAGTTGTAGGAAAGATGAAGTAATCCCTATTGAGGGGGAAAATAGAAAACATCTAGAAACCAAAAAAAAGTAATGAATACTCAGCATGAGTTTCAAAAGGGAAAGTCTTGTTTGACTGACCTCATAGAATTCTTTGAAGAGGGAACAGAGTAGACAAGAGTAATATAATAAATGGAATATATCCTGATTTCTAAAAGGCCTTCGAAAAGGTACCACATAATAGACTAATGAATAAGGTCAAAGCATACAGAGTCAGGGATAAGTGGCAGAGGTGGGAAGTGGGGTTCCACAAGAATCAGTACTGGGACCACAGTTCACAATTTATATTAACGATTTAAACTTATGAATCAAGAACCCAATTTCTAAGTTGCAGATGACACCAATTTTTTTTTGGGGGGGTGGGGGTTAGAGAGGGGTTGGTCTATACAGAGCAGGACTGCAATAAATTAGAAGACATTAATAAAATTACATAATGGGCATATAATTGGCAAATGAATTTCAACATAGGTAAGTATGAAGCATTACAGTTTGTTAAGAAAAATATGGAGGTCAAATATTACTTGGAAAAGAAAAATCTAAATGGAGTGGTAGAGAAAAGGGTGTAGAAATACACAAATCACAAAAAGTAGTGACGCAGGTTAATAAGGCTTTGTAAAAGGAAAACCAACAACTGGGATTTATTTCTAAAGGGATAGAATTGAAAAGTAGTAAGGTTATGCAAAAGTTGTATTGAACATTGGTTAGACCAGACTTACAGTACTGTTTATAGTTCTGGTCACTATTATAAAAAGTATACAGAGGTACTGAAAATGGTGCAAAAAAAGATCTATGAGGATGATACCAGAACTACAAAGTTGTACCTAGCAGGGAAGAATGAAGGATAAAGAGGCCGGGTCTCTTTTTTTTCTTGAAAAAAGGGTGAGGGTGACATGACAGAGGTCTTTAAAATTATGTTGCCGATGATTCTGCTTTACCCATTTACACCCCATTTAGACCCATCTTTTGTTTCTTTACTTGTCCGATTACCATCTCTTAGAAGCCACCAATATAGGATAATTAAATAGGGAATTCAGAAGAGACTTTTACCCAGAGAGTGGTGAGAATGTGAACCTCGGTACCACAGGCAGTAGTTGAGGTGAATAATATAATGCATTTAAGCGGAAACTAGATATGTGAGGGAGAAGGGATTAGAGGGTTATATTGATAGAATTAGATAAGGAAATATGGGAGGAGGCTCAAGTGGAGCATAAATGCCGGCATGAACTTGTTGGGCTGAATGTCCTGTTTCCGTGCTGTCCATGTAATGAGTGAAGGTGTGTCCGTGCTGTACAGTTCAGTATTTAATCAAGAGTGGTGGGAGGGAGGACGCCAATGTATAGTTCAGTGCTTAATGTGGAGCAAGTTATCATTGAAGAACATTGAAGCATAAAGTGCAAGTGAGGTGACAGCGTATTAAATGTTTCTGGGTTTGAAGAAAAGGATCTGAAGGTGGATAGAAGAGATTGGGAGATGTGGTGCAAAGGTGGGTAGGATTGCGGGATAAGGTGACAAAGTGGATATGTGGGGATGGGGGATACAGTAAGACGGTAGATAGGATTGAGAAATATCAAAAAATTAGGAATTTCTTGGGAAAATTACCTTGTCTTGTTATGCCGTTTCAATTTTCAAAACATTTATATTTTCATTTTATAGAACATGCACAGACAGATTTTTTTTTTCATTTTATTAGTTTCTTATGCACAAGGGTAAAATCTAATTATGTTTCCCTTACTATAAATTTCTCCCACACTCTTTTAAAAAAATTGCAAACCCCACCCCCCCCCCCCCCATATTTATTTAGATCCCTGGATTATGAACCATTCCTTTTACCCATTCTGTATCTCAGGCCATAACACCCACAATGCACATCTCTATAGAGCAGCTTAGCTAGTCTACAATCGCTACATTCACAATGGTAAATATTGTAATGTACCATCTGTTTGAATGTTTTATTATCTCTCAATCCATGTAATCTAATCCCCAAACATGGAAGCAAAGTTGTCCTGGTTGTCCAAAGTTGTCTAACCTCTACTGCGGACACACCCCTCTAACCTTCAGTGAGGTCACCCCCTCTAACCTCCACTGAGAAGATTTTTTCTTTCTTGGTAGTTTGGCTTGGCTGATCTAACCCTAGATGCCGTGAATCTCTATCTCCTTTGGCAACAGGTGTGGGGAAGAAATAGAAGAAAACAGCACAAAAACCTGTCCCCCTCACCTTCCCTTCCCCATTACTGCCTCCTAAGATCATTTTCACTGTCAAGTCAATGAGCCCGAAGTGAATTTCATTTTGGCACCATGCCACCAGACTGCTGGACGAAAACCCTGCTTCCTCTGAGGGTAGGGTGACCTCATTACAGCCTCCAGGACAAGTCCCCAATGACCAATGCAAAATAACGAAGTGAGGCACATTTATTTATTTATTTAGAGATACAGCACTGAAACAGGCCCTTCGGCCCACCGAGTCTGTGCCGACCAACAACCACCCATTTATACTAACCCTACAGTAATCCCACATTCCCTACCACCTACCTACACTAGGAGCAATTTACAATGGCCAATTTGCCTATCACCTGCAAGTCTTTGGAGCACCTGGCGAAAACCCACATGGTCACAGGGAGAACTTGCAAACTCCACATAGGCAGTACCCAGAATTGAACCCGGGTCCCTGGAGCTGTGAGGCTGCGGTGCTAACCACTGCACCACTGTGCCACCCTTTATTGCAGAGAATTCACTTGGATGTTTCCTCTCCACAGTGAAAAGTCTGGTCATGCAGCCTGGGAAAGGTCATAGAATTCCTTGCCATTCTGATGGATGAGAAGTCGCAATAGATCGTGGATGTACCATCGTTTAGGTTGCTGTAAGACAAATAAGCCTAGAGTCTGCCTATAACCCAGTTCTGCAAATCTCACTGACGTTGTGCCTCACCACTACCATGAGTGTTTTTATTGGGTTAAATTTCAACACCAAGCTCCTAACATAGAAAGCTGGCAGGTTTTGCATCATACACACAAGATGAGAAAGAATCAAATGTTTAAATGAAAGATTTTTTTTAAAATTAAAATTGACATTTTTTGCAATTCAGGGCTGTAAAACTGTGCTGGGGGATTGGGGCTGGCTGGTGTTGTTGGCTCTTAGTCTGAGGGAGCCACAATAAGGGGTGCGAGGTAGTCAGAGTGGTGGATTCCAAAAGTGTACTTGGGGTAGCTTTTATGCAAGTTCACCTGGGAAAAAATCACAAAGGGTTAAACTTCTAAGTCTCTCCACATGTTAGTAATGCAACACAAATAATTCCATGCATTTCTTTTAAATTGAGACCGTACATAAAACACTCTCTTCCTAAATGGTGTGGAACTGAAAGCAGGGAGGCCTCATGTTCAATCTCAGTCTCAAGTGAGGAACAGCTGCTCAGCTCATTGTGCCTCAGGAGGACCCTGGGATAGGGAAAGGCCAAATCTGCCATGGTCCCTGCATTCCTGATGTGATCTGCTGGAACATACTACAAATGTAGCAAGTGTGAGCTGTGCCCAAGGACAGGAGGTGATGATGCCTCGTGTGATCATATAGCTTGCAGACATTTGGGGGTGGAAATTGGGATATGTTGCAATCATTTTTCAGATAACAGGCACAAAGGAGACCAATTTACCAGTGGGACAACCCACACCCTAGCTGTACAGGCCTTGGGCCAATTGCTAAAGTCATAGAGCCCATTACTTTTGGCACACCAGGTGGATGCCTAAAATGGTGACACGGGTCCTGCCAATCATTCCCCCACCCATTGCCCAGCTGCCAATGAATATACCAGTCAGTGGCCATAGGAACACGAGGATGTCATTCAGCCTGTCAGAGCTGTTTTGCCATTCATCAGATCATCGCTGATCTGTTCCTCAACATTTACCCACTTTGGTTCTGTATGCTTTAATACCCTTACCTGATACCAGTGCACTGGTTCCCACAGCCCAACAAACAAATTCACAAACCAAGCTCAAAGAGTGATAATTCTTGTGAGGGGGAATTGTCAACAGTGAGTGGTGAAGTGGAGGGCAGTAAATTTGTTCTCATCAGTAGCATACGATCAACGGAAGTGAATTCTTCTCTGATCCAGGTATACAGTTAATCAGTGAGTCCATATTCTGGTTCTGTTGGCCAGGCTGCCGCCTTTTCATTCGGAGTGTTTATGATCGGGAATCCATTGTAAGAAAGGTGAAGGCAACAAAGTACAATTTTCAATCCATCCCTCAACTCAACTCCTCGCCATACCCCTCATCCCTTCTCTACATAGGAACACATGTAATTA
The DNA here is from genome assembly GCF_036365525.1 of Heterodontus francisci. NCBI lineage: Eukaryota > Metazoa > Chordata > Chondrichthyes > Heterodontiformes > Heterodontidae > Heterodontus > Heterodontus francisci. Next base: position 51,884,412 of record NC_090397.1, on the reverse strand, counting down.
TCTTCTGATTCCATTTACATCATCCATTTCAATGTCATTACTTGGTTACTTATTCCGCAACTCAATTACCCTTTGAGTGATAAAGATCCCCCCGCCTCCGACTTCCCTACTTATGCCCTACCTGCCATTTGAACCTTTCACCCCACCTTTAGAAAGTCCCTTCAGAATCCGAACACTTTGGTGAGGCCATCATTTACATATGAGCACACAAAGAAGGCCTAGGACTAGCTGGTCCTTCCAGGCTGCCCCTAACTAACACAGCACAGCTTCAGGTGGGAATCAGCGTTGGGGCCTCTGAATGAGGCCTGGGAGTTAGAATATCCTAGGACTCATGCTCTGGAGGGCTCAGATGGTTCTTCGACCACTTCAACCCTCTCCCCTCCCCCACACCCCCCACCCCTGACCACTCCTCCCTGATTCTCACCCCTAGTTAAAATTATTATGCTCGTGTCAGTCAGGAACCATTCTCTCATAATGGTGTGAAGTGCTGCAGAGTCTACACAATGTGATCCTCTCTTTGGCAGCAAATTAACATCCTGAGTTACTATTGCAGCCAGTTTGAGCTAATTTTAAAGATAACTGAATTTAACATTAGATAAATATTATAAAAGATCACAATACAATTCAGGCAATTCATGCAGAGATCAAAACATTACAAGAACAACCCAGGTTCAGATTCACATAACCCACAGGGCAAAAGTCCAGATTGGAGGCACATTTACCTACTGATACCTTGGGGAGAGTTCAGCCTAACACAATGGGGAGTGGATGAGATTAAGTGACAGATTCCTATTCAGAATCGCTACTTACATCTTCTGTTCTGTAACGATTAGGTCCTGGTTTCATTGTAGTGTCTCCTGGAATCTGATTACGTTCCACGATGGTGTATATAGGTGCTCTGGTTTTGAACACATCAGTTTCTACGTGTTTATATGCACATGGCCCTGGGGTCTGCAATTAAAGATTAGTAAGATCCAAGGCTGGTAGACAAAAAGTACTTTTGTAAAAAAAAAGTCAGTCTTGTTTTTACATTTTTTTATATTATTCATCTGAGGCTGTGGGCAAGGCCTGCATTATTGCCCTATCCCTAGTTACCCTGCAGAAAGTGATGATGAGCCTTTTTTTTTGAACTGCTGCAGTCCATGTGGTTAATATGCTCCCGCAGTGCTGGTCGGTAGGGAGTTCCAGGACTTTGGCCCAGCGACAATGAAGGAACGGTGACATATTTCTAAGTCAGGATGGTGTGTGATGTGGAGGGGAACTTGGATGTGATGGTGTTCCTAAGCACTTGCTTCCCTTGTCCTTCTAGGTGGTAGAGGTCATCAGTTTGGGACCTTATCACACCTCCTAAAAACATCTCAAAGTGCTCTACATGCAATTAATTACAAATGCAATGAATTTTGTGGACGAAAATGTGGGAGCTATTTTAGGCACAATGAAATCCCACAAACAGCAATGACCAGTTAATCTGTTTTTTGCTGATGTTGGTTGAGGGAGAAATGTTGACCAGGACACTGGGAGAACTACTTGCCGTGGGATTCTTAACGCTCGCCTGAACAGATGGGTCCTTAGCTTACCATCTCTTTGGGAGCACAGCACCTCCGACACACTCCCTTAGCCCCTGTCAGGCAATCAAGGCCAGGAGAGGGAAAGCCCTGGGTAACTGAGGTCCAAGTTGTCCTGGTGGGACACTCCTGCTCTTCCTGGCCCAAAAGGAAACTCACTTGACCTCTTCTGGCCCTGGCTCCTGTTCTCAACAGGTTTATCCAATGGGGAAGTCACCATGTCTTCCCATACTCAGGTCTGAGGTTACAATCACAGATTGGAGCCTGAACAGGCACATTTAACACTGAAACCAGACAGGTTTAGAGGTGGGGAAAGGAATGGGCAATTCCCCCACTCCATATTAACTATGTTTCCCAACCACCCTAGTTTCCATCAAGCAGGGAGAGTTAAAATCAAGGCCAGAAATGAAACAGACCTTGACCCCATGTCCCAGACTTGAATTCACTTACCTTCACAATCTTACTCAGCATGCTACCAAATGCAGTTTTCTGTGACATGGTGTAGGCAGGTGCTGCTTTCAGATGTGGAATTTTAGGCCCAGACACTGCCACTTCATTGTAACGTGCAGGCCCTAGTGCAAAAAGGAAACAGAGCTGAGATGAGCTATTCACATGGCCCACAGTGTCCATGCTATGCCAGGTCAGGCAGCCTGGATTTCAGGCAACAACCATCAGGATCTGAACTGATGCCGAGCTAGAGGGCCAAGCCTCAGAGTTCCTCTCAGAGATAGAATCTTACAGCACAGAAGGAGACCATTCACCCCATTGTGCCAGTGCTGGCTCTTTGAAAGAGCTATCCAATTTGTCCCACTGCCTCTGTTCTTTCCCCACAGCCCTCTAAATCTTCCTTTTCAAGTATTTATCTCTTTTGGAGGTTATTATTGAATCTGTTTCCAGCATCTTTTCCGTCAGTGCATTCCTGATCATAACAACTCGCTGTATAAAAAACATTTTCCACATCTTACCCAGTTCTTTTGTCAATTATTTTAAATCTGTGTCCTCTGGTTATGGACCCTTACGGTGCTGGAAACAAGTTCTCCTGACTTACTCTATCAGAAACCTTCATGATTTTGAACATTTCTAAAAAATCTACCCTTAATCGTCTCTACTCTAAGGTGAACAACTTCTCCAGTCTCTCCACCAAGGTTCACCCTGAGTTCACACCAGATTTTCAGCTGGGAGCCTCCTTAATACCAGGCCCCTTTAAAATATGACAGTGAGTAAAAATGGTTCCATCAGGGAAATCTCCCTTTAAAAGTGGTGCAGCACAGGGACACCTGTTTTAAAAGGAGTTTGCTCACATGGCGAGATTCCCTCTTTAAACTGTGTTGTAGTGCCAAAGGGAAGCTGGGCTCAGAGCACATATGCGTGCAAATGTTTAATCATCACATATACCAGTCAAAGGCAGAGCAGCTCAGGCAGTGGGGTACCAGGGAGTGGACTGGGACAGACAAGAGTGAGTGCCAAATACATCCGATCTGGGCAGAGTGAGGCCCAGTAGATTTTAAATCCAGGCAGCTGGTCAGCTGCCGCTCTCTGAAATGAATGGGAAGCAGCTGCTGGTCAGAGGGTGGAAGGCAAGGGCACATTGGCAAGAAGGCAAGTTGCAGGGTGGGAGAATGAGGAGGGGATAGGGGAGGCCTAAACTTTCCACGTGGGGTGTGGAGAACCTGCTCCTCAGTCAAAAAAACGTACCTGTTTGGGCCTCCTCCAGTCCTGGACTCTCCTCCTGCTTGAACCAAATTTCTCCTTTGGACTGGAGCTAAAATGACAGTTGGCTCAGTGGCAGGGACTGAGGGAGAGAGTGTGAGTGATGGACTGAGGGAGAGAGTGTGAGTGACAGGAACTGAGGGAGAGAGTGTGAGTGACAGGGACTGAGGGAGAGAGTGTGAAGGAGGGAACTGAGGGAGAGAGTCAGAGTGACAGGCACTTAGGGAGAGAGTCTGAGTGATGACTGAGGAAGAGAATATGAAGGATGGGGACTGAGGGAGACAGTCAGAGTGACGGGGACTGAAGGAGCAAGTGTGAGTGGCAGGGACTGAAGGAGGGAATGAAGGAGGGAATGTGAGTGACGGGAACAGAGGGAATGAGTCTGAGTGACAGGCACTGAGCGACTGAGTCTGAGTGACAGGTACTGAGGGAGAGAGTGCGAGTGACAGGGACTGAGGGAGAGTGTGAGTGGCAGGAACTGAGGGAAAAAGTGTGAATGATGAGTCTGAGGGAGCGAGTCTGAGTGACAGGTCTGAGGGAGTGAGTCTGAGTGACAGGGAGCCCTAGATCTATAACTAAGGACTCTCATTCCCATGAGTTTGAACAGGCAAGGATGAGGATGAATTACTCACAAAGTGTTGTTCACAGACACGTGCGAGGACTCGGCCAAACTTGTGGAAATATTTAAGACATTGTTCACATTTTAAATGTGATACTTTTTATCTTCATCAGGCTGGACTTTGAGGGGTTGTCAAAAACTATCTCTTTAGCATTGAATTCAACTTCAGGACCAATCAAATTGCAGAAAATGGGCTTCATTGTTGGTATCAGCCAATCGGAGAGCAGAAATATAACAGACGGATAATTTGTGTGGCATATTAAAGGTTCTGTTAAAAGCTCTGAGCACCAGTTACTGTACCTGGGCTATCATTCATTTTGAACCCGACCGTTCGCTGTGCAATGGAATAGGCCGGTACGGAGCGGTGAACTAATCTATCTGCTTCCTGTACTCTGTAATTTGCTGTTCCGCAAAACAGAAAATTGAAAGGTCAGTCAACAAAAATGCATCTTATTCACATAAAACTTAAACAACCAGTTGTATTTCTATAGCATCTTTAACATAGTAAAATGTCCCAAGCCACTTCACAGGAGCAATTTCAAACAAAATTTGACACCAAGAGAAATCTGAGGACAGATGACCAAAAACTTGGTCAAAGAGGTAAGTTTTAAGCCGTGTTTTAAAGGAGGAAAGAGAGGTAGAGAGGCAGAAAGGATTAGGGACAGAATTCCAGAGTTTGGGGCCTAGGCCCTAAAACTGAAAGCACAGCCATTAATTATGGGGTGATGAATTTCTGGGATGTGCAAGAGCCAATTTATTCATGTGTAACCTAAACAAGTAACACTGGTCGGAAACAAAGTGGAATCAGTGGGCAATGTTGCAATATTCAGACCGGAGGTCATCCTCCACCGCTGGGGAAAGGTACAAATCACAAACCTCTACCCGTCCATCCCTCTCAATTACCAAACAATATCACAACCACCGATTTCAGCAGGTCTCTGGTATTTTCAAATCTCTCATGGGGTAACAAGGAATTTTATGCTGTCCCTCGCGGCTGTTTTGGAGGCGGTGAGAGCATGTAAGCAGGTGGGATGTTTTTGGGGTGCGGACACTGCCACCTTCCCGCCTCCGCTGAAATTAAGTCCAGGGTGAGAAGGCCTGCGAACGGACTATCAACGCATGGGGAGCCCACAAGAAAAACCATGCAGGTTGCTTGCCGGCTCCAGATGAGGGTTGGGGGGTATGGAGGCTGTTCCCTTGATAAAAGGCACTTAGTGCCTGAACAAGGGACGGGCATTGGGAAGGGGGGTGCGCACTGGGAGCCAAACGCCTGCCCTTGCTGTCGACCCCCCTACACCCTCCGCCCCCACGATCCTCACCCTGCGAGACCCCTCCCGCCCTGACCCACCTCTGGCCTGGGTATAGCACTGCTCCTAGGCCTCGGGTAGGTGTTCCACTGGCAGCAGCCACCACCTCTGCAGTGGTGCTGCTCAGTTAAAGAGCAGCCGGCCTCTGATTGGCAGGCAGCTGTCGGAGAGCGGGACTTCTGTCACCGGGGTCCTTGATCCTGGGGAAGGCTCGCCGCTGTCCAGTTATGTGCCTAATTAGCACTTGATTTGGCTGGCCTCCCACAGAAGGGCGATGTAGAGTTCTTGCCAGCGCTTTGGCCGGAGGTTGAGACCCCCGTCACCTGGATAAAATCTCGGCCATGAAGTTGCTCAAGGGTAGTTTGGAGCACAGTTACCAAATTTAGCTACCAAAATGCAGCTGTGTGACCTGCCTGTCCTTTTAAAGTATATTCAGGGAAGGAAGTGATCTAATCGGGCAATTTCAGGCAATGTGGTGACTCTTTGTAAAGTCCCAAGGTCAATTAGAGGGAAAATTTAAAAGTTAATTCTCAGGGTGTGGGCATCTCTAGCAAGGCTAGTATTTATTGCTTATGCCCAACTGAGTGGCTTGCAGGGCCACTTCAGAGGGCAATTAAGAGTCAACCACATTGCTATGGGACTATAGTCACGTATAGACCAGACCAGGTAAGCACATCAGGTTTCCTTCCCTAAAGGACATGATTGAACCAGTTCTGTTTTTATGACAGTGTGACTGCTTCATGGCCACTTTTACTGATCCCAGCTTTTTAGTTACAGATTTTTCTAATTGAATCCAAATTCTCAAACTGTTGTGAGATCTGAGCATGTGTTATTTGGTTTATTAGTCCAGGCCTCTGTGTCCAGTAACACAACCAACACACACTACTGTAATCCTTCCTGTGTTGGAAAACCCAGCAAAAAGTCACTGTCTTCCCTTACCAATGTTTTCCATCTGCAAAGACTTTTTCCAGGTCCTGATCCGTCTCTGGGGCAAAGCAGTCTCAGGCTCTGAGTTTCATGGAAGGGGCCTCTTAATTGCCTGGAGGGCGGTTTGGAGGGCCAATTAGCAGCTGCAGAGGCAGGAATGAAGGCGGGACTAAAGAAGTGTGGGCCCGATTTAAACAGACCATGGCGTCCATTACTGTGGCGGCCGTTTCAGTGAATTGATTGCTGTATTACTCATGAAGCAGGAAAGGCAGAGGGCTGGAACCCAGGGCAGGGCTGCCCCTCACTTTGCTGATGCAGATCTGCAGGTCCTCCTGCAGACAGTGAGGGAGAAGAGGGAGGGAGGCCCTGTTTCCAGAGGGTGGCAGGAGAAGGCCACCCTCCCAAACCAAACTGGCCTGGATCAAGGTGGCAGAGACCGTGAGCAGACAGAGTGTGGTCAGAAGGAACTGGGTGCAGTGCAGGAAAAGGTTCAATGACTTTATTCGCTCTGGCAAGATGACTGAAACATCAGACCCTCAGGACAGATATTCAACATCCAGCAACCACTCCAGCTGAGGATCCTGAGGGCACTTGCTGCTCTTGAACATAGAGGAATGTGTGCCCAGGGTACTTACTGACCCCTCAGCAGGCTCAGAATCATGGTGCGGTTGAGGATCTGCCAGCACTGATACATGCAGCTTCCTATCTCAATGAGCCATTGACATCAGCCATAGAGGCCAACAGTGCCTTATCTCTCTGTCTTTTGTCCTTGCAAGAGAAATGGTCTCACATTGCCTGTGAAAGGGCCTGGACAGCAGGAGGAGTCCCCATCCTTCACATTGTCACCACCATGGAAGAGGAACCACTGGAGATCAGCAGGGTCACTGACCACGAGCAAGACGGGGAAGGCGAGATGGGCATCCCTTGTGGAGAGAGTGAACAGAAACTGGAATGCATAGATTAAGGGGATGCATTTCACTCCACACTGTCTGACAGCATACCAAAGATTTAGCTGCAATGGAAAGCTTCAGCACTGCAGGGGCTTCAGCTCTCCAAGGCTAATTCTCATGATCTCTTCAGGGAAAGTTACTGTATCTGCACCGCTGCCAGCGGAGATCTGAGAGGAAGCACCATCACACCTTACCAGCGCACCCTTCAGCAGCTCAGATACAGTCACATCGTGGGTCCTTGTGCGTGCTTAGATGGCATGGTGATGAACATGTCATGAGTGTCAGGAAGAGGTGACAGAGGCAGAGACAGCTGTGCACCGTCCCCCTTGGAGGATGGAGGACAGACACAGCCCTGCTCAGCTGGCACAGATGAAGGACCTTAGGAGTCACAAGAAAGGTGGCTCTACTTGGACCAGCAGCAGCAGATGTTTTCCCACATGCCAGAGTACCCTGAGGTAATGCAGTCATGGGCTGAGAATGGAGCAGTCTGGTCAACTCATGTGTGCCACCATGGCTAAGGGATTTGAATGCATGAGCTCCTCTATAGAGAGAGTGGTGTGATAGTGTCCTTGTGTGCAGACTACATTCTGTGCAGCTGATCTGTTTTTTCTGAGACAGTAAATGAAACTAAAAGCTTCAAAGTTCTGGAAGGTCAGAACTTGGTTAAACAAACAAACAGTTTTTTTATCAGGGAGATGTGATTGGAGCTTAGGTTTCAGTATTACAGGACGAGCTCTGCAGTGGAAGGAAAAAAACAGCCAATTTTGTTTAAAGAGACAAGCTAAGAGTTGCAGGTTTTTTGTCCTTCCAGAGGAGCTGCTTGGTATTGAAATAGACTACAAAGCAGCAGGCTAGAATGGTTTGACTGCAGGCAGAGGAGCCTGGACTGAGGATTGACCATTTGTGAATGACTTATGACAGTTGTTTTTGGTGCCTTAAAGAGTTACATAAGGTGAGACCAGTGAAGATATACCACAGGACTGTTGTGTGCAAAGCCATGGAAGTTCCGGAAGGGTGTGCAGTTTTGGTAGGGACAATATCAGTGGGGTTCGGAATGAAGAGAAACTGCCAACGAGTGGAAACTGGGGTTTTCATCTTAGGAGACATGATCTGAGATTTACTTGAAAAGTTCAAAGACCTGGAGGACTTTGTGACAGTTCAGTTTCATCCTGATGATAGGACTGCCAAAGGATTTTGAGATATATTCTTATTGTCTCTGATAGTTAATGTGTAACCTTTATGATATATATCAACTGTGATTTAACTGTTAGTTCATGTTTAATTTATGTTGGTTTGGTTTGAGTGTTAAAGTAACATTTATAAAAGAGAAATCTTGACCGTTTGTTTTTTGTTTCCTAAATTGGAGTCAGTTGGTGGATTCGATTCTTTTGGTTTGTTGGTGGTCTCCACAGGGATCATAACAGTAGTGAACCTCATGGAGAGCCATATATGGCAGCACTCTGGATACATGCAGGAACACTGCACTGACATTCACAGAATGTTTGCCACACTCTGTGGCCCTGACGGATCAGTGGCAGTTATGGTGCAGATATGTTTGGAGGGGATGCCAGTTGTGCCTAACTGGTGGCCCCCTCCAGGCATCAGAAGTGCCATCCAAGGGCTGAGGCAGTTACCAAGGAGGATGACGGTGCCACCCCTCACAAGGCTTCCTCGGCCCCTCTGACTGAGGGGCTATCTGTGCAGCAGGGCCCAGTGATGGAGGCTGTCCCTGCAATGACGCCAGCGCACTAGCCTATAGACGTGCCCCAAGGGCGACTGCTGTGTGCATCTCAGCCACAACCAAAGACAGATGAGCCGACTGCCTCCACCCCATCCAAGACCACAAGGGGAGCATCGCACAGAAATGGCCAAGAGTGGAGGCCACCGCATCGGGCAAAGCACTGAGTGGGTCACTGAGATTTCCTTCACCTGAAATTGTGCACTTTTTGAGCACAATGTAAATATGGACATATGTGAGCTTCCTTTTATGAATGACGGGACAAGAAAAGAAGGATGAAGTGATGAAGGGAGCAAGGGTCCTTGAATGGGGACAGTGAAATCCTCTGGACAGATGTGCAATCCTTCATTGGCGGTAAGAGTTGATCTATTCCAGGCTATGTCTTCAATGGATTTGCTCTCACAGGAATCTCAAAGTGAGTTCTAGACAATGACGTCCTCCTGGGTTAGAAGGGCTCAGCTGAAATGTGCCTGGATCCGATGATCCCTGACATTGAGGGCATCCTGACGAGACCCTCAAGCCCTGTGCCAGGCCAAGGCTTCTGCCGTGCAGGCGGGGCACCTCTGAGTTCTGCATCTTCCTCCTCTTCATTCTCCTGTTACTCCTCTTCCTCCAATGAGTTGTGTTGATCAAGCACATCATTGCCTTCAAGGACCACAGCTCTCTGTACTGCCATGTTATGGAGTGTGCAGCAGACCACCATAATGTGCAAGAATCTTGCAGGAGTGTACTGCAAGGCGCCACCTAACCAGTCCAGGAAACGGAACTGCATTTTCAGAAGCCCAAAAGCCTGCTTGGTGGTGGTCCTAGTGAGCAGATGGCTTTGTTTGTAACGCCTCTGTGTCTTTGTGTCAGGGTCTCATAAAGGGGTGAGTAGCCATCTCTTCAAGGGATATTCCTTGTCCCCTAGAATCCAAGCATGTAGTTTGGGTGGGTGGGGTGGGGGGGGGGGTTGCGATGGTGGGTGGTGGTGAAATGAAGAGTTGTAGCAGCCTGGATTGCTGGGGGATACGAACATGTGAATTAGGAGCAGGAGTAGGCCACTTGGCCCCTCAAGCCTGCTCTGCCATTCAACAAGATCATGGCTGATCTGATTGTAACCTCAACTCCACATTCCCGCCTATCCCCAATACTTTCACCCCCTTGCTTATCAAGAATCTATCTACCTCTACCTTAAAAATATTTAAATACTCTGCTTTCACCGCCTTTTGAGGAACAGAGTTCCAAAGACTCACGACCCTCTGAGAGAAAAAATTTCTCCTCATCTCTGTCTGAAATGGGCGACCCCTTATTTTTAAACAGCGACACCTAGTTCTAGATTCTCCCACAAGAGGAAACATCCTTTCCACATTCACCCTATCAAGAGCCCTCAGGATCTTATATGTTTCAATCAAGTCACCTCTAACTGTCCAAAACTCCAGTGGAACAAGCCTAGCCTGTACAACCTTTCCTCATAAGACAACCCGCCCATTCCAGGTTTTCGTCCAGTAAACCTTCACTGAACTGCTTCCAATTCATTTACATCCTTCCTTAAATAAGGTGACCATTACTATACACAATACTCCAGATGTGGTCTCACATCCCTGTATAACTGAAGCATGACCTCCCTACTTTTGTATTCAAATCCCCTTGCATTAAATGATAACATTCTATTAGCTTTCCTGATTACTTACTGTACCTGCATACTAGCGTTTTGCAATTCATGCACTAGGACACCCAGATCCCTCTGCATCTCAGAGCTCTGCAATCTCTCACCATTTAGATAATATGCTTCTTTTTTATTCTCCCTGTCAAAATGGACAATTTCACATTTTCCCACATTATACTCCATTTTTCAGATCTTTGCCCATTCACTTAACCTATCTATATCCCTTTGTAGCCTCCTTATGTCCTCTTCACAACTTACTTTCCTATCTATCTTTATATCATTAGCAAATTTAGCAACCATACCTTCGGTCCCTTCATCCAGGTCATTTATATAAATTGTAAAAAGTTGAGGCCCCAGCACTGATCCCTGTGACACACCACTCATTACACCTTGTCAACCAGAAAATGACCCATTTATGCCTACTCTCTGTTTCCTGTTAGCTAGCCAATCTTCTATCCATGCCAATATGTTACTCTCTACACCATGAGTTTTTATTTTCTGCAATAACCTTTGATGTGGCAGCTTATCAAATGCCTTCTGGAAATCATTCTTGGCAGGTGGGGGTCTTCATGACACTGTCCAATCTTCTGACCTGCCATCCATCTTTGCACAATTATAGGCTTTTTCTTTAAGTTTGATACTATCTTTAACTTTTTTACTTAACCACGGATTATGGATTCTTCCCTTGAAAATTTTCTTTCTCATAGGAATGTATCTATTCTGTGTATTCTGAAATATCCCTTTAAATGTCTGCCACTGCATCTCTATTGACCTATCCCTTAATCTACTTTGCCAGTTCACTTTAGCTAGCTCTGCTATCGTGCCCTCATAACTGCCCTTATTAAAATTTAAAATACTATTCTTAGACCCACTCTTCTCTCCAGCCTAAGTCGGAGCTACCTGGACATGTCAGAGAACCAGTGCCGCAGGAGATTATGAACCTTCAGGTAGATGGTCACAGAGATATGTGCCTTTGTCGTGGAAGACCTCACACCTCACAGCACTGCTCACCATAAATTGCCAGTAGCCGTCGGAGTCACTGAGGCCTTGCACTTCTTTGCCTCTGGCTCCTTTCAAGGATCAGCTGCAGACTTGCTGCGATCTCACAAGCGGCTGCACACCCCTGCATCTCACAGCTTACTAATGCCCTATTTGCGATAGTTGAGCAGTACATTCAAGTCCAGACAGTTGGGGCCTCGCAGCCACAAGGGACAGTGAGTTTCACCTCATCGCTGGATTCCCCCAGGTACAGGGCAGCATCGATTGAACCCATGTGGCCATCAAGGATAGCAGACACGTGGGAACACCACCACCTGCAAGCTCCCCTCCAAGTCACCTACCACCATGACTTCGAAATATATCACCATTCCTTCACTGTCGCTGGGTCAAAATCCTGGAACTCCCTTCTTAACAGCAATGTTAGTGTACCTAAACCCCAAGGACGGCAGTGGTTCAAGAAGGCAGCTCACCACCACCTTCTCAAGAGCAATTAGGGATGGGCAACAAATGTTGGCCTTGCCAGCGATGCCCACATCCGATGAAAGAATAAAAAGATGTTGAGATTTTGGGCAGGGGGCACGGGTTGCATGCTGGGTTGGCTCAGGCCAGTGGCACAGAGGTGGCAACAAAGTCCCTAATTGCTCTTGAGAAAGTGGTGGTGAGCTGCCTTCTTGAACTGCTGCAGTCCATCTGGTGTGGGTACACCCACAGTACTATTAGGGAGGGAGTTCCAGGATTTTGAGGGTATGGCCTCCGTTGCCTTCCAGACCCTCTCCACTGCCCTCTTGATGCCATGGCTGAGCCCTTCCTGTGAAGAATTTTGCTCCTCATCACCATCAGACCCAAAATCTGAGTCGTGCTCCCATTGCTAGCTGCTGCCTTTCTTGCACTCAGGTGGCCTCCCAATTGTGTCTGGAAGCCTTGCCCCCTTCTTTTATGTCCCCGTGATGGCAGGAGAGTGACCACCCTGTACTGCCCAAGCCTGCAACCTGAGCAGACCTGATGGCACCAGTGTGTCAATGGTTGAGTGAGTGTCCCTCTTCTCTCCCTCAAACTGAATGTAAAATTCAATCATATTATGATTGCTGCTGCCTCGGGGCACCTTCACTATGAAGTCATTAATTAATTCCATCTTGGTACACAATACCAGGTCTAGTATAGCCTGCTGTCTGGTTGGCTCCAGAATGTGCTGTTCTGTGAAATTATCCTGAAAACATTCTATGAACTGCACATCTAGGCTCCCTTTGCATATCTGCTTTTTTCTGTCTATATGTCATGGCAGCTGCCAGGAAAGTGAATGCGCACATGCAGGAAACTCTTGTTGTGGTCGCAGACCTGCTGAACGTTGAGGGAATGGAACCCCTTCCTGTTGATGAATCTATCTCGCTGGTCAGTCAGTCCTTTGACAGCACCTACCAAAACCGTGATCTCTTCCACCTAGAAGAACAAGGGCAGCAGGCACGTGGGAACATCACCACCTGCAAGTTCCCCTCCAAGTCACCCACCATCCTGACTTGGAAATATATCAGCATTCCTTTACTGTCGCTGGATAAAAATCCTGGAACTCCCTCCCTAACAGTACTGTGGGTGTACTGCACCAGATGGACTGCAGAGGTTCAAGAAGGAAGCTCACCACCACCTTCTCAAGAGCAATAAGGGATAGTCAACAAATTCTGGCCTTGCCAGTGATGCCCACATCATATGAAAGAATAAAAAGAAAATATTGAGATTTTGGTGGAGCGGGCATGGGTTGCATGCTGGGTTGGGGCAGGCCTGTTGCATGGAGGCGGCAACAAAGAGGGGAGCCAGTCATGATCGTTCCCAAGAAATTAGGTGGGTGCATAAATGGGCTGATGATCAAGAGTAGACTGATGGGGCAGTAACTGGCTGGATTGGATTTGCCCTGCTTTTTATGGACAGGTCATACCCGGGCAATTTTCCACATTATCGGGTAGATTCCAGTGTTATAGCTGTACTTGAACAACTTATCTAGGGACGCGGCTATCTCTGCAGCACAAGTCTTCAGTACTACTGCCAGTATGTTGCCAGAATCCACAGCCTTTGCAGTATCTAGTATCTTCAGCCATTTCTTTATATCACGTGGAGTGAATTGGATTGGCTGAAGACTGGCATCTCCAATGCTGGGGACCTCAGGAGGAGATGGATCCTCCACCTGGAACTTCTGGCTGAAGATGGTGATAAATGTTTCAGCTTGACTTTTGCACTGATGTGCTGGGCTCCCCCATCATTGAGAATGGGGATATTTGTGGAACCTCCTCCTCATGTTAGTTGTTTAATTGTCCACCACTTTTCACGACTGGATGTGCCGGGACAGCAGAGCTTTGATTTGATCTGTTGGTTGTGGGATTGCTTAGCTGTCTATCGCACGCTGCTTCTGCTGTTCGGCAAGCAAGTAGTCCTGTGCTGTAGCTTCATCGGGTTGACACCTCATTTTTAGGTATACGTGGTGCTGCATGTTCTCCTGCACTCCTCAGATAAGCCAGGGTTGATCCCCTGGCTTGATGGTAATGGTAGAGTGAGGGATATGCTGGACCATGAGGTTACAGATTCTGTCTGAATACAATTCTGCTGCTGTTGATAGTCCGCAGCGCCTCATGGATGCCCAGTTTTGAGCTGACAGATCTGTTCTAAATCTATCCCATTGAACACGGTGGTAGTACGGCACAACAGGGGGCAACACAGTGGAGCAGTGATTAGCACCGCAGCCTCACAGCTCCAGGGACCTGGGTTCAATTCTGGGTACTGTCTGTGTGGAATTTGCAAGTTCTCCCTGTGTCTGCGTGAGTTTCCTCCGGGTGCTCCGGTTTCCTCCCACCGCCAAAAGACTTGCAGGTGATAGGTAAATTGTGTAGGTAGGTGGTAGGGCATATGGGATTACTGTAGGGTTAGTATAAATGGGTGGTTGTTGGTCGGCACAGACTCGGTGGGCCAAAGGGCCTGTTTCAGTGCTGTATCTCTAAATAAATAAAAAACATGATGGAGGTATTTTCAGTGTAAACATGGGTCTTTATATGTCTCTCTACGAGCTCTCAATGAGCTATCTTAATTGGACTCATTACTGGATCAAGCAGGTTCCCGGGGCTGACCCACCCCCACCATGATGAAACTCGCTGGCGGCGTAATTGGCACGGGAAAAAGGCATGCCGGCTGACGCTGCTATTTTCATCACCACTCTTCTGGGCTGTTGCTCATTCAGCACACTGCATTAGTGTTGAAATAGGGAGTGCCAACTATCAGAAGATCAAGAGAAGTTTCTCAGAAACCCAACCAAATACAATAAAGAAATGTTTTTCACACACAAAAACAAGAAATGCTGGAATCACTCAGCAGGTCTAGCAGCATCTGTGGAAAGAGAAGCAGAGTTAACGTTTCGGGTCAGCGTCCCTTCTTCGGAATGTTTTGATTGGCCCTGAGAAAATAAGTGAATTATTTTCCTTACCCACAACGCATAGATAAATAATGATGTAGATCAATCTCTGCCAGTGATATAAAGGAGCAGCTTTGCTGTCTGTCCAAGGTGTGGCTTTTTATAGTGAAGGTTAAGAAATATATCAAACTATAAATACATCTTTCCTTCTCCACCAAATATTTCTGTAATTGTTATGTCCCTGAGGGCTGACAGGAGTATATTGTGTGGAAGGTTACATAAACTTGGCATATATTCCCTTGATTTTTAGATGGTTGAGTCATGATCTAGAGAGTCATACAACACTGAAACAGGCCCTTCGGCCCACTGAGTCTGTGCTGACCATCAACTACCCACTTAAACTAATCCTACATAAACCCATATTCCCTCCCACATCTCCTCCTGCATTAATCCCATATTCCCTACTATTCTCCTACCTACACTAGGGGAAATTTACCTATCAACCTGCAAGTCTTTGGCTGTGGGAGAAAACCAGAGCACCTGGTAGAAACCCACACAGTCACAGGGAGAACTTACAAACGCCACACAGACAGTACCCAGAACTGAACCCGGGTTACTGGAGCAGCGAGGCTGCGGTGCTAACCACTGGGCCACCCTCTAATTGAGGTAATTAAAATGATAAAGGGATTCAATAGACAAGATACAGGGAGACCATTCTCTTCTGGGCAGGGGATTCCAGAACAAGGGAGCATAATCATAACATTAGAGCTAGGCTATTTCAGAGTGAAGTCTAGAAGAACTTTCTCCACACAAATGGTAGTGGAAATCTTGAACTCTCTCCCCAAAAGGCTGTGGATTGAAACATTCTAGACTGAGATAGATAGATTTTTGTTGGGTAAGGGTATCAAGTGATATAGAGGTAAGGCAGGTAAATAGAATTTGGGTATAGGTCAGCAATGATCTAATTGGATGGCGGGATAGGCTTGATGGGCTGTTCCTATCAGGGAATAAATGGCATAAAGGGCAGAAAGCCCAGAGAATGCAGTCAAGTCGAGTTCAAAAGGCAAAGACAAACACCGATAACATAGGACTGGGATGTTACATGTCACTAAAGTATTCAGTGCTAGCCTTGACTCATAGTAGCACTCTCACCTGAGGCAGAGGGTTGTTAGTTCAAGCCCCACCTCAGGACTTGAGCACATAATTTTGGCTGACACTTCAGTGCACTATAGAGACCGTGTGAAGCAAAAACAGATAAACAGAGTTAAGATACAGATCAAACATGATCTAATAGAATGCAAGAAGGGACTTGAGGGGCTGAATAGCCTCCTCCTTTTCCTTAGCTTGGACTTGCACTGACTGATGTTGTACTGTGCTGACCCTGATTGATCTCACAAGTCAGCTCATGCAAGTCTCCATTAGGAGCAGCAATGTGCCGATTGTCTCCACTGTGCCTCTGAGGACTATTATTGGCTCCCCCATTATCCTCCTCTCCCTCTTGTGTTGTCCTCCACCCCACCCCCATCCACCTCCATACACCACCCCAGCCCCC
Organism: Heterodontus francisci; assembly: GCF_036365525.1. NCBI lineage: Eukaryota > Metazoa > Chordata > Chondrichthyes > Heterodontiformes > Heterodontidae > Heterodontus > Heterodontus francisci. The sequence continues at coordinate 51,868,009 of NC_090397.1, read as the reverse complement.
ACTTTCCCCCCGCCCGCCACAAAATAAGGCACTGTTGGTGAGTCAGGCTTGAAACTCATCCCTGGGAGAAGTGCAAGTGTCCTGCAGAGAAGTGACAGGCCCTGGCAGCTCGCCCAGATTATCTACATGAACATCAAAGCCCAAATTCTGGCCAGCTTCGGGCTTCCTGGTTTGGGTGCATTTTGGGGTCTAGTCACAGTCTTCGTGCCTGAAACTAGGGGCCAAAGAATTGACAGCCCTTTAGTTCATTTTTTATTCTTTCACAGGTTGTGGGTACTGCTGGCTCGGCCAGCATTCATCACCCATCCCTAATTGCCCTTGAGAAGGTGGTAGTGAGCTGCTTTCTGAAACCACTGCAGTCCCTGTAGTGTAGGTACACCCATGGCAATATAGTTCTGAGTCAGGATGGTGTGTGACTTGGAGGGGAACTTGCAGGTGGTGGTGTTCCCATGCATCTGCTGTCCTTGTCCTTCTAAGTGTTAGAGTTCGTGGTTTGGAAGGTGCTGTCGAAGGAGCCTTGTATCTAGTATATGGTATACACTGCTGTCACTGTGCGTCAGTGGTGGAGGAAGTGAATGTTTGTGAGTGGGGTGTCAATCAAGTGGGCTGCTTTGTCCTGGATGGTGTCAAGCTTCTTGTGTGTTGTTGGAGCTGCATTCATCCAGGCATGGGGAAAGTATTCCATCACACTCCTGACTTGTGCCTTGTAGATGGTGGACAGATACTTTGGGGAGTCAGGAGGTGAGTTACTCGCCACAGGATTTCCAGCTTCTCATCTGCTTTTGTACCCATAGTAATTACATGGTTGGTCCAGTTCAATTTCTGGTCAATGATAACCCCAGGATGTTGATAGTGGGGGATTCGGCAATGGTAATGCCATTGAATGTCAAGGGGAGATGGTTATTGTCTGGCACTTGTGTGGCGTGAATGTAACATTCCACTTATCAGCCCAAGTTCATGGAGTTGACGACCAGGTTGCTGTCGTGGTCGGCTCATGAGAGGTCTGAGAGCAGTACTGGGTATGGGAGAATCACCCAGGATAGGTCTGAAGGAAGTGAAAGCAGCATCAAAGAACAGTCCATTCCTTGGCCAGAGTGGAAATTGAAGCTGATAGCAGAGTGGGGAGAAGGTGCATTCTGGGGTGGGAGTGGGAGGGGGAAAGAGACTGTGACACTGATACCAGTGGGGAACCAGAGATGGGAGGCAACATGAATTGCAAAGCCAAGCATTTGTACTTGCCTTAAACAGGGGTAGGGATATACTGAACGAATCTTCTTTTTCTTTGGAATCCACCTCGTGCGGATACCGTCATGTTTCCATGTCAGGAAATTTAAAATGAGTTGGGAGGATTGCATCAGGGGGCATTAAGTGTGGATCCACTGATGGTGTCTCTCAACACTACTACTTTCTACCTGGCAAATATCAGCAGCTTATCTAACCCGCGCACAGAGCATGGTGTGTGGATTTGTTGGTTCAAGCCTGTTATGACCAGGTGACCAATGTCTAGGGGTCTTTTGCTATCTTTACCTGGTCTTATTGGAACAGGGTTGTATTTAAAACACACTGTGTTTTGAGCACTCCGTTTGTGAATCCTTGTTCACAACATTCCAATTATAAGGCAAATAAATGAGCACAAAGAGGATTTCTTTGGTTTAAAGCAGAAAGAGGAAATTTATTAAACCTTAAACTTAAACCCTAATATGGTTTACGGCTACGAATATATGACGCGCTCACACGAGCATGCACACGCAATATAAACATGCAAAATAGGGACATAAAAGAGCAGAAGAAATGATAAGTAGAACAGTTTGAGGCAATCTCTTGTTACTGTTTCTCGAGCTTGCTATAGTCCTTGATTGAAGTTATACTCTTGAGTTTGTTGGGGCCCAGTAATCTTCTTAAAACTTTGTTCATGTGGCAACCTTTTTTCTCTCTGAGTGTACGTGTCTTCAATGGTTTCAGTTCCCTGAGAGATGAGCAGGCAGACAGACATGCAGGCAGGAGATGTTCTTGCTTCAGTTCCAGGTGCACACGGCGCTCTGCCTTTGTTGTGAGTTTCAAATTCAAAAAGCACCCAGGGTGCTCAGCAGGTTAATCATGTGACTAGTTCCTTATATGGAACAGTCTCTTCACATCCTTGGTCGGAGGTTCAAATTTCTCTGTGACAATCAGTTAGCCATGTGACTAAAACAGGTCTGAACACTTCTGTGTATTGGAGAGACATGGACTGCTGGCTGGATCCCCATTGTTTCAACATTGTCAGTTACCATGGAAATGTCTTTCTGATCGGGGCTTGCAATTTTAAGTTTTAATGTTCATGTGACGAAATAGTGTGTGCCTCAGTCTTAGCAGGTGAGGTTTGCCTGACAAAGCCCTGTCCAGAGACTTACATCCATAATCCAGGCCGACACTTCAGTGCTAAATTGTCAGAGATGCTGTGTCGTCTTTCAGGTGAGATATTAAAACTGAGACCCTGTCTGCCCTCTCAATTGGATGTAAAAGATAACAGGCCCTTACATTTATCTGTCAGACAACACCACAACCAAATGGATATTCTTGAAGGATTTTGGATAGTTTAATATGGACTTTGAATGCTTATTTTTAAGAAGACAAATAGAATGGACTTGAAACCTTTTATCATTTGGTAAAAGAACATGGAACTTATAACTTCAAGGAATCAGAATGCTGGGAAATTAAGCCATTGACTTGCCCTGCAAAGGATCAGTGATTTCTTTACTACTTAATGATAGGATGTAATTTCGGTAAGATAGGGTGTGTCAGCATGACTGACCTTGATAAGCTACAAAGCCTGAGGAACTTTATGTGACAATGCGGACATTTGAAGTAATAGGAAACAATGCCTGTGGACCTGATTAGAAATTCATTGTGTTAGAATTGAAATCAATACAAATAAGAACATAAGAAATAAGAGCAGAAATAGTCCATCCAGCCCATCAAGCCTGCTCCACCATTAAATAAGCTCAAGGATGATCTTCGACACCATCTCCACTTTCTTGCCGCATCTTCATATTCCTTGATTCTCTTCGTACCAAAAAATCTATTGATCATATTCTTTCATATACTTAACAATTGAGCAGCCACAGCCCTTACAAATATGGTATTATGTTCAACAGCAGATTGGATGGAAAACATATAGAATGCTCATTCTGCAAGTGTCTTCAGGAGAAGCATATGTGACATCAGGATAGGACAGCTCAGTACGGAATCTTGTTATTCTTGATCAATCATTCGGTCTTGGGTTGTACCTGCTAGAAAGTGATTTTATGATGTTACAAATGTGTTTCCATTTTTCTTTTCTATTTTAGTTTTTTGAGGACTTGTGTTCAAACTGAAAAGGTTCCATGGATGTGTTTTTTTTTTACCATGCTCACTAAAGGAACACTTGAGATGTTGTTTGAAAACAACCTTTGCTGGAAATCATGTGCTTTATGCTCACTAAACAACAGAAATCTTGGTGAACTGGAGAAGATGTTTCCAGAGAAGTCACATGTCAAGGTTTATGGAGGTCAGGAGGTTGTCTTTCTGTTTGGGGAAGACATTGTTTTCAATTCAGTTGGGGTGTGAACTGTTTTGAAGACAGTTGGTGTTTTGCCTGTCAAGGAAAAAGAAACCACCCAGCTCACCTCCTTCTCTACTTCTTTTAAGAAACCCTGCAAAGATCCAGTGTGGGACAGCTAAAATCCCTGGTGCTGCATCTCTCCTGAGAAGGTGGAAAAACCTGCCAGATTCATTCGCAACACCATCTGAAAAGAACTGCTTTCGAAAAGATCCCAATGACCCGTCGTTATGCCCAGACGCCAGACCAAAAGGCACAACTGACTTCCTTCCATATCCTCTCTTTTTTCTTCAAGAATTAGCAAGTATTTCGCCAAAGTATTCGTTATTTTTGTCTTTTTTTGTTGTAACAGACCTCTGCAGAGAGAATTTCTGTATTTTTTTCAATGTGTATGTGAGTGTGTGCGTGGGGAATTTAAAAAGGGAACTTTCATATTTCAATGTGTGTGTTAATGCTTTGTTTCATTACTGGTTATGTCTTGTTTTATAATAAACTGATAATTTTGTTGCTTATTAAAAAAATCTGATTGTTATATTTTATTCTGGGATAAAGAGTAGAATATATGATTGACCAAATCGGTAACTGAGTAAACATTTTAAAATATGTTGTTAGCTGTGCAGAAGTGGGACTAGAAAAGACAGTGCACTCCTCCCACCTCGGTCATAAAAATGAGGAGCTACCGCTTGCTTTCAGTTAAAAAAAAGCTCCATCTGTATGTTAAACTAAACTCATTAAAGTTAGAAAATAATTGCAGTTCCTCGCTTGATCCATGACTCTCTCTAATCTGAACAAGAGAAGAAATTCTACTCATCTGATGAAAGGTCACTGACCTGAAACATTAACTCTGCTTCTCTCTTCACAAGTGCTGCCGGACCTGCTGAGTATTTTTAGCATTTCTTGTTTTTGTTTCAGATTTCCAGCATCTGCAGTATTTTGCTTTTATTTAAGAATTCCTACTGTCTGGTCATTCTTCTCCAGATTTTTTGTGTGTTTTTTATTTATTTTTTAAATTGAATGCAAATTCACAAACTACCCTGGTGGAATTTAAACTAATATTCTAGTAGATTATTAATCAAGTAACGTAATTACTACACTGTTGTACCCATATCTCCTGCCACCTTCAAAGATTAGTGTCTGCGAACCACCAGGTCTCTCTTTTCCTGCAAGCTCTTCCTTTCTTCTTTAAAGGAGAAATTTTTAGAACTTATTAAATAGTTGGGAAATTAAATATTTGACAATGCCTATCATTTCTGAATATGGTGAAAGCAAGGTATTGCAGGTTGTTGCACAACATGAGTAAGTCACATAATGACAGCTTTGGCTCAGTGCCATCAAAAGGTTGCAAGCACAAACAGCTTAATTTCCATGTTTTGTGCGCAAGATTAGCTAAAAAGAGACAAACCAGAGTTAATGTCTGTCCTTTGAGGGTTAACAAAAAATACCAAGACTGGTTTGAAATCGCTGGATGAAAATTAAAAAGTAAACTCAGGAAGGGCATGTGTGTTGAAGATTGAAACTGAAAGAAGAATCAGAATAAGATAGCTATAAAAGGACAGCTGTTCAGGGATTAAGTGCTATCTACTTGCTGTCACCAAGAGCTATCGGATCGAGAAGGAGAGATAGAAGAGCTCAGAGGAAACAAATTCACACAAACCATTGTCTGGTTAGTTTCAATATTCAACTGGGTTTAATGTTTGAACAAAGCTATATCAGCAAGCAATTACAAAAATGACAAGTTAATTTTTTAAAGAATAGAAAAAGGGAGGGGTACAAAGTTAAACAACAAAAAGATTTTACATTCAGCTGGTAGGAGTCTGCTTCCAGTAATGGCATGGTTTATGGAGAATGATAGCAACAAACGACAAAGGGGTGAGAGATGGATAGGAGTTGGTAACGCAGAGAAAATGTTTACTTAGAACATGTTAGAGGAAAGTAAATGAGCAATGATAAGAATTTTATGTGTAACTGATACATTTTTCATGGGCTTGTTCTGTAATAAATTATATTTTTACGCAGAATTTAGGGTTTTCATTCCCACCTGATGTGATATTTCTTTTTCCATGAAAATTAATAAATTTGTGTACAAGACAATCACATTAAAGAATTTGCTTGTGCAGAGTGTGACACAGGAAGTGTGTCATGACAGGCAGAAAATATATATATTAGATATGCATTAGATAACGTACAGTGGAGTTGCTCACAGTGCAGGTCTGCAGCGAGTTCGGGTGGAGAGTTTCAACATTGATGGGAAAATGAAAGCAAGAGCTGGAGATAAATGATCAGCAAATGGGGTGTGGAGCAGGGAACTTGGATTAGTTGAGTCAGGCTGCGTTATAGGGACCCTGGATTGTTGTAGGTTGTTGAGTGATTCAAGACGTACTGCTGTGTTGCTCGGATTAATATGCTATTTCAGCACTAGCTGCTGCTAAATTCCTCAGGTATTACAGGAGCTGTTGTAATTTAATAAATGCCAAGAGGAATGAACGGTTCCAGCTGAAGGTGGAAAGGGAATAGAGTAGTCACACAGCTGAGGGTATTCAATGGGGAAAGGAGTTGGAGGGGTCGCAAAGGCCCCATGGTAAGGGTGGGGAAGGAACAATGGTCTGTAGCATAGTCAGGTGTGGAAGGGGTCAGGGTAGAATGGGAAAGGCTTGGTGTTCAGTATGGCAAACAGCAGAAACTGTATTTCAGAACTGCAAAAGTTCAGAAAGTATTTGAGAAGCAGACCATCAAGGATTAGGCTCCTAGTCCTGGAAATAATGATTTCCCAGTAATTTAGTGTATAAGTAACAATTAAGAATGAATGATTTTTCACTTCCTTGTGCAAATTTTGTATTTCTGATGCCTTGATAATTTCTAATAATTAAGAACTTTGTATGAGTCAATCAGCTGAAAGAAATTTGCATGGAGAAATAAAGTTGCCCATAATTGTGGCGCAGTGGTTAGCACTGTCACCTCACAGCTCCAGCGACCCAGGTTCAGTTCTGGGTATTGCCTGTGCGGAGTTTGCAAGTTCTCCCTGTGACCGCGTGGGTTTCCGCCGGGTGCTCCAGTTTCCTCCCACAGCCAAAGACTTGCAGGTTGATAGGTAAATTGGCCATTGTAAATTGCCCCTTGTGTAGGTAGGTGGTAGGAGAATGGTGGGGATGTGGTAGGGAATATGGGGTTAATGTAGGATTAGTATAAATGGGTGGTTGTTGGTTGGCACCGACTCGGTGGGCTGAAGGGCCTGCTCTAAATAAAATAAGTATGACCAAGTAAAATGAAATAGGAAATGTAACAGCCAGGAATTGCATGTACATGTTCTGTATGAGTGAACTGAATTCATTGGATGCTGACATCTATGATGGTGGAGTAGGGCAGTGGTTCTCAAACTGGGGTCCATGGACCCTTGGGGGTACATAGAGACTTTGCAGGTGGTCCATGAAATAATATGAAAGTGCTTACTGAGCAGAGCCCACCTTGCAGTTGGGAGACTTGGGCAACCATTGGTGGGTTTGGTGCGAGATGGGATCGGAGTGTGGCCACCATATGTGCAGCACAGAGTGGGCTAGCTGTTTCGCCTAGGAGCAGACTGCATATGGAGGAGCGCGGAGAGCAGCACATTATATCATGAAGTAAATATCTGTAAGTAAACACCTATTTTCCTAGAAGTATTATTAAAACACTCTACATGTAGCACAGTCAGATTTTGAGTATTTGAATTTAGATTGGGGAGGAGAATCCATGATCGCCACTCCATTTGAAAAGGGTCCTTCAATCAAAAAGTATTGTCAAATACCTTGGCCTCGACTCTTGCACTTGTTACGAACAGGTGAGAAAGGGGTCTAGGGTTCCCTCTGAACCTTCATTTGGTCTTACCATAACAGGGTTTAATTTTAAACACAATGTTTTTTTTTAGCTCTCTCTCAGTGAATCCTTGTTCACTAACTTCTAATTATAAGGCAAAGAAACTAGCCAAACAGGTTGTCTTAGGTTTAAAGAAAAAAGGTTGAACTTTATTAAACTTAAACTCTAATTCAGTTAAAGCCTATGGATATGCGACGCGGCCACACTAGCATGCATAACACGATACACACATGCAGATAGAGACAGAAAAGAGCAGAAGAAATAAAGTGGAAAAGTTTGAGGCTATATCTGAAGATGGTTTTGGTTACTGTTCTTCGAGCTCACCGTAAAGTCCTTGATTGTAAGTAGGTCTTGCTTTTCATTGGGGCCCAGTATTCTTCTTAAACCTTGTTCGATATTGGAGACTTTTCTCTCTTGAAGTTCATGTGTCCTCAATGGGTCCAGAGGCTTGTGAGAAAGAGAAGGGAGCAGACAGGAGAGGTCTTCTCACTCCAGGACCAAACGGTCTTTCTTTTTTGAGTTCAAAAACTCTGTGGCTAGTTCAAAAAACCCTGAACCAGCCAGTTAGTCATGTGACCAGCTGGTTTAACCAGTCCTGGCTTTTGTGGATTGTATCACCTTAGCAGTCTCTGGAATGCTCTTCCTTACACCTTCAATGTCTAGCAATCAAAATACATTATGGGTTGAATGTGTCAGGCTCCTTTTGTCTTCACAAGCACTGTCTGTTACTATGCAGATGTTTTTCAGTTAGGTGTCTGGCAGCTCTTGTAACAGGCCTTGTCTTCTTCCCAGCAAGTTTGAAATAAATGTTCATATGCCAAAATTAATATGTCTCATTCTTGGCAGTTGCGGGCCTGCATGACACACTCTAGTGCTGGGATTCACCATGGCTGAGGATGGGGTTGTTCTTGGAGCCTCCCCCTCTCAGATATTGCCTGGTTGTCCATTGGATGTGGTTGGGTTACAGAGCTTTAATTCTGACACCACTTAGCTCTGTCTATAGCCAGCTGCTTTTGGTATTTAGCTTGCAGGTTTAGGAGTTTAACTACGTAAAAACTCCACTATCATTGTATCATGCAATTATCAGGATGGTGGAAGGTGAATTGGTTGGAACTTGTTTTTTTTTCCATCTAGCAATTCCTATGTTTTACAAGGTTTGCACCTCATTCTAAGCTCTGCCTGGTGCTGCCCAGGGATTCTTTCTACATTCATATTCTTAACTGATCATTCCTTCACTGAACTGGACCTTCTCTCATGACACATGTGATAATCTAATCTTTCATTCAGTTTTCTCACACTCCTTCTCAAACTCACTAATGGTTCTTACTGCCCTTCCTTGGCTACTCCCCTCACACAGGGCATTTTCCATGTATCCACATTGTCTTGCTCATTCTTATTTTTAATCACAGACACCCTGCTCTCCGGCCGCTCGCTCCCGCTTCCACCCTCTCCCCCCACTAGCTCTGGGCCGTGTCGCTTCCCTCCTCTCAGCCACTCGGTCCTATGTCACCTCGTCACCCCTTGCACCCTGCCTTGCTTCTTCGGGTGGTGCGTGGTGACTGTTGAAACGTGGGAGCGAGCGGCCGAGAGGGGGGAAGCGGCACGGCCTAGAACTAGCGAGGGGAGGGGGTGGAAGCAGGAGCGAGTGACCGGAGAGCGGGGAACAATCAGCCAGGGAAGTGGGGGTGGAGCAGTGAGGTCTGGAGCGAGGTGCTGAGGGGTGGGTGGGGGGGAAGTGGCCAGTGGGGAGGAGGGGGAGAAAGCGAGTTGCCGAAGGGGAATAGCAGCCAGTGTTGCGGGGGGGAGATAGCTAGTAGCTGCGTTTGGGTGAAATCAGTCCTACTCAGTCATATAAACGAATCACAATAATGAATTGGCAGCACTTTTTATACTCTGCCTGATTTTCCTTTCCATCAATCAGGTTGCCAATTCATCTTCCAATGGAAATTCTTTTTGTATTTAATAGGATTACTGGAATATTAAATGGATGAGGATTACAGTTAGTATTCTATAACTACATAGTAGCATATTACTGGGCTTCCATCCAACTTAAAGTGATTCCTGACAACGCAGCTCCCCACTGACATCATCAGGCTGCGCCGCGGTGTGCACATGCGCAGACGGTGTCCTGCTCTCTGCGCACGCGCTGCATTCCCGTTTGCCAGGACTGGTTAGCGCATGCGCTAATGACATCATCGCGTGACGTGTGCTTTTTCGGGCAACGCGCCAGGTTGGCCTCTGCGCATGCGCTTTTTGCAATACCAACGGGTATTCACGCATGCGTCAACCTTCTGATATTCACGCATGCGTCAAAGCTTCGGCATGAGTTTCTGAAAGTGGAAGGAGGAGGTTTCGCGGGCATTTTCTCGCAATTATTTAGTCGTTTTGGAGATTTCAGTCTGCTTCATTTTTATTAGAAAGAGGAGATTGCTCCAAGGTAAGTTGCTCTGAAAACATTTCCATTGTCTGGGGCACTGCATGTGCTCCAGTCCCTGTTGTAAATTGCTCTGAAAACATTTCCATTGTCTGGGGCACTGCATGTGCTCCAGTGCCTGTTGTAAGTTGCTCTGAAAACATTTCCATTGTCTGGGGCACTGCATGTGCTCCAGTCCCTGTTGTAAGCCGTTCTGAAAACATTTCCATTGTCTGGGGCACTGCATGTGCTCCAGTCCACTGCACTGCACTAAAATCCTTTCCATTGTCTGGGGCTCTGTGCAGGCAGTACATGTGCTCCAGTCCTTGTTGTAAGTTGCTCTGTTCCTGCACCAATTAGAGCCGTGCACATGGACACACAGCCACGTTTCCCCATCCGCCCTTGAAACAACCATGCAGAGCCTTGTGAAACTCCACAATTGCCAGCTGCTGCCTGTCAAGCAGAGAGGGCATCCAAAGCGGTCAAGCACTTGGGGAACATTCAGCAAGAAGAGACTGAGCACTGAAAGAAACAAGCATGCCGTGTCCAGTGGTAGCACAAATGTGAATGCTCTTGCTGAGTACACAACTGGTGAGGTGGGAGTGCAGCCACACCATTCTCCATCCTCAGTGTTGCTTGAAGGCAAAGGTAGATAAGAGTGAAAGAAATGGAAGGTGATGCTGATAGTGGTAGGCAGGATTAAATGGGAGCGGATGGGAAGGCGCATGAGTAGCATAACCACTAGCAGGGAACAGCTGGGCTAAATGGCCTGCTTTATGTTCATAGTCCAAAAGAAATGTGCTTCTTTTTCCAGCACCCTCACATCATTCATGTTTTCCCTGAGAGCAGCATTGAACCATCACGAGATAGGGGCAGTTACATCATCCTGACTCCTACAGCTGAGGTGGGTACTAAGTGATTCATTGGCAGTGTTATCAGTACATGCCTTTACTGCAGAACATAAAGTATGCTCAACAGTAATTTCATTGGAGGGGGAAGCTCTGACAATGATGTTCTTTCCTTATTTCTTTTCATGTAAAACATGCCCTTGAGAAAACAATCCTTGAGACTTAAGGTCAGCATTCAAGCAAAAAAGGCAACTGGATCATGCTGCGGAGCTTGTCACGATACGGAAAGGAACCTTGCATTTCTGGATGAAGTGGGAGTGCACATTGGGATGTGTTTGGGGAACATTCACCAAGAATAGACTGAGCTCAGACTCTTGTGACTTTGCCTTCTTCACATGGGCAATACACGAGTGGAATAGAGCGCCACGCGTTCATTCACCACAAGGCTCTCCAGGAACAATCTCTTTAGTTCTGCATAGCAGAGACTCGGCCTGTCTGTCTCACGGGAATGCTGGCAACACAACCCTCATGTATCCATGCACAGCAGTGCCTCGAATGTTTAATGCACAATAAAATTTCTCAATAATTAAACCTGGAATTGTTGAGGTTTTTGATGTTATTTTCCTGACTTTGCAACTGCACTTCAGATATTCAACTGCGGTGTGGTCCTTGGCTGGTGGGGGTTATGAGGGGGTGGGGGGGGGGGAGAGGGAAGAGGGAGGGGGTTGTGAAGGGGTTGGGGGCGGGAAGAGGGGGGGTTGTGAAGGGGTGGGGGGGGAGATGGGGGGGTTGTGAGGGGGAAGAGGAAGGGGGTTGTGATGGGGAAGAGGGAGGGGGTTGTGAAGGGGTGGGGGGGAGAGGGGGAGGTGGGGGAAGAGGGGGGAGGTAGAGAGGGGGTGTGGGGGGGGGGGGGGGGGGGGGGGCTAGTGGGAGGGAGTTAAATTCAGAAGCTCCTGAAGAGAGGGATGCAAAAGGCAGGGACCAGAGAGCTGCAATGCCTGAAGTACAGTTGAGAAGTAGGGGAAAAAGAGGCTGGATGGGGGATCTGCAGCTGGAGAGAATGGCTGGATGGAGAGGGCCGGAAGCGAGAGGCCGCAGAGAGCCGCGGGGAGCGAGTGGCCGAAGACCTTGGTGTCGCCGGGTACGGGTAAGTTTGGTAAGTCTTTTGCCGTTGCAAATTTATGGCGCATGCGTAGCAAAAAAGCACCCCCCCTCCCCCTCACGCTGCTGTCTCCGGCCGCTGCACTTCCCTCCGTCACTGGGCCGTTTGCTCGCCTACTCGCCGGCCGCTCTGCGCAGACCCGCTCCGCTCCCCTCCGTCATCGGGCCGTTCACTCGCCCACCGCTCCGCTCCTACCAGGCCCACTCCGCTCCCCCCCCCCCACCCCAGCCCGCTTCCCCCCCACTCTCCCCCTCCCTTCCTCTCTCCCCTCCCTTCCCCTCCCCCCCTTCCTCCCTTCCCTCCCCCCCTTCCTCCCTCCCTCCTTCCCCTCCCCGGCCCGCTCCCCGCCTCCTCCCTCGCTGGCCCCAGCCCCCCTCCCCGGCCCCGGCCAGCTCGTTTGCTCTCTCACTCCGCCATTGTGTGCTGACATGTGTTTGTTAGGTTGCCTCAGTGTGATTATTTGAGCAGCGCCATCTTTAGTCCTGGCAGCTGCCTAAAGTCGCAGTCTGTGACGTTTTAATGGCACATGCTGCATTTGCGCATGTGCCACAACAGTGCCCCCTAGCAGTAGCGTTGTCAGCAAATGCAGCCTTTTTAATTACCTTGTGAGCCTGCAGAAGGGGCCTTGAGTTCAATATTTTATTTGAAAGACAGTATGTTCAATAATGTAGCACTTCCTCATTACATTGAAGCATTAACATAGTTTAAGTGCTCATGTCCTCGAGTATGGCTTCAGTCCATAGCCTTCTCAGGGGAGATTGCTACAAACTGAATGAAGCTCATGCCAGTAAATTATCAGGCAACCCAAAGCAGATACCATCATGCAACATCAAAATCAGAAGCATCACACTACAGACTATAACAACTTGCATTTATCCAGCACCTTTAACATAATAGTAAATTGTCCCAAGCCGCTTCACAAGAGCAATTATCAAACAAACTTTGAAACCAAGACACATATTAAAACAGGACTGGTCGAAAAGATGGGTTTTCAGGAGCATTTTAAAGCAGGAGGGGGAGGTGGAGAGGTTTAGGGAAGGAATTCCAGTGCTCAGGGCCTAAGCAGCTGAAGGCTCAGCCAGCAATGGAGAGGCAAAAGAAATCAGGGATATGCGAGAGGCCAGAATTTGACTAGTAATACAGCAGTTGCTTTGCTAATTAACCCCTTTCTCCTTATTTGTCACTTTGTCCACTCCTTCTTCCTCAACAATGGCCATTCAGCACTGACCTGGTCCTGGAGTTTTACCGGTCTCAATGTCCCTGTGTCGATGGGCCATTGTCCACGCAGGGACACTTTCCTTCCCATGGTGAGTCATCTTTTCTGGCAGTGTTCTGGGTGCAGGTGTGCCACTATCTTTCATACCTGGATGGCGCTGTGCCATGGAATAAGCAGGGGCTCTGAATGTTGTTGTATCATGCTCCCAGTAACCTGGAAAAAGCAAAATCAGACAGGAAATGTTAGGAGCTGCTTTATATGATCTGAACACAACTTGAGTTTGATTGAGCATCAATAGACTGGTGTTTTTGCATCCCTCTAGAGGAAATGTAACTTATGAAAGCAGTGACCAAGTAGCATTCCAACTGTCATCAGACCTTGCAGGATTCTGTTTGAATTCTACTGAGTATTATGGGTGGCTGAGCACAACTAATTTCAATAGTGCAGCAACCGGTTCTAGTGGGATTGTCGCGCCCCATTACAGCGAGATACGCCAATTCTGTAAGTGGGATTCCGGTGGAAGATCCAGCTGCGCGGTTTATCAGGAGTTTACACCGAAGTTACGCCGCCCGATCGGCGAAGAGTCGAGGAAATTCCCGGCGCCGTCGTGAGGAAGTGCCCTGATGCCTCCAAGTCCACTTGAAAGTAATTTGGTGGCAGTAAGCTACTATATTGACTAAATGGAACAGCTTCCCCGTTCAACATTTCCCAGGGCCTAGGATTGAGGTGGTGCGATTGGCTAAACTTCAGGTCTAACTTGTGGTGCAAATCCTGCTCCAGTTCCAGTGTTACGATGTGAGTTTGCAAAGTGTCGCATCTTTGATTGACTAAGTTAAATATTCCGGGAGGTGTATTTCCATGTGGGCGGGGGCGATTGTTGGTGAAAATCTGAAAAAAAGCACAAATTGTTTAGGTTATTCTTTTCCCGGGCTTTCCATGGCTCTTTTGCTGATGAGCGGGAGAATCTGTGTGGGATATTCACCCGCAGTGTCTTTGACCAAGTGGAATCGGTGTACTGACTTGGTGCCACTGTTTGACGATTACCCTGATAGAGGGTTTCCTCTACTCTGTCACTATCCAAAGACTGGGAACATGACAAGGAATGTGCCAATATAACACCTGGTACAGTAACAAGAGTTTCTGTTCAGCCCCATGGCCATTATTAAGTGAGCAGATAGCATTCTGAGTTATAGGAAGTGAGCAGTTGCTCACGGTCTGGGCTTTTGTCCCAAGCATGAAAGGAAACTGGCGCCAAGAATAGTCACGTAACGGTGTGACATACAGACCTGTCTGTCCACGTAAGAGATATTTGGGACCTGGACTGTTGTACATAGCTGCAATCGCCATTCTCGGGCGGTGAGGTCTCCATGTTCCAACCCAAGGATCAGTAGGCATTGTAGGTGAACAGATTTATCTGGCTATATGAATGAGACATAATGATTAGAATTTAGTTCACGCCCTGAAATAATGATGAAACGTTTAGTGATGATTTATAATTACAGAACTGAAAATTATTGTTCTGAAAGCCTTGTGAATCCTGTCTCGAAGTGCTATAGTAATGGAGGAATTGGGATGCATGCTGTCATCAATTGGGAATGTTCAGAAAGAGATAGAAATGAAGCAGATGACTGAATTAGCCATTAATCTCGGTCAGAAATTAAGGAAACTACCATTTGACGAATCCTAACTAACCACAATCATTCATTGGAAGCTAAAACAAAACCTTATAGTAACTAGCGTAGTGAGACTACTGTGCGATGAGTTCATTTGAGCAGACTTGTTTTCACCGAGTTGGAGAGGCTTCAGTTCATTTTACGTCTGAGCCTAAATAATGGCCACTGACAGGATATTTGACTATGATGGGGGCATGACAGTCAACCCTGACACTGTCTTCATCCACCTCCATAGACAGGCACTTTACAGGAGGAGGCAGTGAGTAGGGGCCCGGGTCAATTTGCTTCTTTCTACAATTGGCATCAAGGAAGTTGTAGTGAGATCAACTAAGTCAACATAAATGAGTATAGATCCTGTAGCAGCTGAGCTTTACAGAATCCTCACAACCCAAGGTAAGGTTTACAGAAAAAATGCTAATTATTCAAAGACGTTTCACTGCTTGTCACTGCAATTTGAAGATACCAGCACGGAGGCAGCGGGTATTTAACAATGTTCCAGCACTTTTTAAACCCACATATTTCCATGCCAGATATTTAAAGTCCCACTCACTCTTATTGATCCAGGATTTGAACACGGAACAACTGCAGAGGTTGGCGAGAACACTGCAAAGAGTTGCAACGAGTGTTGAATGAGCGCGTCTCCTTTCTCAGACTCAGGCGCATCAATGATGCTCCCGCGTGAAGTCGCCATTGTCACTCCGGTTTCCCAGCAACAGCTACTGAAAGATTGATGACCAAATCTGATCAATTTCTTAGCTAACAATGCAATGCATGAAAAGCGATGGTACAGGGTGGGGTCCAAAGTGGGGTAATGGCGGCAAGGATTCCCAATTCTCTATATGTTCACTTACGCATCCTGAAATCTTGGGATCTGCCTGATCTGCTTTATTTCACATCAAGTCTGATAATCCCTTTCCAGTAATTCCTTTACTACTCCCTTCCAGCCACAGAGAAAGCCTGGAATGGTGCAAAGTAGACCAATTCGGCAGTCCATACTGAAGATCTGTGCTCCAGAACTTGCCGCGCCCCTAGCCAAGTTGTTCCAGTACAACGACAACACTGGCATCTACCCGGCAATGTGGAAAATTGCCCAGGTATGTCCTGTGCACAAAAAAGCAGGAAAGATCCAATCCGGCCAGTTACCGCCCCATCAGTCTACTCTCGATCATCAGTAAAGTGATGGAAGGTGTCATTGACAGTGCTATCAAGGGGCACTTGCTTAACAATAACCTGCTGAGTGACGCTCAGTTTAGGTTCCACCAGGGTCACTCAGCTCCTGTCCTCATTACAGCCTTGGTTCAAACATGGATAAAGGAGCTGAACTCAAGACGTGAGGTGAGACTGATTGCCCTTGACATCAAGGCAGCATTTGACCGAGTATGGCATCTAAGAGCCCTAGCAAAACTGAAGTCAATGGGAATCAGTGGAAAACTCTCCACTGGTTGGAATCGTACCTAGCACAAAGGAAGATGGTTGTGGTTGTTTGAGGTCAATCATCTGAGCTCCAGGACATCACTGCAGGAGTTCCTCAGCGTAGTGTCCTAGGCCCAACCATCTTCAGGTGCTTCATCAATGACTTTCCTTCAATCATGAGGTCAGAAGTGGTGATGTTTGCTGATGATTGCACAATGTTCAGCACTATTCGCAACTCCTCAGACACTGAAGCAGTCCGTGTAGAAATGCAGCAAGACTTGGACAATATCGCGGCTTGTGCTGATAAGTGGCAAGTAACATTCGCGTCACACAAGTACCAGGCAATGACCATCTCCAACAAAAGAGAATCTAACCATCTCTCCTTGACATTCAACGGCATTACCATCGCTGAATCCTCCACTATCAACATCCTAGGGGTTACCATTGACCAGAAACTGAACTGGAGTAGCCATATAAATACCGTGGCTACAAGAGGTAGAAATCCTGCGGCAAGTAACTCACCTCCTGACTCCCCAAAGCCCGTCCACCATCTACAAGGCATAAGTCATGAGTATGATGGAATACTCTCCACTTGCCTGGATGGGTGCAGCTCCAACAACACTCAAGAAGCTCGATACCATCCAGGACAAAGCAGCCCGCTTGACTGGCACCCTGTCAACAAACATTCACTCCCTCCACCATCGATGCACAGTGGCAGCAGTTTGTACCATCTACAAGATGCACTGCAGCAATGCACCAAGAGTACTCAGGCAGCACCTTCCAAACCCACGACCTCTACCACCTGGAAGGACAAAGGCAGCAGATGCGTGGGAACACCACCACCTGCAAGTTCCCCTCCAAGCTACACACCATCTTGACTCCGAACTCTTATCGCTGTTCCTTCAATGTCGCTGGGTCAAAATCTTGCAACTCCCTTCCTAACAGCACTGTGGGTGTACCTACCCCACATGGACTGCAGTGGTTCAAGAAGGCAGCTCACCACAACCTTCTCTAGGGCAATTAGGGATGGCAATAAATGCTGGCCTGGCCAGCGATGCGCACATCCCATGAAAATGAATAAATAAAAAATTCTGATGTCTTAGTGGTTAAGGCAGCAGTCAGAGCTTTCAGTCCTCTGTGGTCACTGAGTTCATCTGAGGTAGACCTGCAATATGGGAGCAACAATTGACCTCACTACCCTAGAGCAGGGTGGCTGGAAGGGATGTGAAGGATAGGTGATTTTGGGATTAGGGACTTTCTTCATTTGACTCAGTCACCCTCATGTTGCCTGCTGTTGCTATTCTGGGCTCCAGTTTGATGCCATTGGTCAGTTTGAACTCGGTGGGCCTGGGAGTTTGGAAAATTCCTCAGTTCCTCTTCCTCATCGGTGGGCAAGTATTCAAATGCACCATTGGGGAAGCAGTATTGAGAACAGGCCTTCCCAAACCATCAGGCCCAACAAATTCCAACAGGTGGCTCAAGCAGAATAGAATGTAAAGCCAGGAATGAAGCAGATTGGCCAGGACAAGAGAGACCAGATCAATGAGACTAGCAATGGAGATGTGATGGAGAAGGGTCGGCCAGATGGAGATGGGAATTAATTTAGGAGAGGAATCCCGGGAGGATTTATCTGAGATGCTTAAAATTATATGGTCAATACAGAGAAACTATTCCCTCTGGTGGGGGAATCCCAGAACAGTGGAAGCAGTGTGCAAATGCACTGCAACAACAAAGGCTATTCAGGCAGCACCTTCCAAACCCGCGACTCATCAGTGATGCCACACTTAACTATCTCTGTCTAGAATATAGCACCTGAATTCTCCCAACCTTCCATCACACTCAACTCTTTTGCACTACTGATCATAATTGTTGCCTCTTTCTGCACCTTCTCCAGTATTTGTATCAAAAGCACCAGAACTGAACCCCATTCTCCCAGTGAATTGTAAACACTCAGTATAACCTCTGTACACTTGCACTGTCTCTCTATCCCAGTCTACTAGCTATTTTTAATTAGTGTTCAATATGGTTCAGCCCTGGACTCCCAATCCCACAGGCCACACATGGCCCACAAGGACTCACTGAGATACCTTCGCATTGCCTGCCCTGTTGCTATTCCTGGCTCCAGTTTGATGTCATTGGTTGATTTGAATTTGATGGGTCTGGCAGTTTGAAAAATTCCTCAGTACTGATTTCTCATTGGTGGGCAAATTTTAAGTGCACCAATGGAGAAGCAGTACTGAGAACAGACCATCTCAAGCCTACCAAATTCCAACAGCTAACATGAGCGAAATAGGAAGTGCAAGCAAGAATGAAGCAATTGGCAAGGTCACAGACTCCAGGTCAATGAGCCTAGCATTTGAGATGTGATGGAGAAGGAGCAGCCAGGTCAGGATGAAAATCAATTCAGAAGAGGTATCCCAGGAAGATACTTAAAATGATAAAGGGATTTGGTAGGGTCAATACAGAGAAATTATTCCTCCTGGTGGGGGAATCCAGAACAAGGGGGCAAAACCTTAAAATTAGTGCTAGGTCATTTAGGAGTGAAATCAGGAGCACTTTTGCACACAAAGGTTGTGGATCTGGAACTCTGTTTTGCAAAAGCCTGTGGATGTTAGGGATAATTGAAATTTTCTAGATTGAGACCGATAGATTTGTTGGGTAAGGGTATCAAGTGATATGGAGCTAAAGTAGAGTTGAGGGATAGATCAACCATGATCTAATTGAATGGTGGGATAGACTTGATTGGTTGAATGATTTACTCCTGTTCCTATGAGGAAAGACATGGTGAAAAAGAAAGAAAACTCAGTTAAATCGAGTGAAGTTGCAATGGCAAAGACAAGCAACAATATAATACAACAGGAATGCCATGAGCAAGAACATAAAATTCTAGTTCTGCCACTTCTCACTGCAGTATTCTGCAAACTTCAATAGGTGTTTGCAGCAGAGCCAGAATTACAGATGTAAAAGGCTGGGAGGCAGAAGGCAGAGGTAATCTAAACTTGCCTGGATCTGGAGAAATGGCCTATTAGAAATATTGCTGCTGGATATTTTAAGAATAATAACACTCCAATTAGTAGGAGAATGCAATACAATCTTCTTGCTTTGGCATTGCAGGTGAGAATGCAGTTCTTTAAATTCCTGTCAGCTGTCCAAGTGCTCGTTCAGAACAGGAGTAAGCTATTCTGCCCTTTGACTCTTCCGCCAGGTTTCCTCCCTGGTGTCTTTCAGCAGCTAGGAGATCTCAACAGTGATCGAAACATCCTAGTAATTTTAAGCGATTAGTAACTTACTGAAACATGTATGGCCTGCACCCCCTCCATCTTCCTGTGGGGAGTGGTGGTGATGAGAGTAGATTATAGGCCTGTATTTCAGCTTTTTTGAAACTGTCAATGATTGTCTGTTTATGCTAAGTTTACAGGTTGATACATCTCAGTCTGCAGTTTATTGTCCTGTTAGCTCACCCACACCCCCAGGACCTATCAGCTGATTGGCAGCTGGGTCTGGCTGCAAGTCACCCTACATTCACCTTTGAGCCAGTGATTTCCTGATTGAAATTATATGTGTAAAGCCTCAGGGATGTCTGACTGTGTGTTTCCTCCGTCCTTTGGTGCTGCCCTGTATTAATGAAGAGGAACCCTGTGAACTCTGAATCGGGAAGGTATTTTTTACCGGCGCATTACTTGACCTTCACAGGAGCATCAGAACCAGATAAATACTTATCTAAATTTTCCTAACAATATGGAATTGGTTCTTCATTTTTTTATTCTAGCAGGACAATCAGTCTTGGATTCCACATCCAGTGAAACATGGAATATACAGGTCTGTCCCTGGAGAAAATAGCGTTCAGAGGTACAACGTTTCTTGCTGACTGTCTTTATCACTGAAAGGCCACTCAGTCTTTGATCAGTATTCAGAATGTAAGAAAAAAGTAAGAGTGTTCAGGGATAGGAAAAGGCCATTAGGCCAGCAAACACATCTCTGTCTGACAAATCTTAGCCCATCTACCTACTATCTCCACATATTCCTCAACCCCACCTACCCACCTTTTCATATCCTTCCCACCTTCTCTTCATATCCTTTAACCCCACCTACCCACCTTTCACCATATCCTTCATCCCCCACCTACCTACCTTCTCACCATATCCCCAACCCCACCTCACCATACGGCCCTTCCCTACTGATCCATCGTCTCACCATGTTCCTCAACTATTTCTTGCCCAGAGTTCTTGCCTCCAATCCCTTACCCGAACCCCATTCCAATTATCGATCAGTCTGTGTAAAGTAATCGTTTTCAATATCTGTTCTGAACTGTCCTTTTCCTGTTTGTACCCATGCCCTTTGTCCTAAAGCCTGGCTACCCGACCCGAACCCGACTAGACAAGTCAGTTGTACCTAACTTTGTTTGTACAAATGAGTGAAAAAAATGTACCCGCTCACAAGAAATCAGAAATTACAGACAGATGTGTGAGTCTCTGTCGCAAGGATATTCGACCTTTCCAAACTGTCTCTGGTGAAGGGTTTGTTGAGCTAGCACAAAATTATGAGGGCCATAGATAGGTAGATAGGATAAAATGTTTTCACTTAGCGGAGAGGTCAATAACCAGGGACCATAGATTTAAGGTAAGGGGCAGGAGGTTTAGAGGGGATTTGAGGAAAAAGATTTTCACCCAAAGGGTGGTTAAATCTGGAACACACTGCCTGAAGGGGTGATAGAGGCAGGAACCCTCACAATATTTAAGAAGTATTTAAGAAACGCCATAGCATGCAAGGCTACGGGCCAAGTGCTGGAAAATGGGGTTAGAATAGCTAGGTGCTTGATGGCCGGCACGGACACGTTGGGCTGAAGGGCCTGTTTCTGTGCTGTATAACTCTATGACTCTATGACAAGAGCTTATCAATGTGGGTGCTACATACGGTCGAGTATCAGCATCAAGTGTGTTACCAAATCCAAGAACAGTTTCAAGAAGGTGTCGTGATGTGGCCAAAGAAAAGAGAAAACAACTAATTTCTCAGATTACTGACATACTAAAGGATTTAAATGTGGGACTGACAACTGACATGTGGACGGCTGACTACCGTAAAATCCGTTATAGGTAAATAACTTGCCATTCCATCACAGTAGATTTTAAACTTC
The DNA here is from genome assembly GCF_036365525.1 of Heterodontus francisci. Lineage (NCBI taxonomy): Eukaryota > Metazoa > Chordata > Chondrichthyes > Heterodontiformes > Heterodontidae > Heterodontus > Heterodontus francisci. The sequence goes on along the minus strand of NC_090397.1, from coordinate 51,846,724 downwards.
ATGCCAAAGTTTTAACACCAGCAATGTTTCCACTAGAGGACGGCAAAACTGGCGAAAACATTAGGCGCGAGATTTTAAAGCAGCTAGTGAATACTTCTGGATTCGACCCAGCAAATATAAGTAAATTAGTCTAGATGACAGATCAAGGAGCTAACATAATGCTTGCTCTGAGACCATATCGATGTTTGGATTGTCAGGACCACGTATATAACACAGTCCTTCGACATTCACTTCATCCAAAGGAATTAGCTTCCGAAGCTCCGCATGTTGTAGAAACCATACATCATGCCAAAACCTTGGTGACATACGTTAAACAGTCTAGTCTTGCTGCACAGTTGTCTAAAACTTGAAATCCAACGAGAGAAATGAGGTACAGTATTGTGTATCTGACACTGAAGTCAATTCAGGATATTTATCATGAGCTGCACGAGAAACTGGAACAGCGTGGGGAAAACTACAGGCTGGAAAACATCGCCCGTGATGTCTTGCAGTTTTTGGTTGATTTCCTCCAAACATTTTATGAAGTTCAGAGGGAACTCGAGGGAGACCAGTATCCTACTTTGAACCTGGTAATTCTGTGGTTTGAGAAACTTAAACAACTCTGTATGCCACTTACTTCAGATACTCCAATGCATGCAGTTGTCAGGCAATGACACAGAGAGTGGCTTCTGAAGAAAGTTGAAGTAAATGATGTGCTCAAGATAGCAACATTTCTCTGGCCTAAATTTAATCAGCTGCAAATGTTGTCCAGCCATGATAGGGAAGAAGTTTGTTCTGAAGTATTTTGACTTATTAACAACTTTAAAACAGAAGACCCTGTGAAGGAAACAAAAGTGGTTTACAATGATCCTACAGCTGCCAAAAAAGCAGCGAGCGAATTTGCTGAATGGGAGAATGTTCATGAAGATGTGGACACAAATGATGATGTGCAGCAGTACACAGCACAGAGGCATGCTGTATTGGCGATGGCAAACGAGCGTGATCTGTTGGGCTGGTGGAAGGAACACCGTGTTGCATACCCTAAATTGACCAGACCGGCTAGAAGTACACTTTGCATTCCGGCGAGCAGTAGCAGCAGTGAGAGGAACTTCAGCATAGCTGGAAGGACAATCAACCAGCGGAGGACTACCCTTAAGCCTTCCACTGTTGACTCTAATTTTTTTTACATAACAATTTATAAAACCTTTTCTTTTTTTTACTAGGTATGTAACTGAGACTACATACTTGCTCTGCTTGTAACTGGGACTACTTACTTGCTATGTCTGTAACTGAAACTACAGACGACTTACTTGCTATGTTTGCAACTGAGACTACTAAATCAAATGTTCACCTAACTGCCTATTGGGTGCTTCATTAGAATAGGCTATTTGTTTTCTTTTTAATCTATGGTTTGACGCAATTTGTTTCTGTTTTATCTGATTATTATCACAGTGCTGTTTGTGGGAGCTTGCTGTGGGCAATGGCTGCTGCGTTTCCTACTTTACAACAGTGACTACAATTCACAAAGACCTTGATTGGGTGGAAAGTGGTTTGGGACGTCCTGCAGTTGTGAAAGGTGCTAGAGAAGTGCAAGTCTTTCTTTGTAGAGAGAAAATGGACAATCTCATGAGAAGCCTGCTTAAAAACCATGAGGGAGTCAAGACGTTGTTTGAAAGTCTCAGAAGAGACAGGCTGATATTCCTGTCAGAAAAGAGAAATACTTTGTGTGTATTTGAAAGTTATCTACAAAAACTTAGTTCGGCTCCTCGAGTTGGGATCTTTAATTTTATGTACTCAAGGAGTTGGAAGAAAGAGGTTCAAGAAATACATAACTGTATTTGATTGCTGTTAGATTATTTGTTTTGAATTTTAATACTTCAAATCAGGGTTTCTGGGATGCTTTATCTCTTCTAAGACTGAACTGTAATCTTACAGAGGAACAAGACAGTCCAGTGTGTAAAATCCATTAACAAGCAGCGCTTGCTGATTGTTTATCTGGCAGTGCTTCAAAAACTTACAAAGCTCTCAAAGGATAGATGGACACTCTGAAAGCTTTGGAGGGTTGAGATTCACCATGACGTCAAATAATCTAGGGTAAGAATATATTCTTTTTAAAATGTGATACGAACCTTTATGTAAAATTGTATTAAATTTCAATGCTAGAAATTTTCCTACGTACTCTGTCAACATTAACATATGTTTTTTTTTTGCTTTGCAGGCTATTTGAGTTGCTGGCCATTATGTGTATGCTGATCAACCAGAAGTCTTCAATCAAACAGTATTGCAGATCTGCAGTACCATAGACTAATAATCAGACAGCACTGGGAATCTACAGTACTGTACATTAACAATCAAACAGCACTAGGAAAGCCTGCTATCTGATCTGCCATTTTTCCAATCCAATCAATCTTTTCTTTCACTGCAATTTAGCTTCCAGTCCAATCTCTCTGTATTGAATTCACTGAGCTTAGAAATAGCAGTAAGAAAATGATAATTGGCCTGTGTGTTGCTCATGTTCAAATCTTCATGGCCTTGCACACCCACCCCACCACCCCCCCCCCACCACTGCAAATCTCTACAGCCCTACAATCCTCCGAAAACTGTGTCGACTAAAAAAGGGAGGGGGTAAGGAAATCAGTAGCTTTGTACCCCTGATCACTATCCAATTAACTCGGCCACAAAGTGCTCGTGTGTGAAAGTTGGGGGGTGGGGTGGGGGGGGTGGGCGTTGGTTCCTGGTGCCGGGATCAGGCTCAGATTCCCCACAACTCCATCTGCAGGAATAGCCTGCAGCTGGAACGTATGAACCGGATCATAACATTTGGACAAGGTGGAGCACAATAACCTGTTTGATATCATGAACTTTATTATGATAGTCAGGTCAGGTGGAGTGAGAAAAAAAATTAAATACTCGGGGCCCGGGTCGGGTTTCAATTTTGTACCCGAGCAGACCTTTACTTTGTCTTACGGTCATGGTTTAACTTGTAACAGTGCTCAGCATTGACTTTCTCTATTCCACCCAGTGCCGTATTAACCTCTGCAACTCCCTTCTCAGCGGCCTCTCAGTTCCCTCCTTTCAAGGCTCTAGAGCCTTCCCTCATAACTCAGACTCCGGATTAGCCTCCTGACCTTTTTCTGCACCATTCCCAGGACTTTGTACCTTCGTGACCAGAATTGAACTTATCACTGGCCAGAGTTTCACATGAGAACCTTTGATTTACATTTAGTCCAGCTCCACATTCTGTTCACTTTCTTGTTTGCTACACTGCAATGACTGGGCATGCTTTGTATTGCTCATTATCAGTCCTATATCTCTTTCAACTTTGCCCCTAACCAGTTTGACAGAATTCAGTCTACAAATATGCCCTTACACAATCTTGAAAGCTTCAATCAGGTTACTATGTTGCCTCCTCTATAAAGAAACTGGCCCAACTTTCCTGAAGCTACCCTGAGACCAAGGGTCACATTTGCTTCTCACCTTGAGGGGAACTACAGAAGCCCTAGATGCCCAATTGTTGTAAAGCCAGTGGCATAGCAAAGACAGTGATCACTTTGCACAAAGGTTTGTGTGTGGAGCAGGCAGTCAGGTATACAAAGGTAGAGCCATTATGGCACAGAAGGAGGCCATTTGGCCCTTGGAATCCATGTGAATCTCTGTAGATCAATCCAGTCAGTCCCATTCCCCCGCTGTGTCCCTGTAACCCTGCGTTTATTTCCCTCATACGATTTCCTTTTGAAATCATTGACCATCTCTGTTTCCACCACTCTCATAAGCAGTGAGTTCCTGGTCATGAAGAACCACTTCTGAGGGAATTCATCTGTTTTGGAATGAATGGGAGAGATTTTAACTCTTATCACCGGGCAAAGACTGATAGAAAGTTGGGCACCTGGTGGCAGAATCATTAAATTTAGCCCTTAGTGTATGAGGGTGATGTGAAGCTGTGAATGTAAAGTATGGTAGAGATTGTTGGTAAGTTAGTCACGGGAGTGTGGTGCATTCAGCAATGTGTGAGGTTTGTGGTTCAGTTGAAATATATGCATTTGAAGATGCATTCACTGACCTTGACCATGCGTGTGAGCTCATTGAGCTTCTTGGGCACTGCATCCAGGTTCTGGGGGCTACCTTGCTGGTATTGACTGTTGCAGCTATCTGGTCCCACAGCCTTTGCAGTGTCTTGTGGGCCTCCTGGTCACCCGTGGATAGATGACATCTCTCCTCCTTTCCACCTCATGCACCAAGGCCTTCAGTGCTACATTTGAGAACCTTGGAGTACACTCTTTCCCCTGTTGCGCCATAGTCACTCTTCTTGCAGTCAGACTCTTCCCCAGCCACTTCCACCACCTGCTCCAGTCAGACTGCACCTCTGCTTTAGGAGGTGCAGGCTGGCTTTAAGTCATGCAGCCTAACTTTAAGTGATACTAGCCTCGCATGAACTTGGGCCCCCTACTGAGTTGGGCAGTTACTCAATAATGCATTTAGTGTTGGCTGGATGATACAATCATTTAAATAAGCGGGCAGCACAAAGTTTGCATGCTGCCTGTATCGGAAGCAACAAACAGCGGTTAATCCTCCATTGCTTTCCCTGTGCCCGTTTTTGTGGGGATATCCAATTTTGTTCCATCAATGTCCCTGGGCCATGCATGGAAATAAAAAAATCAACCAGGGTACCTTCTGGTGACTTCTAACAAGGCCATGTTGGAAAGTGTGCTTCTGTGGATGTTATAAATTCTAGGATTTTATTCCAATAGTTGGCAAATTGTGATGATTATATCAAATTGAGAGGAGCAGTCAACTGCTAATGGGTATCTAGGACTAGATGGGCAAATAAGTGGTGGATGCAGACTAATAGAGAAGAATCATGAGGTGATAAATTTTGGGAACAGTAGTAAAGAATGGTGAATATACCTTAAATGGTATATGCACAGAAGAAGCAAAGGTATCAGTGAGCATATACAGAAATTGGTTAATGATGGTCAAATGGATAAAAATTGTTAAGGGATTATGGGGTTTATATCCAAGGGATTGACCACAAAAGCGGAGTCATGATGACTTGGTCTCGTTACTATAGAAGGCATAAATAGCTCTGGAGAAAGTGGTGAGAGGCCTGAGTGGAGGAGCAATTGGGCAGCTTTTACTCAAACTGAGAAGGTTGAGCAGGGGTTTAATGGACTTGATTGAAATCTTCTGTAGATGAAGCAACATTTGTACTCTACATTTGACGTCTATTCCTTTGGGCTCAGTCTTACATTTCCTCAATGGTTGACTTCTTTTCCTCTTCAGGCAAACACAAAGGAAATGTGCACCAGCCAACTGCGTGTTAGCGTCCCAGAAATGATTCGGAAGAAACGAGACAAACAGGCTTTAAACGCGGAAGAAATCCGTTATTTTGTGCAAGGTGTAACGAACCAAACCATCCAAGACAGCCAGATAGGTAACACTTACAGATGGTCTTTCTCTTTCTTTTTTAATTGTCTTAAATCTGTATGCATGGCATCTGCAAGTGTGACAAGTGTCTGCCTGATACCAGACCGCATTGGAATTCATTTGATGTCTTGTTTAAATATAGTGCCTAGCGTGGTACTGAGCCAAACAGAGCAGTTCAGTCCAGTCCAGTCCTGTCCCAGACATCTTCAATACACAATCTGTACTGGTTTCAACCAGAAAAATAGTGACAACTACGATTACGAACTGAATCTGTGGCTTGGGAGTGGGAAAATCAACCAGGGTCCCCACACTTAAATGGCATTCAGTGGCTCCAGTTAGAACATAGGAACAGGAAGCCATTCAACCTCTAGATCCTGTTACATAGGAACAGGAGGAGGCCATTCAGCCCCTCAAGCCATTCAATTAGACATTGGCTGATCTATCCCACTTTATCTCCATATCCCTTGATTGAAAACTCCAATTGACCCCCTGAATCCTCCGCCTTTTTGGTGAGAGAATTCCAGATTTCCACAACCCTTTGTGTGATTTTGCTCCTCAATGGCCTAGCTCTAATATTAAGATTATGCCCCCTTGTTCTGGATTCTCCCACCAGAGCGAAAGGTTTCTCTGTATGGAAGTAGCTCAGTTTATTTTTAATTTTAGAGATACAGCACTGAAACAGGCCCTTTGGCCCACCGAGTCTGTGCCAACCAACAACCACCCATTTATACTAACCCTACAGTAATCCCATATTCCCTACCACCTACCTACACTAGGGGCAATTTACAACAGCCAATTTACCTATCACCTGCAAGTCTTTGGCTGTGGGAGGAAACCGGAGCACACGGCGAAAACTCACGTGGTCACAGGGAGAACGTGCAAACTCCGCACAGGCAGTACCCAGAATCAAACCCGGGTCCCTGGAGCTGTGAGGCTGCGGTGATAACCACTGCGCCACTGTGTTGTGATACTTCCCCCATGGCTGACTAACCTGTGACACTCACCGCCCAGGCTCACATATGAAAAACACCCATTTGGATGAGCTACTGGGTGGTTACATTGAAGGCATCAAATCTTGGTTAACCACCTCAATTACTCAGAGTAGATAGCAAAAAACTGTTCCCATTGATGGAAAGATCGAGAACAAGAGGGCACAACATTAAGATAATTGGAAAAAGAAGCAATGGTGACATGAAGAAAAAAGTTTTCATGCAGTGAGTAGTTGGAATCTGGAACGCACTACCTGAGAGCGTGATGGAGGCAGGTTCATTCGAGGCATTCAAGAGGGAATTGGATTGTTATCTGAAAAGGAAGAATGTGCAGGGCTACGGGGAGAAGGCGGGGGAGTGGCACTAGGTAAATTGCTCTATCAGAGAGCCAGGGCAGACACGATTGCAAGAATGGCCTTGTTCTGTGCTGTACTGATTCTGTGATTCTGTAATTAATTACAAGACTACTGGTAAAACAGAAAGAAATCCGGATCAGATAGTGAAGGGGACTGTCAGAGAATACAGCAGAATATAGATAGACTGGAGAGTTGGGCAGAGAAATGGCAGGTGGAGTTCAATCAGGGCAAATGCGAGGTGATGCATTTTGGAAGATCCAATTCAAGAGTGAACTATACAGTAAATGGAAAAGTCCTGGGGAAAATTGATGTACAGAGAGATTTGGGTGTTCAGGTCCATTGTTCCCTGAAGGTGGCAACGCAGGTCAATAGAGTGGTCAAGAAGGCATACGGCATGCTTTCCTTCATCGGACGGGGTATTGAGTACAAGAGTTGGCAGGTCATGTTGCAGTTGTATAGGACTTTGGTTCGGCCACATTTGGAATACTGCGTGCAGTTCTGGTCGCCACATTACCAAAAGGATGTGGATGCTTTGGAGAGGGTGCAGAGGAGGTTCACCAGGATGTTGCCTGGTATGGAGGGCGCTAGCTATGAAGAGAGGTTGAGTAGATTAGGATTATTTTCATTAGAAAGACGGAGGTTGAGGGGGACCTGATTGAGGTGTACAAAATCATGAGAGGTATAGACAGGGTGGATAGCAAGAAGCTTTTTCTCAGAGTGGGGGATTCAATTACAAGGGGACACGAGTTCAAAGTGAAAGGGGAAAAGTTTAGGGGGGGTATGCGTGGAAAGTTCTTTACGCAGAGGGTGGTGGGTGCATGGAACGCATTGCCAGCGGAGGTGGTAGACGCGGGCACGATAGCGTCTTTTAAGATGTATCTAGACAGATACATGAATGGGCAGGAAGTAAAGAGATACAGACCCTTAGAAAATAGGCGACAGGTTTAGATAGAGGATTTGGATCGGCGTAGGCTTGGAGGGCCGAAGGGCCTGTTCCTGTGCTGTAATTTTCTTTGTTCTTTGTTCTTTATAAATGGGAGAGCTGTGTTTTCCTTGCCGATTGCCTTTAATATTGATGTATGGCACTGGAATAATTATCTGAAAAAGGAATATAATGCCCCAGAACTGAGTCTAAATATCTGCTTCTTTTAATCAGTGACACTGTAAATGTAAATCACCAGTGGATCACAGTAAGTCAGGTGTTCTTTATTAAAGATACAAGTGTTACACAACTGATTATGCAGAAGGATCTGTAAATTCATGTTTTTTTGCCAAATTAAAAGCCTGGGGCTTTTATAGGCATTATTTTCATCATTTGATAAAAATGAGATTAAATTCGGGGGAAAGAAGTGGAGCCAAACAAATCTGGGAAAAATCAGTAAAAATACCATAAAGTCACGAAAATAAGCAAAAAACTAAAAAAAGTCACAGTTAAACAAAATGACAAAACACAAGTATTTACACAGTTCATGGACACCAGTCTGCTGGGCCTTGCCATCAGGTTCTAACTTAATACCAGAGTGGTTTAAAAAAAATTGAAGAACCATTGTTTATTTCTGTGACTGCAGTCATTTATCTGCTTCTATGATGATGGGATTATAAAAATTGCTGGAGATTCTCAACAGGGAAATAGATGTGATCTTGTTTTTAGTAATCATTGCCCTGCTGTGTGACCCAAGTCTCTGCATGATGAACTCAATCATCAGTGGGCTGTCTGTGTTGACTATGCCAATGCTGCATTTCCTTGTTCTTTACTCAACTAGGAACAAGAGATGTATATTGGGTGTGAAGGAATCCAGCTATAATAAGGGGTTATAAGGTTAAAAAGTTATCTTCCTATGAATTAGGGATTAATAAATTAAAAGCAAGGTTCATCTTCCTAAAAGGTTAAAAAAAGTTCATAGGCATGCCTCAGATATATCCCTATGTTGAAGGGCTTGCCTCATCTTAGAGCATAGATGCAGCTTCTGGTAAGAGAGATTCACTTCTAAAAAGTCACAAACCTCATCATACACTAAAACATTGATAACAAAGTTTGCAACTGATCACGCAAGCTACCACAGTATAATAGTTGATAAGAAATCTGAATTAAACTTTAAAAAGAAAGCAGGAGACAAAGAACTTGCATTAACCTTTAAAAAGAATGCAGCTAAAATAGCCACCGCAATTTGCATAGAAACACCTCACATACCAAGGTATTGAGGTAGAGATGAATGTCTGGTTAATGTCCCACCTCAAAGGGCAAGCACTGAAACAATGGGACCCTGAAAGATTGAAATTTAGACAATATCTAATTAAATTGAAAAGAGAGAATCCACTGGACAATCTTGTGACAGTCTCTCTACTTGTGTGAAAACTTGCACCAGTTTTTGACCAGTAGAGGACCCAAGTTGGTGTCTGTCTGTCTGTCTTGCTCTCTCTCCAGGCAATCCTGTAAGTTCGAACCCTGCCTGCGGGCTGCAAAACATCCAAGTCTATCATTGCTGCAGATAGAAACCCGGAGAGAAAACCATTTATATCACTGTCTCCAAGAAAACCCTGAACCATGTGGCCACCTCTACCAGGCAGAAACTTCAGGACCATGAGCTCAGCAGGAAGACCACTGAATTACCAGACTCCACAGACTGTATATTCTTTTATTTGTTCTGGTCTAGGACCACGACCACGAGCTCAGCCAGAAGACCACTGAATTACCAGACTCCGCAGACTGTATATTCTTTTATTTGTTCTGGACTCCAATCCAATCAATCTTTTCTTCTTCACTCTGTAACCTATTTGTGTATGTGATTCTTGTTCAAACTCAAGAAAACCTGTCCGATTGGTTCTTTTACGATCATAGCACATAAAAAGGTTAAACACTCACTAAATTGGTAAGCATAAAAAATAAATAAAATTAAAATAAAATAAAATAAACCCTGTTGCGGTAAAACAAGGAGACAGACAAGAGGGAAGCCTTTCGACCCCTCCTCACCTGATCGTAACAATGGTCTTATGCTGACAGCCTCAAACCACAATCAACTGAAAGTTTGAGAAACCTAACCTAACCCAAGAAACTGAATTATAATCTTGAAGAACAGTTAGGTGATGAAGGAAATTGACCACCATGAGAGGCTCCCACTTTGCTGCTGGCCTAGTCTTTCTTCGAAATCAAAGAAGGTGGATCTTAACCAGAAATTAACAGTTATGCAGCCTTATTTGAGAAATAAAAGGGACAAACCTACTTGCAGGAGCCGTAACACCCCCATATGTAAAAAACAATTATGCAGCTTAAAAACAGTATAAATATTGGAACCACACAGTGGATCTTTAGATTTGTTGGATTCACTCCAGCAATTCTCGTGGTAAAGGTTCTGCTACTCTGGTGCAATTGACTTCCAATCACATGTGAATTGCATGTTCGGTTCTTCAATAAAATTTAATACAATTTAGAAAATATATTATTTCATATAGACTTCTGTATCACAAACTCACAAACCTGTCTCCGTATGCTGTTCAGTGGGGAGGTACATTATTGAGGAGAGATGCCCGGACCTTTATAATATCGTAATGACGTACTGTACTTGGATTTCCAGAAGACATTTGACAAGGTGCCACATAAAAAGTTATTTCACAAAGTAGGAGTTCATGGTGTAGTATGTAACATATTAGCATGGATAGAAGATTGGCTAGTTGGCAGAAAACAGAGAGTATATTTTTCTGAGTGGCAGGATATGATGGAGTCCTGCAGGGGTCTGTGCTGGGGCCTCAACTTTTTACAATTTATTTCAATAACTTAGATGAGGGGAGCGATGGCATGGTAGCTAAATTTGCAGATGACACAAAGATAGGTAGGAAAGTACGTTGTGAAGAGGACATAAGGAGGTTGCAGAACAATATAGAAAGGTTGAGTGAATGGGCAAAAATCTGGCAGATGGAGAGCAACTGTGAAGTTGTTCACTTTGTCAGGAATAATAAAAAAGCAGAGTATTACTTAAACAGCGAATGACTGCAAAATTCTGAGGTGCAGAGGGATCTAGGTGTTCTAGTGCATGAGTCACAAAAAAGTTAGCATTTAGGTACAGCAAGTAATAAAGAAGGCAAATGGAATGCTATCCTTTATTACGAGAGGAATTGAAAATAAAAGTAAGGATGTTATGCTTCAGTTATACAGGGCATAGGTGAGACCACATCTCGAATACTGTGTGCAGTTTTGGTCCCCTTATTTAAGGAATGATGTAAGTGCATTGGAGGCGGTTTAGAGGAGGTTTACTAGATTGATACCCGGAATGAGCGGGTTGTCTTATGAGGAAAGGTTGGGCATGTTTTCACAGGAGTTTAGAAGAGTGAGGGGAGACTTGATTGAAGTATATGAGATCCTGAACGGTCTTAACAAGGTGGATGTGGTGAGGATGTTTCCTCTTGTGGGTGAGTCCAGAACTAGGGGGCACTGTTTTAAAATTAGGGGTCGCCCCTTTAGGACAGAGATGAGGAGAAAAATTTTTCTCTCAGAGGGTTGTGCGACTTTGGAATTCTTTACCTTAAAAGGTGGTGGAGTTGGGGTCATTGAATATTTTTAAGGCGGGGGTAGATAGATTCTTGTTAGGCAAGGGAATCAAAGATTATCGGGGTAGATGGGAGCGTGGAATTCTTATTGAATGGCGGAGCAGGCTCGAGGGGCCGAATGGCCTACTTCTGCTCCTAATTCGTATGGTCATATCCGGGTTGCTATATTCTGGCTAAAACTTGTTAAAAAAGACTATCTTGAGGAGGGTGATATTCTCAGCTGGTTCCTTTTCTTTGGGAAGAGTTAGATCAGTTCTTCAGACCCATTCAAGTGTCTGTCAGATCTGCCTTTCACAATCTTAAGTGAAAGTGATTAGCTGGGGAGCCAGGCTTGTCCCAAAAAGGGGTTAGTCATAGAGTTATACAGCACAGAAACAGGCCCTTCGGCCCATCGTGTCTGTGTCAGCCATCAAGCACCTAACTATTCTAGTCCCATTTTCCAGCATTTATAGAGCTGGGATTATAATCCTCCAGGTTTCAATGTAAAGGATATTATCCTTCACTGTACACTGACTGACTCACTATGCACACTGACTCATTGTGCACATGGACTTACTGCACGCATGGGCTCACTGATCCACTGTACGCTGTCTCACTATACACGGTTTCAGCTTCCTCCAATACTCCTAGATTAACTCATGTTGGATGTCTTGAGTTCAGGCTGTTGTTGCTGATTTCATTGGCAGCTCACGAGTTTCACAGAAACCCTGCAGATTTACAGTGGGTAAACCCAAACCTACCCAGATGTGGGGCTGAGAGGTGCACATCTACAACCTGCATTAGTCCTACTTCTGTGATATTGAACATTGGCGGCATCACACAACCCCTTGAATAAGGGCTGGTTCACCGTGATTATAAGGATCTGGTTGCATTGCCCATGACAAGTCCCCATCAATCTCTTTTTCAGGTGCCATGCTAATGGCAATTCGTCTGCAGGGGATGACACAGGAGGAGACACTGAATCTGACTCATGAGATGAAAATCTCTGGTGCCGTTCTGCAATGGCCAAAGGAGTGGTCTGGGGTCATAGTTGACAAGCATTCAACAGGAGGAGTTGGGGACAAGGTCAGCCTCATTCTAGCACCAGCATTGGCTGCCTGTGGCTGCAAGGTAAGAAAAGCAGAGAGACAAAACATGTTGATTGAGTTAGGAAATGGGTAGCAGAGTTTTGGATGAATTGAAGGTTGGAGAGGATGGGAGATAGAAGGCTGAGCGGGAGATAGTTGAAGGCAATGGTAACAGTGGCATGGATGAGGGTTTTAGCGGCAGATGGACTGAGGCAGCAGTGAAGATGGATGATGTTATCGATTGACAGCATGTAGATGAGAAATAGAATGGAGCCCCTGATAGACGCCAGAGGTAACAGTACAGGAGCAGGAAGAGAAGCCATTGCAGGTGATTCTTTAACTATGCCTGGATAGATAGGAATGGGACCAGGTGAGAGCAGTCTCACACAGCTGGATGACAATGGAAAGGCATTGGAGGAGGATGGTGTGGGCAAGCAAACCAAAGGCTGCAGACAGGTTGAGAGGATGAAGAAGGATAGTTTAGCCCAGTCACAGTCACATGGGATGCCATTTGTAACTTTGATAAGAGGCATTTCCATACTGTGGCAGGAGCAGAAAGCTGATTGGAGTGATTCAAACATGGAGCTGCAGGAAAAATGGGCATGGATTTGGGAGGCAACAACACGTACAAGGACTTTGGAGAGGAAAGGGATGTTAGAGGTCACGTGGTAATTTGCAAGAACAGAGGGTTCAAGGATTGGTTTTTGGAGAGGGGTGTTGATGGCAGATTTGTAAAGGACGGGGACAGTACTTGAGGATAGGGAACCATTAACAATATCAGCCAACATGGGGGCCAGGAATGGAAGATAAGTGCTCAGCGATTCAATGAGAAGAGGATTAAGGGTGCAGCAGGTGGGTCTCAGTGACAAGATGAGCTCAGAGAAGGCATAAAGAGAAATAGAGAGTATAGCGAAAAACTAAATGGCGTGCAGATTGCAAGCAGAGTGTGGGGATATGAGTTGATGAGTGGGGATTTTAAGGGTCAATATCTTTCTAAAAATCTGGTTTGCAGTTAGCACTTAGCTGGGATTTACCCTCTAGATAAAGTAGGTTAAGAAAGTAGAGTAAGTTAAGAAAGTAAAGTAAGTTTCTTCCAGCCTTCGGCAGGGATGAAAAAGCTCTACTGCAGAGTAGCTGATTAGTTAAGTAGCAAACCAGTCCAATCTGGTTGCTGCAGTTTCAGCTTCAAAAAGTATAAATACACAGGTCTAGGTGCAGCTTGCAAGTGGCATGCAGATTGCAAGCAGAGCGTGGAAATGAGTTTGGTGCATGGGGAGTTAGGTGAAGTGGGGTGAGATGCTCCTTTTTTCTACTTTTTTTAACCCTACAGCATTTGGTTCTTACTTCGATGCAGTGGAAGAAGCTGGTTTCCAATTTTAGTGTAGTCAGTAAATAATTCGAGGCATGGCAGGGCTGCTCACACCTGTTGAATGTACATCCTGTGCCATGTGGGGACTCCAGGAGCCTAACCATGTCCTAGCCAACTACATGTGCAGAAAGTGCCACCAAATGAAGAAACCCAATACTGAATCTTGGAACTCGAGGAGCGGCTGGTGTCACTGAGTTGTATTCGTGAGGATGAGAGATATGTGGCTAGCACGTTTCAGGAGGTGGTCACCCTGCAGCTTCAGAGAGCTCAGGCAGAGATGGACTGGGTGGCAGAGAAGGACAAGGCAGGTAGTGCAGAAGTCCCCAGAGGGCATCCCACTTTCTAACTGATATTCAGTTCTGAGTACCGATATGACAGAGGGTTCCTCTGAAGAGTGCAGCGAGAGTCATGACCAGAGCATCATGGGTGGCTCAGCTGTGCAGGGACGGAGGAGAAAAGACAGGAGAGAAATAGTGGTAGGGGATTCTATAGTTCGGGGAACAGACAGGCGTTTCTGTGGTCGCAGACGTGATTCGAGGATGGTATGTTGCCTCCCTGGGGCAAGGATCATGAATATCACCGAGTGGCTAGAGAGGATTCTGGAGGGCGAGGGTGCACAGCCAGAGGTCATGGTCCACATTGGTACCAACGATTATAGGTAGAAAAAAAGATGAGGTCCTGCAGGCTGAGTTTAGGGAGTTAGGAAAGAGATTAGCAAGCAGGACCTCAAAGGTAGTAATCTCCACATTACTCCCAAGGCCACGTGCTAGTGAGTATAGAAATAGGAGAGTACACCAAATTAATGCGTGGCTGGAGAGTTGGTGCAGGAGGGAGGGCTTTAGATTTCTGGGGCATTGCGGAAGATGGGATCTGTACAAGCTGGATGGTCTACACCTGAACAGAACTGGGAGGAATATCCTTGCAGGAAGGTTTGCTAGTGCTGTTGGGGATGATTTAAACTAGATTGGCAGGGGGATGGGAATCTGAGGGCAGTTTCAGATAGAATCAAATTCAGAGCAAGGTACTGGAGGTAGAAAATTAGCAAGTGACTCTGAAAGACTGAAAAAGCAAAGGTTAAAAGGTGTACAGCAGAGGAATTTGGCTGTGTTAAAAGGTATTTATTTAAATGCAAGGAGTATAGCAAATAAAGCCGATGAGCTGAGGGCACAGATAGACACATGGCAGCATGATGTCATTGCTAAATGGAAACTTGGCTTGAAGAGGGGCAAAATGGAAGCTCAACATCCCTGGATATAGAGTTTTCAGGCACATTGACAGGGGGATACAAAAGGAAGAGGTGTAACATTATTGGTTAAAGAATCAATTACAGCTATGAGGAGGGATGATATGCTCAATGAATCATCAAATGATGTCATATGGGTTGAGCTCAGAAATAAAAAAGGGGCAGCCATACAACTAGCAGTGTACTATAGACCCCTAAATTGTGATAGGGAGATAGAAGAACAAATATATAGGCAAATGTCTGAGTGCAATAGGGCAATAATAGTTGGGGATTTCAACTACCCTAATATCAATGAGGATACAAAGAGTGTGAAGGGCACAGAGACACAAAATTCTTGAACTGCATTCAAGTGAATGTTTTTAGCCAGCACGTAACAAGCCCAATCAGAGGGGGCGAAATTGTAGATTTAGTCTTAGGAAATGAAGCTGGGCAAGTGGATGAAGTAGCAGTGAGTGACCATTTTGGAGATAGTGACAATAATACAGTTAGAATTAACATTATTATGGAAAAGGATAAAGATGGAACAGAAGGGCGGCGCAGTGGTTAGCACCGCAGCCTCACAGCTCCAGGGACCTGGGTTCGATTCTGGGTACTGCCTGTGTGGAGTTTGCAAGTTCTCCCTGTGACCACGTGGGTTTTCGCCGGGTGCTCTGGTTTCCTCCCACAGCCAAAGACTTGCAACTGATAGGGTAAATTGGCCATTGCAAATTGCCCCTAGTGTAGGTAGGTGGTAGGGAATATGGGATTACTGTAGGGTTAGTATAAATGGGTGGTTGTTGGTCGGCACAGACTCAGTGGGCCGAAAGGCCTGTTTCAGTGCTGTATCTCTAAATAAATAAAGTAAATGTTCTAAATTGGGGGAAGGCAGATTTTATGAAGCTGAGAGGTGATCAGGTGAAAGTGGACTGGATACAGCTACTTGAAGGAAAATCAGTGGTAAACCAGTGGGAGGCATTCAAAAGCGAGCTGCTACAGGCACAGTGTAGTAGAGGCCTGCTACCCGACCCGAACCCGACAGGAACCGACGACATGTGTCGGGTTCGGATTGGGTCGGGCCCATCTTCCGGGGCCGACGTTCGGGCTCGGGTCGGGTCGGGTCGGGTCGGGTCGGGCCGGACACACATGGTAAGTGCTTTGCCGGTAAGTATTGAAATTTAAAAAAATTTGACGTCATCGTGCATGCGCTGCAGCTCGGTGGATCTTCCCAGTGGGAAGGTAAGTAAAGTGATGGTCAGGTTGGGTTCGGGTCAGGCCGAGTAGTGGCGGGTTTGGGTCGGGTTGGGGCTGGGGCAAAATCGGAGGGATTAGGGCCAGGTGGGGCTCGGGTCTGCTGTGATTTGGTCGGGTTCGGGTTGGGTTCTTTTTCTCAACCTAAGGCAAGCCTCTACAGTGTAGACATGTGCCCACAAAGATAAAGGGTGGTACAGCCAAATCTAGAGCTCCCTGGTTATCTAGAAGCATACAGGATAAATTAAAGCAGAAAAAAGAAAGCTTCTGACATTCACAAAAAACTTAATACTTTGGAAAGCCTAGAGGAATATATAAAGTGCAGGGGTGAAGTAAGAAAGGAAATTAGAAAAACAAAGAGACAACATGAAAAAATATTGGCAGGTCAAATCAAGGAAAACCCAAAGATGTTTTATCAATACATTAAGAGCAAGAGGAGGAAAGGATAGGGCCTATCAGAGATGTACAAGGTTACTTATGCGTGGATGCAGAAGATGTGGGCAGGGTTCTTAAAGAGTACTTTGTCTCTGTCTTCACAAAGGAGAGGGATGATGCAGTCATTGTAGTTAAAGAGGAGGAGTGTGAAATATTAGATACGATAAACATAATGAGAGAGGAATTACTAGAGGTGCTGACATCCTTGAAAGTGGATAAATCACCAGGCTGGTAGGATTGCATCCCAAGCTATTAAAGGAAGCCAGGGAGGAAATAGCAGATGCTCTGAGGATCATTTTCAAATCCTCGCTAGAGACAGGCGAGGTACCAGAGGATTGGAAGTCTGCGAACATTGTACCATTGTTTAAAAAGGATGAGAGAGACAGGGCAGATAATTATAGACCAATCAGTCTGACTTTGGTGGTGGGTAAATTATTAGAATCAATTCTGAGAGATAGGATAAACTGTCACTTGGAAAGGCATGGATTAATCAGGGATAGTCAGCATGGATTTGTTAAGGAAAGGTCGTGTCGTACTAATTTAATTGAATTTGAGTATTGCTGAAAATAGAGACATGTTGTCGAAGCTTTTCATCTTGCACTCATTAGGACAATCACAAGAATAACTAATGTAAGGGAAAACAACAACTTATACTGCATGTGAAGAGAGTGCTGATTGGTTGGCAAGTGAACTCTGATTGGTAGAGGCGTTGCCATAGTGCAT
This sequence comes from Heterodontus francisci, assembly GCF_036365525.1. NCBI lineage: Eukaryota > Metazoa > Chordata > Chondrichthyes > Heterodontiformes > Heterodontidae > Heterodontus > Heterodontus francisci. The sequence goes on along the minus strand of NC_090397.1, from coordinate 51,829,370 downwards.
GCAACAGTTTACGGTGGCTAACAGTTAACTGTCAAGCTTTGTTTAAAATTTAAACCAGGCAGCTTGACTCTGATTGGTCAAGGCATTGCCCTGAGGAATGAACCAGCGAATGGCTATCAACTATTTTCTTCAGCTGAAACAGGCACAATGTTTGTACATTTTCTTTCTGTCAGCAAAGAACAGGGCCCTGTTGCGAATAGCAGAAGGGACATGTTTGATATGATCCGTCAGTCTTTGGGAGATACGGCCTATATACCTAGAATCACACTGGCATTGAAATTCATATATAGGCCGTACATTCCAAAAACTGGTGTATCGTATCAAATAACATGTCCCTTCTGCTGTTCACAATGGGCAAGGTAAGGGCTGTACCCAACCAGCTCGTGCTTGCAAAACTCAAAACACAGTGTTCAACATTAGGTGTGATACTGCGATTGGGCAACATTTGCTAAATAATCCACAGTGTGCTAAGAATTACGCTGACAACCAATTTAAGATTGTCAGTAGGGTTTGCAGTGTGGCGCAATTGCATGTACTGGAAACTACATATATTAATAAACAGGGCCCTGTTCTTTGCAGACAGAAAGAATATGTACAAACATTGCGCCTGTTTCAGCTAAACAAAATAAGTGATAGCCATTCACTGGTTCGTTCCTCAGGGCAATGCCTTGACTAATCAGAGTCAAGGTGCCTGGTTTAAATTTTAAGCAAAGCTTGGCAGTTAACTTTTAGTCACCGGTGCATTAGCCATGGCAATGCCTCTACCAATCAGTCACTTGCCAACCAATCAGCACTCTCTTCTCATGCAATATAAGTTGTTGTTTTCCCTTGCATTGGTTATTCTTGCAATTTTCCTGATGAGTGCTAGACGAAAAGCTTCAATAACATGTCTCCATTTTCAGCAATACTCAAGCTCTGTAATACTAAACGGCTATTAATTGAATCTTTTGAGGAAGTAACAGGGAGGGTTGATGAGGGTAGTGCAGTGAATGTTGTTTACATGGATTTTAGTAAGACATTTGAGAAGGTTCCATATGGCAGACTGGTCAGAAAAGTAATGCATTTGGGGAGGGCAAATAAAGTGAGGAAATACACAATAATCGGGAGGATATTGAGAGGGGTAGAGGAAGTGAGAGACCTTGGAGTGCATGTCCACAGGTCCCTGTAGGTGGAAGGACAGGTAGATAACGTGGTGAAGAAAACATATGGACTGCTTTCCTTTATTGGCCAAGGTATAGAATACAAAAGCAGGAATGTAATGCTGGAACTGTATAAAATGCTGGTTAAGCCACAGCTGGAATATTGCATACAGTTCTGGTCACCACATTACAGGAAGGACATAATTGCTCTGGAGAGAGTACAGAGGAGATTTAGAAGAATGTTGCCATGGCTAGAAAATTGCAGCTGTGAGGAAAGATTGGATAGGCTAGGGTTGTTTTCCTTAGAACAGAGGAGACTGAGGGGGGACTTAATTGAGTTGTATAAAATTATGAGAGGTCTAGATAGAGTAGACAGGAAGGACCTGTTTCCCCTAGCAGAGACGTCAATTACCAGGGGGCACAGATTTAAGGTGATCGGCAGAAGCATTAGAGGGGACATGAGGAAAAATATTTTCAGCCAGAGGATGGTGGGTATCTGGAATTCGCTGCCTGGATCGGTGGTGGAGGCAGAAACCCTCAACTCAATTAAAAGTTACCTGGACCTGCACCTGAAGTGCTGTAGCCTGCAAGGTTACGGACCAGGTGCTGGAAGGTGGAATTAGAATGGGCGGCTGTTTTTTTCAGCTGGCGCAGACACGGTGGGCTGAATGGCCTCTTTCAGTGCCGTAACTTTTCTATGGTTTCCATGGTTCTAAAGATTGGTGGGGGTTCAGGGTTAGGGTAGAGAATCAGAGGAATGTGGTTTGGTGGGAAATGGGAAGGGAAAAGCAGCAGAGACAGTACAAATAGTTTCTCTCTCGATGACAAAGAAATCCATGAGCTTATTGGCAAGGGAACATGGGCAAAGCATGAGACCAGGTTCCTATTTGCCCTCTTGCACAGAATTGTTTGACACAATGACAAACTTTCCAACCAGCAAGCATGGACTGGGACTTAGGAGGTTGAAGGTGAACAGTTCTAACTGAACTACTTGACCCATAGTGAGAAGTAGAGGAGAGACTCTGGCGAAACTGCGGGTAGTGCCAGCAACTTCATAAGAATGCTGGATAGATATTTGATAAAGAAAGTGGGTTCCAAGGGGTAGAATATTAAGTGTGGGATGGGTTGGAACCTTGGGGCCAGTGAGGCAGAGGGCTCTTCAAGTCCTTAACAGCCCTGCAACCTGGGGAAACCACAAGTCTTTGGTGTTTAGAAAAGGCTGATGTGTCAGTTGGTGTGAGGGGGAAGTATTGGGACATGATTCCGAGCAGAGTGAGGTCCTGATCTCAGCCACCTTGCCATGACAAGGCACAAGGCAGAGGCAAAATGTTTCCTCATCTGTGGAAAATGAATTTCAATGTAGGCAAATGTGAGGTCATCCACTTCGGACCTAAAAAGAATAGAACAGGGTACTTTCTAAATGGTGAAAACTATAATCAGTGGAGGTCCAAAGAGACTTCAAGGTCCAGATAAATGGATCATTAAACTGTCTTGAGCAGATACAGAAAATAATCAAAAAGGCTCGTGGAATGGTGGCTTTTAAATCTAGAGGACTAGAATATAAGGGGGTCGAAGTCATGCTTGAGCTATACAAAGCCCTGGAGTACTTTGAGCAGTTCTGGCATCACACCTTAGGAAGGATACACTGGCCTTGGAGGGAATGCAGCGTAGATTTACCAGAATGATTCCTGGATGCCAAGGGTTAAATTATGAGGAGAGCATGCACAAGATTGTATTCCCTGGAATTTAGGGGTTTAGGGGTGATTTGATCAATGTTTTCAAACTATTCAGGGAATAAATAGGGTAGATAGAGAGAAACTATTTCTGCTGCTTGGGGAGTCCAGGACGAGGGACACAAGACATAAAAATTAGAGCCAGTTCTTTTAGAAGTGAAATTAGGAAACACTTTTACACACGAAGGGTTGTAGACGTTTGGAACTCTCTTCCACAAATAGCAATTGTTGCTAGACCAGATGTTAATTTTAAACCTAAGATTGATAGATTTTTGTTAACCCAAGGTATTAAGGGGTTTAGGGCAAAGGCGGGTAGGTAGAGTTTGGTCACATGATCTTATTGAATGGCTGGACAGGCTCGAGGGGCTGAATGGCCTCTTCTTGTTCCTATGTTTTCAAAGAGGATGGGAGATTGGAGGCGAGATCACCTCTTGTGAAGCTCCAAGGATAGAGAGCAGGTTCATGACCGGCCTGAACTCAGGAATGGAATGAGAGGCTCCTGGAAGGTGAAGAGGGAAAAAAAAACAATTACAGGGAGTTGGGATGTGAGGAAAAGGAGAAAATGTAAACACGCCACAAAAATAATCTGCATTCTCTGAAAAAGACTTAAAAGGGTATTGGCAGTCAAACACTGACTCTCCTGGTACATGTGCCAGACATGCCTTATTAGTAGCACTCTCTGTTTGGGTCAGAGTGTTGTGGGTTCAAGTCCCCATCCAAAGACTTGAGCACAGGCTATCAGGCTGAAAGTCCACTGCATTACTGAAGGAGTGATCCACTATCGGAGATGCCATCTTTTAGATGAGATGTTAGAGAGCGAGGTCCTGTCTGCCCTCTCAGATGGATATAAAAGAAGTTGTTGAGTCAGAAACTTTAGGGACTTTCAAAAGGCTTTTGGATAGGTATATGGATAAAGGAGAATGATGGGGTATAGATTAAATTGTCCTTGACAGAGGACAAAGGATCGGCACAACATCGTGGGCCGAAGGGCCTGTTCTGTGCTGTATTTTTCTATGTTCTATGTTCTATGTTCTATCCCACGATATTATTCAAAGAAAAGCAGGGGAGTTATCCCTGGTGTCCCGGCGCATATTTATTGCTGAAGCAACACTTGATAAAAAATGATCCGGTCATTTATCAAATTGCTGTTTGAGAGCTTCCTATGTGTAAATTGGATGTCACCTTTCCTACTTTACAAAAACTACTCAATTGGCTGTGAAAGGATTGGGGACATCCTGAGGTTGTGGAAGGTGCTATCTAAATGCAAGTTCTTTATTTTTATCAATATCCAACTTGATGTTGTTGCTCTGCAGGTTCCAATGATCAGTGGCAGGGGGCTGGGACACACTGGGGGCACACTGGACAAGCTGGAATCTATCCCGGGATTCAACATTATGAAGAACCCGGAAGAGGTAAGCAATGTTTGGAAAGGTTAAAGTCGTTGCTGTGAGTTACCAAGGGCTGTGTAACCTCACAGTGGTGACGCTTTGTCGTCAGTCGAGGAAAGATGCTTGAGGGAATCATTAAGGTTGCAATACAATATCACTTAGACAGAAACCACATGAGGCCCAGTATGGCATCTGATAAAGAAGGTCCTGTGTTACCCATTTGACATGTTTTGCAGAAATCATCAGGATAGTTGATGTGAGAAACGCAGATATTGTCTACTTGAATTTTCAGAAAGCATTTTGATAAGAGACTTCTCTGCAGCATTGAATCTTCAAATCATGGCAATCAGCTGCATTGGATTGAGAACTGGCTGGAGGCCTATAGGCAGAAAATGGTTGGAGATGGATTTGATTCCTCTTGGGGACCAGTTCATGATGGTGTCTCACAGGGCTCATCAGTGTTAGGACTGTGGCTATTTTCAATTTCCATTAATTGTCGAGATGTAAGTGTTGGGGGATGATCTGCAAGTTTGAGACAATATGTGCAAAAGTCAGGATTATAGACAATGCTTTACTATGACAGGTGGATCTAGATGTGCTGAGGGATTGGACTCATGACTGACAAATGGTGCTTAACTTTAAAAAGCGTAGTTTTGTACATGTGGGCAGGGCGAATGCTAAACCTATAGGGAAAGAAAATGGGCATTCTAGTGTATAGAGCTTAAAAGGTTCCCAACTAGTGCCATGAATCTATTGAGTCAATAGGATGTTATGTTCTATTTACAGAACAATTCTCTGTAAAATAAAGCATACTATTTTGTCCTTGTACACGATCTTGTCAGGCCTCAGTTGGAATGCTGTGTCCAATTTTGGTCCCCTCATATGGTGGATGATATTGAGGCTTTGGAAAAGGTGCCAAGGAGGGCCACTAGACTAATTCCCAAATAAGCACTTTGAAATATAATTACTGTTGTAATGTAGGAAAAGCATCAGCCAATTAGTGTACAGCAAATTCCCACGAACAGCAATGTGATAATGACCAGATAATCAGTTTTTGTGATTTTGGTTAAGGTATAAAATATCAAAGTGATTCCTGACAACACAGCCAGCTGCTGATGTCATCAGGCTGTGCCAAGATTCGCACATGCACAGACGGGCTCCTGCTCTTTGTGCGTGCACGGCGTTCTGACTTGCCAGGACTGGTTAGCGCACGTGCCGACAACGTCATCACGTAACCTGTACATCTTTGTGCAACGTGCCTGGTCGGTTCGGCTCCCCTCCCTACCCTGCCACTCTCTCCGGCTGCTCCGCTCCGCTCCCTACCCTGCCACTCTCTCTGACTGCTCCACTCCCCTCCCTACCCTGCCACTCTCTCCAGCAGCTCCACTCCCCTCCCTACCCTGCCACTCTCTCCGGCTGCTCCGCTCCCCTCCCTACCCTGCCACTCTCTCCAGCTGCTCCGCTCCCCTCCCTACCCTGCCACTCTCTCCAGCTGCTCCGCTCCCCTCCCTACCCTGCCACTCTCTCCGGCTGCTCCGCTCCCCTCCCTACCCTGCCACTCTATGCCGGCTGCTCTGCTCCCCTCCCTACCCTGCTGCTCTCTCCGGCTGCTCCACTCCCCTCCCTACCCTGCCACTCTCTCCAGCTGCTCCGCTCCCCTGCCTACCCTGCCACTCTCTCCAGCTGCTCCACTCCCCTCCCTACCCTGCCACTCTCTCCAGCTGCTCCACACCCCACCCTACCCTGCCACTCTCTCCAGCTGCTCCGCTCCCCTCCCTACCCTGCCACTCTCTCCAGCTGCTCCGCTCCCCTCCCTACCCTGCCACTCTCTCCGACTGCTCCACTCCCCTCCCTACCCTGCCACTCTCTCCAGCTGCTCCACTCCCCACCCTACCCTGCCACTCTCTCCAGCTGCTCCGCTCCCCTCCCTACCCTGCCACTCTCTCCAGCTGCTCCGCTCCCCTCCCTACCCTGCCACTCTCTCCAGCTGCTCCGCTCCCCTGCCTACCCTGCCACTCTCCAGCTGCTTCGCTCCCCTCCCTACCCTGCCACTCTCTCCAGCTGCTCCGCTCTCCTCCCTACCCTGCCACTCTCTCCAGCTGCTCCACTCCCCACCCTTCCCTGCCACTCTCTCCAGCTGCTCCACTCCCCACCCTACCCTGCCACTCTCTCCAGCTGCTCCGCTCCCCTCCCTACCCTGCCACTCTCTCCGGCTGCTCCACTCCCCTCCCTACCCTGCCACTCTTTCAGGCTGCTCCGCTCCCCTCCCTACCCTGCCACTCTCTCCAGCTGCTCCGCTCCCCTCCCTACCCTGCCACTCTCTCCGGCTGCTCCGCTCCCTTCCCTAACCTGCCACTCTCTCCAGCAGCTGCGCTCCCCTCCCTACCCTGCCACTCTCCAGCTGCTCCACTCCCCTCCCTACCCTGCCACTCTCTCCAGCTGCTCCACTCCCCTCCCTACCCTGCCACTCTCTCCAGCTGCTCCACTCCCCTCCCTACCCTGCCACTCTCTCCAGCTGCTCCGCTCCCCTCCCTACCCTGCCACTCTCTCCGGCTCTCCGCTCCCCTCCCTACCCTGCCACTTTATGCCGGCTGCTCTGCTCCCCTCCCTACCCTGCTGCTCTCTCCGGCTGCTCCACTCCCCTCCCTACCCTGCCACTCTCTCCAGCTGCTCCGCTCCCCTGCCTACCCTGCCACTCTCTCCAGCTGCTCCACTCCCCTCCCTACCCTGCCACTCTCTCCAGCTGCTCCACACCCCACCCTACCCTGCCACTCTCTCCAGCTGCTCCGCTCCCCTCCCTACCCTGCCACTCTCTCCGGCTGCTCTGCTTCATCCCCTACCCCGCCGCTCTCTCCAGCTGCTCCGCTCCCCTCCCTACCCTGCCATTCTCTCCAGCTGCTCCACTCCATCCCCTATGTCGTCGCTCTCCCCCCACCACCCGCTCTCTCCCCCCACCACCCGCGCGCCCCCCCCACTCTCTCCCCCCGCCACCCGCTCTCTCTCCCCGCCACCCGCTCTTTCCCCTATCCCTCCAGATGCTAGCTTGAGGCTGCGCCCCTTCTCTCCTCTTTGCCACATGCTCCTACATCTTTGCTTCTTAGGGCGGTGCGGTGCGGTGCAGGAAGGAAGCAGGGGTCAGGGAGTGAGTGGCCAGAGCGGAATGGCACTGAAAACAATTTCGATTTCCATTGCGTGCTGCCGCAGGTTTACTTTGCCATTCTGTGATTATATGAGCAACGCCATCTTTAGTCCTGGCAGCTGCCTGAACATCGCAGACGTTTAAGTGGAACAGGTTGCATTTGCACATGTGCCAGTACAGTGCCACCTAGTGGTTGCATTGTCAGCAAATGCAGCCATACAATATTGGTCAGGACACCAATTACTTTTCTTACAGTAGTGAAAAGGCAGATGGGGCTTTGGATTAATGTCTCGGCCAGATGACAGAACCTCCAACTGTGCAGCACTTCCTCTGTAGTGGACTGGGAGTTATAGAGTCCTACAGCACAGAAACAAGCCCTTTGGCCCATTGTGTCTGTGCCAGCCATCAAGCAGTGTCAGACTAAATTATGTGCTCACATCCTGGAGTGGGGCTTCAACCTATGACCTTCTAATTTAGAATCATAGAATGATACAGCACAGAGGAGCCCATTCGACCCATCGTGTCTATGCTGGCTCCATGAAAAAGCTATCCAAATATTCCATTCTCCCACTTTTTCCCCATAGCCTTGAAAATTTTTTCATTTCAAGTATTTATCCCAATTCCCTTTTGAAAGTTATTATTGAATTTGCTTCCACTGCCCTTTCAGACAGTGCATTCCAGATCATAACAACTCACTGCTAAATAAAATTCTCTTCATGTCACCTCAGATTCTTTTGCCAAATACCTTAAATCTGTGTCCTCTGGTTACTGACCCACCTAACAGGGAAACAGTTTCTGCTTATTTACTCTAGGAAAAGCCTTCATAATTTTAAACACTAAGATTAAATCTCCCCTTAACCTTCTAAGAAGGTGGGAGTGGAACCATTGAGCCAACCTGTCCTATTTAAATCATGCTCAGATTCTGCTTCCACCTCCTGTAAATACAAGTGAAGTGAAAGTTTCGGGTAAAGCCCCAAAGCCTCATCTTGTTTATTTTCCTACATTACAACAATCACTACAGTTCAGAAGTACTTCATTGGCTGTAAAGTGCTTTGAGATGTTTGGTGGTTGTGAAAGGCAGTATATAAATGCTGGTCTTTTTTCCAGCATCTCGTTTTTATAATTGGGCTCTTCACAGGCAGTTGCACTCCTTCTAGGAGCCTGTAGATGGTGGTGTTGCACTATCACTGAGCACTATTCAAGAGGTGAAGACGCAATTAATCCACAGCCCTTTTACAACTCAGTGACTGTCTGGGGATTGCATAAGAGTATTAGGGTCAAGCATGGGTGGGAACCACATGTAGGCCAGACTGGGTATGGTGAGAGGACCCCTTCCCTGAAGGACAACAATGACACAGTTGGGTTTTAAAACCAACTGATCATTTTTCATGGTGATTTCCTGGATCCAGTCCATAAGTTACCGGATTTATTGAAAGTCAGAGTCCCTAGAAAAAAATTTAAATTAATGCCGATACCCAGAAATAAAGTGGGATACGTTGTTGGATATAATCTGTTGTCAGGGAAATGTACCATTACCCTACTGAATAAAGAGTGACTCTGTATAGTTACACAGCGAGCGACTCTCACCCTGAGTAAACAGGGATTGTGTACAGTTACAGTGAGTGATCCTCACCCTGAATAAACAGTGACTCTGAACAGTTACACAGTGAGTGACCCTCACCCTGAGTTAACAGTGACTGTACAGTTACACAGTGAGTGACCCTCACCCTGAATAAACAGTGACTCTGTACACTTACACAGTGAGTGACCCTCACCCTGAATAAACAGTGACTCTGTACAGTTACACAGTCAGTGACCCTCACCCTGAATAAACAGTGACTCTGTACAGTTACACAGTCAGTGACCCTTGCCCTGAATAAACTGTGACTCTGTATGGTTACACAGTGGGCAATTCTACCCCTCCTCACTTGGACCTCTGGACCAGTGGCTGTGCTCGAAGCAGAATGATGGAATCGTACTGATTTTTGGATTTCTTTCTTGTGTCTTTAGATGAAGGACATCTTGTCTAACGTTGGCTGTTGTATTGTCGGGCAGACAGCTGATCTGGTGCCAGCCGATAAGAAGCTGTATACAATCAGGGATGTGACATCAACTGTGGACAGTATGCCCCTGATAGCAGGTTAGTGACACAGTGAGAGTAAGTTAGTGGGATACTGACTTAGGTCAGTGGCATGGTGACAGCAGGTTAGTTGAACAGCTTGCCCTATAGGTGATGGAGAAAGGCACATCTTACGATAGCCGGGGCCCGTATCTCAGAAACCCACAGGCTACTTCCTCACTAATTCTCCTCTAACATCTGTTCTACTTCCTGTGCTATAATCATCCTCCACAGAATAGATCTTGGCGCACTTCATTACATGGAAGATGCTATATGAACAGAAGCTGTAACTTGCATTGCTCAGTCCTTGTCTTCCAATAGGAACAGAAGTTGGTTATTTGGCTCATTGAGCCTTCACAGCCACTTTGTTACCCATGGCAGCTCTAAGTCTCGACACATTATTCCCTGTACTCTGTCCAAACCTTTAATCCCTTTACTCCCTATTTAAATGCCCTTCTCCCTTTTAAAGAACTCAGTAGATTCTGTATCCCTGCTCTCCTGAGACAGTGGGTTCTACATTCTCACAGCCTCTGTGACAAAAGCTGTCCTGGGTTCAGCTTAGCTCCAATTCTAAGATTGTCTCTTGTTCTGGATTCACTACTAGAGGGGAGAGTTCCCTGACTCTCCTGCTGATCCCCTTCATAATTTGAAACAAACAGATCACCTCTTAACCTCTTCACTCCCAGCAAATATGACCCAAGGTTGACCCCGTCACTCATCATCAGTCATCTTCTCCACCCCCACCTTAATCCCAGGTACTACCCTGGTGAATCATTACTGAGCCCAGCATCTTCATCTTAAGGTGGGTCACCTAAAACTGAACATAGCACTGCAAATGTGGCCTGCCCAGTGCCCTGTATAACTGCAGTGTGAGTTCCTGCTTCTATAACTCTGACCCCCTTGTGTTGAAGCTCACTGACACATTACTCTTTCTCAGAACTTCTTTAATGGCATCAATCTCTACTGCCATTTTGTTTTAATTGACTAAAGTTTTCCAATCAGTTCAAGGAAAAGAAATGTCAATGTCAAATTTACTTAGGCAATTTGGAACAATGGGTTTGAGGGCTCTTGGACAATAAGCAGTTACTGCTGGAAGAGAGCTCACTGTTTCCTGGCCATTCTGTGATGATATCAAAGATAAAGGATTAGCTGTTTTCAGTAATGTGTGGTTTCTGATTTTCAGCTTCCATATTATCGAAGAAAGGAGCCGAGTCCCTAACTGCTCTGATTCTTGATGTAAAATGTGGAGAAGGAGCGTTGTTCAAGGAGCGCGACAGGGCCAAAGAGCTGGCACAGTATCTGGTCAGTAGTTGGGAAAAAGCCACATACCAGTCCAACAATTTTGGCACAAAGGGATTGGAGTTGGTGCAGTGTAGTGATCCAGTCCATGTTCTGTATGTGACATGTGATGCAGTGTAGCAATCCATGTTTTACGTTCGACACCAGTGTGGTGTGATCAAAGATTCCATCAATTGGTTGGACGCAGCAGCAAAGGAATAGGCAGAACTTAATGGGTGGTTCTGCTGTAAACTGGTGTGAGCTGGAACCTGGGTGTGTGAGGGAGGAGAATTGAGTTGGTTTTAGTGTGGTGCAGTGCATTGGATTGTTGGCATTGCCTGCAGTGGCAGTGGGTGCTCGGAGCTCCCCCCATCACCCACTCAAAACATTTCAATCACACGGAGTAAGGGGGAGACAGAGCAGAGAGGAGGATAGATCTGAGAGGTATCCCTTTACTCTTCACTCTCCAACACCTGTTGGTATTAGTGGAGTTCAATGAGTCTAGTCAGAGACTCTTTGGCCTGTAAATGGACTTTCCCACCCTTCTGGCGGGCGGGAAACTGGGGAGGAAAGGGATGGAATTGCTATCTCTACAGAAAGACTAGCATTCAAGGCCAGAATATGTTGGTTTTTGGAGATTGTGACAGAAAGCACACTTGCCAAATGGAAACATATTAATTTTGGCATATGGAATGCTATTTGAACTTGTACTGGACATTGAACATAATTTGTTTAAAAAGACCACAGAGCAGTGGCTGAAAACATGGCTGTGCATTTGCATTCTGAAAGACAGTTGCCTAGAGAGATAATGGGAGTGCTTCCTGATTCAATTAGCCAGATGGGTTTTGTCAATAGTGATGATCAAAAGACATTGAGCGTCGTTGTCTATTCAAGAGCCAGCACTCCACCCTGTGTCTCGTAAGCTTTGAAGAATCAACAACCGTCGCAGGCGATGCTGTGTCAAACAAAGAGCTGGTCACATGATTCACCTGCTGGCCAACCTGGGAATTGATGGAATTGTGCATCACAGTGAAGTTTTAGGCAGACTGCAATTTTGAAGACAAAAGAGAAGCAAGGTCTCTCTCTCTCTGTCTCCCTCTCATGCAAAGTTCCGGGAACCCATGGAAGCAACTTAAGCCTCAAGACAGAAGACCCCTGCAGCCTTCTGGTACCAGCAAAACAAGTTTGAAAGTGCGCACTGGGCCCCAACAAGAAGTGCAAGACTTAACTTCAATCAAGACTTCACAGCAAAACTAAAAAACTGTAACTGAATTCTATCTACTACTTCAAACCTTCCCCTTTTAATTCTTTCTCCTCCTCTGTATCTATTTGTGTGAGTGTTTATTGTGTATGCATGCGAGCGTGGTCGTGTTGCATATTTTTAGTAGTTTTAACTGAGTAGAGTGTTAAGGTTAATAAACGTACACGTTTCTTATTTAAATCTGAGAAAGCCTGTCTGATTGATTCCTTTACAATTGCAATTAGAGAGCAGTGAACAATGACTCACTGAGGTGAAGCTAAAAACACTGTGTTTTAAAAGTTAAACCCTGTTATGGCCAAACCAGGAAAGGGGCGAGATGGGAGCCTTAGACCCCTTCCTCACCTGTGCATAACATAAATTTGGGGACGAACGTCTGAGCCTGGACCATAGATACAGAAATTGGAAGTGGGAAGTCAAATTGATCCCAATCAACAAGAGAAAAGATTTCATACAGGTTTTCTTGTGGGTGTGTGTGCTTGAATGCTAACATGTCCGCGACCGAAGCCAGAACACTCCCAAGCCAGGGTGGAGTAACCTGGGATAAGTTAAAGGCACTGTCTATGGAGGAGTTGCAAAATATGGCTGAGGAAAGTGGGATCACTTTCCGTGCCAAGGCTAGGAAATTCGAACTCCTAAGACTAGTGGCCAACCACTTTTCCCTCAAATCTGAAGAATCAGAGACAGGATTAGAAATAGACCTCAACAGGGTATTGCTATCAAAGATACAACTGGAACAGAGGAAACTTGAATTAGAAGAGAGAAAGAGAGAGAGAGAAATTTCCAAAAGGAACGGGAGGAAAGAGAGCTGAGGCGGCTTGAGTTAACTAGGGGGCGATAGAGTAACCCCAGTGAAAGCATGGAAAGTACAAGCAGTGCGGGGCTGTGTACTGAATTTTAAAAATTTTCCCAACTGATTCCAAAATTCAATGAGGGAGATGTGGAAGCATTTTTTGTATCTTTTGAGAAAATTACAAGGCAGTTAAAATGGCCGGCTGAGAGTTGGACTCTTCTGCTGCAAAGCAAGCTAATGGGAAAAGCCCATGAGGTTTATTCCTTGTTGCCCGATGAGAGTTCATCAAATTATGAACTGGCAAAAAATGCTATCCTCTGGGCATATAAGTTAGTACCAGAAGCCTATCACCAAAAGTTCTGAATCCTCAGGAAAACAGACTGATCAAACTTACTTGGAGTTTGAGAGAAGTAAGCAGCTGGATTTTGACCAGTGGTTGAGGGCTCTTAAAGTTCTGCACAGCTATGAAAACCTCAGAGAGATAATTCTCCTTGAGGAATTTAAAAACTCTCTCCACTCTCCATAAAGACCCATGTGGAGGAACAAAAAGTACATAGGGTGAGACAAGCTGCAGTTCTGGCTGCTGAGTTTGCTCGAATATACAAGTTGGTTCCCCAGGGGAAAACTGTTCCTAATCACCCTCACAAATCTGAAAAGGACAAAGAGTGGGAAGGTGATAGTAGCCCAAGCTGTTCTGGGAGAGAAAGAAAAGTAGGACACATAGGGGGCCCTCCTCCAGCCAAAAAGGATAGTGCTGTAAGTAGGAGTGAGACCCAGAGTAAAGGCCTACTTGGGTTTAAATTAAAACCCAACCCGGGCCTGACCCGACCACAGCCAAACTGAACCCGACTGGAGCCCAAGTCCTTTAATTTTTTTCATGCCTGACCTGACCCAAATATCGCAATGAAATTAATAATATCAAACATGTTATTGAAACAGAAAAAAATCACATCAAAACATAGATTAAAAAGAAAACAAATAGCCTACTCTCAACAAAGCACCCAATGGGCAGTTAAATGAACATTTGATTTCATAGTCTCAGTTACAGACATAGCAAAAAAAAACACGCTAAAATGTAATAATACATTTATTTATAAAACATGGAACCAGTACAGTCCAGTCCGACCGGACCCGAGCCCAAATGCTGGACACAGAATACAGACCCGACCCCACCCGAACCCCACACATGTAGTTGGGTTTGGGTCAGGTAGCCAGGCTTTAACCCAGAGACCTGTGTGCTTCCATTGTGCTAAGACAGGTCATCAAAGAGCTAACTACAGGGAAGGCCTGTAGGGTTAATCAGGGCACATTCGCTCAGTGAAGGAGAAGGGACCCTGATGGACAAGCTGTGGCTTTAATTGCAGCAATAGTAAGACCCAGAAAATATACTGCTGCGGGTGTAGGAAAATTTAATAGGATTCCTTCAGGTTATCAGGGTTTGTGTCTGAAGGGAGAGTAACCCCATATCCCTTGAGTGGGACAAGCAAGCCCATAGTAATACTCAGGGACACAGGGGCTACGAGATCCCTTTTACTGGGAAAAGGCCTGACCATTCCCCCAGAGAGTGCAGTAAATACCACAATGATAGTAAATGGTATTGGAGGGCAGTGTACGCCCGTACCTATACACAGGGTGCACTTGGAGTGCGACCTAGTTTCGGGACCAGTGACTGTAGGGACTGTCTCTGGTTTGCCTGTGGATGGGGTTGACCTTCTCCTAGGTAATGATCTGATGGTGGTGAGGGTATTAGCTTCCCCAGTAGTGAAAGAGAGACCACAGGAGGTCAGAGAGACAGACAGTGGCAGGAGATGGTCCTCTACCGTTGCCCTGAATGTGTAGTTAATCCCCCAGAGGAGACTGCATTGGCACTGCAGGCAGATGACCATGAGGTCTGTCTGTCTGACTTTCTTTGGAAAGTTAGAGGATCTAGGAAATGGATTAAATGGATCTTCCCTAGTTCAGGCTCAGCAAGCAAACGTTGTGCTGAGAGAGTTAGCACAGGCTGCCCAGACTGAAACTGAAGCAGAGGGAGTCCCTGATTGCTATTATTTAAAGAATGAGGTACTGATGAGGAAATGGAGTTCTCCTCACAGACCTAAGGACAAAGAGTGAACCGTGGTTCACCAGTTAGTGGTGTCACAGAGGTACCGGAGAGAAATATTAAGAATGGCCCATGAGGTTACAGTGGCTGTACATGTTGTTATACGAGAAACCAAAGCCTGCATAAGACAGTAGTTTGACTGACCAAAACTCCACAAAGATGTGGTGGAGTACTGTAGGAGTTGCCACATCTGCCAGGTTGAGGGGAAAGCACAACCTACAGTAAAATCTGCACCCCTAAGCCCAGTACCAGCATTTGGAGGACCCTCCAGCAGAGGGCTGGTGAACTGTAAGGGACCCCTGCCGAGAACAAAAAGGACGGACAGGCACAGGGCTGGTAAAAGGTTAGAGAGGGAAAGGGAAAAAGGGCAAAGGGGACAGGTTAAAGGAGGTCTGGGAAAAACCCCTACTGTCTGGTCAGCCAACCCCAAAATGTTGGAAAAATTAGACCCACATCCTCCTATGTAAATGCAGATACCAGAAGCACCCCACCAGAGTTGCGAACAGCATTTACAGACACCTGCAGGGATAAAGAAAGTCCTCAAGAGAGCCGAGAAACCGTGAGGGTGATGCCTCACCTAGCCAAAGTGTTGCAAGGGAGTGCAGTAGAATCTGGACAAATACCTGCAAGCAAGAATGTCCCAGAGGACATAGGGAAGATTAGCAAAGAATCATCCCCCATAGTCAGGAGAAAAAGGAACCAACCATACCCTAAAGTGAAAACCACTTGAATGATTCCTCAGAGCACAGAAAGAGAGATCAGAGTGGGTCCGCCCCACTGCCGACTCCCATGATCAGAACTCCAAACCAGGACTAATTGAATCTAACCATCCCCCTGCAGACCTCAACAGGAGCAAAGGGTCCATAGACAATTTTGGAAATGTGCAAACTGCAAACTTTCCCAAAAATCACATGTTTATTGGGATGCCCATTCCCAAAGTATTGCAGGCTGCTAGTGAAGAAACTTTAAATCCTTTGGGCAACACATAACTATCTCAGATCCACCTCAAGGACAAAAAGGGCAGCCCAAAGCAGCACTGCTACAAAGCAAAGATAGACTGTAAGAATTTTAAGATTTCTGAATAAATGGAGAATGAATGAGAGAAATGCATGTGTGTTTTCCTGTACTTTCTCTTCCTTCTCATTTATAATGAAATGCTCCCCCTAATGTCACATTTCATTCGGCCAGAGTTGGAGGTGTGAGAGAAACCACATCTGCCAAATAGAAACTTATTAATTTCAGCATATGGAACACTATTTGAACTTGTACTGGACATTGAACATAACTTGTTTAAAAAGACCACAGAGCAGCGATTGAAAACATGGCTGCACATTTGCGTTCTGAGCGACAGTTGCCTAGCGAGATAATGGGAGTGCACCCTGATTCAATTAGCCAGATGGGTTTTGTCAATAGTGATGATCAAAAGACATTGAGAGTCGTTGTCTGTGTAACAGCCAGCACTCCACCTGCCCCCCCACCACTGAGTGTGTCCAGTGAGCTTTGAAGAATCAACAACCCTTGCAGGTGATGCTGTGTCAAACAAAGAGCAGGTCACATGACTAACCTGCTGGCCAACCTGGGAATTGATGGAATTGTGCATCACAGTGAAGTTTTAGGCAGACTGCAATTTTGAAGACAAAAGAGAAGCAAGGTCTCTCTCTCTCTGTCTCCCTCTCACACAAAGTTCCGGGAACCCACGGAAGCAACTTAAGCCTCAAGACCAAAGGCCCCTGCAGCCCTCTGGTACCAGCAAAACAATTTTGAAAGTGCGCACTGGGCCCCAACAAGAAGTGCAAGACTTAACTTCAATCAAGACTTCACAGCAAAACTAAAAAACTGTAACTGAATTCTATCCACTATGTCAAACCTTCCCCCTTTAATTCTTTCTCCTCCTCTGTATCTATTTGTGTGCGTGCTTATCGTGTATGCATTCTTGCGTGGTTGCGTTGCGTATTTTTAGTAGTTTTAACTGAGGTAGAGAGTTACGGTTAATAAACTTACACCTTTCTTGTTTAAACTTGAGAAAGCCCGTCTGATTGATTCCTTTACAACATAGCATACAAGGCTACGGGCCAAGTGCTGGAAAATGGGATTAGAATGATAGCCGGCATGGACATGACGGGCCGACGGCCCTGTTTCTGTGCTGTACAAAGAACAGTACAGCACAGGAACAGGCCATTCGGCCCTCCAAGCCTGCGCCGATCTTGATGCCTGCCTAAACTGAAACCTTCTGCACTTCCGGGGACCATATCCCTCTATTCCCATCCTATTCATGTATTTGTCAAGATGCCTCTTAAACGTCATTATCGTACCTGCTTCCACCACCTCCCACGACAGCAAGTTCCAGGCACTCACCACCCTTTGTGTAAAGAATTTGCCTGGCACATCCCCTCTAAACTTTGCACCTCTCACCTTAAACCTATGTCCGCTAGTAACTGACTCTTCCACCCTGGGAAAAAGCTTCTGACTATCCACTCTGTCCATGCCGCTCATAACTTTGTAAACCTCTATTATGTCACCCCTCCACCTCCGTCATTCCAGTGAAAACAATCCGAGTTTATCCAACCTCTCCTCATAGCTAATGCCCACCAGACCAGGCAACATCTTGGTAAACCTCTTCTGTACCCTCTCCAAAGCCTCCACGTCCTTCTGGTAGTGTGGCGACCAGAATTGCATGCAATATTCTAAGTGTGGCCTAACTAAAGTTCTGTACAGCTGCAGCATGACTTGCCAATTTTTATACTCTATGCCCCGACCGATGAAGGCAAGCATGCCGTATGCCTTCTTGACTACCTTATCCACCTGCGTTGCCACTTTCAGTGACCTGTGGACCTGTACGCCCAGATCTCTCTGCCTGTCACTACTCCCAAGAGTTCTGCCATTTACTGTATACTTCCCACCTGCATTAGATCTTCCAAAATGCATTACCTCACATTTGTCCGGATTAAACACCATCTGCCATTTCTCCGCCCAAGTCTCCAACCAATCTATATCCTGCTGTATCCTCTGGCAATCCTCATCACTATCCGCAACTCCACCAACCTTTGTGTCGTCCGCAAACTTACTAATAAGACCAGCTACATTTTCCTCCAAATCATTTATATATCCCTGCGGAACACCACTGGGACCTTTGCTCTTTGTAGTATATATAAATGATTTGGAGGAAAATGTAGGTGTTCTGATAACTCTATGACAATCACACAGCAGCGAGCAAGTACTCATTGAGGTGAAACTAAAAACACTCTGTGTTTTAAAAGTTAATCCCTGTCATGGCCAAACCAGGAAAAGGGCGAGGGGGAGCCTGAGACCCCTTCCTCCCCTGTGTGTAACAAGATAAAGAATTGTAGAAACTGTGCACCTCAAACTTTGAAGCTGAAAATTGCAAGGTTTAAAGCTTGCAGGTCCCTCCCTCAGATTAGATATATGATGTGTTTGTGATGGGGTGATTGCAGTTTTCCTCACTCACTGTTGAGATGAAATTACTCACCCAATGTAGAGTGGACCTCTAAAGCTTCCTGATCTTGGTTCGTGCCTAGCGCTTGGTGGCCTCCCATTGCCCAGCAAGCTTTATAACTACTGATCATTCCTTGATGCATTGAATGCATCATTTCTTCTGTTATGAGTTCCCCAGTGACTGATCAATATATTTTGTTTTAAATCTTTAGGTATATGTTGGAAATCACATGGGGATTCAAACAGCTGCCATCCTCTCCAAGATGAACAATCCCATCGGGAGATGTATTGGGAACTCTCTAGAAGTCATTGAATCCATTGAATGCCTGAAGGGCAAGGGGCACAAGGACTTGGAGGAACTGGTCACTTGCTTAGGTCAGTCAAGAACAGCATCCAGTGTGTAAGCGATGGACAGCATGGATAACTAAAGAACACAAGAAACCTTGTAATGACAATGCTCATTGGGCCATTAGTCTCACTCTTTCCACAGCCCATGCATGGCCACTTCAACTGGGAACTCTGTCTCCTCCAACCCAAGACCTCTGCACTCTTTCCAAGCTCCCAGGTTTATTAATATCTCATACCCTTAGTCCTCAGGTACAGGTCCAGTTTCTTTTCAAAGGCATCAGTTGAGTTGGATTAACCATTTTTTTGGTAATCTGTGCAATTTCTCTAATATCCTGTGAGAAAAAGTGTTCCAATCTCCAATCTTCTTTGAGGTTTATGAAAAAATTTCTCCTCATCTCCGACTTAAAAGGGATACCTCATTCTTAAACTGTGTCCCCTAGTTCTAGTTTCCGCTGCAAGAGGAAACATCCTCCCGATATACACTCTATCAAGTCCCCTCAGAATCTTTTATGTTTCAATAAGATCACCTCTCATTTTTTGTGAACTCCACTGGGTATAGGCCCAACCGCTTTAGCCTTTCTTCATAAGATAACTCTTTCATCCCCGGAATTAGTCGAGTGAACCTTCTCTGAACTGCTTCGAACGCAATTGTATCCTTTTTCAAATAAGGAGACCAAAACTGTACACAGCCCTCCAGATGTGGTCTCACCAAGGTCCTGTACAACTGCAGTAAACCTTACCTACTTTTATAATAAAAACAGGAAATGCTGGAGAGGCTCTGCGGGTCTGGCGGGATCTGTGGAGAGAGAGGCAGAGTTGGCGTTTCGGATCAGTGACCCTTCTTCAGAAGAAGGTCACTGACGGTTCTGAGGAGGGGCCACTGACCTAAGGCGTTGGCTCTCCTTCTCTCTCCACAGATGCTGCTAGACCTGCTGAGTGTTTCCAGAATTTCTTGTTTTTATTTCAGATTTCCAGCATCTGCAGTATTTTGCTTTTACTTCCCTACTTTTATACTTGATTCCCCTTGCAATAAATGCCAACATTCCATTTGCCTTCCTAATCAGTTGCTGTACCTGCATACTAACCTTTTGTGATCCATGTACCAAGATACCCAGATCCCTCTGTACCATAGAGTTCTGCAATCTACCTCTATTTAAATAATATACAGCTTTTCTATTCTTCCTGTCAAAGTGGACAAGTTCACATTTTCCCACATTATATTCCATCTGCCAAATTTTTGTCCACTCACTTAATCTATTTAAATCCCTTTGTAGACGCTTCACATCCTCTTGACAACTTACTTTCCTTCCTATGTTGGTGTCATCAGCAAATTTAGATACCATACATTCAGTCCCTTCATCCAAGTCATTAATATAGATTGTAAATAATTGAGGCCCCAGCACTGATCCCTGTGGCAGTCCACGAGTAATGGCTCGCCAACCCAAAAATGATCCATTTATCCCGATTATCTGTTTCCTGTTAGCTAACTAGTCATTTATCCATGCTAATGTGTTAACCCCTACACCGTGTGCTCTTATCTTGTGTAGTGTTACGACCAAGGTGGGAGGAGTGCACTTTTAATTCTTGTCCCACGTCTCCACAGGTCACAACATATATTTAAATTTTCCCACTTACCGATCCAGTCAACCATATACTCTATTTTTCCCAGAATAAAAGACACCAACCAGGTTTCTTTAAATAAACAACAAAATTATCAGTTTATTATTAAACACATCTTAACCAATAATGAAGTAAAACATATAGACACAAATTGAAATATTAAAGCCCCTTATTTATCTTAGCCCTTCACATACACACATGCAGACTCTGGTTAACCGGAAAAAATAAAAGGGATTTTTGTTTATAGCACTATTACGAAGAAAACAAAAAGAACCACTTAGGCGGCATACTTGTCTTTGGTTTTGGTTTGGAGTCCCAAATGCGTACAGACAGCTGTCACTAGGATCTTCCTAGAACTGTTCTTTCCAGACGATCTTGAAGATCAGTTTAGGTCGGCTTTCCAAGAAATGCAGCTGCAGAGGCTTCAGATAGGTCTTACAGCAGAAATGTGACAACAAGGTTTCAGTTCCCACACACTTGATATGCAGGGTTTTTCCAAATACAGTTGGAATTAGGAAACTGACACATTGGAAATGCAGGATTTCTTTTCAAGGGAGAAAGATGAGCTGGGTCTTCCTTGGCAGGCAAAAAACAACTGTTTGTCACAATTCAAAGTGAAACTAAAAACATTCCAGAGGTCAAGCCTCCTGAACTCTATAAATCTTGGTCTGTCACTTCTTTGTAAACATCTCCCCAAATCAAAAATAACCCCTGCTGGGTGATTATCCACTTCCAGTTAGACTTGTTTCCAAGCCAAGTCCAGGAACCTCCTGGTGACTTTAAAAAAAAACACAATGTTCAGCATCTCTTCAAGATTCCAGATGAATCAATGTCCATAATTCAACTATAAGTCCTTAAAACATATTGTACAGAAAAAAAGCATTCTTGTAACACCACTGCCCTTGGAGAAATGAGAAGCTATTTTTAAATGCGTTTCATTACCAAGTGTAAAAAACAGAAGATGAAAACATTTTAAAATACATTTTCACACTCATCCCCATTCACTCTTTACTTGTAGTTAATACAATTTTGCTTTGTACCATCTTTGCACTCATATTAACTCCATAAAAAGTTAGATTCACGATAAAGCATCTGCAATAACATTATTTTTGCCAGCAATATGGATAGTCTTTAAGTGATAGGGCTGTAATAGTAAACTCCATCGGAACAGCCTGGCATTCTGGTATTTAAATTTTTCCACAAAGTTTTATCACCAAATCAGTCGGCTGCAACCTTCCAGACAGAGCCCCGCAGTTGTTCCAAGTGGTCCTTCCAAGTGTCACTGTCGACAAGCACATCATCAAGGTAAACCACACAATTACGAATAAGGGCAAAATACTGCAGGTGCTGGAAATCTGAAATAAAAACATGAAAATCTGGAAATACTCAGCAGGTCTAGCAGCATCTTTGGAGAGTGAAGCAGAGTTAACGTTTCAGATCAGTGGCCCTTCATCAGTACTGACAAATGTCAGAAATGTAATAGGTTTTAAGCAAATAAAGTGGGGGTGGGCAAGAGATAACAAAGGGCAAGGTGTTGATAGGACAAAGAGTCACAGAGAATAACTGACCAGAAAGTCATGGAGTAAAGACAGACAGTATGTTAATGGTATGTTGAAAGAGAGGGTGAAGAGGAGATTCACCAGGATGTTGCCTGGGCTGGAGCATTTCAGCTATGAAGAGAGACTGAAAAGGCTGGGGTTGCTTTCCTTAGAGCAGAGAAGGCTGAGGGGAGATATGATTGAGGTATACAAAATTATGAGGGGCATTGAGAGATTAAATAGGAAGAAACTCTTCCCTTAGTGGAGGGTCAATAACCAGGGGGCATAGATTTAAGGTAAGGTGCAGGAGGCTTAGAGGGGATTTGAGAAAAAACATTTCCACCCAGTGGGTGGTTGGAATCTGGAACGCACTACCTGAAGAGGTGGTAGACGCAGGAACCCTCACAGCATTAAAGAAATATTTAGATGAGCACTTGAAACGCCATAGCATACAAGGCTATGGGTCAAGTGCTGGAAAATGGGATTAGAATAGTTAGGTACTTGATGGCCAGCACAGACACGATGGGCCGAAGGGCCTGTTTCTGTGCTGTATAACTCTGTGACTCTACTTGTCTGCAGGAGTTCAGATGCTCTTGATGCCAATTGACCTCACACACACTCAGCACAATCCTGAGCCCAGTTTGGGAATGGCATTGCCTCAAATGTGTGTTATAACATAGACAGTGGAGAGGAAGGGTCATTGTAGGAAACCCTTGTCCCTTATTGTGCTTCTTAGGGATAAATGGGAACCTCATTCCAAAATGCTAGGTTAACAGCTCTGTTATTGTGAACAGGTGGATTTGGCCTAATGTGGACATTTTGGGGCTGAATGCACAAGCTTTAGCTAAGGTTTGGAAGGTTGGGGCAGTGGGTAAATGTGCCACACAGTGTGATACCAAGTCAAAGAGACCAGGCAGGTCCCAGGCTGGGGTGAGCTCACTGGTCTCAGCCTGGTCGATGATGGGATTGGTACAGATGATCTCAAGTGTCATTAGGCTACAGACGGGTTAATTGCCTAGAGTTTCTGCTCCCATTTGTGAGGCAATGACCACTACTGGGAACGTTTGTTTTAGTGTGGAACTTGCCGAGCATCGGTGAATATTGCTGTAACCTGGAGCATTCTCACGGTGCCAGCAAATGGGTATCAAATTCTACCATCTGTACTGAGTGGGGCAAGAGCGAGGGGTGGTGGACCCCACCTGCAGGCAGCTGCAGACAGTCGCACATGCAAACAGACTCAAAGTCACGTGTGCTTATTCACATCACACATCAATTTTATTAACATGTTTGTTTCCACCTTCAATAGGAAGCCACCTACTCCATATGTGCGGAAAAGCCGGGAGCTTAAAGGCTGGAGAGAAGGCCATCAAGGATGTATTAGAGAATGGCTGCGCTCTTGGCAAGTTCCAAGCCATGCTGGTGGCACAGGGAGTGCCCGTTGACTTGGCCAAAGCTCTTTGTCAGGGGAAAGAGGTCCTGAAACGTGCAAAGAAACAGGAAGAACTGAAGGCTGAGGCTGGAGGTATTTTTTTACATTGTGTTAAAGAGTGACAGCACAAACTCCTGCTGATTCAAATGAATAGCATTATGATGATTGGTCTGGATACTTTATCCAAAGGTGGGCTTTACAGTGTGAGAGGCTGCTTGTCTAGTCCCTCCTGATGTGATTTAAGGCACCAGTGGGGGTGCAGCTGTTTCCCTCAGTGAGCCGGGGAAAAGTTATCAGACAAGGTCCCTTCCCCCAATTGCTACTCATTGATCTCTGCATTGAGCGTGGGCTTGGCTTCCCTGCCACTCATGATCAGAAGACTGCTGACACACACTGTCCAGACATGGCCTCCATCGGACTGTACCCACAGACTGTCGGTCAAAGCTAAGTCCCATGTTGGAGGAGAAGAAGGCAAAAGAGGTGATAACTGTGGGTTAAGTATTGTACCTGAATGGATTTATCAGTGTTCTTATTCTTTCCACTAGCCCATATTTAACAGGATAGGACTCGCCAAAGACAATCCTTGAGTAACTAACTGAGGGGTACTCGAGAAGTGTGAGAAACACCTGTAGCCCCACTAACATCCAGAAAACTTTCTTTTCCACTCTCCTCAAAGGTGGTGAGAATTGGGCATTCTGTACGTTTACACCTATCAATCCTGACATCACCTGTGCCATTGTGGTAGAAGGACCCTGTAAATAAATGGATGTTCCATCCGTAAATTTGGATATTGAAAACTGGAGACAACGTCAAATGTGAAAAATTCCATAAGTTTTGATCCTTATACTGTCTTAGACCTCAACTCCAAATAATCCAACGTCATCCATAATCCATCCAACATTATCCCCAATCGACCCAATATCATCCCCAATCGACCCAATATCATCCCCAATCTATTCAACATTATCCCTAATTTACCTAACAATATCTCCAAGCTATTCAACATCATCACTGATCTATCTGGCATCATCTCATATGCCTGCAACATCATCCCAATCAACGTCTTCCCCAATCTATTCAATATCATCCACAATGCAACAAGGAGTTAGGGCAATGTGTATTGGGAAGTGACAGCTGTCTGTGTTGGGCAGTGATGGCAGTATGTAGGAGCACTTGGCTATGAAAGGAACATCTTCTGTTCTGGTTTGAGGTGAGAATTTTTTTTAACCAATGCTTTCCAGTCCTGCTTAAAGGAATTATCCATTAATCTGATCTGTTTAAAACTCTTGGATCATTTCTCCTCTCGCCCTGAGAAAGTTTAGTTCAGGATTTCCTTTCCATGTTTCTTATCTAT
The DNA here is from genome assembly GCF_036365525.1 of Heterodontus francisci. Lineage (NCBI taxonomy): Eukaryota > Metazoa > Chordata > Chondrichthyes > Heterodontiformes > Heterodontidae > Heterodontus > Heterodontus francisci. The sequence goes on along the minus strand of NC_090397.1, from coordinate 51,804,680 downwards.
CACTGTGTTTATACCCTGATATCCCAATGTCCTTGGCAGAACTTTCTTCAGGGGGGTAATTCAAACATAAAAGGCTGGAAATACTCAAGAGGTAAGGCAGCATCTATGGAGATAGAAACAGAGTTAATGGGCTGAATTGTTGTGTGAGCTTTGGGACTCTGGCACAGGGATATTCCCAGAGGCAGCATCCTAATTGGCTCATGAGCCAATGAAGGGTGGTGGAAGGGCTCCCGATGCTGCCGGTCCAATCAGAAGGCTGGCTGCTTTGAAGCCTCAGCAGCCCCACTGAGAGAGCTGTATGCTGCTGAGGCAGGTCGAAGATCAAAAGGAGGCACACTTGGAGCAGTAAGTTTAAAATAAAATTTCAGAGGGGAAACCCATTCGGGTATCATGTTGGGGCCATGGGGGCTGCCTTCCCTTCTTTGGGGCACGGACTGTCGCAGGAAGGCCGTCGCCATGGAGCCTCCGTTCAGTGGGCAGTCGATCCATCTCCCTGCCCACCTCTGGATAACTTCCCTGGTGGCGGGAGTGCATCGGGAGCTGTCCCATGTGGCTTGAAATTTTTGCTCTACATTTCAGGCCAATGACCTTTCATCAAAACTGGGAAAAGTTAGAAAGTTAGTAATAAGTTTTAAGCAAGTGAAAGGTGGGAAGTGGGAAAAAAGAAGAAAAGGGAAGGTGTGTGACAGGGTGGAAAATGGGAGAGATTAAATGACAAAAGCATTGGTCGTGTTGGGCCAATGGGAGTGGTAATGGAACAAGTAAAGAAACAAAAGATGTATCCAGAGAGATCTGAAAAGCAGAATGATGGAAGCTGCCATCTGAAAGCAAAAGCAAAATAAAAATGAGAGTAAAATAAGAACTAGTCAAGAAAATAAAACAAAATGGGGGCAGAGGTTGTGTCTGAAATTGCTGAGCTCAATGTTGAGTTTGGAAGGCTGTAAAGTGCTTAATCGAAAAATGAAGTGCCATTCCTCGAACTTACATTTAGTTTCTGTTGTGTGTAGACACCTTTAAGAGGTGTGGCTACAAGATCATGTTAGTCATGTAAGAGCTATGCTGTAATATACCATGTGATTCTGAGTGTTAGTTAGTCTTGAAAATACACCTGTACAGTGATCATCTCAATGTAATGGGTCTCTCAGTAGTCAATAAAGAACCCACAATATTGTATTGCTGATTCCCTCTTGAGTGAGAAGTGTTTGTGTTCAGTCCATACAAACACAGAGGTTCAAGCACAGGGAGGCGGTGGCGTCGTGGTATTGTCACTGGACTAGTAACGCAGAGTGGGGCTACAGGTGTTTCTCACACTTCTCGAGTACCCCTCAGTTAGTTACTCAAGTATTGCTCTGAGGACATGGGTTCGAATCCCACCACAGCAGAAGGTGGAATTTGAATTCAATTAATAAATCTGGAATTAAAAAGCTAGTCTAATGATGGCCATGAAACCATCGTCGATTGTTGTAAAAACCCATCTAGTTCACTAATGTCCATTAGGGAAAGAAATCTGCTGTCCTTACCTGGTCTGGCCTACATGTGACTCCAGACCCAGACTCCAGACTGGCCTAGCCAGTCATTCAGTTGTATCTAACCGCTACGAAGTCAATAAAAAGGAATGAAACTGGACGGACCACCTGGCACGACCTAGGCACCAGAAACAACAATGGCAAACCCAGCCCTGTCGACCCTGCAAAGTCCTCCTAACACAGTGGCGCAGTGGTTAGCACCGCAGCCTCACAGCTCCAGGGACCCGGGTTCGATTCCGGGTACTGCCTGTGTGGAGTTTGCAAGTTCTCCCTGTGTCTGCGTGGGTTTTCTCCGGGTTCTCCGGTTTCCTCCCACAAGCCAAAAGACTTGCAGGTTGATAGGTAAATTGGCCATTATAAATTGTCACTAGTATAGGTAGGTGGTAGGGAAATATAGGGACAGGTGGGGATGTTTGGTAGGAATATGGGATTAGTGTAGGATTAGTATAAATGGGTGGTTGATGTTCGGCACAGACTCGGTGGGCCGAAAGGCCTGTTTCAGTGCTGTATCTCTAATCTAATCTAACATCTGGGGGCTTGTGCCAAAATTGGGAGAGCTGTCCCACAGACTAGTCAAACAACATCCTGACATAGTCATACGCACAGAATCGTACCTGACAATGTCCCAGACTCTGCCATCACGATCCCCGGGTTTGACCTGTCCCACCGGCAGGACAGACCCACCAGAGGTGGTGGCACAGTGGTATACAGTAGGGAGGGAGTTGCCCTGGGAGTCCTCAACATTCTGGACCCCATGAAGTCTCATGGCATCAGGTCAAACATGGGCAAGGAAACCTCCTGCTGATTACCACCTACCGCACTCCCTCAGCTGATGAGTCAGTACTCCTCCATGTTGAACAGCACTTGGAGGAAGCACTGAGGGTGGCAAGGGCACATAATGCACTCTGGATGGGGGACTTCAATGTCCATCACCAAGAGTGGCTTGGTAGCACTACTACTGACAGAGCTGGCCGAGTCCTAAAGGACATATCTACTAAGCTGGGTATGTGGCAGGTGGTGAGGGAACCAACAAGAGGGGAAAACGTACTTAACCTCGTCCTCACCAGTCTGCCTGCCGCAGATGCATCTGTCTGTGACAGTATTGGTAGGAGTGACCACCGCACAGTCGTTGTGGAGACGAAGTCCCGCCTTCACATTGAGGATACCCTCCTTTGTGTTGTGTGGCACTACCACCGTGCTAAATGGGATAGATTTCAAACAGATCTAGCAATGCAAAACTGGGCATCCATGAGGCGCTGTGGGCCATCAGCAGCAGCAGAATTGTACTCAAACACAATCTGTAACCTCATGGGCCAGCGTTTCCCCCACTCTACCATGACGATCAAACCAGGAGACCAACCCTGGTTCAATGAAGAGTGCAGGAGGGCATGCCAGGAGCAATACCAGGCATACCTCAAAATGAGATGTCAACCCGGTGAAGCTACAACACAAGACTATCTGCGAGCTAAACTACGTAAGCAGCATGCGATAGACAGAGCTAAGCGATCCCATAACCAACGGATCAGATCTAAGCTCTGCAGTCCTGCCACATCCAGCTGTGAAAGGTGGTGAACAATTAAACAACTAACTGGAGGAGTTGGCTCCACAAATATCCCCATCCTCAATGATGGGGGAGACCAGCACATCAGTGCGAAAGATAAGGCTGAAGCATTTGCAACGATCTACAGCCAGAAGTGCTGAGTTGATGATCCATCTTGGCCTCCTCCTGAAGTCCCAGCATCACAGATGCCAGACTTCAACCAATTCGATTCACTCCGCGTGGTATCAAGAAATGACTGAAGGCACTGGATACTGCAAAGGCTATGGGTCCTGACAATATTCCGGCAATAGTACTGAAGACCTGTGCTCCAGAACTTGCCACACCCCTAGCCAAGCTGTTCCAGTATAGCTACAACACTGGCCTCTACCCTGCAATGTGGAAAATTGCCCAGGTATGTCCTGTACACAAAAAGCAGGACAAGTCCAACCCGGCCAATTACCGCCCCATCAGCCTACTCTCTATCATCAGTAAAGTGATGGAAGGTGTCATCAACAGTGCTATCAAGCGGCACTTGCTTAGCAATAACCTGCTCAGTGACGCTCAGTTTGGGTTCCGCCAGGGCCACTCAGCTCCTGATCTCATTACAGCCTTGATTCAAACATGGACAAAAGAGCTGAACTCAAGAGATGAGGTGACAGTGGCTGCTCTTGACATCAAGGCAGCATTTGACTGAGTATGGCATCAAGGAGCCCTAGCAAAACTGAGGTCAATGGGAATCAGGGGGAAAACCCACTGCTGATTGGAATCATACCTAGCGCAAAGGAAGATGGTTGTGGTTGTTGGAGGTCTATCATCTGAGCTCCAGGACACCACTGCAGGAGTTCCTCAGGGTAGTGTCCTAGGCCCAACCATCTTCAACTGCTTCATCAATGACCTTCCTTCAATCATAAGGTCGGAAGTGGGGATGTTCGCTGATGATTGCACAATGTTCAGCACCATTCGTGACTCCTCAGATACTGAAGCAGTCCGTGTAGAAATGCAGCAAGACCTGGACAATATCCAGGCTTGGGCTGATAAGTGGCAAGTAAAATTCGCGCCACACAAGTGCCAGACAATGACCATCTCCAACAAGAGAGAATCTAACCATCTCCCCTTGACATTCAATGGCATTACCATTGCTGAATCCCCCACTATCAACATCCTAGGGGCTACCATTGACTAGAAACTGAACTGGAGCAGCCATATAAATACCGTGGCTACAAGAGCAGGTCAGAGGCTAGGAATCCTGCGGCAAGTAACTCACCTCCTGACTCCCAAAGCCTGTCCACCATATACAAGGCACAAGTCAGAAGTGTGATGGGTGCAGTTCCAACAACAGTCAAGAAGCTTGACCCCATCCAGGACAAATCTGCCCGCTTGATTGGCACGCCATCTACAAACATTCACTCCCTCCACCACCGACACACAGTGGCAGCAGTGTGTACCATCTACAAGATGCACTGCAGCAATGCACCAAGGCTCCTTAGACAGCACCTTCCAAACCCGCGACCTCTACCAACTAGAAGGACAAGGGCAGCAAATACATGGGAACACCACCACCTGCAAGTTCCCCTCCAAGTCACACACCATCCTGACTTGGAACTATATCGCCATTCCTTCACTGTCGCTGGGTTAAAATTCTGGAACTCCCTTCCTAACAGCACTGTGGGTGTACCTACCCCACATGGACTGCAGCGGTTCAAGAAGGCAGCTCACCACCACCTTCTCGAGGGCAATTAGGGATGGGCAATAAATGCTGGCCTGGCCAGCAACGCCTACATCCCATGAATGAGTAAAAAAAAAGGTCAGTTTAGAAGCAAGGTGGAGAATTAATGTGAACATTGAAAACAATTGAAAGAAGTATATGCAGATCGCTGTTTTGCCTTGAAGGAGTGTTTGGGGTCTTGAATTGGGAGAGGGAGGGGATGAAAGGAATGATTCATCCCTTGCACTTACATGGAAAGGTGCTGTGGGAAGGGGTGGGGGTATTGGGAGTCATTGAAGAGTGGATCAGGATGTCACAGAGGGAATATTCCCTTTGGAATGCTGAAAGGGGAAGGGAAGATGTGTTTGGTGTTGGCATCACACTGGAGGTGGAGGATGATTTGTTGAATATGGAGGCTGGTGGTTGGAAGGCGAGGACAAGGGGAACCCTATCATGGTTCTGGGTGGGAGGAGAAGGATGAGAGCAGAAATGTAGAAAATGGGATGGACAAAGTTGAGGGCCCTGTCAATCACCATGTGGGAGGAATCCTCGGTTGAGCAAAAAGGAAGATACATATTGGAAGTGCTGTTGACCACTTTGCAGAACACTTCTGTTCAGTTTGCAAGCGTGACCCTGAGCTTCTGGTTGCTTGTCATTTCAAATCCAAAGTGATTCTTGACAACGCAGCCGGCTGCTGACGTCATCAGACTGCGCCCAGCTACGAAGATGCACAAATGGGCTCCTGCTCTCTATGCGTGCGCTGCATTCCGGATTGCCAGGACTGGTTGCACATGCGCATATGACGTCATCGCGTTACGTGGGGAAGCAGGATGGGGGGAAGCACGGCTGAAGACCTTGTTGGTGGTGGGTGTGGGTACGCTCTCCTTCTACCCCGCACCCCAAGCCCGCTCTCCACCCCCGCCCGCTCGCTCTCCACCCACCCCCGCTTGCTGTCCCGCTCTTCACACCCGCCTGCTCGCTCTGCACCTCTGCCCACTCACTCTGTCTGGCCATTGTGTGCTGCCATGTGTTTACTTTGCCTTTGTGTGATTATTTGAGCAGCGCCATCTTTAGTCCTGACAGCTGCCTGAACGTTGCAGACTGTGACATTTTCGTGGCATAGGCGGCACTTTCGCATGTGCCTGTGCAGCGCCACCTAGTGGTTGTGTTGTCAGCAAACGCAGCCTTTCAATTCTCCACCAACTCTCACGCTGATTCCTCTGTCCTCGGCTTCCTGCAGTGTATCCATGAAGCTCAACATAAGCTTGAGGAACAGCACCTCAATCTTTCGATTAGGCACTTTACAGACTTCCAGAATCAACATGGAGTTCGACAATTTCAGACCGTGAACTCAGTCCCCATTTTGTTTCTTTTTCTTAGCTGGTTTTTGCCTTATTCTTGTTTTTCTCATGTTTTTGCTTTAAGGTAGCAGCTGCTCATCATTCTGCCATTCACACCTCCTCTAGATTCATCTTTTGTTTCTTTGCTTGTCCCGTTACCACTCCCTCTGGCCTTGCACCACCAACTCTTTTGTCTTTTAATCTCTCCTATTTTTCACCTGATCACAGACCTTCCCTTTTGTTCTTTTTCTCATTCTCCCTCCTTTCACTTGTTTGAAACCTATTACATTTGTAACATTTCCGAGTTCCGATGGCAGGCCATCGACCTGAAATTCTGGACTGGGGTTTACCAGCATTCTCGGGACAGGCTGGGAGGTAGGGTGGGAGTGCTGCATAAAATGGTGAGGGTAGACGGGGGGTTGGAGAGTCCATCACCTTTCCAATGCCAAGGAATTTTACCAGGGGTGGGGAAGGTTGAGGATGGCCTCCCTACCCAGAGGCTAATTGAGGCCCTTAATTAAGTGCCCAATTAAAAAGCACTTAACTGCCTCCTCCCACTGCCGCCCCTGCTGAAACCCCACCCCCACACTGCCATCAGTAAGGACAACCTCTCCGTCGCCAGGGCCTGCCTGAATGGCCCCGCCCAGCCCTTAATTCTGGGGCCTCCTTCATGGCCGCTGTTCTGGGCCTCCCGCTTCCGGTAGCCTCCGGCCCTTTGATTGGCTGGAGGCTTTTGGGGCGGGATCTTCTCCCTTAAAGGGGATGGCATCCTTGGGCACTTAATTGCCTGCCCACTGTTGAATTCAGCCGGGGATCCGACAAATGGCCACGGTGGGGATGCCCCCCTCTGCTTTCCAGCCTGTAACCAAGACCCCACTGCAGAATAAAATTCAGCCTATAATTCTATTTCTCTCTCCACAGGTGCTGCTTGACCTGCAGAGTTTTTCCAGCATTTTCTGTTTTTATTTCAGATTTCCAGCATCCACAGTATTTCGCTTTTCTTCAGGGAGTGTTTGGATATGAGTTTGTTAGACAAAACAAAGCTTCTCGTTAAGCCAGAGGCCTGGACTAATAATCCACAGAATTCAAACCCCACCCTAACATTTTGAGATTTTGAACTCAAATTTGAAAAATCTGGAAATAAAGAGCTGGTATCAGTAAAAGTGAGGGTTCCCCTTGTCCTCACCTTCCACCCACCAGCCTCTGTATTCAACAAATCATCCTCCAGCTCCAGTGTGATGCCAACACCAAACACATCTTCTGTTTCCCTTTCAGCATTCCAAAGGGAACATTCCATCCGTGACACCCTGATCCACTCTTCAATGACTCCCAATACCCCCACCCCTTCCCACAGCACCTTTCCATGTAAGTGCAAGGGATAAATCATCCCTTTCATCTCCTCCATGTCACCATAAAAAATCTCAAATGATTTACGCATGTCCCTCAGGGCAGGGAACCTGCCTTCCTTAGCTTGTCTGGCCTATATGTGACTCCAGTTCCACACCCCAATGTGGTTGATTCTTTGCTGCTCTCTAATGTGTTTTAGCAAGCCACTCAGTTGTGCCAAAACTGCTTTCAGGAAGGCAGCCCATTACCTTGTCAGGGCAATGGGGGATGAATTCCCACATAATTCCCACATCACGTGAATGAATAATTTAAAAAAGTCGAAAGATCTGTTTTTCAAAACAGAATTTGTCAATGAGGTTCAAATGGAATCATTATCACTTCCATTTGTCTAACATTTCAAAAAAAGCAAATTACAAAGAGAAATCCGTTTGGTCGGGAAAAAAAATTTAAGCATGCAGTTCAAAGCTCTGATCCATGAATAACGTCAAGATGATTCACTGTAATATCCCAGTAAACATTGAGGAGGACATACCTAATGAATGGGTTTTCACCTGGCAAATTATGGAACTGACTAGCTTTGGAAAAGTATCTTGTTTCTGTGTTTCTATAAAGTGAATTGAGGCACAAACGTTTGAAAGAGGAAGCGGTCCAATTAAAAGAAAACTGATAGTAATTCCGGGGGGTGGGTGGTGGGTGGTTTGAACGCCCTGAATCAACCATCCCCACCATCCACCCCCATCTGCTTATACCACTGGAAAGCCCCAGAATCTAATTGGCCCTAATTCAGCTCACTCTTTCAGGGGTAGTTCAGGCGATCCATGCCTTGAAGTTAGCAGAGATATTGCATGAACTGGGGGCGGGACGCAACCATCCTGATCAGCCAATCAACCACAGCGTTGGAATAGAACTTCTGAAAACTGTGGGCGACAATGTTAACAAAGGTAAAATGTGTTTTATTGGAGCCTCCATTGAGAAAAATCTCTGCCTGGAGAGTGGGTTTTGACTGAGGATGATATAGAAGGATATGGGAAGTGGGCAGCAATGTTGGATTAGACTGAGAGTGACATTAAATGATATGGGGAATGAACAGGAAAGTGGAATTAAATTGGATATTAAAGAATTTAGGGAGTGAGTAGGAGAATGGGAAATACACTGGATATGCTATAAAAAAGTATGGGGAGTGGGAAGGTGAGTAGGAATATACTGGATGGGATGTTAAAGGGTATGGAAAGGGAAAGTGAGATTTGACCAGTCGGGATATTACAGGGTATGGGGTTGAGAGCGAAAGAATGGGATTACAGTAGGTGGGATATTAAAGTTTTCTTACACTCCAGGGACTCAAATGTATTTATTTATTTCACATTTCAGGGGATCCCTGGATGAGGGTCCATTCTGAAGACCCTTCCCTCAGTGAAAGGCAGAAGTCTCATCTCCAGCAATCACTGGTCATCGGAGAAAAAGTCCAAGATGGTCCCTTAGTTATTGAGATCATTGAAGCACAGTCACAGGGAGAGAAAGGACACAACTGTCCAGCTTAGTGGAACCGTGCACTCATCCAGAGAGTGGCAGCACAAGATTCTCTGTCTTTCTGAACCTTCTTAAATTGTGTCTATGATGCTTTTTGAATATCTGTGGTGATTGCTTACTTAATATGAGGCGAGGAAAACCTGCCAGTGGTGGAGAGCTTTGGGAACCATGGGCCCAAAGTCACCTCTTCCTCCCAAACATGTTATGCTTACCACATGTTGTGTCTCAAAATACTCACATAGTGGTAGAGGAGCGAAGGAATCTAGGAGTACAGATACATACAGATACATGGGGGTTTATTTTTAGAGTGATAGAATTGAAAAGCAAAGTCATGTTAAAAGGTCTAAAACTCGAGAATCGGATGACACCAAATTGGGTGGTGTATCTAATACAGAGGTCTGTGACTAAAAACAGGAAGACATTAATAAACTTGCAGAAAAGGCATGTAATTCTTTCTGTTTATCTCTCGCCCCCTCTTTCTGTTTCTCTGTTTTTCTCTCCTTCTTACTTTCCGTTTTTAATCTCTTTCTCTCTCTCCCTCAGCCTTGAGTGTGTTCCGCTGGCTTGGCCAGCTCTGCTTCACTTCCCAGGGTGCTCTGTGGTCGCTGTCTCCAGTTCCTTCTGGGCAGCCTGTCCAGAACACTTGGCTCTTCCTCTGTCACCAAGAGGCCTATTATTGAGCAGACCCAGGAGTGAGAATACTGACACGTTTTATTATGCCATTGAATCTCTCTGTAGCAGTATTTCTTTCCAACATACAATGGGTCTTTACTGTCAGGACATTACACCCTACTGCAAGACAATAAATATGTTCAATCTGAAGTCCAGGTGCAACACAAAAGTGTTTTCCAACTGTGTTAGAGCTCTGGGTTTAGTCTCCTCACCCTTTCTATTAACTGCATGCTCATAATTATTGGCCTTGTCCAAGCTTTCATGAGCACTGGTCCACCAGCAATGCATCCTGTTGTGTGCAGCTTTCTTCTGGATGCAAAGGGGTTATAAGGAGAGTGAGACAAGCTGTTACATGGTGTCCAGGATACCAGCAGGAGTTAACACAGTTATTAAAATATCACAGGGTTCTTTCTGCACCAACCTGATGTGAATGTGTTAATGCACAGCTGTAAGGAATCCTGGCCCTAAATATCCATGGCTCTTCCAGTAAAAAAGCCAAGACCCCACTACAGGAAACAATGATGTGTGTCCCTCTCACAGAACCAGTGGCTCCTGCCAAAACTACAAGCAACATTCTCTGTAACTGCAACCTTGGTGAACTATTCCTCCCTGACTTCTCTGCTACCTTCGAGGCTGTTGACCACACCATTCTTCTCCATTGCTCAGTCTGATGGGACTGTCCTCTGTGGTTAGACTGATGACCACAGGCAGAGCATCTGAACTAATGGCTTCTCTCAACACCTTCCCCGCCACCACCCCTCCCCAACCCCATCCCGCCCTGTCTGTTGTATCCTTGCTCTGTCACCTACAATGTCCCCCAAAGATCTATCTTTTGCTCCTTTTCCTCGCCTACATGTTGCCCCTCGGTGACAGACATGGAGTCAGCTTCTAACTGACTATCTCTCTCTGGCTGACAAGTCTTATGTTCAGCCCCCACTACAAACTCCATACCCTTGCTTGGACCCTGAACCTTGGCATCCAATTTGTTTGCAGATTGAACTTCTGATCCCATCTTCTCCATCACAAATACTGTCAATATTTTCCTCTGTAATATTACCCACCTATGCCCAAATCAACCCAACTGCCCCTAAAGCCCTCATCTGTACCTTTGTTGCCACCACACTTGACGATTGTAATGTTTTCCTATGCATCCCCCATCCTTTTAAAGCTACAGCTCATCCAAAACTCTAATCTGCACCAATTCCCACTCGCTGATCTACATTGGCTCCTGCTCTCTGCCACAGTGCCTCAAATATGTTTTTGCATTCTCCCATGGTTTCACTCCTTGCTATGTCTGTAACCTCCTTCCACACTATAGTCCCCCAGCTGCTTGTGCAAACCCCTAATCTCTTCTGCTCCTGAATAAGCTCCCGTCTTGACAAAGGGTGTCATAGGGACGGCAGACAAAGGGAGCTGACTTAAAAAAATAAAGTTTGAAGTGTTTTAATCTTGCGGGGCACAGGTCATGATTCTGGACTACAGTGTGTCTTGCTAGGCCCCCACCTGCCAAGAATGAGGCATATTAATTTTGTCATGAACATTGATTTTAAACTGTGACTGGAATGAAGAAAGGAATGAAGTTAAACAGATCAGTCGTGGCTGGAAAATACATTTGCATATTAACAGACGGTGATTGGAAGGACAAAGGACCATTCCCTGACACATTCAACCCACAATGGACTTTGATCACTCGGTATTGTGTGTAAGAGGAGCATTCCAGAGACTGCCAAGGTGATACAATCCAATATGTGGTCAGATCAGTTAGTCACATGACTAGCCTGCTTGGCAACCTCGGTTTTTCTAAATTGTACAAGCAGTTTGAACCAAGAAAGTCTGTTTACTTCTGAATGGAGAAGATCGCTCCTGTCTGCTTCCATCTCTTACAAGCCTCTGAAGACACATGAACCCCAAGAGAGAAAAGTCACCTACAGTGAACAAGATACTGGGCCCCAACTGAAAAGCAAGATCTAGCTACAAGCAATGACTCTACAGTGAGCTCAAAGAACCGTAACAAAAGATTTTCAGATATTACCTCAAACTTTTCCACTTTATTTTTCTTCTGCTCTTTTCTGTCTCTATTTGCATATGTATCGTACATGCTAGTGTGTGCGCATCGTGTCTCCATAGGTGTCAACTGAATTAACGTTTAAGTTCATGTTTGATAAATTTCGACTTTTCTTCTTTGAACCCAAGAAAACCTGTTAGTGCTGGTTTCTTTGCCTTATAATTGGAAAGTGGTGAACAAGGATTCACCAAGGGGGAGCTAAAAACACGGTGTGTTAAAAATTAAATCGTTACGCTAAGACCAGGTGAAGGCTGAGAGGGAACCCTAGACACCTTTCTCACCTGGACATAACAGAAATTTGGGGGCTAGCATCTGGAATTGACCCACAGACAAACGAGAGAAATTGGAAGTTAGAAGCCAAATGGTTCCCAATCAAAGAAGAGCAAGATTTCAATTTTCATTTACAGGTTTTCTTGTGGTTGTGTGTGCTTGAATGCTAGTTGCTCCCCAAGCCTGGGTGAGGTAACTTGGGATAAGATAAAAGCACTGTCTATGGAGGAGTTGATGAAAATGGCTGAGCAGTGTGGGATCACTGTACGTGGCAGGGCTAGGAAGCCTGAACTCCTAAGACAAGTGGCCAACCATTCTTCCCTTGAATCTGAAGAAACAGAAATAGGGTTAGAAGCAGAATCCAACAGAGTATTGTTAGCAAAGATACAATTGGAACAGAGGAAACTTGAATTAGAAGACAGGGAAAAGGAAAGATAGAGACAGGAAAAGGAGAAAGAGAGCCGTCCAGAAGGAACATAAAGAGAAAGTAAGAGAGAGAGAGAAAGACAGGAGAAGGAACGAGAGAGAGAGGAGAAAGAGAGAGAAAGAATATTCTGGAAGGAATACAAAGAAAGAGAGCTGAAGCGGCTTGAGTTAACTCGTGGGTGACAGAGTAACCCCAGTGAAAGCATAGCCAATATGGAGCAGCATAATTCAGGGCTGGGTAAAAAATTGTTAAAACTAGCTCAACTAATTCCAAAATTCAATGAGGAGGAAGTAGAAGTATTTTTTGTGTCCTTTGAGAAACTGGCAAGGCAGCTAAAATGGCCAGCTGAGACCTGGCCTCTTTTACTACAAAGCAAGCTAACTGGAAAAGCCCATGAGGTTTATTCCCTGTTGCCAGATGAGACTTCATAAAATTATGAACTGACAAAAAATGCTATCCTTGGGGCATATAGAAAATAGGAGCAGGAGTAGGCCATTTGAGTTAGTACCAGAAGCCTATCACTAAAGGTTTAGAACCTTCAAGAAGCAAGCTGACCAAACTTACCTGGAGTTTGAGAGAAATAAGCAGCTGGCTTTTGATTAGTGGCTGAAGGATCTAAAAGTACAGCTCAACTACGAAAATCTCAGAGAAGTAATTCTGTTAGAGGAATTTAAAAACTTTCTCCCACTCTCCATAAAGACCCATGTAGAGGAATAGAAGGCTCATAGAGCCCTGCAGGCAGGGCTGGTCAGCTAACCCCGAAAAATGTGAAAAGGTAGACCCCACATCCTCCTATGTAAATGCAGACACTAGAAGCAGAGTGGCTAACAGCATTTACAGAAACCTGCAGGGACAAAGAAAGTCCTCAAGAGGGCAGAGAAACCATGAGGGTGATGTCTCACCTAGTTGAAATGCTGCAGGGGGGTGCAGCAGAATCTGGATCAATACCTGCAAGCAGGATTGTCCCAGAGGACAAAGGGAAGATTAGCAAAGAATCATCCCCCACAGTCAGGATAAAAGGGAACCAACCATCCCCTGAGGTGAAAAGCCCTTGCATGATTCATCAAAGCACTGAAAGAGAGTTCAGAGTGGAACTGCCCACTGCCGCCGCCCCTGAGCAGAACTGCAACCTAGGGCTAATTAAACTGAACCCTCCCCCTGCAGACCTCAACAAGAACAAAGACACCTTAGGCAGTCATGGAAATGTGCCAACTGGAAAACCTTCCCCAAAAACCACATGTTTATTAGGATGCCAAAAGGGGCCACTTAAAGCAGCACTACTACCGAAAAGACTGGCTGTAACAATTGTTTGGGTTTCTGAATGAATGAGGGTGATGCATGTGTGTCTTCCTGTCCTTCTCTAGTCCCTTTTAATGAAATGCTCTTTTTTAAAAATCGCATTTCCTTCCACTGGGTGTGGAGGTGAAATGCAAACCCCCACTGCCAAGAATGAGGGATATTAATTTTGTCATATGAGCAGCTAGGGGCTAAATTAAAAAGCAGAACCAAAAAACCTAAAGGACCAAAAGCTGCAAGAGAAATAGTCATACGCTCTGCTGTCTAGTCTCTAATGTGGGTAATATCTGTTAAAGGAGAAGGTAGGAGTGCAGGTTAGTGATGAGGCAGATTGTTATCAGAAAATAAAAGGAAGGGACAGAACGTGTGAACATCATATTGCACCAAGGAATCGTACAAGAGTAGGAAAATTTAATAATAGAACTAATTTAAAGGCTTTGTATCTGAATGCATGAAGTATTCAGAGTAAAATAAATGAGTAAACAGTGCAAATAGAGACAAATGGGTATGATTTAGTGGCGATTACTGAGACGTGGTTGCAGGGAAACCAGGTTTGGGAATTGAATATCCAAGGGTACTCAGTATTTCGGAAGGATAGACAGGAAGGAAAAGGAGGTGGTGTGGCTTTGTTAGTGAAGGAAGAGACCAGTGCTGTAGTGAGAAACGATATAGGCACTGAAGATCAAGGCGTAGTATCAGACTGGGTAGAAATAAGAATAGCAAGGGAAAGAAGTCACTGGTGTGAGTAATCTATATGTCTCCAAACAGTAGTTCCACAGTGGGACACAGTATAAACCAGGAAATACTGGGGGCTTGTAAGAAAGGTACGGCAATAATCATGGGTGATTTTAATATGCATATAGACTGGATTAGTCAAATTGGCTAGGGTAGCCTCGAGGGAGAGTTCATTGAATGTATTAGAGATTGTTTTTTGGAGCAATATGTTGTAGGAGCAACCAGGGAGCAGGCTATTCTAGATTTGGTGTTGTGTAATGAGGTGGGATTAATAAATGATCTCATTGTTAAGGATCCTGTAGGGAAAAGTGATTATAGCATGCTAGAATTTCAAATTCAGTTTGAGGGCGAGAAGCTGGAGTCCCACACGAGTGTTCTGGAGTTAAACAAAGGTAATTATATAGGCATGAGGACAGATTTGGCCCTGGTGGACTGGGCAGGAAGACTACAAGGTTGGACAGTTGACGAGCAGTGGCTGATGTTTAAGGAGATATTCAATTTATCCCAACAAAAATATATTTCAGAGAGGAAGAAAGATTCTAGGAGGGGGAAAGAACATCCATGGCTGAGCAAGGAAGTTAAGGATAAAATGAAGACAAAAACTAAGGCGTACCATATTGCAAAGGCCAGTGGCAGGCTGAAAGATGGGGAAACTTTTAAAGATCGACAAAGGGTTACTAAAAAAAGTAATAAAAAGATCAAAGGTAAAATATGAAAGAAAACTAGCACAAAATATAAAAATGGATAGCAGTTTAGGCCTTTACTCTTTAGAGTTTAGAAGAATGAGAGGAGATCAAATTGAGGTATATAAAGATGATTAAGGGGATTGACAAAGTAGACGTAGAGAGGATGTTTCCTCTTGTGGGGAAATCTAGAACCGAGAGGTCATAGTTTTATGATGAGGGGTAGCAGATTTCAAACAGAGATGAGGAGAAATTACTTCTCTCAAAGGGAATCTGTGGAATTCACTACCCCAGAGTGAGATGGATGCCAGGTCATTGGGTAGATTTAACGAGGAGATAGACAGATTTTTAATGAGAAATGGGTTGAAGGGTTATGGAGAACGGGCAGGAAAGTGGAGTTAAGGCCAAGATGAGATCAGCCATGATTGTATTGAATGGCAGAGCAGGCTCAAGGGGCTGAATTGCCTACTGCTCCTAGTTCTTATGTTCTTATATGAACATTGATTTTAAACTGTTGCTGGAGTGAAGAAATGACTTGTTTGAAGATCACCAGACACTGGGCTGGAAGGACATTTGCATACTAAGGGACTCTGCTTGTGGAGACAAAGGACTATTCTCTGCTACAATTCAGAATTCAGAAGGCAGTATTGCAACTGAAGCTGGAAGCAAGCAAGCCTCCTGGCTGTCTCTCTCACTTTCTTCCAAGCCACCGGACCTACAGAAGACACGTACATCTCGAGAGAAAAGACTCTGACATCAAAACAAGTCTAAGTGTGAACTGGGTCCCAATGAATAGCAGGACTTACCGGCAACCAAAGAGTCCACATTGAACTGAAAGGACAGTAATTAACTAACAGATATTGCCTCAAACTTTTCCCCTTTATTTTTTCACTTTTTCTGTCTCTATCCGCGTGTGCGCTTATCACATATGCATGCTAGCATGGTCGCATTGCAGATTCGTTGTCGTTAACCGGATTAGATTTTAAGATTAATAAATTTCCACCTTTCTTGTTTAAATCTAAGGAAACCTGTCTGATTTATTTGCCTTATAATTGAAGCAGTGAACTGAGGGGGAGCAAAAAAAACACAGTGCTTCCAAAATTAAACCCTGTTACAGCCGAGAGGGAACCCCTAGACCCCTTCTCACCTGGTCGTAACATTAACATTTAGCTTTATTAGAACCCTTCTTTGTCGTATGATAAAATGGGAAAACTAAGGAAATAGGGCACGGTATAGACAAGATGTCAAGGTCGAGGGATTCTGGGAGATTATGTCAAGTTTTAAAGTGCTTACTTGCACTGAAAGGGCGAGACCTTGAGAGCAGACAGTGAAAACAGCTTCTGGGAGAACTAAATGTAGATTTGTCTTGTAATGAGATAATGGACCACAAAATGTAAAAGCATTGAGATAAAATAGTCAAGACAAAGGGGTATTATCTAAGTAAATTCAAAATGTTAGCAACAGCCAAAGAATTATCCTTGATTTGTTAAGAAAGGCATCCTAAAGACTAATCACTGATTGGGGAAAGGGAGGGTTAATTGGAAATAAACCAAGATAAAAGAAGCCTTGACTGCGTCCCTGTACAGCAGAGAATCTTCGAACAAGAGATGAGAGAGACCAACCAAAAAACCTAAAGGACCAAAAGCTGCAAGAGAAATAGTCATATGCTCTGCTGTCTAGTCTCTAATGTGGGTAATATCTGTGTAAGAGTGTTAATTACTGCCTGATTTGTGACTATGGTTTATCCGAAAACTTAATAAACTTGTCCTTACCTTTATCTCGATAAAGTCAATTCACAGCAAGCTTTGTGCTGCCAAGTCCATTCCCACCTTAAAAGGGGGCATAAAACACCCTATCTTATCAAATCTTACACAGTATACCTGTTGGTTTAGCTAATGATCTATTCAGTCCCTGGAAAACCATCAAGGATTTCTGCTATCTCCCCATCTGACAATTGCCCTTCTGAACATACATCAATGATTCTGAATTTAGCCTGTTCTTTACAAACGGGTAACAATTTCACTGCAGCCAGTGCTGAAGAAGACCTTCCACCAGGGTGAGAAACAGGGGAATCAATGGGGTTCAGATCTATTATAAAAGGGGCTGGATTATTCCATATAAAAATTCTCATGTTTTTGTAAGTATTATCCCTTTATATTGGGGTCTTCACCTCAATATAAGGACCACTAAATCCTAAACATTCTTATTGATAATATTCTTTAAATCCCGGTATCATAAATGCATTCCCTTACAAGTGGACTGCAGTTTCCATTTCTCACTGAGCAGTTACAGTGCCACAATCTCATGTGTAGCTCACAGAACATTCCCATGGTTTCCACTCCATCCTGTTCTGAGCTGCCAGTCACTGATTGGTCAGCACTAATTTTTACATAATTTATCGTCCAGCCATTTGGATCTGATTTCAATGGTTCCAAAGTCTCCACAAATATATTAATACTCAAAATCTCATCACATCAGACAAGTGGGAGAGAGAGAGGTGGGAATGGGAGCAGGAAATCCCACCTTTAATTTGAAACCTTGACACTAATGTTGAATCTTTTTGTTGTTTCATGTTTGAAGAAAGGATCTTCAGTACAGACATGATGCTGGTGACAGTTTTGGTGCTGAGCGAATTGCTCGCCAGTGATGTGGCAGGCAGGGTCAAGGATTTCTATTAGTTTTAGAAATTAATTACTGTCAACAATGAATAAATAAAGACTGGAAATGGCAGCACAGACAGTGTATTAGGACTGTAGTGCAAATATATACATTCAACAGAAACGGGAATAGTTCCAGAAGACTGACATAGCTACTATTCAGAAAGGGAGATAGAACAAATCCAGGTAACTACAGGCCATTTAGCTTAATGTTGGAAAGATACTGAAATCTTTACTCAGGACCAGAAATAAAATATAGTCAGCATGGATTTCAAAAGGGAAGGTGATATTTGATCAAAGTTATTGAATTTTCTGAAGAAATAAGAGTATATAAGATGTGAGAGGTGTTGAAAAAGTATAGAAGATATAGATGTATATAGATGTAATATACATGGACTTTCAAAAGGTCTTCGATTAAGTACCACACAGTTTAAGGCCAGAGCATGTGGTGTCAGGGAACAAGTAGCAGAATGGATAGCAAAATTGTGACAAAATAAAGAACAGAGAGTAAGGGTTAAGTGTAATTATTCAGACTGGCAGAAGATGGGAAGTGGTGTTCCATACGGATTGATGCTCGGACTGTTGTTTAACATTAATATAAATTATTCTGTGAGTAATCAGATGTTAGGCATGAGCTACCCTTTAAAAATCCATGCCGGCTCTCTTTGTTCAGCTGAAAAATTTCAAGGTGTTCAGTCACCTAGCAATTTCTGGACAACAGTTGTTTGGCTAACTGGTCTACGATTCCTTAGTTTCCCTCTGTTATCTTTCTTAAATAGCGGAGTTGTAAGCACAATTTTCCAATCTAAAGCAAAGGTTTGCAATGTTTCCATCTACTTTGTTTAAAATCCTGAGATGAAGACCATCTGGCCCTGGGGATTTGATGCTCTTAGTATTAGTGCCATTAATTTCTCCATTATTGTTATCTCGCTTCCATTAATTTTGTTGAGTCCCTGATTCAATAATAGTTTCTCTGGGATGTCTGGTATGCTGACCTCTTTCTCTACTGGAAATACTTAAAAAATGTAATTATTCAGCATGTCCTCCATTTCCTTATTTTCATTGACATCAGTTTTCAAGGGGCCAACATTGCTTCAGACCACCCTCTTTTTCCTAATGTAATTATAAAAGTTTTTTTGTGTTGATTTTGATATCCCTAGTACATTCCTTTTCATACTCCCTTTTTGTAACTCTTACTATCTGCTTTGTCATACTTTGCTACTCTTTGTATCGTTCTCATTTGCCAAGATCTGTGCTTTTTCTTTTAGTTTTATGTTGTCTCTTTTCTCTTTAGTTGCCCATGGCTGTCTTTTTGACAAGTAGGAATCTTGCCCTTTAGGGATATAAACTCATTTTGTATCACTTTAAATTCTTTTTTCAACACCTCTCACTGATCTTCTATCATTTTACCCATTAACAGATTTACCTAGTTTACTGTGGACAGTCTCTGTCTCATCCCATTGAAGTCAACCTTACCCAAATTTTGAATCTTAGTAGCTGTTTCACATTTCTCCCTTTCAAACACTACATCGAACTCAATCATATTATGATCATGATTAGATAACCGTTCATGCAACGTTAGCCTGTTAACCAAGTCTGGCTCTTTACTAAATCTAATATGGCCTGCCCTCTTGTCACCAAAAACTATCCCACACACACTTAAGAAATTCACCACCTTTCTAGCATTTGCTAGTCTCCTTATCTCAATCTATAAGCAAAGTCAAATTCCACCCTCCCCCCATGAAAATCACTATCTTTGCTACATGCTTGTTTAATCTCACATTCCAACAGTACCTGTCTTCATTACACTTTCCATTGGAGCCACTGGGTACTGCTGAGGAATAGGAACCCTCGCCCCCCCACCCCCAACCTTCCCTTGGTTCTGAACACGGCAGCAAGTACAGACCCCCAACTGGCCAGGTTTCAGGTCACACCCACTACTGTGTATCCCCACTGAGCCATCAGATGCTGTTTTGGTTATAACATTTGACTGATCAAGCAGAGTCTGCCACCTCATCTTCTGTTGAATTGACTTTTCCCCATTTGGCTGAATATCCAACCATTGTAAAGGGCTGCTTGTCTCTTTGAATTGGTGCCAGTTTTCCTTCCTATCTTAAGTCACTATTTCACAGAAAGGGAAAAAATAGATATCTGGAAGTTCAATAAGCATATTTTTAATCATACGATCAAAAACATGAGAAGGCTTTGTGATCAGTTCCTCATTTATACAATTAGATGATAAGTTACCTTAATCTGTTACATACTGATGTGTTTAGTTATCGAGTGAATGGTTAGCATAATCCAAAATTACATACAGGTAAATGCAGCTAACATACAGGCAACCAGTAAGAATAACTAGCATAATTCAGGGGTTGATACCTGCATTTGTCTGAGGATGTGCTACTCCAGAAAATATCAATCCAAAGGTTGCTAGAGAAGTGAAAAAGATGTCAATCACACTATGTTGTCCACTAGAAGCTGCTTTGGCATTTTGGTTTACTTTACAGCCCTCATGGACAAAGCCGAGTGCTGCAATATTCCTATAGCTTTAACCATGTTCCCACAAAATATTGAATCCCATGCACCTGAAAGTTACATTGGAGAATGCAGCTAAGCCAGGGTGACTGGAAACCAGTAGAAGCTGGTGTGAGTTGCTTTTCACCCATTTGATGAACCATGGGGTGAAAGACAAACTGAGAACCAGAAACTATACCACTGCCTGTATCCTGGGATTTTTTTCCCACGCTCACTCCTGTAACACTTGCTAGCCAGCAGTCTGAACTAGGTGAAGATTCTGATATTCAGTTGCTGGTTTATTTGCTGATAACTATTTCAAAGAATACTTTACCTGGCAGTAGGAGGGTTATTTCTTAACATGTTGGGACTGAAGAGTGCACCACACAGTAATAAGTGCATAAGTCTTGTGAATGAAGATGATGCCAACGTGTATGAAGATTTCCTTTGTTTCATGGTTCTGGAGGATATTCATCCTAGACTTATTCTTAGTTTTGCTAGAAATATGGACAAGGGAAATCTTAAAAAACATTCGCTTCTCTTCGACACACAGGCACCCAAAAGCGCAAGGAAACTATGGATTCACCTGGGTTAGTATAGCTGAAAGTTCCCAACGTGTGTGTTGAGTGCCCTATTCCATCATTAAAAGGAGTAATGGGCAGATAGAATGAATGGTTTACATTCTCGAGTTCCTAGACACGAATGATATTGGGTGGGGGCAGGTCACCTGGTCTGCATTTAGCCATTTTCTCATCAATTTCCCCTTCTTCCATCTACTGCCCAGACCTCCCCACCCCTCAGAAGACATTGGCTCTTCCTGGGATGTGGGATTCAAGGGTTAATAGCATCCTCTGGTACCACAACCAAGTGTCAGGTATTCATCTGTGACTCTGGATAGGTAGTGCCAGCAATCTATTCAAGTTGACAGCTGAGCACAAGCCTGTTCTCACCCAACATCCATACTGCAGAAGCTACTGAGTAGTGAACAGGAAAAGGGTATTCTTCTCCCTAACTCAGGGTCATGAAGGTCAAGGTTAGATTCTGCTGAGATCAGCAGACCTGGCACAGATTGGTGATCAAACCTGGAACCTTTCTGGGCTCTGTGGCTTGGTTAATCAACAGTTAAACTCAAGCTCCAGGAGCAGCATAGGACTCGATTAATGGCTGGAGGAGACATGAGGTGGATGTGACAAGTTAGTTTTCAGAGGAACCAGTTGAAACTAAGAGCAGGCTACTCATTTCTTTTTCAACATTGCTTCTTTTGTGTTGTCTTCACATTTCATCCCCTCCACTGCTGTGGATTGCAGATCAATGCACAGTCTTTGCATTGCCTACTCACAGCCCTCTGTCCTGTGTAGCTCACCTAATTATTTTCCCTCTCCCTATATCCAGGGAAAGTACCCCAAGTCTCCCATCAAATCCCATCCCTCCAGCACTGTAACTCTCCTATGAAAGCCCACCCCTCTTGTATACTAACTGTCCCATCAAAGCCTTTAGTATCCTAAATCTCCAATTGAAACTCATCCTGCTAGCACCCTAATTCTCCCATTAAAGCCTATTCCTCTAGTACTCTAATTCTCCTACTAAAAGTCATACTTCTAGTACCCTAATTATCCCCTGACAGCCCATCCCTTTAGTACCTCGATTATCCCATGAAAACCCATTGTCCTTCCCATGAAAGCCCATCCCTCTGGTATCCTAACTCTCCCATTGAAGCCTATCGTTCTAGAACTGTAAATCTCCCATCAAAGTTCATCCCTCATACCCTAACTCACCTCTTGAAGCCCACCCCATCAGTACCCTAACTCTCAAATTGAAGCCCATCATGCTAATACCCTAAGTCTCCCATCAAAACTAATCCCTCTAGCATTCTAACACTCCCATCAAAGCCCGTCCCTTTAGGACCCTAACTCTCCCGTAAAAGCTGATCTCAGTCTACCCATTGAAGCATATCCCTTTGGGAAATTAACTCTCCCATAATGATTATCTATTATTTTTTGAATAACCCCCAATGTTTTTGTCTCTAACATTCCCTGACATATCAATATACATATCTGTACATATTTTATATATATATATATATATATATATATATATATATATATATAAATGTTTCTTGTTGAAAATTCATTTTCATTCATTTCCAGTTATCTCCTTTGACCCTCCTGGTCTGATTTAGTCTGGAGTGTCCCTTATTTATCCTATTTAATATCTCTCACTGAGCTTGCCTTTTACGCCTTCTCTGCAGACTGTGGTAATTGACCTGCCCTCATAGATATCCCTGTTACACACATTTGTGTAAAATGGATTGTTCTGTTGGCTCAAACAGGGCCCACTGCACTAGGGATCCAACACATCACAACTAAGAAACATGCCAGACTCAACCATTCCCCCTCCCACCACCGCGTAGGAGATAATGAGAGAAATTCGAGCTGTTTCCCTTTCTACAATGAGACTATGGATATCGTGAATGAAGCCAACAGTTGCAAACAGACAAGAAACAAAGGTATCACCTCACTGTCTATAAATTGGAACATGAGCTTCTGTTGGAGGTAAACGGACCTCTAGCGGTCCTGACATACCTCTACATTATGCTGCCCTCTGCTCTATCTTTAGCTATTGTGAATGTTTCTCATTCACACTCAGAGGGGTCCATGTTCTCTTTCTTATTGCTGCACTATGACATTAAGAACCATGAGTAAATGATGTTGTTGATAACTTTAGTTCCTGTGTGCATCATTACTTTTAGCAGAGGTTCCCAACTTTTTTTTGTTGAGCCCCCTTTTTCTTCAGGTCCCATTCATAGGGCGGCACAGTGGCGCAGTGGTTAGCACTGCAGCCTCACAGCTCCAGGGACCCGGGTTCGATTCTGGGTACTGCCTGTGTGGAGTTTGCAAGTTCTCCCTGTGTCTGCGTGGGTTTTCTCCGGGTGCTCCGGTTTCCTCCCACAAGCCAAAAGACTTGCAGGTTGATAGGTAAATTGGCCGGTATAAATTGTCACTAGTATAGGTAGGTGGTAGGGAAATATAGGGACAGGTGGGGATGTTTGGTAGGAATGTAGGATTAGTATAAATGGGTGGTTGATGTTCGGCACAGACTCGGTGGGCCGAAGGGCCTGTTTCAGTGCTGTATCTCTAATGGTCCTGTTCCCTATTACTAAGAAACAGTATTCTGTAGTCCCCAGGATAACAGAATTTAATATTACTAATTTCAAAAACTGGGGTAATAATTCAGACAATTGCTCAGCCTGCCTTCAATCCTATAGGCATTGCATGTCTCAAACAACCAACTGCTTTGAGGATCACACACTCATGTAGCAATCAGGAGAAAGCACAGAAATGTCTTTCATTTTAAACGGCACAGCCTCATGTAGCCAGAGGAGGGGCATTAGGGTGGCAGGGTGTTTGAATCCCTACTGATTGATAGAAGCAGATATTGCATCTATTGGAGCTGCATCTGATTGATCACAGCCAATTACTCCAGCACCAGAAACAGTCCCACTCTGGTTCTGCAAGGCTGTCACTGCTTCTCATTCTTGAACTGCCCAGCCTTCTCACACACCCCACCCCCCACCAAAACACCTGCCACAAACCCCAGTTTGGGAACTTCTGATTTAAAGGAATGGATGATTACCTAGTGGGTGTGGGCTGTTTTGCTGATAGGTTAACATTGTACCCATAATACTTTAATGGGCTTTCACACAGCTGGTTCCAGTTCCTTTCAGATGGTTTCTCCTATGCCAACTGGTGCCATCCTACAAGTGGCCTGTAAGATGAGTGCTGGGACCTGTGTTAGAAATGTTTCCCATTTAAGGCCTTTGTTCCTTCCCCAGACTAGTTACTAGTTATGCCCACGGTTTACAAAATTGTGTCTATCAATGCCCCTTGTGTTCAGAGGTGCTCAAGGACAACCCAGGATGGCCATTCCCATCTCGCTGAATGTGTCCGACAAATTTATAATATTCCTACACCGTACCACATCCAAGGTTTGTCTCCCACTTGTTAAGTGTTGTCTTGGTACTGGACCAGCTCCAGGTAGTAGCCACCCCTTTAAATGAGGACAATGTAATAGGAACAGTTTGGACCATCCCTTAATTCTTGTAAAAACAAAATTCAGCCCAGTTGCTGTAAATGAAAGCACAGCATGCAATAACCAGGAAATTAAGAAACGGCTAAAGATGGAATCATGGCAGTTAGATAAAGCGAGAGCAGTGAATTAAGTAAAGGTACTCAGTGGTGTCTCACTATGGGTATGCTGCATATGTGGAAGCTGACAGAGTGCATCAGTTGGCAATCAGGCATCAGTGTTTTGGACTCCTTGTTCCCCATGGCAGTGGGCAAGAAGCAAGCTTTAAACTGGAGATTTCATGCAGCTTTTAAAAACCATGCATGTTGTAAAGAGCCTTTTCAGCAATGAGCGGAGTCCATTTCACACAGGACAGTAGAGTTGGTGGAGCTGTGAATTGATGCGATAGCACTGTGGGCAGCCCAGAACACCGGTGGCTTTCCAGCCAGGAGTCATCCATGGGAAATCATAGTGAAAGGGGTACATTGTGGTCAACAAGGGAAGTTTATAGTTCACCTCTAATGGCTGTGTAAAAAAATCTAACTAAGGACTTCTTCCTTCCCAAGAGAGCCGCTGTTTTCGTTTCTGTGCTTGCAATTGGCGCCCATGATGTCACTGATGGGGATGAGCAGGTCTATGTTTTGGAGCAAATCAATTCATTTTATCAGGGTGGGGTGAGGGTGGGAGGGTTGAGTGGTAAAGGGAGAATGAGTGAAACAAAGCCAACTGCCCCCAGGAGAAAATGTAACTGTGAAGCTCGCAGCAACACAGTTTCCCAAAGTTATGGCTCACTCTACAGCAATAAAAGCCATTCCACTGATAACTTGATCGTTCTGACAAACTGTACATCCCACCAAATTGGCTCTGTTGCACATTTCTGTGTAATAACAATAAATATTGTAAAAAAAACTCATTGTGCTATGCATAAATGATATGATTCTCACCCAGCCTCTCATCTGATCTGTCTGAGGCAGTGGCAATTTTTGGGATTTAGATACAGGTAAAATTGAAGAACTTGTCAGGTTAAAATTAATGAGAGTGGAGGTGGCTAGTTAAGGAATGAGCACGTGCTGCATTCTCCAGTCTATGCTGCTCCCATTGGTGACATCTTCCCTTGCTTTTTTCTGTCTTGTACTGTATCTGTTTATTTTTGCATCAAAGTGGTTAAACCACCTCATCCAGGATCACCACCACCCCAGACCACAATTTTGGGTCAAAACCACCCCTACTTGTCCAGGACCAAAACTTACCCACCACATCAAGGGTCAAAGCTCCCTTTGCCCAGGGTCCTTGCACCACCCCCCATTCAGGATCAAAACCCACTCCCCTTCATCCACGATCAAAGCCACCCCCTCCCAACAGGATCAGAAACTTCATCCAAAGTCAAACCCACTTGTTGAAGGTCATTAATCTGAGGATATGTGTGAATCTAAAATATTTTAAAATGCAAAAAAATTGAGGGGTTGAGAATTTTAATTATTGAAGGACATGTTTTATTTAATAGATGAGAGAGAGAGGATCACACCTTGCTTTGTTTAGCTATGATCCACAGGCTAGAGAGAACCACTCTTGCTTTATTTAGCTATGATCCATGGTCTAGAAAGGACCATTCTTCACTTTCCATCGGCATAGACATCTCCACACAATTTAGCAGGCTGTTCCTTGGGAGAACGGATAGGAGGCACATACAAACACCTCATTAGGAGATGGTTGAACACAGGGTACTGTGCCCCCAATAACACACACAACTGGAATAAAGAAGATGAATTTATCCCACATTCAGCTGTTGGATGAATTTCTCATGATCTGTAAACTCGTCACACCCCATTTTCCTCTCTCTGTTTGACCAAGTGCCTCTGAATATGAACAGGTGGCTTTGAAGCACCCTGTAACAGCAGCAAGAGGAGGGGATGGAAGCTAGAGTTAGATATGGAATGGATATGTGCAGTAAACACAGGTTTGACATCAATGGACTTTCATAGTTGATGCTAAAACCTTACAGGGGGCCCCCCATGTACTGGATACCCTTACTAGGATTCTCTGGATTTGATAGGAGTTTGTTTAATTTTTCTTTATATACAGGGAGCAGGGGTACAGCTCACAGTTGAACCTAGGTCCAGCGAAATCATATGTATCCAAGCAAAAGCTGTCAAACCCCTACTCCAGGTAAATGTCTTCCGTTGGACAGGCATATTCCAGGTGCTCCTGATAGTATTCCTGAAACGCTTGGCTGTAAAGCAGAAAAAATGGGATTTTAGCACACACACTTATTGTCATCTAGTTTTTTCTCCCACCGACCCCCCCACCCCACCCCAGTCCTAGCACTCCCTACAAAGGTGCTGGTTCCTGTAGAATGCACGGTTCCACGGTTACTGATAGCCAACTGGCATCTCACCCTCAGTGCCTTTGTTAACTGAACCATTGTAAGCTAATTTTACTCCTCTACTTTTCCAACACCTGCGTGTTGCGATGGAACTTGTAATACATCTCAATGTAACATTTTTGTCCAAAACAATCTCCTTAACACTAATGCATCCCTTGACTTGCTCTCAGTTTATTTGGCTGTTTGCCAAGGCTTAAAGGGTTAAATTGTAAGGACAGATCATAAAGAAACTATTCCCTCTGGTGGGGGTATCTAGAACTAGGGGTATAACCTTAAAATTAGAGCAAGGCCATTTAGGTGTGAAATGAGGAAGCTCATTTCACACAAAAGGATAGTGGAAATCTGGAACTCAATCCCCAAAACACTATGAATGCTGAGGGATAATTGAAAGTTTCAAGATAGATTGATAGATTTTTGTTCAGTAAGGGAATCAAGGGACATGGATCAAAAGGCAGTGAAATGGAATTGAGGTGCAGATTGGTCATGAGCTAAGGGGATCAGGCTCAGCGGGGTGGGGCTGGGGGAGGCTGAATGGTGTATTCCTGTTCCTATATTTATCACTCCAGAGGATGATATGAGAGCAGGATTTCCCTCTTCGCTACAGTTCTAGGGAAGTGCAGAGCCAGTCTTACTGAGGTGAAAATTGTCACTTCATTTTGCTCTTCATAGATCCATTGGGTGGGGACTGAGTAGCTCAGTTGGCGAGCATATGGTTCAAAACAACGCGGGTTCAATTCCTGTCCTGATCTGAGGAAGGCAATGGGAAACCACCTCATATACCCTCTTCCCTAGTCATGTTCACCTCTCCTGGGTACAGAAAAATAGCAGAGGACCTGCTCTTGGGCAGACCACCACCACCACAGCACAGAACGTCCATTGGGTCCCTAGCGGAGAGGTCCTTGGGGACATCTGATGCAAGGCAGGATCACAAGCTCTGTGAGAATCCTAGAGCAGCCTTTCAGGTGAGACCCTGCTCATCGACATGCTTCCAGTCAATCATCCAGAGGAACATGACTCTGTCATTTCTGTGGACTTTTAATTGGGTGACTGTGGTACGCCGTTGACATCAGTTTCAATATTACACCAGCAGATTCTCTCTGGGGTCTAGGAGACAGTCTTAGGATTTTGGAGGGGAAGAGATGGAGGGTCTCACAATATAGTGTTACGAGTCAGAGTGTTTTCTATTGCAGCAATTCCCCCCTTTCCTGGTACTGGTGGTTGACACCTACCCGATACACTCAGCAACACGGCGCATAGATTCCTCAGATACAAACACGTGGCAGGCAAAGCGGTTCACCACAGGGTGCTTGGTGATGAATCCAAAATAGCTGAAAGCAACATGACACAGTTAAAGGAGACACAGAGCAGCAGTCCTGTTAATGGGAACACCGTTAGCGATCCTAGTAAGGGTAAGGCTATCAGAGTTGCTGTTAAAAGGAGACAGAAGCCAGAAACTCAATTTTAGGCCTAACTTGCCCAGCAGATTTGGGTCAGGCGCACATTTTACACCTTGCCCATTTTTACTCTCCATTCAAGTTAATGTTGAACTCTGGCGGGTTGTAAAACTGGTGTCTCACCCCACCCACTGGACGAGTTGGGCTTTAACGGGGCTAGAGTGCGGTGCATACCAGAGCAATCCTGCTGGAGGGGAAATACAAGCCGTCCTATGTCAGGGATGTAACACAGTGAGAACCAATAACCAAAAGGAAGAAAAATACAACCAGCGGCTATATTAAGATAAAGGACTTCCATGGAGAGATGGATAGAATATATATAAAACTTTGCATTGATTGACAAAGTTTACCTCTCAGCCAATATTGCAGAGCAAAGACAGATACCTGGCCTTTTTTTTCATTCTTTCACAGGATGTGGACATCACTGGCAGGTCAGCATTTGTTGTCCATCCCTATTCTCCTTGACAACTGAGCAGCTTGCTAGGCCATTTCAGAGGGCAGTTAGGAGACAACCACATTGCTATGGATCTGGAGTCACATGTAGACCAGGTCAGGTAAGGACAGCAGATTTCCTTTCCTAAAGGACATTAGTGAACCTGATGGGTTTTTATGAATCAATGATAGTTTCACAGCACCATTACTGAGACTAGCTTTCAATTCCAGAATCTTGTATTAATTAATTGTATTTAAATTCCACCAGCTGCTATGGTGGGATTTGAATCCATATCCCCAGGCATTAGCCTGGATCTCTGGATTACTAGCTCAGTGACCATTACCACTCTGCCCCTGTCTCCCCATTGCTGTTTGTAGAACCTGCAACAAATGGGCTGCCACTTTTCCTACATTACAGCAGTGAGTACACTCCAAAAGTACTTCACTGTCGGTAAAGCACTTTGGGGGGTGCTGAGGTTGTGAAAAGTGCAGTACAAATGCAAGAAAGTTCTTTCTTTAACAATGAGTTAACAAATGTACAAAGATCAGAGGAGGAGTGAGACAAGGACGTTGTCCAATCTTATCAAACCCTTTATATTCTGAATTAATTCTCAGAACCCAACTTCTAACGCAAATGTTAAATTGATAAACAATCTGAGACGCACTGAGGATACAGGAGATACCTGCAAAGGTAAATCAGCCAATTTTGGAACATGGATTGAAAATGAGTGATAATCTGGTGAGGGCAGCAGCTAAGAGAAACAGCAAGCTCGCAGAAAAAGAGCTGAGACTGAGCTAAATAGGAAGAGAGCAAGTCGAAAACAGATGGATGATGTGAGCATAGCAATTGCAGAAGTATTTCTGTACAGCTGTAAAATCAGGCTGGTGATATGATGCAGAATTATTGTGTTTTGTGGTGTCTAGTGGTGAACAGATATGAAAACTAGACTCTGAGTCCTTCAAGAGAGAACAGCAAAAGCAGATGAATTCTGTTCTACCGACAGACTGAAGCTAATGCATATATAAGAGCAACAACGAATGAGAACTCCTTCAGCTGGTCCAGGGAAAGATGTCACAAGGCCATTAATGATTTGAGGTCACAAAGGCTGTCGCTAGCTGGAACACTTAAGTGCACTAATATAGCACCTTAAACTATCGGTGTGTTTAGTTTTTTTTAAAAATCAAATGCACAGACAGGTAATTGAAGACTCACAACAGCCATTGTGCACCCATTACGGTACTGCTATGAAGCCCTGGATTGGGGTTAAAATCCACAACCTTCAGACTCATAGATGGGAGTGTGCTACCAACAGAGCCCAAGTTGATGGTGATAGATGAAGAGGCAGAGAAAAATGAGAACCTGGCTTGATGACATGGAATAGGCAAGTGTAACATCAGCAGTTAACGTGTGGTCTTTGACCCTTACCAGCTGTTTTTAGGGTGACATCCACAGAATGAGATGTTCTTCATCTGGAAAAAATGGCTGCACCATTCACTCTAGGAGAAGAAAAAAAAGAGATCACAGGTAAAATAAGGTCATGCCTGGCCAATCTCCCGGATAGTACCTCTCACACGGAAACATTTAACCAACTTCTACTGTTAAATCAAAGAATGAGTTCGCAGTTCACTGAGTAAAATGGGGCAAAGAGAAGTATTTGCCTATTGCTTGGGATTGAAGGACCATTGAGATTTTGCCCTATTGCAACAGACGTTAGTGAAGGGGCAGGGGGGGACCAATAATTCTGCATTTATCTTAAAATTGCTGTTTTCAATCATTCTTTGGCTCACTAGGACATGGCTGAATGATATGATGAAATTTGACAGATGTAAGCCAGCTCTGGGGAAGTGGACACAATTCTCCCTTTCCTGTTTCACTTTCTCCTGCCCTAAAGACATTCTCGCTGGGCTATTGAGTCCTTCCAGTTACTTACCCAATTGGCCAATCTGAATGTGAGAGTCTAGTTAAGAGTATCTACAGACTATTTTAACATGGACTCATCAGGTCAGGTACAGCATGGGTTAGATACAGTGTAAAGTTCCCTGTACATTGTATTATCATTCATTCACAGGACAGGTACAGTCAACCTGCCTGTAGACCTGCTCATAATTCCACCCATAAACTAGACAGACCCATCCATGGACTGTAGACGGACTCGTCCATAGACTTAAGACAGATGTGCCTTGGACAGTTGACAGATGTGTCCACAGACAGTGAATGGATAGATTCATCAATAGATAAATGGTAGACAAGTAGATAGATGCATCAACAGACAATGAACCAATAGAAGTTGCGCAGATGGTCTTACCTTGTCCTCTGGTCCATACTCATTCAAACTCATGGCCAGTTTAACCCCTTGAATGCTGATCTCCAACTCGCAACTAGCAGGTGGGCGCAGGTGAACTGTCAACTTTCTAGTTGTGGCAATCTACAAGAGGGTGACATTCAAAATTACTACTAGGCCCGGATGTTAGTCCGTGCAGCATTAGACCCGGATGTTAGTCCATGCAGCATTAGACCCAGGTGATACTATATATGGAACAAAATATTGCCGGTCCATCCCTGGTCTGTGCCGATTTGAGCTTAATCAGATCTGTAGCTGGAATGCTACAGCTGGACTATACATTCCCGGATTAGAGAAGGAATTAAAATCTGTCACAATGCCTGTTCCTAATTGCAGGGAATATCTTGCTGTTCCTGGGGTAGATCGCCTTTACCCCTGGGGTCGATCTCTCTCTGTCTCACAATCTCCCCCATTCTCCAACTCTTCCTGGAGGTCAGGTAGAAAGTTTAAACATCCATCCATGTTTATTCCCAGATTCCGTTTTACAATTTATCCATGAACAGTGCTTTCCCAAACCTCCAGACTCAGGAAATTGAAACAGTACAAACCAACAAGTGTGGACTGAAGCGATTTGCTCTGGAGGTGAGACTGCCAGGGGAGCCAGACTTGATAATGCCTGGTCTACAGACTTTTCACCCAAGTTTGATGTCGCTTAGCCACTTCTTCTTGATGTGCCATCTTGCTCGTACTTTTATGTTTGATCAGCACAATGAGTTCACCCTTCACATATCACCCCCAATAAAGTAAACTATTTACCCTACTCCCATTCTGCACTCTCACCTTCTGCATCGCAGCACATAGGATGTCATTACCCTGGTGATATGGGACTTCCACAGATCCCAGGAACTGCACATTGAACCTCTCCACCCAGACGCTGTTCTTTTTCATCCCTGAATCAATAGACAACAGAGGAGGCATTAGAAACTGACGTCAGCCCATTAGAGACTGAAGTCCATCTGTCACAGGTAGCTTTCAGATTGGCTGGAATATTACGAGGAAGGAGGACATTAACCTCCCCCCATCTTGAGGTCTGATGGTCGCTGGCATGGTGCGAGCCAATGTAAACGCTCAAGACAAGGGAGATGACTCCGAAATTGATTTGCAGGAAAAAAAAGCCTGCAAGTTTTTTTATTTTTTTATTTTTTTAGACAAAATGTAATAATTTGGCTACCTGTTTCTTAAATTTTATATTATAATGGAAGCTAGGATCTCCCTTGGGGACACCCAGTGGCAAATGTGTGGAATGTGGTCAGGAATTATAAGCCAGTGTACAGTTACTAATTGATGGGTGCCCAGTAACGTTACTTGCTGAGTTGTGTTGGAATTGCCTATCACTGTGCAACTCTAGCTGCATAACAGGTACTGCATGTAGCATTGCAACCAACTTTCCAAATTTAATGTATAATGCAAATTTGGGAAGCGTGGGCACTGTTAAGAGTGAATTAAAAATATAGCAGGATCAATTCTGCTATCTCAGTGGCGAGAGGGGGGGGACAGGCAGGCAGCCACAATTGCAGGACTCAGAAGCTCAAACATCGTGGCGGAGGGAGGAGCCATCTGCACTTTATTCAGTGGAGCCAGCTTATTTACATACTTTACATGTGTTCCCTGCACAGTTTGAGCCTTGAGCATAGTTTGTAGTGGAGATCTCACCGAATGCAGAGCATGCAACCTTTAAAGGGCGACTGGTCAAACGGAAAGGCAAGTGGCTGTGTTGTGGGGCAAAACTGCAGGGTTGAAACATAGTCACAGCAGAGTTCAGATGTTGGAACGCTATGAGTGAAGGGATGTGTGGATGGACCAAGGTCAAAACAACAATAGGCACAAATCTACAGGATGGCTTGACAGCCTGTTAATCTCCCTGTCGTGCCTTTGTTCATCTTGTACTAACTCAAACTTCTATTAGAAAATACCAATGCTGAGTGGCCACAGCATTGCATCCTAAAATACATTGCAAACCCTAAGTTCTGTCTTTGTTGATGGGAGAACCCATTTTAAAGGTGTCAAGATTTATCTGCAGTACCTAGTAATGCTTGTAGGTGGCACTGCAACTGCTGTCTATAAAGGCTAAAGGCCTATCATGTAGCATTAGTGCAAACCCAAGCTCTAACTATATTCTTGCTGTTAAAAGTCAGTCTCTGTGTTACAAGGCAGCTCCATTACAAATCCATTGAGTGGCAGTGTGGATAAAGGAGTTATATAAATAAGTCTCTCCAAATGACATCCACATCCAGCCTCTTTATACTTCCTAGTTTACACCCATGCCCCTGGAATTCACTCCTGAACACTCCCTGGAAAATACTGTGAACCTTCCTGATCTTGCATTAAGTTTCCCACTGCAGCACTGCAGAGTTTCAGATCTTGGTTAGCTAAAAGCCCTAATGCTCTTCACACAACCACAGACAATATTCATTGCCCTCCACCCCCAATTCAACAGGCGTGAATGCCCTCTGAACTTGAACCCCAATTTTACTTTTGGACCTACCCAGAAATTCCTTAGCCTGGTTGACTACTTCATGGGCGTAGAATGCCGGGAAGATCCCACACTCCCCTGTCCGCATGTTGTAGCCTCGGTACCAGTAGTCATCTTCCTCCTCTTCAACATATAATGGGTCATCAACATCCAACTCCAGTTCATCTTGGTGGCGAGGTATGAACCTTCAGAGAACAGGAAACAATTCGGTTACACCAGGAAATGAACAGATCAAATGAGGAGTTGAATCTGAAGTGAGAGCTCCAAAATTAGTTTGATAAAATGTGTTCAGTATGCACAGTAACGTTGGATAAATTTTAAATGGATGTCGCTGAAGTTTTGCACACTCCATGACTGGCTTTCAAATAACTCAAGGGTGAAATCGATCCAGGTGTTCAAGTAGATTTAATGTTCAACATGTCCAGTCAGTGCAGTACATCAATCAAAGCCAACAGAGTGCTGAACTACATGGCCAAAGCAATAGAGTACAAGTCAGAGAAAATCATGACCAAACTGCACAGTGCTCTGATCAGACCACACCTAGAGTACAGTGTTCAATACTGGACCAGTAATCCGGAGAACGTGAATTCAAATACCAGCATGGCCATTTGAGACTTTGAATTCAATTTTAAAATATCTGGCATCAGTGAAAGGGACCATGTAATTGTTAAAAACAAATGTCCTTTAGGGAAGGAAACCTGTCGTCCTTACCTCGTCTGACCTATATGTCCCACATCAACATGGCTGATTCTTAACGGACCTAGCAAGCTATTCAGATGTATCAAAATTCTATAAACACGGATCATAGAAGTCCAAAAAGGCCCACCACCATCTTCTCAGGACAATTCAATGCAAGCCTTGCCATCAAAGCTCATATCCTGCTGCAGACTATGCAGAGAAGAATCATGAACTGATCCCTGGTTTCAGAGAGACTGAGTTAAGAGGAAAGACTGGAGAAACTTGGGTTCTTCACCCTGGAATGGAGGTGGCTGAGGGGACTTTCTAGAGCTATATGACAGTACACAGTGCAGAAAATATAAATTCATAGAGTATTTCAAGTTAACCCATGATAGTAGGGCAAGGGGGCATAGGGCTTAGGACTGACATCAGGAAGTTCTGCACAGAGAGGGTGGCCAACACATGAATGGGCTCCCAGGTAGAGAAATGGAGAGAAAAATCTCTAGAATCATTTGAGATATAGTTGTGATGGTTGTAGATGCTCGGAGGTCTTTTTGATGGATGAGTTAGGATGGGCTCGACCAGATCTATCTTGTGAATCTTATGTTGGAAAAATCAGCAGATCCAACAAAGTTTGGATAGGATTAAAACTTATTTTTCTTTGATGCTTGGGAATTCTTAAAAAGACAGGGGTTTCTGTGGTTTGAAACAATGAGGCCAATGTAATCGACAGGAGGCAAATGAGGCCACTTTGAACTGAGGTTCCTTTATTCGCAACACAGAAGGCTAAAGAACCTAAATAACAACACGTACCAGATAAACCTGCTCTGGTCAAAATAGTGGCTAGCCTCTGTTACCACGGACACATCAACGATAACAGTTCTTCACTGTCACACCCCCGGGTTGATAAGAAACATTAGCCGAAAGGATGGAAAGCTTTGATTTCCTCACAAGCTCGGGGGAATTTAGTCCTTTTTCAGTGATTCCCCCACTCTGTTCTGTAGCAAGGTTAGAGTGATGCTGACAGAGTGGGGCCCTGCTCAGGATCTCCCTCCAACTTAAACCTTGGGGGACCATTCTTACCGGAATACCGCTCGATGAGTCTGCTCCCGTTCCTCACCATTTATTGTACACGAGTAAAGGCCAAAAGATTCCGTACCTATTCAGGAGAGAGAGAACGACGTCACTCCAGCCAGAGGTGTCCCAACCCTTCCCACTGACCTCAACACCCACCTGCCCCATCGCTCATCATATCAAAAACACTACCCTCACCACAACATCCACCACTCACTGCGACTCCATTCCCCTCACCACGAAACCACCGCCCAATCACCCATCACTGCAACACCCCTCATCACAACAGCATCCTTTTCATCCCTCAGCGCCAGTCCCCATCTTCACAACACCAGCCTCCCTCTTCTACCCATTACTGCAACACTAGCCCACCCCATTCCTTACCCCACACCCACCCCCCACTACAATAACCATCTCTTAGCTCAACACCAACCTTCCTATCCTCACTTCAACCCTTCACCACAACACCCACCCCCTTGTTTCAATGCAAAATCCACTCCTCAGCTCAACATCCAACCCCTCAGTGTAATGCTAAACCTCTCCTCTTACTTCGATACCCCTCCCACCCTAAATTGCCTTAAATCGGTGTCCTCTTGTAACTGACACTTCTACCACTGGAAACAGTTTCTCTTATTTACTCTCATCAAAACTCCTCCTAATCTCTGCTCTTAAGGAGAGCAACCCCAGCCTCTCTATTCTCTTGATATAGCTTAAGGCCTTCATCCCTGTATTACTGGCTTTTTTCTTGCACTGTATAGCCCAATAACTAGAGGATTATCCCATGTTCTGTATTCTCTCTCTGTCTCAGCAGATTATTCCCAATGAAATGGAAGAGATATGTACATTATAAGGGATCTTCCAAGAAACTGTTCTCAGAGCATGAAATCCTCAGCACTGACATTACACAAATGAGCAGAAAAATAGTAGCTCAAAAATTTGTATGGAATATAATGCTAATTCATGACACAGGCTATCACAATGGAAGCATTCATGAGCATATGGTTCACACTGGATCTGCCACACAGTACATGCGGAAACTATTAATTAGATGGCACAGCTTACTGGAAGATCGAGAAGTGCTGTTGACAAAAACATTGAGGAATTTCTTGGAAAACTGTGTGTCGGCTTCAGGCGATGAATCCTCTGACAAATTCTCAATGTCCTGTTTCCCTGTGCAGTCCCCAAACTCATTGTCCATTTCCAACTCGCAGTTGTCACATAGCGTTGAGATCTCACTGTCATCACTCAAGATGGACGTGCAGTGCTTCAAACTGATGAGCTCCAAGGTGGTGTTCTCATCTACCACCAGAGTATACTTAATGGAGTCGTAGGCCAGGGACTGGTCCAGCTGCTTGCTGGCCGCCCTGTGTAATGGTGACAATTCCTTCAGGCTGAAAGGTCCATTAGATGGGTCACTAAAGGATATGGGTATTTTGGGGATTGCATTAAGCGGCGGAGAAGGTGGGCTTGAGCATCTGCTGGTAAAGTCAGTCTCGACACTGACCGGCTTTGATTTCATCTGCGCTTCCAAGGCTATTGCTTTAGAAAATTTACTCAATTCAGTTAACTTATCTTCTAGAATAAATGCAGCTTCTAGGTCTTCTCTGAAATTTGGACAGCCCATGTCCTGAAGTGGCTTTATCCCTTGAAGGGATTCCACTGACTCCTCATATGTGAAGCTTAGAGTGGAGTTTGGAATTGTGGTCTGGCTGGCAGCTACATAGTCCTGTTCATTTGTGTGATTGTTCTTAAAACCCATATTTAGCTCTGCCTCTGACTCACAAGAGCCAGCTCTCGCTGGGATAAATGACACATCACAGCTGTCTCCTGTCATGACTGTGTCATTGGGTTGATTACTCAAAGCCAAGTAGAGGGTGGGTGGTTTATTGGTAGGAAGTGGCTCTAACTCAGGTTCCTTGACTTTTGTTTCTTTTCCTTTTGCCTCATCTTTGGAGAACATGAAGTCACCAAAATCATTGTTCCGGTCCATTAAGTCAATGTCTAATTGGGGATGGGAAAGATCTGCATTTTCAGAGCCTTCTTGGCCTGAGTCGATTTGGTGGCCTGAACTGCGCAGTAGCTTGCTGGAACTGACTGGCTCGATCTCAATGTCAGAGCACGAAGAAATGGTCTCACTGAACGAGTTAGTTTGCAGCCAGCACTCGTCTTTGACAGAGTGGGAGCCTTGTGAAATCATTGTGTTGATCATGTTACTGAGGAGCCAAGGAGAGTCAGAACTTTCACTCAGGTCAGGGTCCGAATCATGATCAGAACACGAAGACTCAGAATCATTACTCAGTTCATCATCACTGTTCTCTTCAGCATTTTCTTGTATGTGTGATTTAGGGCTTGGAGCTTGAGACAGTGCTTGATTTGGTATAATATCAAGATATGTTGGCCTGGTGGTACCTTCACTCTTACTGTCTGGTTTGAACTCTGGAGCTTGTTGCGAAGTAACCTGGTTTTTAGTTTGGTCAGGATCTTGCAAAGGCCCGTTAATAACCTTGTCAAGTTGGTCAGTTATTAGCTCTGACTCCGAGACTCTAGCAGAAATATCTGAATTGGTTTTGTCCACCGCACATACGAATCTCCCTGTATACCCACTGTCAAGGCCCCATTCAACAACTGGCTCCAAGGAATGAACATTGGTATTGTTAGCTGTTTTTACCAAGTACAATCGATCTTTAACAGTTGCAGTACTGATTTCTCCTTCCCAGTCAATCTCAGGATCAGAGTTGGGTGAACTTGCTTCCTCAATTGAGTTGGTTAGGTGCGATGACCTACCACTGCTGCTCTCGCTGGTCAGGTCTAACTCTGTCTCCGAGATGGAAGAAATCATGTTGCATGCAGCACTGTTGTCACATGTAAGTCTTTCTTCCAGTTCTTCCAATTCAGAGTCAGAACCAGAGGAACCACCATCCTCGCTTTGGTATGACTGCATGAATTTCTTGGTGCTTTTACTGGTGAGATCTGCCACAATGCCTGGGTCAGAGGAAGGAGATACTGTATTGCTATTGGAACTAGATGGCTGTGCATAATCAACAGCAGTCTCGTGCGTAATGTGATCATGGTCCAACTCTGAGTTTAAGTTGTGAGTCGAAGAACCCATTGCAATGGCGGCAGTGGACTTCAAATTGGCTTGCTCAAGAACTGGTGGCACAAAAACAGTTTGCTCTGTGTGTGGTCTGTGCATCTTGCTTGCAACTCCAAACTCTAGTTCTAGCTCTACATCAGACACAGGAGTACAGGAACCATTGCTAAGGTTGGATGATGATAAGCATTTACGAGTGGCAGCAAACGTCTGATCAGCTTCAACCTCAGTATTCATCCCTAGTTCAGATGAAAGTGTGTACATTTCACTGGATCTATTACCAGGACAAGAATGTTCCTTGGAGCTACTGCTAGTCAGGTCCTGTTCCAACTCTGTGTCTGAGCTTTGTGATGTGATATTGTCAGTTGAGTTAGTTGGATGTACATTGCCATCGTGACCAGGTTCCATCTCTGGGAAAGAGCTTGCTGACTTTCTATGAAAACCAAAAGACCCTGTCGGAGAAAGACAGTGTTTAGCGAGTTCTTTTTTTGCATGCAATGATGGATATGGCAATGATGGCGATACAACATTCATATTATGATCCTCTATGAGTTGGTCAGCCTTGTTGTTACCGTATTCCAGAGTATCCCGCCGATTCCCTTCAAAATCGTATAGTAGAGGTTTCAGAGGTGACTGGGTTGATGCAGTCTCCATGTGTGTCAATTGCGATCCATTGCCATGGGGCCCAGAATTTGGGGCGGTCATACACCAGCTACCCGGGTGTACACTGTCCTGGACACACTGATGTGGAGGGGTTAAATGACCTGTAACGACAAAGGAACTATTTACAAATCTATATCAATAATTTGGATGAAGGAACAGAATGTATGGTTGCTAGATTTGCTGATGACACAAAGATAGGTCAGAGAGTAAGTTGTGAAGAAGACATAAGGAGTCTGCAAAGGGATATAGATAGGTTAAGTGAGTGGGCAAAAATATGGCAGATGGAGTATAATGTGAGAAAATGTGAACTTGTCCACTTTGGCAGGAAGAACAGAAAAGTAGTATATTATCTAAATGGAGAGAGCTTGCAGAACTCTAGCTTGCAGGTACAGCAAGTGATCAGGAAGGCAAATGGAATGTTGTCATTTATTGCAAGGGAAATTGAGTATCAAAGTAGGGAAGTTCTGCTACAGTTGTACAGGGTGTTGGTGAGACCACATCTGGAGTACTGTGTACAGTTTTGGTCTCCTTACCTAAGAAAGGATATTATGGCATTCGAAGCAGTTCAGAGGAGGTTCACTCGACTGATTCCTGGGATGAAGAGGTTATCTCATGAGGAAAGTTTGGACAGTTTGGGCCTGTATCCATTGGAGTTTAAAAGAATGAGAGGTGATCTTATTGAAATATATCGGATCCTGAGGGTGGATGCTGAAAGGATGTTTCCCCTTATGGACAAGACTAGAATTAGGGGACACAGTTTAAAAATTAGGCGTTTCCCATTTAAGATGGAGATGAGAATTTTTTTCTCTCAGAGTCGTTGTCAGTGGAATTCTCTTCCACAGAGAAAAGTGGAGGCAGAGTCAATGAATATATTTGAGGCTGAGCTAGATAGATTCTTGATTGACAAGGGACTCAAAGGTTATAGCAGGTAGACAGGGAAATAGAGTTGAGGCCACAATCAGACCAGCCGTGGTGGAGCTGGTTGGAGGGGCCGGATGGCCTACTCCTGCTCCTAATTCCTATGTTCTTATGAAACCTTTGTGAAAAGAAATAAATTACATCTATATAGTATTTTTCACCTCAGGATGTTCCAAAGTGCTTCACAGCCAATGAAGTGCTTCTTGAAATGAACTCCCTTGACCTTCTTTGAATAGTGCAACAGGTTCTTTTTTGCCACCTGAGAGGGCAGGGTGCTTCAGTTTAACATCTCATCTGAAAGATGGCACCTCCAATAGTGCAGCTCTGCTTCAGTACTGCGCAGAAGTGTCAGCCTAGATTATGAGCTCAAGTCTCTGGAGTGGGACCCATGACCTCTGGAGTGGGACGCGTGACCTTCTGACTCCCTTTTACCACTAAGCCAAGCCCAATACTCAAATGAGAAAAGATGCTTTTATCGATGAAATCTCATAAAATTATCGAAGAACTTCAGGTAAAATTAATTACTTTAAAGTGCAGTGACTGTGTTACTGCGTCAAACACAGTAATCATTTTGCAGAAATGAGGATCCCACAAACAGCTTCCTTTATTTTGCTGCTGTTGGTTGAATTGGGAATGTTGGTGGCTGAGGCACCAGGAAAGCCTGCTGCTCTGCTTCCAAAAGTGTGTTGGGATCTTTAATATCCACCTGCGCAGGTAAACATCTGGTCCTAAAGATTAACGGTAGAAAGGACGCTGCAAAAACTGAACGTTTTTGGTTAAATTTCAGGAATATGAAGGGAAATATAGGACAGAAATTTGACTGGGCCCATGGGAACAGGAGTAGGCCATTCAGCTCCTCAAATCTGATCCACCATTCAATCAGATCATGGCTGAACTGTATCTTAACTCCATTTACCACCTTGGTTCTGTGACCCTTAACTCTCTTGCTAACAAAAACCTACCAATCTCAGTTTTGAAATTTTCAATTAACGCTCAGCCCCAACAGCTTTTTTGGGGGAATAGTGTTCCAGATTTCCACTTGGTTTTTGATATAGCATTGGACATCCTTAGGCACAGGCATAGCTTGGTCATTTTTGCTGCCATTTTCTGTCTGGAAAATTGGCTCAACTAAGTCTGATTTCAAATGCTATTAATTCTATTAGGACTTCAGTACAGACCCATTGAACAGAGGGAGAGATATGTAGCTAACTGCAGAAAATTGCTGGAACGGGGCCTTAATGACGACAGGTGACTTTAATGATCCGAAGATAAATTCTGGTAAAAATAATGCAAGTGCCATAGAAGGGAAGGAGTTTCCACAATGTGTCTGGATTTCATTTTGGACCTGGTAGGAGACCGTGTTGGATCTCATTCTTGGAAATTAAGTGGGCAAGTAGATAATGTGGAATAGGGGAGCATTTAGGAAACTGCAACTAGATGGAACATTTCCATTCAAAATGGGAGAAAGGGATAAGCAGGTAACCAGGGGCCTGACCTCAGCAGTGGGTAATATTTAGAGGCTATAATGTGGGATAAAATGAACATTCACCTGGAAAGACATAGGTTAATTAAGGTCAGATTACATGGCTTTGTAAAAGGTTCATTGTATCTGATGAACTTAATCGAGCTTTTTGAAGAAATGAAAAAGATTTGATGAGGAAATACAAGAACAAGAATCCACCTACTCTCTGGAAACACAATCCTGATTGTTTTAGCTTTCTTCCACCCCCTACCACCCTGAAAGTGCTGACTCTCTCTCTCTCTCTCCTCTCCTGCCCCCTTGAAAGTGCTGACTCTCTCTCTCTCTCTCTCTCCTCTCCTGCCCCCTTGAAAGTGCTGACTCTCTCTCTCCTCCTGTCCCCTTGAAAGTGCTGACTCTCTCTCTCTCTTCTCCTGCCCTCTTGAAAGTGCTGACTCTCTCTCTCCTCCTGTCCCCTTGAAAGTGCTGACTCTCTCTCTCTCCTCCTGCCCCCTTGAAAGTGCTGACTCTCTTCTCCTGCCCCCTTTCAAAGTTCTGACTCTCTCTCTCTCCTCTCCTGCCCCCTTGAAAGTGCTGACTCTCTCTCTCTCTCTCTCCTCTCCTGCCCCCTTGAAAGTGCTGACTCTCTCTCTCCTCCTGTCCCCTTGAAAGTGCTGACTCTCTCTCTCTCTTCTCCTGCCCCCTTGAAAGTGCTGACTCTCTCTCTCCTCCTGTCCCCTTGAAAGTGCTGACTCTCTCTCTCTCTCCTCCTGCCCCCTTGAAAGTGCTGACTCTCTTCTCCTGCCCCCTTTCAAAGTTCTGACTCTCTCTCTCTCCTCTCCTGCCCCCTTGAAAGTGCTGACTCTCTCTCTCTCTCTCCTCTCCTGCCCCCTTGAAAGTGCTGACTCTCTCTCTCCTCCTGTCCCCTTGAAAGTGCTGACTCTCTCTCTCTCTCCTCCTGTCCCCTTGAAAGTGCTGACTCTCTCTCTCCTCCTGTCCCCTTGAAAGTGCTGACTCTCTCTCTCCTCCTGTCCCCTTGAACGTGCTGACTCTCTCTCTCTCCTCCTGCCCCCTTGAAAGTGCTGACTCTCTTCTCCTGCCCCCTTTCAAAGTTCTGACTCTCTCTCTCTCCTCTCCTGCCCCCTTGAAAGTGCTGACTCTCTCTCTCTCTTCTCCTGCCCCCTTGAAAGTGCTGACTCTCTCTCTCCTCCTGTCCCCTTGAAAGTGCTGACTCTCTCTCTCTCCTCCTGCCCCCTTGAAAGTGCGGACTCTCTCTCCTCCCACCCCAAAAGTGCTCTCGCTCTCCTCTCCTGCCCCCTAGAAAGTGCTGACTCTCTCTCCCCCCCCCCGTCCCCCGCCCCCTTGAAGGTGTTGAAACTTCCATTTGTCACAGCTCTCTAAGTGATGTTACTAAGTTTTGTGGACTGAGTTGAAACTGTTGGAATTTCATTTCTAGTGGGATTCTTAAAACTAACAGAAAGTAACACCAACGGATGATACAGCACAGATAGAGGCCATTCGGCCCATCATGCCTGTGCTGGCTCTTTGGTAGAGACATCCAATTAATTCCACTTCCCTGCTCTTTCCCCATCACCCTATAATTTTTTCTTCTTTCAAGTATTTATCCAAATCTCTTTTGAATTTTACTGCTGAATCTGCTTCCACCATCATTTCAGGCAGGGCATTCCAGATCATGACAACTCAATGTGTAAAAGAATGTTTCCTCGTGTCACTTCTAGTTCTTTTGCCAATCACCTTAAATCTGTCGTTTGGTTACCAACCCATCTGTCACTGGAAACAGTTTCTCCTTATTTATTCTATTCAATTCATGATTTGAACACCTCTGTCAAATCTCCTTTTAACCCTCTCTGTTCTAAGGAGAACAACCCCAGTTTCTCCAGTCTCTCGACATAACTGAAGTCCCTCATCCCTGGTACCATTTGAGTAAATCTCCTCTGCACCCTCTCCATGGTCCTGACATCTTTCCTAAAGTATAGCGTGCAAGTTTGAACACAATACTCCAGCTGAGGCCAAACCAGTAATTTATTATGGTTTAGTATAATTTCATTGCTTTTGTATTCTATGCTTCCAATAATAAAGCCAAGGATCCCATAAGTATTTTTTTTTTTAAAAACAGCCTTGTCCTCCACCTTCAAAGATTTGTGTACATACATACCCAGGTCTCTCTGTTCCTGCACCATTTAGTTCATATTGCCTCTCCCTTATTCTTCCTCCCAAAATGTATCACTATAAACTTGTCTGCGTTAAGTTTCTTCCGCCACGTTTCTGCCTATTTTAATCAGTCTATGTCTTCCTGAAGTCTGTTACTATTCTCCTTATTGTCTATTACATTCCCAAGTTTATCATCTTCAAACTTTGAAATTATGTCCTGTACGCCCAAATCCAGGTTATTAATATATATGAAAAAGAGCAGTGGTCCCAATACCAACCCCTAAGAAGTACCACTCTATACTTACCTCCAGTCTGAAAAGCAACTGTTCACCACCACTCACTGCTTTCTATCCCTTCACCAATTTTGTAGCCATGCTGCCGTTGTCCCTTTAATCCCATAGGCTTTAATTTTACTCACAGGTCTATTATGTGGCACTTTGCCAAACGCCTTTTGTAAGTCCATATAAACATCAACTGCATTACCCCCATCAGCACTCCCAGTTACTTCATTCAAAAAACTCAATCAAATTAGTCAAACTCAATTTGCCTTTAACAAATCTGTACTGAATTTCATTTATTAGCCCATACTTTTCCAAATTTCAATTAATTTTGTCATAGATTATTGTCTCTAAAAGTTTCCCCACCTCTGACGTTGGGCTGACTGGCCTGTAGTTGCCGGGTTTATCCCTTTCGTGTTTTTGTGAACAGGGATGTAACATGAGTAATTTGCCAGTCCTCTACCACTACCCCCATGCCTTTGATTATGCCTTCAGTCTGGAGTAGGATTCTTCAAAGTGTATGAAGATACTGCAACTTATTGTGCTGTTAGACCCTGATAGCACTTTTAAAA
The DNA here is from genome assembly GCF_036365525.1 of Heterodontus francisci. NCBI lineage: Eukaryota > Metazoa > Chordata > Chondrichthyes > Heterodontiformes > Heterodontidae > Heterodontus > Heterodontus francisci. The sequence goes on along the minus strand of NC_090397.1, from coordinate 51,760,322 downwards.
TGTTTGCTTAGTTAGTGCAATGTGTCACATCATCGAATAATGGCATGTGGGTTCATGCCAGTGATTCACTAGTGATCGCAACTGTGTCATACAGCAAAATCACCAGGCGTAGGTGAGATGTTCTGAGCAATGAGAGGGGAATTGTATGGCCTTTGGAGACTGAAAAAGATCAACTAACGGAGGAAAAAGTTGCATCTTATTCCAGGTGAACATTGAGCCTTAAGGACAAGTTCTGTGTTTGTTCCAATTGTTGAATGGGCAGTTCACATCCCATAACACCTTCCTGATGTTGTTGACCCCTTTAGATAATGTGTGAAGATGGGGATGCAATGGAGAGCTCCCACCCTCCTTTTACCTCCCACTGATGACCATGCTGGGAAGAAAACAGCTTAGAAACAGGTTGGTACTCACCACTAGAGGAATGGAGCAGTGTCTCCTGCCAGCTAGCTTTCCTGGGAGAGAAACTGGCATTGTTATTGAGAGAATCCTGGAAAAAGAACAGGAGCAAGTCTGAAGAATGCAAGCAAATCCACAACTACCTAAAGACACACTTGTGAGAGATACCGGTTACAATATGGCACCTGGCCCAACGTAACTCTGCATTCTTCACATTTAATCACAGACAGTGACCTGCGGCAGGCTTTTTGACCATAGCACATCACCACCAAGCACACTAAATGGGGTGGGGGGGGAAGGTGTCATCACTGGACAGTGATTAACAGTGGTATCCCTGGCTGATATTTTGGTCCCTTCCCCAGTCCAGGTGCCCTGAATCCAGTTTTAACGCTGCACATCAAATCAGCTAACTTCACAAGAGACCCTCTGGTCAGTACCATGCTCAGTACCATGCTATCCTTGATGTTTTGTGCACCCCTCAGCCATCAGGGAACAGGTTTTATAATGCTTGTGGTAACTGGTGGATCCCAAAATGTCACAATGCTTTTTTGAGGGAAAGATCTTCCCCTTTTTTATTCATCATTCCCTTGTGAGTGCTTTGCTATCTCACCAACCTGTGAGTGGGAGAGTGGAGTGGCAAGGTTTAAGGTGGAAGGTCGGGTCTGTTGGATGGTTGTGGCAGAGGGCGAGGGCAGCAGCTCTGTTTCCTCCATGTCGTCTGTGTCATCAATCATTTCAAATTCCTGCAGATCATCCTGGAAGGAGCAGATCTCTGTCACAGCCTGAGGTGCTCCCTTCACATCCAGCATCAAACAGTCCTACCAAGGGGACATAGCACAGAACACTCATTAGAACACTGAAAAACCAGAATACAGGGGAGGCAGAAATCAGAATTTTGGGCCCTCAAAAATCTAGGGGAGGTTGCAGATGGTTGGTGGATTCTGGCAGAAATTTGTAAAGGACGATGAGGATTGCAAAGTCACTAATTTAGGGGATGGTGAGGCAGTGGAGGTTAATATGGGAGTAGTGTATGGTACTTAGCACAGGATGGGATAGAGCAACAGAGTTGTGGATGAGTTGGAGTTTGTATATGGTAGAGATTGGGACAGTGGAGAAGAGCATTTTTATAGGTTAGGCCCAGAAGTGACACACTGTAGGCATAATGCTGATTGTAAGCATGGGAAATTCGATGGGCAGCTGCTACTTAATGGCTGTCTGCAATCTCTTGGAAGTAAGATCCTGTGGTATAATGGCCATGTTACTGGACTAGTAATCCAGAGGCCTAGACTAATGATCTGGAGACATGAGTTCAAATTCCACCACAGCAGCTGGGTGAATTTAAATCCAGTTAATTAAATCTGGAACAAAAAGCTAGCATCAGTAATGGTGACCATGAAACTATCCAATTGTCATAAAAGCCCATGTGGTTCACATAAGTCCTTTAGGGAATGAAATCTGCTGTTCTTACCTGGCCTATATATGACTCCAGACTCACAATAATGTTGTTGACTCTTAACTGCCCTCTGAAATGGCCTAGCAAGCCTCTCAGTTGTATCAAAACGACTATGAAAAACTATGAGAATAAAATCAGACAGACCAACTGGCATCGATCAAGGCACTGGACTCGGACATGACAAAGGCACACCCAGCCAACCCTGCAAAGTCCTCCTCACTAACTCTTGGGGACATGTGTCAAAATTGGGAGAGCTGTCCCACAGACTAGTCAAGCAGTGACCTGACTTAGTCAGTCATTCTCACTGAATAATACCTTTCAACCAATTTCACGGACTCCATAACAATCCCTGGGTATGTCCTGTCCCATCGGCAGGACAGACCAACCAGAAGTGGTGGCACAGTGGTATACAGTTGGTAGCGAATGGCTTGGGATATTCAACATTAACTCTGTACTCCATTAAGTCTCGTAGTATCAGGTCAAACATGAGCAAGGAAACCTCCTTCTGATTACCACCTACTGCTGGCCCTCAGCTGATGAATTAGTGCTCCTCCATTTTAAACACCACTTGGAAGAAGCATGGAGGGTACCAAAGGCACAGAATGTACTCTGGGTGAAACTTCAATGTCCATCAACAAGAGTAGCACCACTACTGACTGAGCTGGCTGAGTCCTGAAGGGCATATCTTCCAAACAGTGGCAGGTGGTGAGAAAACTAACATGAGGGAAAACATACTTGACCTTGTCCTCACCAATCTACCTTTCACAGATGTATCTGTCTATGACAGTATAGAGAGACTGGGTGGCCATACAGCATACTGAAACTTCCCACGCAGGCCACACGCAAGTTGGTCCCATTAAGTTACTGCGCACTTCAGCAAACCAGCCATACGAAACAAAAGAAAGTAGAGACTAAGTTTCTGATGGCACCCTCCATCGTGTTGGGTGGCACTTTCATCATGCTAAATGGGATAGATTTAGTACAGAGCTAGCAGCTCAAAACAGGGCATCCGAGGCACTGTGGGCAGCAGCAGAATTGCATTCCATCACAATCTGCAACCTCATGGCCTACCATATTCCTTCCTCCACCAGTACCATCGAGCCAAGGGACTATGCCTAGTTCAATAAGGAGTGCAAGCATACCTAAAAAGGTGTCAATCTCGTGAAGCTACAATACAGGACTACCTGCATGCTAAACAGTGGAAGCAACATGCTAAAGACAGAGCTAAGTGATCCCATAACCAGTGGATCAGATCAAAGCTCTGCAGTCCTATCACAGCCAGTCGTGTATGGTGGTGGACAATTAAAACAACTAACAGGAGAAGGAGGATCCACGAACACCCTCAATCTCCATGATGGTGGTTCCCAGCACATGAGTGCCAAAGACAAGGCTGAAGTGTTTACAACCAGCTTCAGCCTGATGTGCTGAGTGGATGATCCATCTCAACGCTTCTTGAAGTCCCCAGCATCACAGGCGTCAATCTTCAGCCATTGATTCACCATGTGATATCAAGAAACAGCTAAGTGCACTGGATACAGAAAAGGCTGAGGGCCCCAACAACATCCTGGCTGTAGTGCTAAAGACTTGTGCTCCAGAACTAGCCATTCCTCTAGCCAAGGTGTTCCAGTGCCAGTGTTGTAACTGTAGCTACCCGACAATGTGGAAAATTGCCTGGGTATGTCCTGTCCACAAAATGCCAGAAAAAAAATAAAATCCAACCAATTACTGCCCCAATCAGTCTACTCTCAATCATCAGCAAAGTGATGGAGGGCATTGTTGACAGTGCTATCAAGCAGTGCTAACTCACCACTAACCTACTCACCAATTCTCAGTTTGGGTTCCACCAGGGCCACTTGGCTCCAGACCTCTTTACAGCCTTGATCCAAACATGGACAAAAGTACTGAATTCCAGAGGGGAGCTAAGAGTCCTTGAACTCAAGGCAGCATTTGACCAAGTGTGGCATCAAAGAATTAGAATCAGGAGAAAACTCTCCACTGGCTGGAGTCATTACTAGCAGAAAGGAAGGTGGTTGTCTTTATCAGAGGCCAATCATCTCAGTCTCAGCACATCATTGCAGGAGTTCCTCATGGTAGTGTCTTAGGCCCAACCATCTTCAGCTGCTTCATCAATGCCCTTCCCTCCATCATAAGGTTAGAGGTGGGGATGTTCGATGATGATTGCACAGTGTCCAGATCCGTTTGCAAACCCTCAGATAATGAAGACAGCTGTGGCTGCATACAGCAAGATCTGGACAGCATTCAAGTTTGAGCTGATAAATAGTAAGTAACATTTGTGCCACCTTAATACTCAGCAGTGACCATCTCCAACAAGAGGAAGTCTAGCGACTTCCCCTCGGCATTCAACAGCATTACCATTGCTGAATCCCCCATCAGCATACAGGGGTTGTCACCATTGACCAGAAACTTAACTGGACCAGCCACATAAATACTGTAGATACAACAGGTCAGAGGCCAGGTATACTTCGGCGACTGACTCATTTCCTTATTCCCCAAAGCCTGTCCACCATCCACAAGGCACAAGTCAAAATATGATGGAATACTCTCCACTTGCCTGGCTGAGTGCTGTTCCAACAGTACTCAACAATCACATCACCATCCAAGATAAAGCAACTACTTGATTGGCCGCTGCCGCCACCCTCCCCCCCGGCCCACAGCCATTCACTATCTTAAACATTCACTCCCTCCATCACTGGCATACTGTGTCTGCAGTGTGTACCATCTATAAGATGCATTGACAGTACTTCCCAAACTCATGGCCTGTACCACTTAGAAAGGACAAGGGCAGCAAGTGCATGGGACCACCAGCCCTCTAAGTTCCCCTCCAAGTCACACACCATTATGACTTGGAAATATATTGTCATTCCTTCATCGTCGCAGGGCCAAAACCCTGCAACTCTACCGAAAGCAGCACTGTGGCAGCCGCTTCACCATATAGACTGCAGCAATTCAAGAAGGCAGCTCAGCACCACCTTGTCACGTGAATTAGGAATGGGCAATAAATGCCAGTGATACCCACATCCCATGAATGAATGAACAAAAATGCACTTTTCAATGCCAGTTAGTAGAAAGCAATTTTCTGAAGCAGAAGGCAACATAGCAGTGATCAGGGCCTTGGATTCACTGATGCAGCCATGGAGACGTTCATTCGGTCTTCACTATAGATACAATTCACATCCCAGTATTAGCTGTAAGTCAGGAAGTGGAAGGAAGGGAGGAACTAAAGAAAATTATAAATCACCAGGAAAGTGGTCCTGAACAGATTGTTGGAGCTGCAGGCTAACAAGTCCCTGGGTCCTGACAGACTACATCCTAGGATGTTAAAAGAAGTGGCTAGTGAGATAGTTGATGCATTAGTTTTAATTTTCCAAAATTCCCTAGATTCAGGGAAGATTCCATTAGATTGGAAAATAGCGAATGTAACACCTTTATTCAAAAAGGGAGGAAGACACAAAGCAGGAAACTACAGGAAAATATTAGAAGCTATTCTTAAAGATGTTATAGCAGGACATTTAGAAAAATTCAAGGTAATCAGGCAGAGTCAACATGGTTTTGTGAAAGGGAAATCATGTTTAACCAATTTATTGGAGTTCTTTGAGGGAGTTACATGTGCTGTGGATAAAGTGGATGTATTGCACTTAGATTTCCAGAAGGCATTTGATAAGGTGCCACATCAAAGGTTATTGCAGAAAATTAAAGCTCATGGTGTAGGGGGTAACATATTGGCAAGGATAGAAGATTGGCTAGCTAACAAGAAACAGAGTAGGCATGAATGGGTCATTTTCTGGTTAGCAAGATGTAACGAGTGGTGTGCCACAGGGATCTGTTCTGGGGTCTCAACTTTTTAGAAACATAGAAAATAGGAGAAAGAGTAGACCATTTGGCCCTTCGAGTCTGCTCCGCCATTCTTTATGATCATGGCTGATCATCCAACTCATTAGCCTGTTCCCGCTTTCGCCCCATTGCCTTTGATCCCTTTAGACCCAAGAGCTATAATCTAACTCCTTCTTGAAAACATACAATGTTTTGGTCTCAATTGCTTTCTGTGGTAGCGAATTCCACAGGCTCACCACTCTCTGGATGAAGAAATTTCTCCTCATCTCAGTTCTGAAAGGTTTACCCCATATCGTTAGACTATGACCCCTGGCTCTGAACTCCCCCACCATCGGGAACATCCTTCCTGCATCTACCCTGACTATAAATGACGGAGATGAAGGGACCGAATGTATGGTGCTACGTTTGCTGATGATAAAAAGATAGGTAGGAAAGTAACTTTTGAAGAGGACATAAGGGGCTACAAAGGGATATAGATAGGTTAAGTGAGTGGGCAAAGACATGGCAAATGGAGTATGATGTGGGAAAGTGTGAAATTGTCCATTTTGGCAGGAAGAATAAAAAAGCATATTATCTAAATGGTGAGAGATTGCAAAGCTCTGAGACACAGAGGGATCTGGGTGTCCTACTGCATGAATTGCAAAAGGTTCGTATGCAGGTACAGCACGTAATTAAGAAAGCTAATACAATGTTATCGTTTATCGTGAGGGGATTTGAATACAGAAGTAGGGAGGTTATGCTTCAACTATACAGGGCATTGGTGAAACCACATCTGGAGTACTGTGTACAGTACTGGTCTCCTTATTTAAGGAAGGATGTAAATGCATTGGAGGCAGTACAAAGAAGGTTTACTAGACTAATACCTGGAATGGGCGCGCTGTCTTACGAGGAAAGATTGGCCAGGCTATGCTTGTATCCGCTGGAATTTAGAAGAGTAAGAGGTGACTTGATTGAAACATACAAGATCCTGAGGGGTCTTAAAAGGGTGGATGTAGAAAGGATGTTTCCCCTTGTGGGAGAATCTAGAACTAGGGGTCACTGTTTAAAAAAGGGGTTGCCCATTTAAGACAGAGATGAGGAGAAATGTTTTCTGTGAGGGTCGTGAGTCTTTGGAATTCTCTTCCTCAAAAAGTGGTGGAAGCAGAGTCTTTGAATATTTTTAAGGCAGAGGTAGGTAGATTCTTGATAAGCAAGGGGGTGAAAGGTTATCCGGGGTAGGTGGAAATGTGGAGTAATCAATCAGTTCAGCGATGAACTTATTCAATGGCAGAGCAAACTCGAGGGGCTGAGTGGCCTACTCCTGCTCCTAATTCGTATGTTCGTAAACCAACTGAGCAGCCCGGCGGTCCAATAGATAACGTTTGCCCAGCCAGATGGTCAGGAGGAATTAAGAGAGAGGGCAGAGTAAGTCAATGCCACCAGCACTGTTCCCAGGAATTACCTCATCAGGACTGCCAAGATTCCTCTTCACGTTTGCTCTCTCCACTACCCTACAATACTTTAGCCTCAGCACTCAATTCTTCTCTCCCCGTTTCCCATTCCTCTCCTCCAATACGTCACTTTACTGCAACTCCTCACTGCTTGCACTCACCCTCTCCCGCCAGACCTCCTACTGCCCTTGTATTTACTACTCCCTCCTGCCCTCACTTGCTGCTTCCTTTTTACATCATGCACACTGTGGTCAGCTGTCTCAAACATCTTCATATCCTTTCAACAGGTCACACACAAACCCACTGCCATTTTTACTGCAGGAGAAGATGGCACACAACAGGAGGAAAGTACAAGAATGGGAGGAGATTCTGCTTCTATAAACAGTCTGACACTAATGGAGGAGGTAGTCATTAGCATAATTAGCAGTGAAAACACACACCACCAGAAATGGCACATCAGCAACAACTTACATTTATATGGCACGTTTAAAGTAATAAAATGTCCCAAGGTGCTTCACATTAGCATTATCAGATGTAATTTGACATCAGGCCACATAAAGAGATAGTAGGACAGGTAACCAAAAGCTTGGTCAATTAGAAAGATTTTAAAGGAGGAAAGGTAAGGAATTGCAGAGGTTAAAGGCCAAGGCTGCTGAAGGCACCACCTCCAATGGTGCAGCGAAGAAAATCAGGGATGCACAGGAGGCCAGAGTTGGAGGAACGCCGAGATCTTGGAGGGCTGGAGCAAATTACAGAGATTGGGATACAGCACTAGACAGCAGGATGTTTGGGTATCTGCCTTTCTTTTCTAACTGCTTAATTCTCTTGCTCACACATGTTCACTCCTGCTGCCCAGATCTCCTGCACCTGCAACCCCTCCCCCCAAACTGCCATGCTCCTCCTGGCCCACAAGGAGACGAAGAGATAGATAACTGACCCTATTGGGCCACTTCTGGGTCTAGTTACTATTCCCAGTAGGTTTGACCTGGCAGGGAAGCCACCACTTCTACACTTCTTCAGGCCTCAAGTTAAAAAAAAAAAATCGCAGATCAATTAAAAATTGGAGCCAGCCAGATTGGGGCAGACAAGGAATGGATAAGATTTCCCCCTCCTGCATCCAACCCCCCTCTCTACTTAAACTTAAGGCCTTAATAGATTTGTAAAATGAAAATCCTTGTTGAAATCTTTTTGTTCCGAGTGTTCTTGTTGCAGCTGATGATCCTGCAATGCCAGTCGACAGTAATATTAGTGTTTGTCTCTGGGTGATTGCGGATTACTGGAATATGGAAGGACTGAGACAGACGTTGGATGTTCTGATGAAAGGTCACAGACCTGAAAAGTTTACTCTGCTTCTCTCACCACAGATGCTGCTAGACCTTCTGAGTATTTCCAGCATTGTCTGTTTTTATTTATGTTGGATGTGATTGTTAATGCAGGGACAGGGATTGTTCAGTAGATGCTCTTCAATGAGTTTCTGCTAAATAGCTCTGGTAGCTGGCAGATGATGGATCCCTCCAGCTTCCTCACCATCCTCTGTCACTAGTGTCTTCTCCCTCATTGTACTGAAGGCCCTTGCCCAATAGTGGTTCTGTGTATGGGAGTGGAGAAGGTAACCACTATCATGCAGGATATCAATCAGCATAGTGGTGCCTCATCAGACCCCTTTCCTATCCTGAGTGGCGTGAAACAGGGCTGTGTTCTTGTACCTACACTGTTTGGGATCTTCTTCTCACTGCTGCTCTCATGCATTTAAGTCATAAGAAGGAATTTTCCTTCACACAAGGTTGTTCAACCTTGCCCGTCTTAGAGCGAAGACCAAAAGTACGGAAAGTCCTCATCGGGGAACTCCTTTTTGCTGACGATACTGCATTAACATCTCACACAGAAGAGTGTCTGCAGAGACTCATGGACAGGTTTGCGGCTGCCTGCAACGAATTTGGCCTAACCATCAGCCTCAAGAAAATGAGCATCATATGACAGGACGTCAAAAATGCTCCATCCATCAATATCGGCGACCACGCTCTGGAAGTGGTTCAAGAGCTCACCTACCTAGGCTCAACTATCACCAGTAACCTGTCTCTTGATGCAGAAATCAACAAGCGCATGGGAAAGGCATCTGCTGCTATGTCCAGACTGGCCAAGAGGGTGTGGGAAAATGGCGCACTGACACAGAACATGAAAGTCCAAGTGTATCAAGCCTGTGTCCTCAGTACCTTGCTCTATGGCAGCGAGACCTGGACGACGTATGTCAGCCAAGAGCGACGTCTCAATTCATTCCATCTTCGCTGTCTACGGAGAATCCTTGGCATCAGGTGGCAGGACCTTACCTCCAACACAGAAGTCCTCGAGGCGGCCAACATACCCAGCATACACGCCTTACTGAGCCAGCAGCGCTTGAGATGGCTTGGCCACGTGAGCCGCATGGAAGATGGCAGGATCCCCAAGGACACATTGTACAGCGAGCTCATCACTGGTATCAGACCCACAGGCCGTCCATGTCTCCACTTTAAAGACATCTGCAAACGCGACATGAAGTCCTGCAACATTTGACCACAAGTTGTGGGAGTCAGTTGCCAGTGATTGCCAGAGCTGACGGACAGCTATAAAGGCGGGGCTAAAGAGAGGCGAGTCGAAGAGACTTAGCAGTCCGCAGGAAAATGGAGACAGAAGTGTAAGGACAGCGCCAACCGTGTAACAGCCCAGACAACCAATTTTATCTGCAACGCCTGTGGAATTGACCTTTATAGCCACTCCAGGCACTGCTCCACAAACCACTGACCACCTCTAGGCCCTTGCCCATTGTCTCTCGAGCCAAGCAGGCCAAATGAAAAAAAGACTCTCTCTGGGCTGTATTGCAAGAAACAACCTGACCTGTCCTGGCAGCAGAATCATTGCTTGAGGACTCCAATGGTCTGCTCAATGAGGGCTCTGTTGACCCATGGATCTGATTGTACTGTAGTTTGGCTGCAAAATGTGGGTTCCTGGGAGTCATGAGCCAAGTGTGCAGGGTATAGCCCTTGTTCCCAGACAGCTAGCCTCTCTCACTCGCTGTGTAGGACCAAAGAGTGCCGGGGGGTGGGGGGAAAAGAGAGGGTATAGAGGTTTGGCACAACATAAAAGCACTATGGCAGCTGCTAAGATTGTGGGCACAGAGCTGCCCGATGTACTGCAGATGATCACACGCAAGCTCCGTGCTAATGGAATAGAAGTGGTGATTCTTAAAGGCAGCGGATGTGAAGGAGCCAGCAGGGTGATTTGAGAGCAATGAGGCTCTGAACTTGGGGGCAACCTGCAAACTGTGAACTCCAGAGCCCTATCCAGCTGCTTTTGGATTTCCATGGGGAAAGTGATGAAAGGGCTTGCTCTGAAAACAAGGCATCAGTTACTTGCTTAAAGTGAGGATAAACTTAGACTGACTGATGTTACAGATATCCCCTGTGGAACCTGGAAGGAGCTGCAGACAAAGAGTGTGAGGGCTGCAGTGACCTTGACTGTACTGGCAGTGCTACGTTAGCTGTGGAAGTGGGCCTCATATATTGTTGCCTCTCAAGAAAAGGACAGCCTCCTCACACACTGTTCCTCAAATAACTGCAGGCAAGTTGCCCTGGGCCGATACACTCTTTTGGGAAGGTAAAGACTCCTGCCCTCCTTTCTCTGATCTCCTTGCAGTTTTAGTTCTTGTTTGCTCCTTAAGTTGCTAAAAATTGCAATATAAAAACAAGTAAAAATGTCTCGCAGTGTTTTGCCTGACAAAACTCTGAAGTCTTTCAAATGTCACTAGAAATGGCCACACCCTGGCTTGTGGCACCAGTGTTTTGAGGGTGGGGTGAGGAATTGATGCTAGTAATGACTTTGGGAGTCCTGACTTGGTCACTTGATCGCAATTTTCTCACTTTCATTAGGCTCCCTGCCTGTTTCCGATGGAAGTTGTGATCACTTAAATCGAAGACCGCCCAGAAATGGGAATGAGCAGGCAACCAGCCGTAATGAATGTTTCTGCTTGTCGTGCAGTTTCTCTCTCACTCCCAGCCCATGACGATTATCCCCGCACAGACTGCTGCTGGGGCTTCTGAGCTCTGGGCACAGCAGCTCTTGACTGCTGCCCATTCGTAGCTAGACACTCAGGGCCTCACCTGTAGTCTCCAACCTGACTGTCCATTGCAATCTATCTTTTCTCTGTCTGACTCTCTTTCATTCTCTCTATTTTAACAACAACTGCTATGGTTAGTGCTGCTCTGAAATTCTGATGTAGATTTTACTTAGTGCTGTGGAGACAATGTAGTCCCAAACCGAGAGGCCTGAGGATCGCCAGGAATTGGTTCTCGTGCCTCATCTACACCTTTGGGGTTGAGCTGGCATCTGTTATGTCTCCATGGGAAGCTTGCCCCGGGAGAAAAATCAATTTCAGGCCACCTACCTTGCTGCTAGCAGCTCTCAGGTGAGTTTGGGGAGTAGAGGTGGAGGTGTTGGAGCAGCCAATGGAGGGAGATGGCAATCGCCATTACTGCAAGTCAGGGCAAGCTCTCTGCTCCTTCTAGCTCCACAGAAAGGATTAAAAACAAAAAAAAATTAACTTACCATTAGCTGGTGGCCACCGAAGAATCCCGAGCTCACTGGATTATGGTTGACTAATTTAGTAAAGGCGTTCAACAAGTGTCAGAGACCACTCATTAACATACATATGGGATCTGATGCTCATTTCAGATGGGTGCTTGGGAGCAATCCACATTGATATACTGAGACACAATTAGCAATGGCCCAATGCCTGTGCAGATTGGGCCCAATGTTAAATTGATACAGGTTGCACCCATTTTCCTCCTGAAACATGGGTGCAGTGCATACCAATTTTTACCCTTTGTACATGCTTATCCTCCTCCCTACTGCGGTGAGATAAGTACCCATTGTACTGTCCTCGAATCAAGCTCATTTGTTCTCAGGACCTGAGAGCTGTGGTCCTCCTTACCTCCCTCAGCCTTTTCTCCCCACTGTCTTTTAAAAGTCAAGCTAACCTATGTTCCTATGTAGGCATCACCAAATCACACAGATTCTTCAATTTACAGAACAAGGTTTATGTGGGATAAGTATGAGGAGGGAATCATCATGTGGATTCAGGCCTATGGATGATAAACTCAAAATGAACCCTGTCCCTTTAAACAGTAAAATGCCTGGATTATATATTAAATCTTTTTACCACTACATTGAGGGAATCGATGAGCTGAATCAGCACTGCCCAGGAAGCTCAATCTTCTTGGCCTGGTGCCCAAGCTCCTGAGGGATTTCTCGTGTTTCACTAATGAATCCTTCAGGCCATGAATAATTCAGTAAAATCTGCTTATGCACTGGGTAATGGGCTGACAGAAAGTGGGGGAGGGGGAAGAGAAGCCAGTCAGTGTCAGCCACTGACAGAAGGGCGGTTGGCGGCTTCATTAAACCCTATCAAATGTCAAACAAAACAGAACACTTTCCTGCCTACGGTGACAACTGTAATTTAACTAATGTTTAATTTTGAGTATTAATTTAGTTTTCTTTTGCATCCATTCACATTAATCCTTAGGTGGGAGGGAGGTGGGAAAGACTGCTGCTCAGCCCAGCCAGTGTGGTTTATTAAGGGTGGCTGTATGAGTAGATGAGTTGCATTCCTTCTGAATTCCTGGCTGACCCTGTACAGGGCCCATCCACTGCCTCTAATCTTCATCAGACCTGTGGAAGAACTTGCATTAATATACTGAGATACAATTAACAATAAGGCTAACCACAAATCTTAATTGTGAGAAGGACAACAATCGCCACCAGTTAAAAGCTTCACCGTTAAAACCGGCAGTCCCTTATATCAAGCAAAAAAAAAAAATCATTCACCATTTGCATTGGCACCTATTTCAGTTGCCAGCTACAGCATCAGTACTGTTCCATTTATCTCGGGCAGAAACAGCTAGAGGCCGGTGTTTATTTGGAAAGTGAGCCAGTTGACATCAGTGCTGCAGGTTATAGCTGCTCTCAAACTCCTGCGACAAACCATTTTCTTTTCCAATCACTCTGGTGAAGCTACACCTGTCCTTTTGACCCGGAGATGAGCTTCTGACCACATATCCCCATTATTTATAAACCACGTATTATCATCTCTGTAACATTGCCCATGCCTCAGCTCATCTGCTGCTGAAACCTCCATTCATACCTTTGCTGCCTCTAGACTCGACTATATGCACTTCTTGCTCGTCTCCTATCTTCTACGCTCCGTAAACTTGAGAGCATCCAAAACACTGCTACTCATATCCTAACTCGCACCAAGTCCCATTAACCCTTTGTCCCTGTACTTGCTGATCTACATTGACACCTAGTTCAGAAGCATATCAACTTTAAATTCTCATCCTTATTTTCAAATCCCTCAATGGCCTCTGCCTTCCCTATCTCTGTAATCTCCAAGCCTACAACCCTCTGAGAATCTGCAATTCTGGCCTCTTGAATATTCCCAATTTTAATCAGTCCACCACTAACAGCCCTGCCAATGCCCTAGGTTCTGAAATTCCCTCCCTAAACCCTTCTGTCTTTCTTTCCTCCTTTAAGACACTCTGTAAAACCTACCTCTTTGACCAACCTTTTGATCACCTGCCCTAATATCTCCTTGAATGACTTGGTGTCAAATTTTGTTCGATAACACTCCTGTGAAGCACGTTGAGAAGTTTTGCAACATTAAAAGCACCATATAAAAATGCAAGTTATTGTTGTTCAAGCTGGGCCAGTTTACGACCAACTCTGTCAGCTTGGAACCAGGAACTTTTTTTTTTATTTGTTTCATGGGATGTGGGTATCGCTGGCAAGGCCAGCATTTGTTGCCCATCCCCAATTGCCTTTGACAACTGAGTAGCTTGCTAGTCCATCTCAGAGGGCAGTTAAGAATCAACCACAGTTGTGGGTCAGGAGTCACGTGCAGGCCAGACCAGGTAAGGACAGCAGATTTCCTTCCCTAAAGGACATCAGTGAACCAGATGGATTTTAACAATCAAGGATAGTTTCATGGCACCATTGCTGAGACTAGCTTTCAATTCCAGATTGTTTTAATTCATTAAATCTATTAATTAATTGAATTTAAATGCCATCAGCTGCTATGGTAGGATTTGAACCCATACACCCAGGGCATTAGCCTGGGCATCTGGATTACTAGTTCAGTGACATTACCACTGCGCCACCATCTCCCCTTAACTAAGAACTAGGCCACTATCAGCTTGCCAACAATGTTTAGTTGCCCTGTTCGCAAGTTTTATTAAAGCTGAAATTGTCTCTGGATTAGTGCAGCTGACATCATTTCAGAAGTACATTGCTTTAGAACAGGGTATTCTAGCTGTCAGCTATGTGGCCTTGTCCAATCTACACCTTCTCCTTTGTTATCTCTTGCTCCACCCCACCTCACTTGCTTATAACCTTTGACATTTCTAATATTTGTCAGTTCCGAAGAAGGGTCACTGACCCGAAACGTTAACTCTGCTTCTCTTTCCACAGATGCTGCCAGACCTGCTGGGTGGTTCCAGCATTTCTTGTTTTTATTTGATTTCCAGCATCTGCAGTATTTTGCTTTTATTTTAGTGTTCTCATTACAGCCGTGATGGAAACATGGACAAAAGAACTGAATTCCAGAATTGAGGCGAGAGTGGCCGTCCTTAACATCAAGGCAGCATTTGACCAAATATGGCATCAAGGAGGCCCAGCAAAACTGGAGTCAATGGGAATCAGGGGGAAAACTCTCCACTGGTTGGAAACATACCTAGCACAAAGGAAAGTTCCTCATGGTAGTGTCCCAAGCCCAACCATCTTCAGCTGCTTCATCGATGACCTTCCCTCCATCATAAAGTCAGAATTGGGGATGTTTGCTGATGACTGAAGTGTCAGTACCATTCGTGACTCCTCAGATACTGGAACAGTCTGTGCCTGCATACAGCAAGACCTGGGCAACATTTAGGCTAGGTCTGATAAGTTGCAATATTCACGCTACACAAGTGACAGGCAATGAGCATCTCCAACAAGAGAATCTAACCATCTCCCCTTGATGTTCACGGCATTACCGTTGTTGAATCTCCCACCATTGACCAGAAACTGAACTGGACCAGCCACAAAATCTGTAGTTACAAGAACGGGTCAAAAGCTGGAATTCTGTGAACTAATTCAGCTCCCGACTCCCCAAAGCCTGTCCACCATCTACAAGGCACAAGTCAGGAGTGTGATGGAATACTCTCCACTTGCCTGGATGAGTGCAGCTCCAATAACACTCAAGAAACCCGACACCATCCAGGAGAAAACAGCCTGCTTGATTGGTACCCCATCCACCACCTTCAACATTAACTCCCATCACCACCAGTGCACAATGGCAGCAGCGTGTATGATCTACAAGATGCACTACAGCAACTCACCACACCTCTTTCCAAACCCGCAACCTCTACCACTAGAAGGACAAGGGCAGCAGATGCATGGGACCACCACCTGCAAGTTCTCCTCCAAGCCACACACCATCCTGACTTGGAACTACATTGCCACTCCTTCATTGTCACTGGGTCAAAATTCTGGAACTCTCTTCCTAACAGCACTCTGGATGTACCTACACTATCTGGACTGCAGTAGTTCAAGAAGGCAGCTCACCACCACCTTCTCAAAAGGGAAAATTGGGTTGGGCAACAAATGCTAGCCTTGTCAGCGATGCTCAGATCCCATGAACAAATAAAAACAAATTTGTTTTGTTAATTTTTGCTGACTTTCCTTCAATGCTCCTGATGTGCTATCACTCAGTTGTCATCTGTGGCTCAGTGAGTAGCACTCTTGCTTCTGTGCAGAATGTCATGGGCTCAAGTCTCACTCCAGAGATTTGTGCACATAATCCAAGCTGTCATTTCCAATGCAGTAGGGAGAGAGTGCTGCACTGTAAGAGGTGTTATCTTTCATAAAATGGGTACAGCACAGAAGGAGGCCATTTGCCTGTTGTGTCTATGCCATCTCTCTGCAAGAGCAATTCAATTGCCTTTTCCCCATAGCCCTGTAAAATTTGCAGATAATTATCCAATTCCATTTTGAATGCCTCAATTGAATCTGCCTCTACCGCACTCAGGCAGAGCATTCCAGATCCTAACCATTCGTTGCACAAAATAGTTTTTCCTCATGCTGCCTTTGCTTCTTTTGGCAATCATCTTTAATTGGTGTCCTCTGGTTCTGGATCGTTCCAACAATGGAGACAGTTTCTCCCTATCTACTCTGTCCAGACCCCTCATGATTTTGAATACCTCGATCAAAACTTCTCAATCTCTTTTCCGATGAGAACTGCGGCAGTTTCTCTAACCTATCCACGTAACAGATGAGACACTGGGATGGATTTTATCAGCAATGTTGTGAACTTGACGTTGGGACCATTTGAGGTCTGACCCTGCTCAAGGTCGTTGTTCGATGTCTGACAGAACTTTGCGGGAGGTCACCAATTAGTCCCGCGCCTCTTGGATCGCTGTTCAATTAGGGATAACAGACGGTTTCAGGAGGCGGGATCTAGATATGGTGGGTCCCATTTAAATGCCAGGCAATGTGGCTGCAGGTAGACTGTAACATTATAGATTGTGCAAGAGTAGACAGCAGCAACATGGCAGGCAGTCTTGGAAGGATGGTCCCATGATTCAGTGCAGGTTCAGACAGAAGTGGTGAGAGTCCACAGGAACATTTTATTTCCTGAGAGCAGCAGGAGGAGGGCTGCCAGCCAAAGTTAGCAGGCATGGATGGAGGTTGCTCGGGAGGTCAGCAGCCACAATATGATGAGCAGAACATGGGTAAAGTGCAGGAAGCACTTCCACAACCTTCTGAGATCTGGAAAGGTGAGCAAGATATAATGCCTAGCTGGCAGACATGAAATACATACTGAGCCCACTTCTGAACAGAAGGGCTGCAAGGCAGGCATTACCTGGAAAAACTTGGTGTACCCATGTTTACTTCTCACCCAAAGGAAGGGCTCACAGAACTTTATCTCTGAAGATGTGTTAAAGGCATGGTCAGTAAATTACCATGATCAAAGCATGTGAATGTGCCTTATGATGTTATGATGGATAGGATCAGTGTTAACACCCTTGATCTGTACCTTTCAGGAAAAACAAACATACAATGCCTGCAGGAGAAGAGGGCCTGTGGGTGGGATGGCTCACCTGGCAGTTTTGACTCAGATGGAGGAAGCAATTGACATTAGCAGAGCGTACACAAGACAGCCGGTTGCCGAGAGTGCCATGCCTGTTAGACGGTGGGTGAAAGCTTCATGCCCGGTCCATACAAGCGCCTTGGAGCAGCTTCCTCATTTATATTGTAGCTTCCAGTAGCTCACAGTTGATGGTCTGACAGATGTTTGATGAAGCAACTGGAAATGAAAGGCAGAGAAATTTGATATATTCTCTTTTCTGCAGGGCCAATGCTGGAGGACCATGACCATGTGATGTTGGAAGACATGCTGACCTCAGGGAGGAAGAGATGCACTCTGAGGATCCACTATCACAGGAGTCAAGTGCACCCTCCACCAGTGCAGATACATGCACTTCAGTGGTGCTTCAGGTGTGGTTAGAAAGGCTGGCACAAGGTGAGCAGGATGGAGGTGGGGCAGCTGTGGGCAGTCACCATTGGAGGACAGCTCCAGCCATATTTACCTGGCTGGAATGCTCAGGCTCAGAGATCATGTACAAAGTGGGTGCTTATGGAGCATTAAAAGGGAGAAGTGTGACCACCTGTCAGATTTTCTTGAGGCAGTGCAGGGCGTTGGGCAGAGAACAGAGGAGTCCATGCATGTAGTGAGCACTGCAATGTCTCAGGCATGAGTCCATGAGCTCCTCTATTGAAAGACTGGCCACCCTCATGGAGAAATCATTGAATGGATGCAGGAACAGTGGGTAGGTATGAACAGAATGCATGACACATTGTGCAGCATTGACCACTCCGTTGCAGTGACGTGGCATAGATAGATAGATAGGACAGGCAGCCAGGTGATCTTCTCCTTGTAAATGTGGATGGTGCAGGTGGGGCATGAAAGGGCTAAGGGAGTTAGAAGATGGCACCATTTGCATCATCCCTACGGCAACCCCTCAGCCCTTCTGATGGGGGCATGAGGCATTGCCTGTGTCTCTATGAACAAGGCTGCCCCTGTACAGATGCAACTGATGCAGCTAGTGGCAGTGCCCTCAGGCACTATGACTGCAAGAACGGGTGCCACGGGCCCTCAGCAGCCAGGACACGCTCCTGAACAGTCTGCCTCCACATCTGCTTCAGCTACAGAAGGGAGCACCACATGGCAGCTCTTGCAAGAGGGCAGAGAAGTGGTGGTAGAATCACTTTGGGGTTCACCTATGTGCAGTTTGCAATGCTTCTGTTGATAGCATGCATGTTTTTGGAATGATATGGGTAGTTTCTGGACCCTTACAAGTGCCATTATTTGGACACGACATAGCAGCATTTTGGTGCTGCCTGTGAGAGAAAACACTGAGTGGCTGGTGCCACTGCTTGGGCATTGGAGACATACTGCTGGATGATTAAGGGACACCAGATGTCTATGTGACGTTGGACAATTAGTCGTGACTGAAAATTATGATAGCGCTATCTGCATGGGAACAGTCCATTCCAGGATCTGCTAGCCTCAGGCGAAGCATCCCAAGATCAGACTATCACAGGCTTCCCTGCCATCCTGGTCAGCGTTTTCCCCCTCTGTGCTAACTGTGCATGGTCTTGCAATGCAAGCTGATGGTCCTCCACCTCTGAGGAGGCACAGCACTCCTCCACCTGGTCCTCCTCCAGTTCCACCCCTCTCCATAGGGCCATGTTGTGCAGAGTGCAGCAGCCCACTACAATGGAGTGACACACTTGAACGGCCATACTGGAGGGTCAAGGCACTGAAGTGGCATCTTCAGATGACTGGCGGCCCTTGTGGTGTGATAGCAGTGGTCGTATCATTGCTGCGCCTTCATTGTAGGGTTGCGCACAGGTGTTAATAGCCATGCCTTTGTTCCTTTGGGATGTCCAGCATTGTCGGACTCAAGCCACACACATCACTTCCTCTGGTGATCTTCACTTACATCTTCTTAATGTGGTCCTCTCAAGGTCATCCCATAACATCCCCCTTTCTTCAAAAAGGGGGAAATATATGTACAACAAACAATGATGTATGTTTAGTCTGAACAGCAACACGATTAAAACAAACTTTTAATTTACAAGAAAGCAAGTTGAAACACTATTTAACACGTACAGAAGGTTTGCTTATTCATCCTGATCTTTTCGTAAACCACTTCCCAGAGTGGAGCTGGTCTTAAAATGAATCCTCGGAGACTCTGCTGACTCGGAACTCAGGTTAGTATGTTCTTCCTCTGTGCTCAGCTTCTTTACATTCATCTTCAGACTTTGTCTTTGAATGTGTGTACAACGTTATAGGATAGTCACGTGTAGTGTTGTTGTACAGATCTCGGAGTTGACTTTGGTTCTGAGAATTGCACCATTGGGTGTTTGGATCTTGTATGATCTGGGCTGGTCGCATGTCCTAGCAACCTCTATAGGATACCAAGTTGCCGATACATGATTGAGAACTGACCTTCTGTCCTATTTACAGTTGAGCCAATTCTGATCCTTCTTGCCTGTCATACAATGTCTTCATTAGAACATTACAGCGCAGTACAGGCCCTTCGGCCCTCGATGTTGCGCCGACCTGTGAAACCATCTGACCTACACTATTCCATTTTCATCCATATGTCTATCCAATGACCACTTAAATGCCCTTAAAGTTGGCGAATCTACTACTGCTGCAGGCAGGGCGTTCCACACCCTTACTACTCTGAGTAAAGAAACTACCTCTCACATCTGTCCTATATCTATCACCCCTCAACTTTAAGCTATGTCCCCTCGTGTTTGCCATCACCATCCGAGGAAAAAGACGCTCACTATCCACCCTATCTAACCCTCTGATTATCTTATATGTCTCCATTAAGTCACCTCTCCTCCTCCTTCTCTCTAACGAAAACAACCTCAAGTCCCTCAGCCTTTCCTCGTAAGACCTTCCCTCCATACCAGGCAACATCCTAGTAAATCTCCTCTGCACCCTTTCCATAGCTTCCACATCCTTCCTATAATGCGGTGACCAGAACTGCACGCAATACTCCAGGTGCAGTCTCACCAGAGTTTTGTACAGCTGCAGCATGACCTCGTGGCTCCGAAACTCGATCCCCCTACTAATAAAAGCTGACACACCATATGCCTTCTTAACAGCCCTATTAACCTGGGTAGCAACTTTCAGGGATTTATGCACCTGGACACCAAGATCTCTCTGTTCATCTACACTACCAAGAATCTTCCCATTAGCCCAGTACTCTGCATTCCTGTTACTCCTTCCAAAGTGAATCACCTCACACTTTTCCACATTGAACTCCATTTGCCATCTCAGCCCAGCTCTGCAGCCTATCTATGTCCCTCTGTACCCTACAACATCCTTCGGCACTATCCACAACTCCACCGACCTTTGTGTCATCTGCAAATTTACTAACCCACCCTTCTACACCCTCTTCCAGGTCATTTATAAAAATGACAAACAGCAGTGGCTCCAAAACAGATCCTTGCGGTACACCACTAGTAACTAAACTCCAGGATGAACATTTGCCATCAACCACCATCTTCTTTCAGCTAGCCAATTTCTGATCCAGAGCTCTAAATCACCTTCAACCCCATACTTCCATATTTTCTGCAATAGCCTACTGTGGGGAACCTTATCAAACGCCTTACTGAAATCCACATACACCACATCCACTGCTTTACCCTCATCCACCTGTTTGGTCACCTTCTCGAAAAACTCAATAAGGTTTGTGAGGCACGACCTACCCGTCACAAAACCGTGCTGACTATCTCTAATGAACTTATTCTTTTCAAGATGATTATAAATCCTGTCTCTTATAACCTTTTCCAACATTTTACCCACATCTTCCCTGGTTTGGAAATCTTAGAAAAATGATAACTGGAAACATCACCAATCCCTCTGGCCGCCAGGTACTTGCTACAACGAACTGACTCCTGTTCATATTACCTCTTCATGTCAACACTCCCATCCTTTGTCGTACTTTACATAGACCAACCCAATACACTTGAAGTGGATATTTTCTACCATCTTCAGTACATTACTGACATCATGTATTGTGACAGTTCATAGACCTTGGCATACCAAAAGTCCTGTGACATCTGATCCCATTGTCTCTACAGTATAAAACGTTTGTGGTAGCCATATGGAGCTCCCATTGCTGCACTGTAAGGTGATCATTCCATTGCACTTGATTATCTACAATAGTTGTCCAGTCAGCCTAGCTGTGATGGGTTGCACCACAGATTCCCATTTCTTCAAGTATATGCCCTTCAGTATACAATTGGGCACAATATTTGCCCTTGCTCCGGTAGCAATTTTCACTACGGGTTTATGCTTGCCATTCCTCTGCGGACATATAGATCGATCATGGCAAATGCCTCAGTTTGTATAACAGCTTTAGCCTGCTGACCCAAATGAACTACATGAAATGCTTGCTCGCTGTTTGCACGAGTACATTCCTCATCTGTGTCCTCTGACAATGTCTCTGCCAACCTGATGCACTTACTTGGGCTTTTGTGTGTTGGCACACCTTTTGTTGCATTTTCCATCCGGTCTTGCAGATGTTCTCTCTGCACGTGACCTTCCACCATTTCTTAGTGCAGCATTAGAGCTCTACCTTCTGCACGGCCTTGCCCAATGTCCTTGCATGCCACAAGCTTTTCCAAGAAGGCTCTGCACCATCCATGCTACACGGTCACCTCGTCAGGCTGTGGCCTCTCGTTGAGTTCTCTCTGGACTACTTCTATCAGAATGTCTACTCGAGGTAGTTTCCACTGTATGTGATCTTTTCCTCCTCCTACACGTATCTCCTGAATCATTACTCAAACTACGTTTTCTGGTTCTCCATTCTTGAACTCTTGCCAATCCATGGCTTTCACTTCTTGTCCTTCTTGGACATTTAACCAATTTTTGTATTTGCCTATAGACTTCCCTACTTGTCCAACTATTGCAGCCTCCATCCAGTTATCTAACCGCAACACCAGCTGCACACCTATTTTAGGCAAACGATCCCTGGATGATATTGCTTTCTCTTGTTCATGATCAGTACATGTATCGGTATCTCTTGAGCTCTCAAATCCTGCCCTTCTGACTCAAAATTTGCAGAATTCATGGGTCTGCGATGTACAAGGTGCCTCCTGATCATCACCTTCTCCCATGTTCAGTGTTTGAAAATCCATAATGTATCCTTATTACTCATGAAGAATGTGCTTTTATTGTCTGATTCCCATGTTGTATTAGAGTTTTCCCATCATGTGCTATAATTTTCCACAGACTTCTCCAATCCCTATGCCTTTCTCATAATAAAGAAGGTCGCCAGAACTAAAGACTTCCCCAGACTGTCTTATGCGATGTCTTAATGCTCAGAATTTTTTCTGATGCTTCAGCTTTGATAAATGCTTTCATGCTGGCATGTATTGCATTTAGGTGGGCGGAGAAAGTAGAGCTGGAGGATTATCACATAGTATGGAAGGCAATTTTGAATTACAGCTGTTTACCAATTGGTATGGGCTATACCCCCGCCATTTGTAAAGAATTTTTTTCCCCCAGAGCAGTTAGCAGCTTGCAGTTTGGTTGATCCGCCAGTATCTTGTTTAACATTTAATCAATTAATCACATGATTTCTTTCATGAGAAGACAATGCTGAAATGGACTTTCTGCAACAGTGTTCATAACTACAATATTTAAGTTCTCACACGTCCCTAAACTCGTCATTTGCAAATTTCCCTCTGTTATCGGTTATAAATTTTGTGTGCCAAGGTCAGTGCCAACCCACTTTTCCATAACTTTATCCACTTTCATCCATTGTCTTTGTTGTTTAATATCATAGATGTGCTGAACCTAGTTGCATATCCACAAAAATGTAACAGATAAATACTTCAATCGTTGTCCCATACTTTCTGGTCCATAGCCACCACTTCATTAAATACCCTGGTTAACGGGACACTTCCAGTATTTCATATATGTCACATTGAGATGGACAGACAAACAAGGGATTCATATTCTTTATCCACAACTCCAGCACCCTTCAGCAGTAGCTTTAACTTTTGTGATGAAGAATGGGCAAATTGTGCAACTTCCAGATAATTCTCTTGTTAGCCAGACTTTTGTCTCCAGAGGAGAGTAATACTTCTTGAACTTCTTAGCGAGCAACACAGTTTCCTCAATGGAATACAACAATGTCCTGATCCAGTGAATTGCAAATTTACAGCTTCAAAGACAAATGCTTTGTCATCCTCCATGTCCAATCTCATCTTCACTTCTCATTGAAGACTTACTTAATAACAGCACGTCACTCTGAACCACATCAGTGATGAAGAAATGACACATTCCTGCTATTTCACATGTGAGGACCACTCTCTTTAAAAACATTAATGGATTATCATCCCCAAACCTAAAGCAGGTAGCACTTTCATATTCTTTACTTTTTTGTCTTGTCAGGGGTTTCCAAGTAACAGTGTAGCCAGTCAACCCCACAAACAGTTGAGGTACAGCCACTATCTAACACCGTGCAATTGAATGAATGAATGAATGAATTTTTAAAAAAAGTCAGCAACCAACATGCTCATGGCCTGACTTAAGTTTTCAGTCACTAATACAACATTTTCATGCCATTTATCCCTATCCTATTCATCAGAACTGTCTTTCATGAATTATTTCAAATACTTGATTGCTGGTTTTCAGACAATTCCTTGCATAGTGATACCTAGACTCACTCTGAAAACACCTATTAATCATTCCCCATGCATTTCTAGGATTCATTCACTTTCAGCTATCATCCCAATTGTGCATTTTGTTTTGATCCACAAATCTATTAAAAGTATGAGCCACCTCAGAACATCTTTCAGTAATCCCATTGATTGAGAGTCAGTAATCATAGAGTCCTCCATTCACTGCAGAATTTCCAATTTTTGACAAAGTAGCTGGAAACAATTGTTTGCCCAAAAATTTCTTTAGGGTAGCATTCAATTGTTCAAAGAGAATCTTCACCATAAAGTTGAACCCCTGTCAAAACCAAGAGTCTATCTATATGTGGGATCTGTGCACAACTTAACAACTTGAATGCAAGCACAGACTCAAGAATTTCTAGATAGACTTAAAAAAAAAATTCATTCATATAACCTGTCAAATTCCATGACATATTCTTCTTAAATTTATCAAAAGACAACTATGCCTCATAGGTTTCCAACAAGTCTTTTTTTTTTGTGAATCAGCAATCCCTCTTCAGTAAGTTAGCAACATCCAGTTCTGAAAATACTTTATTTCGAATCTTACTTTTTCCTGATAAAGACAAAGCCAAGGCAAGACCTTGTTTCCTCTTGGTTAGGGAAGTGACCAGAGTCCACATTGCCACCTCATTCTTCCATTGTTCATATGGTTCCAATTCTGAACAGACTGTGGGTAATTATAGTTTGAGAGCCTGCAGCATGACTCAGACATTTTGCCTTGAAAGCTGCCAGGAGCTTTCTTTTCATCAGAAAAAGAAATTACTTTTTTTCTTTATTTTCCTACTTGAAGCAGTCAAAGTTAATCCTCTACTACCATGATCAATTGGCAGATATCATTCACCAAAATCAGGAGACAGTCCATGATCCACAACTGTTTTATTCTCAATCTACAGGCCAGTACAAATACCAGTTTCCACTCTTCCTTTCTAGACCCACTCCCTGTCCAGAAGTAACTCCCCTAGTGGGGCGAAACCTAGCCCTTAAATACAAGCTGCAATGAGCATCACCTGCTCTCTATTAACTCTGAAGTAAGTCCTGGTTAATTAAAGGGACCAGCATTTCCAACATTGCCATTGAGGACCTGTGTGGGATCTCGCAGGTGGCCGCCCACAGCAGCGTCACTGAGGTGGCGATGGCTTATATGAGAGAGAGCATCGGACTTCATCACATTTGTCACAGTTGCGGCCAGTGAGGCACAGAGGGAAGTGGGATTTGCATCCATGGCAGGATTCTCTTAGATGCAGGGCATGATTAACGGCATCCATGTAGCCATCAGGACCCCAGCATTACAGCCTGATGTTTTTTATCAACAGTATGGGGTTTCACCATTCAACATGAAGCTGGTGTGCAACATCTATAAGCAATTCCATCAGGTGCACGCTAGATATCCTGGCAGCTGTCATGATTCGTTCATCATCAGGCAACCGCAGGTGCTGCAGCTGTTCATGCCACCAGACAGCCGCTGTGGTTGGCTCCTGGCTGACAAGGGGTGTTTTCTGTGTTGTGGGATGACGTTAAGAGAGGACCACCTTAAGAAGATGTACGTGAAGTTCACCAGAGGAAGTGATGTCACGTCACACATGATCAGGGAGTTATGGGTGTACCCTGACAGATTGAGACATAGGTTGGTGTGGCTCCTGTTGGAACTATATGTGTATATATCTTCTAGTTAAGTTATAATTTAAAAACACACGTTTTTCAGATATTAGTTTCAGTCCTATGAGTCTTACTATAGTTCACATACCAAAGGAACAAGTAATATTATATGATGGCAACGTTTGGGATATATTTTTCCAAAGATCACCAAATATTACATTATGGCAATGTTTGATTTTTTTCTGAAGAACACACCAAGAGAGAAATAAGAACAGTTAATTGCTTACCTGGACAGGCTGAAAATTCTGGCAGAGAGCAGTTGGCAAGAGATCCCACAACAATACATTGAGTTAGGTTGCAGGACCCTGGGAGGTGTTGAAACTCTGTGAGTACAGTAGGCAATCTGCCAGGAGATCAGAGCTTTCAACTAATCAGGCAGTGGGTCAAAAAATTTGAAAAGAAGTAGTACAGCCATTACTGCTTTAGTTTTCCTGTTTTTTTGTGTCATGGGTGGGACCTAAGCTGAAAAGAGCAGGAAGAACCCAAAAGCACCACTGGAGGTCTAGCACAAAGTAAAAGCCTGATTGTGGCAACTGCCGGTACTGCAAGTTGCAGCACTCTTTAAAAAATGCTCACAGTTTTAAAAAAAACCCAACTTGTGTAAACAAAGAACTGTTCTCTTGGTTTAAAAAAACGAGCAAGTTGTGTAAATTAAAAGTAGCTCTTACTCTTAAAAGGGGCAGGTGTCCAAAAAATGAACTTGCCTAAAAAGGAAATCGAAAGCTGGACCTGTAAAGAGAAAACCAGGTAAAACAAAAAAATCAGGATCATCCGGAAAAGAAGCAGAGGTCTCCATGATTGAGAGGTGTTTGTAGCTGCTAATAGATTCGAAGATAGGGCAATAAGAGAGGCTAAACTAAGAGTTAGAAAGTTGGAAAGGGTATATTCAGAGGTTGCAGATAGCGGAGGTTGGCCTCTATCACACAGATGGATATGTACAGAAAAGGTCCTACCAGATGGGATCTATAAGGCCAAGGCTAGGTTGGTGGCCAGAGGTTTTGAGGAGTGCTTGGGGGATATCAGGGTAGACTCTCCCACAGTGCGAAAGGTGATCTTTGAAAATCGTTTTGGCCATTTTCGCAACCTATTCTTGGAGGTGTAAGTGAAAGTGGCTTTCCTTCAGGATGACCTGCTTCAGAAGGAAGTGTTTCTCTAGCCTCCGAAGGAAAAAACAGACGTAGAAAGGAGGCTCTGGACATTGAATAAATACATTTATGGGTTAAACAACGCTTCCTGGATGTGGTATTTTTCGGTGAGGGCAGTTCTGTTACAGTTAGGGTGCTCACAACTGAAGGGGGAGCCTGCAATGTTTTATTGGTACTATAATGGAAAACATTTTGGGCATCTTTATGATGCATGTGGATGGTTTTTTTTGTGGGGTGGCGCTAATGAGTTCGAAAAGAATGTTGTTCATTGAATTAGGAAAGAATTTAAAATTGGCAGTCAAGCTTCTGGGACATTTAAACATGTGGGTTTGGAGATAAAGCAGGGTGAGTCGGATGTAATTTTACATCGACATTCGTACTTGGAAAATTGTCAATTCTTTCACAATTGGTGGCACCAGATTCAGACAGAAAGATACAGCTACGTCCAAGGATGAAATGGAACAGCTGAGGAGTCTTGTCTGACAGCTCAATTGGTTAGCCACTCAGACAAGACCAGATGCAAGTTTTGATGTGCCAGAACTCAGCCTTGTGATGAAAAATCCAAAGGTTGAGGACATCTTCAGGGCGAACAAAACTTTGAAAAAATTAAAAATAGAGAAATGTATGCTGAAGTTCCTAGCTTTGGGTGATCCCAAAAATATGAAATCATTTTTAGTGATGCCTCGCATGCAAACCTTGATGATGGATTTTCCAGTGCAGGAGGGTTTGTGATATTCCTTGTGGGAGCGAATGGGAAAATTTGCCCATTGGGATGGGAAGCCAAGAAGATAAGAGTGGTGAAGAGCACACTAGCTGCTGAAACTCTTGCACTCGTTGATGCTGTTGACATGGCATTCTATTTGTCCAAGATCTTGAAAGAAATATTATATAAAAAATAGATTGAAAGGACAATACCAATAGAATGTTACATAGATGATCGATCCCTGTGGAATAATGTACATTTTACAAAAAGAGTATAGGAAAAAAAGCTGAGGATAGACATAGCCAGTTTAAAGCAAATGTTGGACAGGAAAGCAATCTCTAAGCTAAAGTGGGTAAATATTAGTCATCAACCATCAGACTGTTTCACTAAGAGGAATGCCTCTACTGAAAAGTTGTTGAAGGTTCTAGGAGGACACCTCGCTATGCAACATTTGGGAATCTGACATTTATATATATATATATATATAATACCTCTTATCTGTAAATATATTTTTTTTCTTAAAAGAAAGGGAATCTGACAATGTTTAAAATGCTGGTCCCTTTAATTAACCAGGATTTGCTTCAGTGTTAATAGAGAGCAGGTGATGCTCATTGCAGCTTGTATTTAAGGGCTAGGTTCCCCCCCCCCAGTCAGGGGAGTTACTTCTAGACAGGAAGTGTGTCTGGAAGGGAGAAGTGGAAACTGGTATTTGTACTGAACTGTGGATCATAGATTGGCTCATGCTTCCTGATTTTGGTGACAGGACATCTGCCAATTGATCATGTAGCTGACCCCTGAAATGAGCCAGATGCTAAAATGCTTGTGGTGACTGTCAACTTGGCTGTTGCAGGTAGTGGGTGTTGACCCACCCCTTGTGGCCTAAAGTCCTCCTCCAGAAGGGTGCACTAATCAGTCATCACCTACCCTAATTGATGCAATTATTGGCAGCAATGCTACTCAGACATGTTAAAGAAATTGATCCTTTGGGGTACACCAATGCTGTGTTTTCTGGCCCCTCCCATCCTTTGACCAGCACCTCTGCATCCCTGTCCACCAGGGGACTGCATTTATTCCTGGGGTGCTGCTGCTTCCCACTGCTCCACTCTCACATTCCAGATGTAGCCTAAATGACTAGAGTCTCAGCTGCCAAATTTGCCTTGCACCTTAATCACCCAGAATATGAGCCCTATTCTAAAATCCACTCTCTCATTCAGCATTCCAAATCCAAAAGCTCTGCTCCCACTATACAAAGGATTTAAACATCTGCTTTAGTTAAGGGCTTCCCACTGTGCAGGCATCTCATCTGCTTGGATGAGGTACTGGCACAGCGTGGGGCTCATGTGCCTCTGACAAAATACCTAGCTGTGTCAAAAGACCTCTCTAGTGCCTGCTTAATTGCCTTCCTGCCATTACCGGAGGTGTGTCGATTATCCCTGATAAGCAGCCTCCGGAAAAATTGTTTGGAAGTGCCAACATTTTGGGCTACTGGCATGATGTCCTCTTGCATGAAATTGCTGGTGTGCCTGTGCCATGGTGGCAAAAGTCTGCCAATTAAGTCTGTTCTCGCATGAGGATGTGAAAGATCCATGGCACTATTTCTCCCCCGCCCCCACCCCACAAAAAAGCAAGGAGATTGCCAAATGTCCTACATAATATTCATCACTAAGAGAGATTTTCTGGTCATTTATATCATTGCTGTTTGTGAGAACTTACTGTGCACAAATTGGCTGCTGTGTTTCCTACATTACAATAGTTATGACTTTTCGAAAGTAATTCCTTGGCTATACAGCGCTTTGGAATATCCTGAGGTTGTGAAAGATGTTATATCAAAGCAAGTTCTTTCTTTTTACCTGAGGGTTAATCTCTGAAACTGGGGGTTTAAATCTGGCCCTGGCCATGGTGCTAATGTGGTCTGCGTCTGCTGGCCTGAAAGGTCTGTGTAAAATTCGTTAGGGCAATTCTATGACCAGTGCAGATTATTTGATGGGACAGCGTGGACGGAGCTTTACTCTGTATCTGACCCGTTTTTTTTTTCACTTCCTGAAAGTTATTTTATTACCTATTAGTCAAGTGCATATTAATGAGGGCAAAACTTTAATTTACTTGCAATTTATTTTTAAATTTACATAATTACTTCTTTCGTGGGCAGTTTAATTCATGTAATCAGAAAATTAGTTTTAAGTTATTACTTCTGAACAGAAACAAAACCTACTGCTTATCTACAGTTGTACAACACGATTTATTTTTTGAAGGGCATCTGTTATCCTGGTTGCTGCCAAAGGCTAATAACAAAAGAATGAGTTTTAAATTTGCATAGGTAGATATTAACAAGGAATCAAATACCAAGTCAAAAATTAAACCAGCAAATCATTTCTTATTCCATTCTTTTTCCTTTTGTTCACAGATAACTACTTTAAGGTATGGTTCTAGGTAGAGCACACCTGCTCATTTTGTCCACATATCTTTTGGAAGGATTTGATGCTTCATGTTCAAATCCAAAGCTTATTTTATGTGGAAAATTCTATCATTGTAAAGGTTTTCAGGCAACCTTCTCACAGCCTCTTCCACATCATCTTTTCCAGCTATGTTAGGAGTCAGAGCCATAGAAACAGAGTTACATAGAATCACATCGAGTACATACAGTCACATCAAATCGACAGCAGTAGTGCTGTACCTGCCCTGAAAGTGTTTGATGGGACAGTGTGGAGGCAGCTTTATTCTGTATCTGACCTGTTTTTTGCATTTTTCTAACCCTTTTTTTCTAACCTGTTTTTTTTTATTAAAACAGATAAATAAACAAAAAAACTCAAATTAAAATGCCATTCTCGGCGTCGACGATGCACTCCAGTCCCTGCGGTGCCCACCGGTTGCGGAAGGCCTCAAGCGTACCGGCGGACACCGCATGCTCCTTTTCCAGGGACACCCGGGCGCGAACGTAACCACGGAAGAGGGGCAGGCAATCGGGGAGGACGGACTCCCCGACGGCCCGCAACCTGGACCTGTGAATTGCCACCTTGGCCAGGCCCAGGAGCAGACCGACGAGGAGATCCTCCTCCCGGCCCAAGCCCCTCCGCACCGGGTGCCCAAAGATCAGGAGCGTGGGACTGAAGTGCAGCCAGAATTTGAGGAGCAGCCCCTTCAGATACTCAAATAGGGGCTGCAACCTCGCACACTCCGTATAAATGTGGAACACGGACTCGTCCAGGCCGCAGAAAGTACAGCTGGCCTGGGAGTCCGTGAACCTACTTAAAAGCCTATTGCACGGGACTGCTCTGTGCAGCACCCTCCACCCCAGGTCCCCGATGTAAAGGGGGAAGACTCCCGCGTAGAGAGACCTCCATCGGGGTTTCCCCTCGCCGCCAGATGGCAACGCGGACCGCCAGGGCGTGTCCGGCCGGCTGACGAGGGCGAGGAAGTGGAGAGTGTGCAGGAGCAGCCCGTACAGGAAACCCCTCCGCGCCGATTGGAATGGCACGGAGGGCATTTCCGAGAGGCGGCTCGGGTTGTGCGGGACAGGCTCCCGAGGAGGGTTTCGGGGCCTGGGTCCGATGAGCAGTTCCGGCCGAGCGGGGGTCAGCTCGGCCGGGATCGCTCCGCACTCCCGAGCCCCCTCGCCACCCGCAGTGAGGGGCGTCCCGGGGGTTTCGGCTACTCCTCCGCCCGCCGGACCGTCCCCGGAGTCGGCTGCCCGGACAGCCGAGGCGCTCTCCTCCGCCGGCGGGGGAGCGCCCTGACTGGAGGCGACCATGTTCCAGACTCGGAAAAGATCCCGGTAAAAGACAGGCAACTCCCTCAGAGAGGCGCGGCTAACGGACTCCACCGGGAGCTGCGTGTCGTCTTGAAGGCAGTGACACTGGCGGAAAAAATACGTCGCCAGCGCACACCATCTGGGAGGACGCTCGACGTACAGGTATCTCTGCAGGGTCCGAAGGCGGAGAGTCGCAGCCTGGGTGCGGACGCACACCAGCGACTGACCGCCCTCCTCGATCGGGAGACTCAGGACCGCGGCAGAGACCCAGTGTTTCCTCTTGCCCCAGAAGAAATCGACGAGTTTCTTCTGGATCTTGGTGGCAAATACAGGGGGCGGGGCCAAAGTGACCAACCGGTACCACAGCATGGAGGCCACCAGTTGGTTTATGACCAACGCTCGGCCCCTGTAGGAAAGCACTCGGAGCAGTCCTGTCCAGCGCCCCAGCCGAGCGGTGACTTTCGCCTCCAACTCCTGCCAGTTTGCCGGCCAGGCTTCCTCAGCGGGGCTAAGGTGGACTCCCAGATAGAGGAGGTGCGTGGTGCTCCACGCAAAAGGTGTCATCTCCTCCGGCAGGGAGTCCACCCGCCACTGACCAACCAGGAGTCCGGAACATTTCTCCCAATTGATCCTCGCGGAGGACGCGGCAGAAAAGGTCTGCTGGCAGTCGCGCATCCTCCGCAAGTCAACGGGATCTGTGATTGCGAGGAGCACGTCGTCGGCGTAAGCCGAGAGGACGACCCGCATGGCCGGCTCGCGCAGAGCCAATCCCGTCAACCTCCTGCGAAGCAGGCACAGGCTCCACGCAGATGGTATACAATTGGCCGGACATGGGGCACCCCTGACGCACTCCTCTCCCAAATCGAAGGGGCGCCGTCAAGGACCCGTTAACTTTGACTAGACACTCTGCGGCGGCATATAAAAGTCGGACCCGGGCCACGAAATGCGGCCCGAGTCCGAAAGCGCGCAGAGTCCCGAAAAGGTAATCGTGATCCACCCTGTCGAACGCCTTCTCCTGATCGAGGGAGAGAAAGGCGACTGACTGACCAGTCCTCTGGGAAAGATGGATCAGGTCCCGGACCAGGTGGATGTTGTCCTGGATGGACCGGCCCGGGACTGTGTCGGACTGGTCGGGGTGGATCATGTGGGCCAGCACGGAGCCCAGGCGGGTAGACATAGCCCGGGCAAAGATCTTATAATCCGTGCTGAGGAGGGAGACCGGACGCCAGTTTTTAAGCAGGCGGAGATCGCCCCTCTTCGGCAGCAGGACGATGACCGCCCTGCGCCACGAGAGGGGCATCTCCCCGGTCGCCAGGCTTTCCCCCAGGACCCGCGCGTAATCGTCCCCCAGGACGTCCCAGAACGCCCTGAGGAACTCCACGGTCAACCCATCCAGCCCTGGGGATTTGCCCCTCGAGAGCTGGTGGAGGGCGCCAGTCAGCTCCGCCAACGTGAGCGGAGCCTCCAATCCTTCGGCGCCCTCCGGGCTGACCTGCGGCAGGTCCTCCCACAAAACTCTGCGCGCATCCTCGCTGGACGGATCCGGAGAGAACAACGCACTGTAATACGTCCGGACCAGGAGGCCCATTCCCTCCGGATCCGTGATGGAGGATCCGTCGTCGGCCAGCAGCTCGACGAGCTGCTTACGGACCCCCCGCCATTTTTCCAGCGAGTAGAAGAAGGGAGAGGCGCGGTCCAAATCTTCCAGGATCTGGATCCGCGACCTCACGTACGCGCCTCGGGACCCTATGAGCTGCAGGTTCCTCAGCGCGCCCTTCTTCTCTTTGTACGCCTGCCACAGGGCCGGGTCCGCGACGGCATGACCGAGGCGGGATTCCAAGTCGAGCACCTCCCTCTCAAGGCGCCCGATCTCGGCTTCCCGCCTCTTGGTCGACCCCTTCGCGTACTCCTGACAGAAGACGCGGATGTGAGTCTTGCCCACATCCCACCATAGCCTCAAGGAGGGGAAGCCCCCCTGCTTCCTTCTCCAGTCGGCCCAGAATCGACAGAACGAGTCCCGAAATCGCACGTCCTCCAGCAGCCGTTGTTAAAGTGCCAGTACGCGGACCCCGCCCGCGTGCGGAGCGGAGTGAACTCCGCCCACACCAGGCGGTGGTCCGAGCACGGCACCAGCCGCATGGAGGCCGCCGAAACGCGGGAGACGTACGCCTGCGAAATGTAGAGGCGGTCGATTCGCAACCCCCCTCCTCCAGACCTCCACGTGAAGGCGCTGGAGTCGGGATGGAGATTCCGCCAGACGTCCACCAAGTTAAGGGAGCTGATCAGTCCCCTCAACTTCTCCACTGACGCTTGGCCGCGCTGGGGACCGGAGCGATCCCCCACCTCGAGGGTGCAGTTAAAATCCCCCCCGAGGATGATGCACTCGCCGCTATCGATGGAGCTCAAGAGAGCGGACACTTCTTCAAAGAAGCGCGCTTGCAACGCGCCGGGCCTGGGCGCGTACACGTTCACAAAGTGGAGCGGCACGCTACCCAGGCGAACGGCGAGGTGGAGCAAGCGGCCCGGCACTAGCTCCTTGACCCCCAAGATCTCCGGCTGAAAAGTCGGGGCCAACAAGATAGCCACCCCACTAGAAATAGGGGTGAGGTGACTCATGTAGACCCCACCCTGCCACTCCAGGAGCCAGGTGGCTTCGTCTCCCGGAACGGTGTGGGTTTCCTGCAGAAAGCTCACCGCGTATCTCCCTTCCCTAAGGACTGAGAGATTGTGAAATCTGCGGTGAGCCCCTCTGCTGCCGTTGATGTTGAGGCTGGCTATGGTTATCTTCATGTCAAAGGTACTTAAAACCCGTCACCAACAGCTCACTGTGAGGAGGGAGTGGAAGTACACCTGGCCCTCCACTCCCCCAGCAACCCATTGAGGAACACATTAAAACGGCGCCTCTCAACCAGTTTCATGTCCGCGCGCTTGCCCGCTATCTTAAGGGCGGCACGGACGGACTGGATGATCAGCGCCAGATTCGACCAACGGTCGAGGGCCAGATGAACTTTATTGCGGCAACCCCTGCAAGCCGCGAGGAAATCCCGGAGTTCCGCCGTGGGGATGAGAGGAGATTCGGTGGGAGGCACGAGGGACTCCACCACCTCACTGGCGATGGAATCAAGATCATCCTCCGTGCCCCGCACCGAATCCCCATCCTCCTCCGGGTCGTCACCGCCAGCGGCCGACACATCCACCACACACTGTGGGGCGGACGTCCCGGCCGCGCCAGCTGGTCCCGCCTCCGTCACGATCCCACCCCCAGGATCGATGGCGGAGGAGTCCTCTCTGGGTTCTATTGTGAAACTGGAGCCTGTAGGCACCAGCGGTTCAGGACCCCCCTCCACCTCCGTCCCCAGGGCAATGAGTGGTCCAGGGGAGACAGAAGTTCCCGACTCCGGGAAACCAGCCGGAGCCGAGACTGGAGGCGGAGGGAGGAGGCTATCTCCCGCTCCGCCAGCACCCACAGGCCCAGCAGGTGGGGCAGCATTCTCAGTTATAACTGGGTCGGGTGTCTCCTGGTTGGTGGTGGACTCCGGCTGGGAGGCCCGACCCTCTGGGGCCTCGCCCTCCCCTTCATTCAGGGCACCCGACCCAGTAGCAGTGGCGGAATGGGCGGTTTCCCCAGGCTCCCCCACCACAAGCAGGGCCCCACTTACTCCTTCAGGAGGGGCCTCATGTACCGGGGCCATCCCCTCCCCTCCATCCTGAGGAATAGTGTGCTCCTGCCCGGACTTTGCAGCCTTGGTGGTGGCGGTAGGGGGAACCTGAGGACCAGAAACAGGAGGCAGCTCCCCTCCAACAGATGGGCCCTGCACCTCAGGGCCCCTCGTTACCTCTGTGGAGGGGTGCCTTCTCCTCTTTCTCGCACTTGGGCGCGGAGACTCAGAGACCTCCATGTCATCAGAGGCCTCCGCCTCCGCACCCTTTTTTCCCTTTTTAGTCACCCTGGGCCTGAGCCCAGCCCTGGGACAGGTGGATTCCATGGGAATGGGCTTTGGGCTGAGCTCAGGCTCGGGTTGAGTCAAAGTGTCCAGGGGACGCGCCTCATGATGTTTCTTTTTTCCCCGCGTCTTCCTTCCGCTCGGACGGACGCTCCCCTCCCCGCCAGAGGCTGTGAAAACCACAGCCTCCAGAACCGACTGAGCGGTGTCTGTTGGATTTGCGGGGGGAGTGGGAGGAGGTGCTGTGGAACCACTCTGGGCCGCCGAGGTGGAGCTGGCGGCCGGGAGGTTGGGGCAGTTCTTACGAACATGCCCCACCCCCTTGCAGACGTGGCACCGCGCTCCATCCGAGGTCCAGAAGACGCGGTAGGCCGTCCCCTGAAACTCTATACCGAAGTGGCCCTCCAAGACCTCCTCCCGCGCCAGCTGCATGAATAGCTGGCGGCGGAAGGAGTAGACATGTCGGAGGCTGTGCTCCCGAAGACCGAGCGGGACTGGGGTGATCCCTGACCTCACCTCCCCCAGATGGTGTAGATGGGGGAGGAGGAGCTCATCAGGAATAAAGGGTGGGACGTTCGACAAGGTTACCCGATGTGCAGTGGCCCCCAGAGGGTCCACTGGCAGGAAAATCCCACCCACTGTGAGCCCCGTACTTAGGGCGAGGGACACAGCCCGCTCGGTCTTCAGGAAGAACACAGCCTTCCCATACATCTTTGAGGCTGCAACAATGGCCGAGGGGCCGACAACCACGGCCATTGCCTTAACACAAGCCTCAATAGTCATATTAGGATGGGTGTAACTCTTCACCCCATGCTTTGATGTTAAGATTTTAAATGGTGACGGGGCCACAGGAGCAGCTGACGCAGCTGCTGCAGCATAGGAGGGCCCCGCCACCGGAGAGGACTGAGAAGTCATGGGGTGGAAGAGTTACAGGCACTTTGCTGAGAGAAAAAAAAGAAAAGAGCAAATACAATAAATCAAAAATGTAACATTTAAAGGATGTAGCACAGGGGAAGAGGCTGAGGGAGAGGAAGGCCAAGAGGAATCAGTCTTTGTTAGTATTGCACAAGTCTTGTAGCTGGTCTTCCAGTTGGGAGGGTGGGGTGATGTCTTCACCTGGGTCAGCTGTAAGCTGCCCAGGCACACGCCTCCTTCGATGTTCAGATAATAAGTCTCTTCACCTGGGCAGCTCCAGCTGTCCCAGGCTTAATAGTTGGGGTGGGGAGGGAGCTCCCTATCCAAAGATGTTAAACACAGGAGCTCCCTATTGAACAATACAGCCCCACCCAAGGTCTTCAGGTCTCTTCTTTCCCCACCCCCAACAATCAATGAAAAAGACTTTCAGTACCAAGCAAACTCACAAAAAGAGCTTCCAGTTCTTCCAGTTCTCTGCCTTCCTTCCTTTGTTGAAATTTGGAAAAAACTTTTGTTTCAGTTTGAGTCTCTCCCTCTTGCAGCAGTCACACAGCCTGCAGCCTCCAACCCCTGCACCCAGCCACAGTCAGCTGCACCTCGTTGATGCACTCAGGCTCCCAAATCAGAGAGCAGCCAATCCCAGTGCTGTACCTGCCCTGGGAGTGTTTGATGGGGACAGTGTAGAGGGAGTTTTACTCTGTATCTAACCTGTTTTTTTTTTTCACAAGCAGACGTTTATTGCACAAATCAGTGCAAGGAAAGGAGAGGAAGACAAGCACACTTGTACATGAGAGCACATTACGACAGCAGGGTAATAAACAGCAGCAGACAATCTACCATTAACAGACAGCTCGGCCAACCACACAAGAAACACTTTTGCTTTTTGATATCAAAGATATAATTCTCATCAAAAAATTAATTTTTAGAAACATTTTCTCATTCCTTGAAACAAGCGAGTCGCACTACCATTTTTTTTTTAAAGGACCAAAGAACTGTAATATACCTGAGATTGTTACACAATAAAATTATACAGAAAATAAAAGTGATTAAAAGACCCTTGTTGCTAACCTGTGCTGTACCTGCCCTGAAAGTGTTTGGGACAGTGTGGAGAAAGCTTTACTCTGTATGTAATCCAATCTTGATGCTGGCAGTGGATGGTATGAACTTAAAGTGTTCCTGAACCTCACAATAATGTCCCTCACTTTGAGGAGTACAAAATTAAAAAAAATTTAAAAATACAGTGCGAGGAGCTGAATTTGGATACTCCCCAGGAGAACCCCTTTTACAAATCAGTCTGTTGCAGGGTTTTCTAATTCAGCTGAGTCATTGTGTTGGGTAAATTTTGTGAGAAGCTGCAGTCGCAGAAAGAGACAAGAAGAGATCGGGCCGTGGTGTTGCACCAGAACATCGAGCTGGGTGTTCATGCTGGGAGCACAGGATTACACAATCATCAGTTGTATTTTCTCTATGGCTCTTGATCATTTTAATTTTTATCTAAATACTGCCAATCATTTTGCTGCTCACGAGCAAAGGCAGGACTGTGCTGAGAAGCAGTGATGCAGAATGGTTCAATAATTGCCTCATTTCAATCCCTCTGTTACACACTGTCCACAAGCTGCTCTGATTACATTATTGCATGAAAACCCATAGAAAGAAACACAAATACAAACATTTTTTAAAAAACAACTCAACGTCATCTCCCTGATCACCGTGGGCCTGCATTGTTGTAATGAACCTAGCAATATTTCAAATTAATTTTGCTATCCTGACTGGTCAGATACCAATATCCTTCACTTGCATCTGTCTCCAATATTAATATCTCCATAGCCAATACAGGAACAGCCACTTTAAAAGTGACTTGTTGATCACCTGCCATTCAGAGAGTCACTGCCACTAATAAAGTGGTTCTTAAGATATCCAATGTCTGACCAATGGCCACTCATCATACCCTAGCCAACATCTACCCACATTGGCACTTATTACACCCTATCCAATGTAACCACTCGGGCACTCATTATACACTATGCAACATACCCATGCTGGCATTCATTATTACTCAACATACTCACATTGGGACACACAAAACTCAACCCAACATATGCAAACTTACCAATATTATACCCTAATTGAAAAGCCTATTTCTCCAAATATGACAGGCCTTCCTATAATCTGGAACACCACAAGAACCATTGGGTTAGAAATTTGGGCATGCCAATTTTTGGGTGAGCTGGGGGTGTAAGGTACAATCCCAGTGACTGAATGGTGAAGGTCATGAAACCTAAAGTATTCGGCCACGGGCCTCATTTCCATGAAGTGGACGTGCAGCAGTGAATAAGGGACAGCTTACCCAGTGAAGGAAATGGTGGTGGGATGTGAATGGGGGATATGACCTGGATGAGGGAATGATTACTGGGTGGGGGAGGGGGGGGAAATTGGCTGGGGTGGGCATGGGTGGCTGGGAGGGGTGAGATTGGGGGGGCAGGGGATCAGCCCGCATTCTTTAAATATGGCAGCAGGAGGAGTTGATGCCAGTTAACGTCATGTTGTTCTGGTCGAGCGCAGCATGGATCACTGGGGCAATAGAATATCTACAACGGGCACTCCAAGAATTACATAAATTATACTTTGCTTTAATTACTGCTGTTGTGGGTTCCTGCTGCCAGCTCAACATCCAATGACTGATTTTATCCCCTACAGTATTTGGCAATCTCAATCTTTCCTGATAACTTCTGTTACTCTACTGTGCATTAGTTGTGGCTCAGTAGGTAGCACTCTCACTTCTAAGTCAGAAGGTTTTGGGTTTGAGTCCCACTCCAGGACTTGAGCACAAAGGTCTAAGATGACACTCCAGTGTAGTATTGAGGGGGTGCTGCACAGTTGAAGAATTTTTTTTTCTGTTGCAATGTTAAACTGAGGCCCTGCCTCCTCTCAGGTGGGCATTTTTTTATTCATTCATGGGATGTGGGTGACGCTGGCCAGGCCAGCATTTATTGCCCATCCCTAATTGCCCTTGAGAAGGTGGTGGTGAGCTGCCTTCTTGAACCGCTGCAGTCCATTAGGGGTAGGTATACCCACAGTGCTGTTAGGAAGGGAGTTCCAGGATTTTGACCCAGCGACAGTGAAGGAACAGTGATATAGTTCCAAGTCAGGATGGTGTGTGACTTGGAGGGGAACTTGCAGGTGGTGGTGTTTCCATGTATTTGCTGCCCTTGTCCTTCTAGTTGGTAGAGGTTGCGGGTTTGGAAGGTGCTGTCTGAGGAGCCTTGGTGCATTGCTGCAGTGCATCTTGTAGATGGTACACACTGCTGCCACTGTGCGCCGGTGGTGGAGGGAGTGAATGTTTGTAGATGGGGTGCCAATCAAGCAGGCTGCTTTGTCCTGGATGGTGTCGAGCTTCTTGACTGTTGTTGGAGCTGCACACATCCAGGCAAGTGGAAAGTATTCCATCACACTCCTGACTTGTGCCTTGTAGATGGTGGACAGGCTTTGGGGAGTCAGGAGGTGAGTTACTCGCCTCAGGATTCCTAGCCTCTGTAGGATTCCCAGCTCTTGTAGCCACAGTATTTATATGGCTACTCCAGTTCAGTTTCTGGTCAATGGTAGCTCCTAGGATATTGATTGTGGGGGATTCAGCAATGGTAATGCTGTTGAATGTCAAGGGGAGATGGTTAGATTCTCTCTTGTTGAAGATGGTCATTGCCTGGCACTTGTGTGGCGCGAATGTTACTTGCCACTTATCAGCCCAAGCCTGGATATTGTCCAGGTCTTGCTACATTTCTACACGGACTGCTTCAGTATCTGAGGAGTCACGAATGGTGCTGAAATTTGTGCAATCAGCGAACATCCCCACTTCTGACCTTATGATTGAAGGAAGGTCATTGATGAATCAGCTGAAGATGGTTGGGCCTAGGACACTACCCTGAGGAACTCCTGCAGTGATGTCCTGGAGCTCAGATGATAGACAACAACCACAACCATCTTCCTTTGCGCTAGGTATGACTCCAGCCAGCGGAGGGTTTTCCCCCGATTCTCATTGACCTCAGTTTTGCTAGGGCTCCTTTTTGCCATACTCGGTCAAATGCTGCCTTGATGTCAAAGGCAGTCACTCTCACCTCGTCTCTTTTGTCCATGTTTGAACCAAGGCTGTAATGAGGTCAGGAGCTGAGTGGCCCTGGCGGAACCCAAACTGATAGAAGATCCCATGACCATTATTTCCAAGAGCAGAGGAGTTCTCTCCAGTATCCTACTCAATATTTATCCCTCAATAAACACCACAAAAAGAAGATTATCTAGTCATTATCACAATGCTGTTTGCGGGCACTTGCTGTGCACAATTGGCTGCCACATTTCCTACATTACAACAGTGACTACAACTTCAAAAGTACTTCATTGGCTGTAAATGCTTTGCGACGTCTTTCTTTTTACTCATCCAGTTATGTAATCAGCTCTTTTAACTATCAATCTCTGCAGCTATAAGTGGTTCCTGTGCCAATGTGGAGAAAATGTCTCTGATCACTAGTGTCACTTGGTGCTTGGAATTGGAACAACATTCAAATCATAAATACATTTCAGGATGTTGCTAAGAAAATGATTTCCTCTTACCTTCTCATAGGGATCAGAGTCATAGTTCAGCCCAATTCCACAATCATCAGTAATTTCAGACAAATCCTCATCATCAAACTCCTCCAGGCTGATATCATGGGCAGGTCTATGAGGAAGAGGCAACAAAACAGTCAGAGAAAGAAACATGCTTTCTGTGTTGGTCTACACAATCACTTTCCATGGTTAATCAATTGTAGACGCATCACAGTAAATCCTGATTATACAAATCTGGATATGGGAACTGAGGAATCATCTATCACAAACTTTGCTGATAACGTCAAACTGGTGGTGGAGGGTAGCTGAAGATAGCAAGTTGTCACATGGATTGTGAAGGACTAAAAGGAGGGCAGAGATAAAATGGCTGGATGGGCAGAAGGTGATAGATACAATTCAAGGTAGAAAAATGTGAAGTGATACATTTGGAAGAATATAGAAAGAAAAAAACCTTAAATAGAAAGCGTAGTGAAACTGACTGGTATGTAGATACATAGGTCATTAAAGGGAACAGCTGAAGTGGATAAGGCCATAAAAAGGTAAGTGGAATTATTGGTTGTGTGCCTAGAAAAATAGAACAAGGTAGTTAAGGTGGATAGGATATTTGGCTTTCTAAATCAGGGCAATGAATACAAAAATAAGGAAATCCTACAAAACAGTTACAAATCACTGTGTAGGTCTCAGCTAGAATATTGTCAATAATTCTGGGCACTACACTTAGAGAGGACATTTACCAGGATGATACCAAGGTATGAGGAAGTTCAGTTATGTGGAGAGATTGGATGAGATTTTTTAAATTCTTTCATGGGATGTGAGCATCTCTAGCAAGGTCAGCATTTGATATCCATCCCTACTGCCCTTAAAGTGGTGGTGAGCCACCTTCTTGAACCACTGCAGTCCATGTGGTGTGGGTGCACACATAGGTGCTATTAGGAATGGAGTTTCAGGTTTTTGATCCAGCAAGGGTGAAGGATTGGTGATATAGTTCTAAGTCAGGATGATGTATGTCTTGGGAACTTGCAGCTGGTGGTATTCCCATGTGTTTGCTGCCCTTGTCCTTCTAGATGATAGAGGTTACTGTTTGGAATTGTTCTCAGAGCAGAAAAGATTAAGGGGAAACCTAATAAAGTTATTCAAAATTATAAGTGGTTTTGATAGAGCAAGTGGGGAGAAATACTTCCCTCTGGCACATGGTTTGGTAACCAGAGGTCATGGATTCAAAATAACTGGCAAAAGAACCAGAGGGGGATTTTTTTCCACACAGGGGGGTTAAATTGGGAACACAGTATTTGAAAGTGTGGGGTATCAGATTACACAGTAATTTTCAAAGGGCAATTGGACATTTATTTGAATAGCACAAATTTGCAGGGTTCTGGGGAAAAAGACTAATTGATCAGATGTCAGTGGACTATTACGTTCAATTTTGGGCACCGCATCTCAGGAAGGAGAAGGTGCAGTGCAGATTCACCAGACTAATACTGGAGTCTAAGGGTTATATTATGAAGTCAGGTTGCATCAACATGGTTTATATTCCCTTCAGT
This sequence comes from Heterodontus francisci, assembly GCF_036365525.1. Lineage (NCBI taxonomy): Eukaryota > Metazoa > Chordata > Chondrichthyes > Heterodontiformes > Heterodontidae > Heterodontus > Heterodontus francisci. The sequence continues at coordinate 51,718,110 of NC_090397.1, read as the reverse complement.
TTAGAAAACTGAAGGGGTGTTGAGAACTAATTGAGGTACTATTAGGTGGGGTGAGCTATTAAACAGTGAGGAGTGAGCAGAAGAGTTGGATTCGAATGGTGGGGTACTAAGATCTGGAGTGTGCAGGAGAGTGGGATTAGATTTAGTGGCTTGTGTGATGAAAAACGTTGGCACAGTTCTTTCACAAAGTTCTTACACCCTGTCTCCCTGTAATTAGGGATCTCATCCACCATAATCAGGAATCTCATTCCCTGAAAACAGGAACATCACTCCTTGTGATCAAGAACCTTGTGATCAGGGATCTTCTAAAACGTAATGCCACCCTAGGTTGAATATCCTGCTGAGACTTGCTGCTTAGGCTCACACACAAATAATGGTTACTTGGGAAAAGTGCAAGAGCAGCCATTGCCCTGGGAATCAGTGGTCCCAGTATGACTCAGCCTTTGGGAATGAAAGTTGGAGAGAACAAAAGCAGTCAGGAGAATGAAACCTGTTTGGTGTTGCACTCGGGATCTGAGCAGCTGAGCTTCTTGTAAACACATTACATCTGCTTCCCAGCAATGATTAAAATGGAAAGTCCAGAGGGAGGCCTCGCTTTTATTTTACAGACAGAAATTAGAATCTGAGTCGAACTTTTTTTTTTCTTGATATTCTGGCATGGAGTTTCTCTCTGGTTATGAAGCTTCTCAAGATTGATCTACTGACATGGCAAATAGGGTGTTGCCAGAGCTGCCCCAGAGACAGAGGCAAGGGTGGACCCAAACCTCCGACATTGATTACCTTTGCAAAGCTTCACATTTGGGCCTTTTGTTGTCCCACAATGGACACTACATCCCCAATCAGCAGGCCCAGAGTTCACCTGGATGGAAAACCGAGCACAAGGAGCAGAAATCTCCAGGGAATCCGAGAAACCCCTGAAAATGCTGCTGGAATGTAACTGCCTTCCAGTATCTGCCCCAAATTTCAATCACCCTTGCCACACATACACCTAAATTCCACAAATCAGGACCCAGAATTTCTAGATTCCATTCCTGATAAATAAACATTTTGTTTTATTTTCCAACAATCAGTAAAGACATTTTCTCTGGTAGAATGTAACAAGTAGTGTTCTACAATGATCTGCTCTGGGGTTTTAGCTTTTCACCATCTTTATCAATGACTTGGATAATGGAATAGAGTTGTATACCAAGTTTGCAGATGACACTAATTTAGGAGGCACACTAAGTTGTGTAGATGTAAGCAGGAAGTTGCATAGGGACCTGGCCAGATTAACTGAGTGGGCAAAACTATGGCAAATGGAGTTAAATGTGGAGAACTGTGAAGTCACTCACTTTGGACCCAAGGAAGAAAAATCAGAATTTTCTAAATGGTGAGAAACTAGAAACTGCGGAAGACCAAAGGGATTTGGGAGCCCAGGTAAACAAATCATGAAAAACTAGTGGACACAAAGTAATCAAAATAGCTATTGGTTGGGGAGTGGGGGGGGGGGGGGGGGGGGGGGTGCAGGAGCACTGGGTGTGGTGGACAGATGAAATATTTGAGAGGATTCCTCATAATTATTCATCAGATCATTTCTATTCTCTGATCTGGAAACTCTGTGCATGGGTAATCTGATCGGAAGTTTAAAGTTCTTTGAGGGACTGATGGACTATAATATTGCACCCTGAACGCAAATGATTCATCAATTTCTTCCTTTACTCAGTCCTTCGTTTGCACTTTGTTGACATAAGTGAAAATTTGAAATGTCAGGCTCTGCATCATTCAAAGCATTTTTGAGGTGAGACATCAATGCTGGGAATGGTACACTTTCCACATTGTCCCATCAAACACACCCAGGGCAGGGAGTCTGCCAAAACCGCAAACATCTCACACTCCAATATCAGAGAATCGACACCATGCAAAGGATAAAAAGTCAAGTTTATTGTCACGCCAATAGCAAAAATCCCATCTAATACAATAAACACTTATAAATGCATTCTGGTAATTGCTTTGCAAAACAGGGAGATATTCACTCTGGGTAAAAGGTTGTCAATTTTAGCCACATCTGATTTCAGCACATGGTAGGAGCATTACATTCAGTTTCAGCAGTCCTGGGCTCTGGAAAAGCAAACAAAAATTAGCCAGAACTTGCATTGACTGGTCAATGACTACCTAGAAATGCATTTGGATATATTTCATGTGAGAATGGGGTTCTACTCTGTATGAGGCCTCTGCATGTACAGTCCTTCAATACGATGAATGGCCATGTGGGCAAGCTACTTGGAGACTGTGGTGACTGTAGAACCTGAATTCCAACAGAGGACTGTAGCTTTAGGAGGGAAGAACTTTTATGCTTAAGATGAGGAACCTCAGAATTGGGCAATTAATATAAATGTTCCTCTACATTATACCAAACCCAGGGCAGGTGCAACATGAGTTAGATTCAGAGTAAGGCTCCCTTTACACTCTCCCATCAAACACTCCTAGGGCAGGAACAGCACAGGTTTGATATCGAATAAAGCTCCCTCTAGACTGTCTCAAACACACTCAGGAAGGTGTGCAGATTTAGAGATGAGGATGATCACTGTTGACAGAAACAAAGACAATGCAGGTGTAAGTGCTGTTTATCGTAACGCACGGCCAGAGTACTGCTGCATCTTGCATCTCTCCACCAGACACAGCAGAGAACCCACATCCGAATAAAAAAAGGTCACTGATTACTTTTAGTTCTAACAACGATACAAGTATAACAGATCAGATTCAGACACTGTCACGCCTGAACCCAGAGGCCAAGGCCAGACCCCCAAAAAGGCTTCAGGCCTGATTCGTATTTTATGTGCGAGCTGCCTCACTCTCAGTGGCATAAAAAAGACCCATGGAGTTAGATCAGGCAGCAGGAGTGGGGCACAATCATGAGGACTCTCCTAACAGTGGTTAGGCCACAGCTGGAGTATTGCGTACAGTTCTGGTCACCACATTATAGGAAGGACATAATAGCTCTGAAGAGAGTACAGAGGAGGTTTACAAGAATGTTGCCAGGGCTTGCGCGATGAGGAAAGACTGGATCGGTTAGGGTTGTTTTCCTTAGAAAAGAGGAGGCGGAAGGGTGACTTAACTGAGGTGTATAAAATTGAGGGGCTTGGATAGAGTAGACAGGAAGAACCTGTGTCCCCTCACGGACAGGTCAATTACCAGGGGGCACAGATTTAAGGTGATTGGTAGAAGGATTAGAGGGGACATGAGCAAAAACCTTTTCAACCCCAGAGGATGGTGGGTGTCTGGAATTCAATGCCTGGATCAGTGATGGAGGCAGAAACCCTCAACTCATTTAAAAGACACCTGGACCTACACCTGAAGTGCTGTAACAGGTAAGGTTACAGACCAGGAGCTGGAAGGTGGGATTAGATTAGGCAGATAGCTTTTTCAGCCAGCACAGACACGATGGACTGAATGGCCTCTTTCTGTGCTGTAACTATTCTATGGTTCTACGGTTCTAGGACTGTACAGTTGTGGGGAGCAGTCTGCTTCTCCTTGCTCCAGAGGCAGTTTTATTTGGCCGCAAGGCATGGTGAAAAATCCTGTCTGAAGCCAGCTCCCCTCAACAAAAACAAATTTTCCAGCGGGGTCCTTCAACAAATATAAATGGGGACAGGTGTAACATGGGCTGCTGATTCGCTATCGCTTGTTAATGTTAAGAGGCCTAATGTCTGATTTTGTTGGCTGCCAACCATGTCAATTGGCCCAATGAATTTAGCATTGACCTAACATCTGTGCAGATTGCAAGTTCTCCCCTTGCTAAATTGGGATAGGTTGTGCCTGTGTTACACCAAACAATGGGCACAGTGCACATCAATTTCTACCACTCTATTTTCAAGACGTTTCCTGATGGAGACTCTCATTCCTGGTGGAACAACCCTTCCTTAAAAAATGAAGGGGATCCCTGATGGAAAGACTCCTTCTTTAAATGGGGGAGTGGGGGTTCCCTGATGGATAAACTCCCTCAGTAAAAGGCAGGAGGGCCCTGACAGACTCTATACAAAAGGGATCCTGCTGGTGAGATCCTCTGTAAAATGCATAGCAATTTCTACCCCTAGATCTGAGTTCCTCTCTTCAATCCTCTGAGATTCCCCCTTCCCATTCAGTGCCATTTGTATGAGCTACAAGAGCAGGTCAGAGGCTAGGAGTCCTATGGCGAATAACTCAGTTCCTGAATCCCCAAAGCTTGTCCACCATCTACAAGGCACAAGTCAGGAGTGTGATGGAATACTCTCCACTTGCCTGGATGGGTGCAGCTCCACCAACACTAAGCTCAACACCATCCAGGACAAATCTGCCCACTTGATTGGCACCCCATCTACAAACATTCATTCCCTCCACCAACACACAGTGGCAGCAGTGTGTACCACCTACAAGATGCACTGCAGCAACACACCAAAGCTCCTTTAAACAGCACCTTCCAAACCTGCGACCTCTACCAACTAGAAGGGCAAGGGCAGCAAATGCATGGGAACACCACCACCTGCAAGTTCCCCTCCAAGTCACACACCATCCTGGCTTGGAATTATATTGCCGTTCCTTCACTGTCGCTGGGTCAAAATCCTGGAACTCCCTTCCTAACAGCACTGTGGGTGTACCTACCCCACATGGACTGCAGCGGTTCAAGAAGGCAGCTCACCACCACCTTCTCAAGGGCAATTAGGGATGGGCAATAAATGCTGGCCTGCCTAGCGACGCCCACATCCCACGAATGAATAAAAAAAAAAGCTGGCCATCTTACCTTTATGATTCTCTTCCTTCCAGCAGTCCCTTCTGTCTGTGTTGTCTCCCTCCTGGTCTAGAAATCTGCATTTCCCAAAAACGCTCCCTGACTTCTGACATGCTCCTTGTTGCCATTCTGAGGTCTATTCTGTGAGCTCTTTCCCATGTGCCACATCCAAAAACAAATACCAGATCAGGATTCCCTGCCCACAATGAGTAACTGTTCTCAGAATAAAATGACAGTGTCCAGTCAGAACAAGTCAAGGAAGCAAGGAGCATCTCATGGAAGGGGAAGCATGTCAGGAGCAGGAAAACTGAGAATCACCAGAGTATCACACCCGAGTAGTGTGCTGACTGGCAGGTGAGTGAATGTACCTCCAGCCTTGACACTGAGTATATGTAACTGCCAGCAGTTCCAGTAGGGCTACAAGATGGTACACAGCTTCATATGTGTGAGTGTACTTGTAACTGTGTTTCAGTGTAGGTGTTCCTTTATGTAGTTGGATGTGCATATATCTGTCAGTATCTGACTATCAGCATGTGTGCAAAGGGTGTGTGAGTGGAAATGGATGAGTAACCGGTTGCGGGAGTAGCTGCATGGAGTGGTGTGCATGTGCATAGGTGTGTGTTAATGAGTGTGCATTAATCTGAGTGTGGCCGGTGTGGAGTTTGTAAGTTCTCCCTGTGTCTGCGTGGGTTTTCTCCAGGTGCTCCGGTTTCCTCCCACAAGCCAAAAGACTTGCAGGTTGGTAGGTAAATTGGCCATTGTAAATTGCCCCTAGTATAGGTAGGTGGGAAGGAAATATAGGGACAGGTGGGGATGTGGTAGGAATATGGGATTAATGTAGGATTAGTATAAATGGGTGGTTGATGGTCGGCACAGAATCGGTGGGCCAAAGGGCCTGTTTCAGTGCTGTATCTCTAAATAAATAAAATAAAATGATCAGTGTATAGGTGGGTTTGTGTTTGCATGTATATATGAATGCATTGATGGTATTGTATGTAGATGAGTGTGTAGGATCATTATGGGCATTTACATGTATGTAATGGCTGTGTGGGGGGGGGGTGTTTAGATTGTGTGTGTGTAGATGGAGGTGTCCATAGATGTATGTATGTGTGGAGAATGTGGGTATGTGTACATTGATGTGTATCTGTGCATAGATGGGTGTTTGTGCATATCTGTGCTTGTAGATGTGGGTATGGTGATGCATGTGTGCAGATAGATGATTCAGTGTGTATCAATTTGGTGAAAGACGCCCTTTGGTCTGCCTGAAACTTGCTGGTCTTCCAGCGCAAAGAGTTATCCACCACCGAATGTTGCAGACTGGCACATTCCAAGGTCCAGGACTACGTGCTGAGGGACGCACTAAAGCTTGGGGCAGCCGCAGCAAAGGCTCAATGGGGAAAGACCACAGTGTAAGGTTCCCCCACCAAGCTGAACTGAGGGGCTGGATCAATGGGAAACACCTCGAACTGTATCGTTAATATTCTGAATTGCTGTAAATGTAAAACTGTAATTGACATGACAATTGTGAAACGGAAGGGTTGGGAAGAAACTCATGACAGTATTGAAGGAAACTGATCTCCCTTGCAATGTTTGTATTTTTTGGTGCTGTTTGGAAACTGTTTGGCAATGTAATTTTTACAGATTTTTATGAATAAAGTATATTTTGGAAATAAAATTAAAAAAAAATTCAGTGTGTGTGTGTAAATGGATGTATGTATAGATCAGTGTATGAGGGATGGATGTGTGTGCATATGGGTGGGTGTGTGTATATACATATAGATGAGTGTAATTATGTGTGTATGGATGCAATTATGTGGATGTGTGTAGATGGGTGTATGTGAATGGGAGTGATGTGTATGAGTGGATGGGCATGCTCGACACAGCTGACCACACCACCCTCCTCCAATGTTTCTCTGTGTCCAGCTGTGTGGGACTCCCCTTGCCTGGCTCCATTCCTTTCAATCCAGCTGTCACCAGAAAATCTTCTGCAATGGCTTCTCTTCCTGCTCCTGCATCATTAACTCAGGTGTCCCCTAATCATGTATTCCTCGACTCCTCCTATTTCCCATCTATATGCTGGCCCTCAGCGACATCATCTGAAAACATGTCAGGTTCCAAATATATGCCAACCACACACAGTTTAACCTTAGCACCACTTCTCTCGACCCCTCCACTGCCTCTGACTTGTCATGCTACTTGTCTGACATCGAGTATTGGATCAGCAAATATTTCTTCCAATTAAATTTTGGAAGACTGAAGTCTTTGTCCTCGGACCCTGCCACAAACTCCATTCTCTGGTCACCAACTCCAACCCTGCCTGAAGCTGAACCAAATGGATCACACCACTGATGTCCTATTTGATCCTGAGCATAAGAAACAGGAGGAGACCATAGAGCCCATCAAGTCATGATTTAGTAAAATCATGGCTGAACTTTTACCTCATCTCTATTTTCCAATGTTATTCCCATATCGCTTGATTCCCTTTGTTCCCAAATATCTATCAATTTGAGTCTTGAATACACTGAGCACCCACAGCTCTCTGGGGTAGAGAATCCCAAAGATTCACAATCCTCTGTGAAGAAATTTCTCCTCATCTCAGGCCTAAATGGCTGACGTCATATCCTGAGACTATGATCCTTCGATTTAGACTCTCCTGCCAGGGGAAAGAGCCTCTTAGCATCTACCCTGTCAAGTCCTCTGAGAATTTTATTGGTTTCAAATGAGAGCATCTCATTCTTCCAAACTCGAGGGAATATTGGCCAAGTCTATTTAATCCCTCATAGGACAGCCCTTTTATCCCAGGAATCAGTCTAGTGAACCTTCACTGCATGCTCTCTAATGCAAATGCTCTTACATTCAAGTGTTTGTTACAGCCCCTGCAATATAATTAGTTACAAACTTTCTGCAGGTGAAATGTACTCAGTCCACACCTTTAGCCAATCTCTAAATGCCTACTTCCAACTCTGTAACATCACCCATCTCTAACCTCTGCCTCATCTTACCAATTGCTGAAACCCTCATTTATGCCTATCTCCATCTAGACTTGACTAATCCAATACTCTCCTGGCTGGCTGCCCACCTTGCACATGCAAAAACTTGAACTCATGAAAATCTGCTCCATGTATCCTACCTCACACCAATTTCTATTCACCCATCACTGTGTTTGCTGACCCATATTGGGTCCCAGTCTGGCAACACCTTGATTTAAAAATTCTCATCCTTGCATTCAAATCCCTCCATGGCCGCACCCTTCCCTCTCTAAGTTCTTCCAGCCTTACAGTCCTTCAAGATCTCTGTGCTCCACCAATTCTGGGCTCTTGCCTATCTTCAATTTTAATTGTTCCACCATTGGTAGTCGTGCTTTCAGCTGCCGAGGCCCTAAACTCTGGAATTTACTCCCTGAACCTTTCCTCTGCCACTCTACCTCGCTCTCTTCCTTTAAGATGCTCCTCAAAACCTAACTACCTTTTGGCCACTTGTCCTAATATCTCCTTATGTGGTTTGTGTCAAATTTTGTTTGATAACACTCCTCTGAAGCACCTTGGGATGTTGCGTAGAATAGACAGCACAGATAAAGGCCATTTGGTCCAACTGGTCCATGTCAGTGTTTGTTTCACGTGTGCCTCCTCCAACCTTATCAGCACAACTTTCTATTCCCTTCCCCCTCATGTGTTTATCTAGTTCCCCCTTAAATGCATCTAGCCTTGCTTTGGTTTTAAAAAATGCTCCTTAAAACTGACCTCCTGACCAAGCATTTGGTAATCTGTTCTATCTGCATATATGGCTCGGAGTCAAATTTTGTTTGATAATAAGTCTTGTGATATTTTAACCACATTAAATGCGCTATATAAACATAAGTTATATATGGATGGTTGTATGCGTGTGTGTGTAGTTTGGCATGTGAGTATATGCTTGTGTGTATGGGTGTGTCTAGTGTGCGTCTGCAGTTGTCTACGTGGAGGAAGGGATTAGTAACATTTCATTGTTAAAAGATCAATACATAATACAAATCACATGTTAACATCAAAAGATGAGACTCTAATATCAGAACATGCCGCAATAACCGCATAGCAGGCCCTGCGACAATAAGCATAGATAAAATATCATTAACAACCCGCCAGGCTCAGCGCTGACTATCCTTTAACAGTTTCAATTATGGCCTGCGATATTTTGAGCCTTGAGATATTCTCTAACAAAAGCAGCTTTGAATCTTGGGTCCTGCTGGCAAGGTTTAACATTAAATGAAATGCTAAAAAAACACTATTTAGATGGTGTACTGTATCTGGGTTTAGCTAATGATTAACAGGAAACAATAACAAATTTAATGTTGAAATGCAGCAGAAGTTAAAGACCGCATGGATATGAATACATCAATATATATATGTAAAAAACTACTCTTACCTGCAGCCTGGAGGGGAGAGAGAGTGGAAGGTTGACAGGGTAAACATCTCTGTGGGATCCGCCATCTTCTGACGCAAAAAAATAAGCCAAGGACACAAGAGGCTTTGCAATTGATGGGAGGAAAGAAAACAATCAGCTTCTAATTCAGGAAGAAACTGCAACCCAGGCTCTTAACAGGCATCAGGAGCTCCGATGGTGGGAAGAAATAAATAGCTTCTAATTTCTAAAGAGCCCAAATGTGGAACTATTTGATATGTTTTATATATAGTATACGAGGGACCAAAGAGCACTGCGGAGCTCCTGGACCCCGGCACTAACTCGGCTGCATCACCGCGGTGTCCCGGAACCGGCTGCCCTGCGCATTTGAGGCACTGGTTTGCGTCGAAAACTGATGTCCAGGGGTGTTTTGCTGTTGCAGAGAGCGAGGTTTTTTGGAGGCTACATAACCACAATGCAAAGCAGCTTAGCTCCTGCTGCACCCAGCTCGTCGCACGGACTGTGCAGAAGGATGCTGCAGATTAAGCGAGGGGGAGGGAGGGAACATTACACGTCACGGTGTGGCAGGGAGAAGGGAATTATTTTATTCCCCCCACCCCTACACACACAATTCCTTTGCAAATAACCCATGAGCTGCCGACTTTGCAACCGCAGAGATCCTCAACCGCAATCGCTGAGGACAGATGCAAAGCGGAAATTCGAACTGGGAGCTGTCCAAAGCCCCGAGGTTCTGAATCTCAACAGCTCCCGCGGTCATGGGGCGTGAACATTAACCTCAGCCACGCATGTGGCTTACATTTGAATACCGTGCATTTATATATCGCCTTTAACCTTCTGCAACCTAGTTATCAAACAAAATTTGACCCAAATCCACGTAAAGAGATGTTATGACAGGAGATCGAAAGCTTGGTCAAAGAATTGGCTTTTAAATGACTTGCATTTATGTAACATCTTTCAGGCCCCAGGACCTCCCGAAACACTTTACAGTCAATGGAGTACCTATGAAGTACCATCAAGGTTGTAATGTAGGTAAGCAGCAATTTAAAGATGGTGGAGAGGTACAGTGAGGGAATTACAGAGCTTGTAGTGATGCAATGACCTTTTTTTGTGAATTAGAAATCTTCAGCATGAACATGGAGAGAATTATTACATCCTGGTTGCCACCTGTTCAAGGCTTGTACCAAATAATCCCCACAAGAATAAGTCAGAAATCCTAGTGGTTCCATGGAATTAAACACTAATCAACATTAATTTGCTTTAAAAAAAAAGATTAGCAGCTCTCTGCGGTGCTGCTCAGTGACTCGTATGTTACACAAGCAGGTGAGGTGCCACTGGACTGGACGTGGGAGAAAGATGTGCATTGAAAGAATTCGGAAACCAGTTTGTAGGAGAGCTAATACAAAAGCAAAATACTGTGCATTCTGGAAATCTGAAATCTAACCAGAAAATATGGAAACACCCAGCCGGTCAGATAGCATCTGTGGAGAAAGAATTATTTGGTCTTGCACCATCATCCCTTTTGCAATTTAATTTCTCTTGCCTTCCACGCTAACAGAGACCTTCCCTTTTGTTCTTTGCCCCCTCCTTGCCTCTGTACTTGCTTGAAACCTATGTTTCTAACTACTTCCAGTTCTGATGAAAGGACATCAACCTGCAATGTTAATGCTATTTTTCTCTTTACAGATGCTGCCTGTCTTGCTGAGTATTTACAGCACTTTCTGTTTTCATTTGTTTAAAAATAGAAAAGAAAATTGTGCTGAATATAGACACCCATTAAAATAAAAAGGATAAATCTTCTCTCAAAAGCCCCATTGTACTTGATTTCAGGAATCAAGCCTGTGTTATGAGATTGCTTCTATTTTGTAAAATGTTAAGGACTTATATTTGAATTATGGACACTGATTCATCTTGAATCTTGAAGAGATTGCTGAACTTTTTTTTTTAAAGAAGTCAGCAGAAGGTTCCTGGATTTGACTAGTAAGCAAGTCTTACTGGAAGGCACCTGTCTGTGCATAATCACCCAGCAGGAGTTGTTTTTGACTTGGAGATATTTACAAATAAGTGATAGGCCAAGATTTATAGATGTCAGGAAGCTAGACTTTTGAACTGTTACAACAGACAGTTGTTTTTTGCCTGTCAGAACAGCTCAACTCACTCAAGAACAAATTCTGTATCCAGTGTGTCAGATTCCTATTTCCTCCTGTATTTGAAGAAACCCTGCATTTTCTAAGAAAACTTGTGGCTGCATTTCTCCTGTAAGATCTATTTGAAACCTCTGTAGCTGCAGCTCTTGGAAAGCCTACTGATCTTCAACACTGCCTGGAAAGAACTGTTCTAGGAAGATCCCATTGACAGCCATTGACATGCAGTTGGGACACCAAACCAAAACGAAGGACATCTTTCCAATTTTTTTTTTTGTTTTCAGGTATGATCATGTGTTCTGTCTAAATGGTTTTTCCTTTTTTTTTCCTGCACTTTAAACATAAATCCCTTTAATGTTTTTTTCCAGTTAATGTTTGTGTGTGTAATATTAAATATGCCTGGTTGTGTTTATTCTGGGCAAAAATAGAGTATATGATTGACTGTATCGCTAAGTGGGAAAATTTAAAGCTATGCTGTGTCCTGTGGAGAAGTGGGACTAGAATAAACAGTGCACTCCTCCCACCTCAGTTGTAGCATCTGAAATAATATTGAGAACAATGGTGTGTGCAGAAATCATAAGGTCAGGTCTATACATAGTCATAGAGTTATACAGCACAGAAACAAGCCCTTCAGCCCATCATGTCTTTGCAGGCCATTATGCACCTATGTATTCTAATCCCATTTTCCAGCACTTGGCCTGTAGCTTTGTATGCGGTGGCATTTCAAGTACTTATCTAAATACTACTTAAATGTTGTGAGGGTTCCTGCCTCTACCACCGCTTCAGGTAGTGTTCCAGATTCCAACCACCCTCTGGGTGAATTTTTTTCCCATCAAATCCCCTCTAAACCTCCTGCCCCTTACCTTAAATCTATGCCCCCAGTTAATGACCCCTCCACTAAGGATAGATAGGAAGAAACTTCTTCCCTATCAATGCCCCTCATAATTTTATTTACCCACCCAGCCTTCTCTGCCCTAAAGAAAACTGTCTCTCTTCCAAGCTGAAATGCTCCAGCCCAGGCAACATTCTGTTCAATCTCATCAGAACCCTCTCCAGTGCAATCATATCCTTTCTACAGTGTGAGGACCAAAACTGTACACAGTATTCCAGCTGTGGCCTAACTAGTCTTAGGTGATCTGCAAGGGGTGGGTGGGGTGGGCTTCGGTTTGGGTGGCATTATCCGGTATCCATACTGTTGGATGAGAAGGTCAGCTATTCGCAAAGGTGGGCACTGAGAGCCATCAGGGAGTCTGCTGGGAGAAGTAGCAAAAGCACATCTGCCAAGGCAGGGTCCTCTCTGCATCGACACTGCTCTGGAGGCCCAATGATCACCTGGCATGGATCTCATACACCCTGTCTTTTTGGACTCACATGGCATGATGCTGTGCCTCTGACGGAGGGAAGGCCGGGAGGCAGCTGTGTTAAATTCCAATGAGAACTGCAGCAACTGGCCATACCAAGCAGGGCCCACCTGTTCCAGAGTGTATTGGACTTGAATCAGCTACGTCCAAATGTCTGAGTAGCATTGTCAAAGACTACAGCTCTCCAGGGAGGCCATCATTGACCTATGCACCCTGCAAAAGGACGAGTTGTGGCCTATGGGATTAGGGGGTCATCCTATGCCATTGGCCTTGAAGATCACTGTGGCACTAAACTTTTATGGATCTGGCTCATTCCAAGGATCCACTGGGGCTAGGTATGGGGGCTTCCAGGCAGCAGTCGCCTCTGCATCAAGGAGGTAACCAATGCCCTCTGCAAGAGGGCTGGCCACTATGCACACTGCTGGACCGACCCTGAAAGGCAGGTCGAAATGGCTATTGGATTACAGGCAGTTGTTGGATTCCCCTGGGTGTAAGGTGTGATAGTTTGGACACATGGCCATCACGGCTCCAACGGACCAGCCAGACACCTTCATCAACAGGAAGGGTTTTCATTAAATTCAACATGCAACTAGTCTGCGATCACTGGAAGTGTTTCCTGCAAGTGTGTGCCTGCTTCCCGGGAAGCAGCCACGATGCCTACATACTTCAACATTTCAAGGTGCCACAGCTTTTCAGGCCCCCGCTCAGGAGCTACCCATTGAAGACTTGGCAACTACGCCTCTGAGGAACCCTTGCAATGCAGCAGAGGAGAGGTACACTTGCCATGGCTCCACCCAAGTGGCCATTGACCAGGCCACTGAAGATAAGATTCCATTGCTTAGATCAATCCGATGAAGTTCCAGTGAGGGTTTCGCATACTGCTGTGGTTTGCTATGCTCTACACAGTCTAGCACTGCAGAGGGGGGAGGCCTTGTATGACGAGGACATGACTGAAAGACACTCCGCCACCAATGAGGAAGAAACGGAGGAGGGAGATGAGCAAGCAGCACTGGATGTTGAAGCCCTTGCACTGGAAGCCAGGCAGATTGAGCGATGGGCCAAGGAGACAAGAGACAATGTCATACTTACCCACTTCCAGCCGCACTGGCCATTCAGAGTGAAAACAATGAAGACTCACCTCAATGCATGCAGTCTGTCACTTCCTATCTATTTGTGTTCCGTGCCAAGTGCCCAGCTGAACCATGCGCTACGACCCATGGGAGATCTTATTCAAATGAGGGCTGCTTGCATTGGCATCCACTAAAGGGAAAGGGTGAAGTCGGCTCACAATTAATGCATGATAGAATAATCATTTTTACATGGTGAAGGTTAACTGCTAGAACAAAAACACTTTATGATGCAGCACATCAAATTTAAACTCCAGTGAACTTCCACGTATCTCTATGCGGTTTTCTTTATACGTTTACATGTGCTTCTATAAGGTGTGAACCCATCACTAGCAGCTGGGCTGGAGTCAGGCTGCTGATCAGGCTGTCTCTTTTCCTATGATGACTTTGGCGACCATTCTCTGGCTGCCTGAGGGTTTCCTGCACTGGTGCAGGACTCTGCTGGAGCTGGGCTCACTGGTGGAAGAGCTGAGGAGCTGCCCTGAGGGGAGGCCCCAGAGCTGTGGTGGTCAGCCTTTCCTCCTCCCTTTCAAGGCTCACTTTGAACCTCCCTGCTCACCAGTGACGGATGAGTTGCTGGAGAAGACTCCAGCTGCCTCATCCTTCTCTTGCCTTTCCACTGCTGCATTGAGCTCATGACCAAGGCAATGGTGTGCACGTCTGCATAGAACTGTAGGATCTGGCTCTCCATGAAGATCACCACCTCTCAATGGAGGGGGCCATGCATTCACACGCCTGAGACATGGCAGCATTCATGGAATGGATGGACTCCTCCATCGTCTGCTCATGGCTGTGCAGAGACTCAGGCATCTCTACCAGATATTGCCTTATCTCTCCAACTCCAGCATGCCCTGGGCTGTCAACACCAGAGGCGCATCATTAACCTGAGGCTCAGCATAGGCCACCCGGTTCACCAATTGTCAGAGACCTCGGCTGCCTCAGCTAGCTGCTCGGGCACGTGTGGGCTGCTCTCTCCAGCTTATGACCCTGATTCTACAGCCGAGTGGAAACCCACTGAGGTGAAAGTATCTGTGCTGGTGGAAGTACAGGAGAGTTATGGGACAGTGCTTCCTCTGACTGCAGTTGCTCCTCAGAGGTTGATGGCTGTCACCCTTCTGCTTGAGTTCCTTGTGAATGCCAACCTGCCTGAGAGAACACAAACATGTATGGGTTAAGCTGTGCAGATCTCATCTTGCCAACCATACGTGATGTGGTCTTCAGAAGTGAACTGTATCTTGGGAATTCAATCCTCTCTTGCGTGGAAACTCCAGTCTCTCCATCCAATATGGAGTGGCCGCCCTTGGTCCCCACTGCTTCTAGTGCCTCCTCCTCTGCTGTGGTAAAGGGTTGAAATCTCAGATGCCTCCACTAGTCCAGGCAGTCTCCCTCCTGTTATGGGCCCTCTTGTCCTGCAAGTCGAAAGAGGGAGATAGTCCGACTTCACAGAGAAATCAACACGACAGTTCTGCTCATGTTCGCTTCTCGTCCCTGACTGCGGTATCCTATATAGCTCATGCTTCCGTCTGCTCTTAGTTAATGGGGGTGAGCTGAAAGACAGTGTGTGGCCGTGCATGTCATGGTGAGTGATCCTAAGCCCCTCTGCCAGCGCAGTTGTAGCCCACCCTACCCAGGTCCCACTTTTTCCTTTGTAGCCACTTGCAATCCCTAAAAAGGATAGAGCTATGGAGAAGTCACATTGGCAAAATGAAGGAGGTCATTGACCCTTTTGCGGCACTGTGTCCACGTTGGGGTGGTGGTGGGGTGGTGACCTCACAGTGCTGACCTCCTCAGCTATCTCCATCCATACTTGCTTGGTAAGGTAGAAGGGCCTCTTGTTGCCATTGCTGGGGAAGAGGTCCTCTCACCTTTCCTTTGCAGCCTGGAGGAGAATCTCGAGGGAGGCATCACTAAACCGTAGGGCCACCTTTTGTCTTGCCTCTGCCGTCCTGTGGGATCTCTCTCCAGGGGTGGGGAATCCAGAGTTACCACAACACCAGTCTCAAATGTAAAGAGCAAGCAGCAAATCAGACTAAGGCAGCAATGCAAGCAGGTCTGGCAGTGCTTTAAATATAGCGCCATCACCTGCTCCAAAGTCATCTGATGCCATATTTGGCGTCTCGCATCCCATCCTGCTGCATGATTGGCTGGGCCCCATGCCACCATTATTTAAAGTGGTCACCCGCTGCGTAATTGCTGACCGCCCATATGACGAGTGGGAATGGTGCCCACTTCTGGGTCCACCGCTTGGACCCACAGTGGTTCATTAAATTCAGTCCAAAGTCTGCATTGCTTTAATTTTATTTTTCATTACTGTACAAATCAATCTCCCATAACATTGCATGCGAGGATCAAAGTTGAATGCCATTTTCAGATGAAGTCTGGGAGAGGGATAATCAGGACACACAGGTGTAATTTTAAAAAAAAATTTTAGATTCTGTCCTTATTTTTCTATTCCTATTGTAAATTCTTACATACACATCTTTAATGGAACCTGCCTCATGTAAACTTGTTATGACTGTACAATTACATCATCCTGCAAGTGTTGAAGATGCAGTTTTCATTCATTCATGGGATGTGGGCATTGCTTAATTGCCTGTGAGAAGGCAGTGGTGAGCCGTCTTCTTGAACTGCTGTAGTGTATGTAGTGTAGGTACAACCCACAGTGCCATTATGAAGCAAGTTCCATGTTTTTGACCCAGTGACAGTGAAGGAAACGACTGCTCGGGTATGCAATTGAAACCCGACCCCGGCCCGACAGAACCAATTCCAACCTGAACCCGCCTCGGCCAGAGTCCTTTGATTTTTTTTTCCCCGCACCCGACCCGACCTGACTACCGGAATGAAGTTGATTATATCAAAAAGGTTGTGCTCTACCTTGGATGGAATGGAGACGTTCACTTGCTCACTGCAGACAAGTGCGGAGTCCGGATGCACGTTTCCCGTCTTGACATCCTGGCTGTTCAAATTTTGAAGCTTTTCCCTCCCTGAGCAAAAGGCAGCACTGTGTCTGACCCGACCCGAGTCTGAAGGCTGGATACAGAAGAGAGACCCAATCTGAACCTGACACATCATTGGATCTGGTTGGGTTAAGGTTAGATAGCTATGCTGTACAGTGAAGGAATGGTGATCTAGTTCCATGTCAGGGATGGTGTGTGTCTTGGAGGGAAACTTACAGGTGGTGGCATTTCCATGCACCATCTGCCCTTGTCCTTCTAGATGGTGGAGGTTGCAGGTTTGGAAGGTTCTGTCGAAAGAGGCTTGGCAAGTTGTTGCACTGCATCTTGTAGTTGGCACACACTTCTGCCAGTGTGTGCTGGTGGTGGAGGGAGTGGATGTTTATGTTGATGGATGGGGTGCCAATCAAGCGGCCTGTTTTGTTCTGGATGGCGTTGAACCTCCCGGGTGTTGTTGGAACCACACTCATGCAAGCAACTGGAGAATTCCATCGCACTCCTGACTTGTACCTTGTAGATAATGGGCTGGCTTTGGGGAGTCAGGTGAGTTACTTACTGCAGAATTCCAGCCCCTAACCTGCTCTTGTGCCATATAAATCCTGTTGCTACGTTCAGTTAAATTTCTGGTCGATGGTAATATTGTTGAATGTCAAAGGGAGATGGTTAAATTCTCTCTTGGTGATTGTCATTACCTGGTACTTGTGTGACGCAAATGTTACTTTATTATGTTTGTTATGAAAGTGACTGTTTCGTTAATTTTTTAAAAGGAATTTATAGTTAAGCTAAATAAATGCTTTAGCTCAAGTGACAGTGAGGGAGTTGGATTGGCAACAGTGTTGCTATTTGTCACCTGGCTCAGGTGAGGCTTAGAACAGAGGCCATGGCAACAGGGGCAGAAATTGACAAGCACACATTTTATTGGACAAGCCCAGTAGCAACAGAGAACATCTGGGTGGGCATAAAACTGTCAAGCTGGTTGTCAGTCAGTGCGTGTGTGTCATACCTTCTGGAATGAGACAAAAGTCAAGTGCTGCTAAAGTGTCAAAAAAGAACAGAAAAAGGAGAGAATTCCGAGGAAGAAGACAACCCAGCTTGTTTTCTTGCAATGCTCTAAAAGACTTGAAGTTTAGCATGCCAATTTGACTTGTTTCCTGCACTTTAAGATGGGCTGCTAAATTGCTTTTCAATGCCACCTGAAGAGTTAATTCTGGAAGAATCTTTAGCAGTTGCTTGGAGGTTGGATAGTGTTAGTTTGGTACAGTGTGTCTCATCAGCTGTTTTTTTTTCAAGGGTGGGCAAGTGATCTGCCCAAGTGTTATCTTTGTCTGTAAAAAAGAACTCTGATCTAAAAAAATTCCTTTCTTTTTTCGGTTAACTGGAATATATGTGTGTGTGTGAAGGGACTTAAGGCAAAGGGAACTTAAAAAAAAAATTTAATGTTGGATTTTTAAAAATTTGATGTGATATTATTTTTCACTTATTACTATTTTCTTTCATTGGATGTGGGCATCACTGGCAGATCAGCATTTGTTGCCCATCCCGAATTGCCTTTGAACTGAGTGGCTTGCTGGGCCGTTTCAAAGGGCAGTTAAGAGTGAACCATATTGCAAATGCCAATGCTGTAATAACCATATAAGTGCACTGCTTGCAAGTCGTAAGCAGAATTTGGGGTCAGCTTTTCTGTTCTCATTTAACAGTATAAATCTGCTGTTGGTCAAAACCATTGTAGTATTGTGTAATATGCTTGGGAGAAACAAGTGAATTTCAACTTCTCCACCGCTGGGGGTTTTCCTGATCTCATGTCTGGACTGTTGTAGACTAATTGGTGGAGGTTGATTTTAAAAAACATCTTTCATGGGATGTGGGTGTCACT
Source organism: Heterodontus francisci (assembly GCF_036365525.1). Taxonomy (NCBI): domain Eukaryota; kingdom Metazoa; phylum Chordata; class Chondrichthyes; order Heterodontiformes; family Heterodontidae; genus Heterodontus; species Heterodontus francisci. Next base: position 51,699,512 of record NC_090397.1, on the reverse strand, counting down.
GGCAAGGCCAGTATTTCTTGTCCATCCCTAATTGCCCTTGAGAAGGTGGTGGTGAGCCATCTTCTTGAACTGCTGCAGTCCATCTGGTGTGGGAACGCCCACAGTGCCGTTAGGAAGTTAAGACTTGTTTTTATAATAAACTTAATTCCATTGTTCAGTAAAGAAACCCAGTTAGTGTGTTCTATTCTGGAGAAAAATAGTGTATCCAATTGACTGTTTTCACATGTGGAAAAACTTTAAAGAATATGGTGTGACCTATGGAGAAGTGGGACTGAATTAACTGCACTCCTCCCGCTTTGGTCGCAACATGTTCCATTATAAACATGATCATAGGAATCTATAATGGGAAAAGTTGACAGGAAGCATGCACTGATGTAAAGTTTTAAAAATAAATTATAGTACTGGTTCTCAAACTGCAGTCCACAGAGACCTTCTGGGAGTCAGAGTCAGGGGCACTCTGCTCACAATGGCCATTAGTAATCAAGTGAGCAATGATCGCAGGCATTATCTGCTCGCCCTCTGCTCCTCCAGTACTTTCTGTGACCTCCCATGGTGCTCCTCTTCTCTCCGGGCTCCTGACAGACAGGCAGGTTCTGCAGAGCATCAGACACACCCATCTCACCAATATCCAGCAGCAAATATTTGATGCTTAAATGCATTATTAAAATAATACTGCACTTTCATATGAGCATTATATAGCTGGGGCCCTCATGATTATTAATCCATTTGAAGAGTGGTCCTTCAATGAAAAACGTTTGAGAATCACTATTGTCAATCTCTTCATGGTGTTGCATATGGGGAGTCAGAACCAAGTATAGGAAGAACTTTGGTACATCACCAGTCAATATCTTGTGGTACTGGATATGGTAGGTTGCAATGTACAGTTTCTGTCTCTTACTATCTGCATTAGTAAAAAGCACATAATTGGTAGCTGCTAAAAATCATAAGCACAACAGTAAGTGCTGGAAACATTCAAGTTAAATTGGAATATTCCCTCTGAGTAGGTTGAGTTGAAAGCATTCAATAAACACTTTTTTTGTCAGGTGCAACAGCAAATATTCAAGGCTTTTACTGGAAAAGCAAAGCATTTTTGAATAGATAAAATGTTTTATGCCATCATAACTAATTGAGTTTTTTGAAAGGGGGATAAGTTAGTTGGAAAGCGGGGATTGGAGAAAGGGCAGTTAATCCCTCCTTGTCCTGTTTGCAACCTTTGACATGGTTGACCACACCATGCTCCCCCAAAGTCTCCTCACTGTGGTCTAGGCCCTAAGCTCTGAAATTCCCTCCCTAAATCTCTCCACCTCTCTCCTCTTTTGTGACACTCCTTCAAAAACTACCTTTAATCAGCATTTGGGCACCTCCCCTAATATCTCCTTACGTAGCATGGTGTGAAATTTTACTTATCATTCTCCTATGATGTATCTTGGTACATTTTATGTTAAAGGTACTGTATAAATACAAGTTGTTGTGAAGGAGTATTAAAGACGTAGAGCTGCCAGGGCTAACAAAATGGAAGAGACTCGATGGGCTGAATGGCTAACCGCTATTCATACATGCATTTATTCAATTGATGATTATGTTGAGATATTTGTACTTCACCATATGGTTGATTTCAGCAGTAGTGACATCTGTAGGGAAACAGTGTGGCTCAAGCTTTCACCAATGCTACTGTGCCGAGGGGACAGGTGGATTCAATTAACACCTCACCATAGCAATAAGGCCAAGATAGGGAAATGTGTGGTGATCTGAATTCATGCCTGTTAAATCTAACTTTGGGTATGGCCACACAGGTATCAAGAGCCTTCTGCGTACTTCATCCGTGGGCATTCATCATATGCAAGCTTCAGCCATGCATGCCGGCAGGATATTTGACAGTGGTAGGAATCACAAGCATGGCAAGCATTGATATTTTCCAGCAGGAATAACTGAATAGTCCTGCCCCTCTCTCACTAACCAAGGATAATCGAGGACAATTGTAGCACCATTATTATTGCATCAGACTGGAGATCAGATTTGGAATCTTCCCACCTGTGAGGTTTGATACTATACCATGCAGTAAACATTTATTAGATTTAGCTACTTCAGCCATTTTATGAAATGCCAAATTGTGGATCATGTTTTGAACTTGGGTCTCCAGTAGCCAGTGGTAACTGCTTTTCACACCTTTCCTCTGTAGCATTGTTCTGTGCCAATGTCCATACTGGTTGACCCACTGTCCCATCTCTTCTCAAGCTACTTGTTAGCAAAAGAGAAGTCCACATAAGCCCCAGTTACGAGGTGTTCTTTCTTTATCTCCAGCTCACCCATCAGCTTCTGGGCTATAGCTTCTCCTTCTTCCAAGCTTTGGTCTTCACCAAGAACCACCTTGAAGAAAATAGAGCATTTTAAAAATAGGATCAAGCTCTCACCACACAAATGCAAGTTTTTAATAGACCAAAGCTATTCCCATTGAATACAATTCCAATGGATGAGACCCCATCCTATTCACACCACTGAATAATCTATTTCCCATTCTTTTGCAAATAATTCTCACGTTGACGTGAAAAGTGTATGTCACCGACACCATCTCCCATCTGTCCATAACACTGAACATGAACTAAGGCCAGACTTAGTGAGTGGGCAAGAATGTGGCAGATGGAATATAATGTGAAAAAATGTGAGGTTATCCACTTTGGTTGGAGGAATAGATGTGCAGAGTATTTCTTAAATGGTAAGCGATTAGAAAGTGCAGGTGTACAAAGGGACCTGGGTGTCCTTGTCAATAAGTCACTGAAAGCTAACATGCAGGTGCAGCAAGCAATTAAGAAGGCTAATGATATGTTGGCCTTTATCGTAAGAGGAGGAGTGAAGTCTTGCTTCAATTGTATAGAACCTTGGTTAGACTCCACCTGGAGTACTGTGTGCAGTTTTGGGCCCCTTACCTTAGGAGGGATATTATTGCTATAGAGGGAGTGTGACGAAGGTTCACCAGACTTGTTCCCGGGATGGCGGGACTGTCCTACGAAGAGAGATTGGGGCAACTGGGCTTGTATTCTCTAGAATTTTGAAGAATGAGAGGTGATCTCATTAAAACCTACAAAATGTTTAAAGGGATAGACAGGGTAGATGCAGCTAAGCTGTTTCCCCTGGTTGGGGAGTCTAGAACCACGGGACACAATTTCAAAATAAGGGGGAAGCCACTTAGGACAGAGATGAGGAAAAATTTCTCTACCTCAGAGGGCTGTGGAAGCTCAGTCATTGAGCATGTTTAAAGCAGAGATTGACAGATTTCTAAATACAAGTGACATAAGGGGATATGAGGATAGTGTCGGGAAAAGGCATTGAAGTGGATGATCAGCCATGATCATATTGAAAGGCAGAGCTGGCTCGATGGGCTAAATGGCCTAATCCTATGTTCCCAAACACAAGGAGAACTTCACCAAATCTTGTGCATTAGGACTAACATTGCTTGGAGTTTCCCAGTGCAACATACATTTCCAAAAATTGAACTGAGCCTATACATACCTGAAAATTCCAAGTTCGATCAGCTAATCTCAGCCAGGTTTCAGTAAGGGTGCTAAGGAGAGGAAAGAATAATGAGGGAGGGTTCTAACTGATCACTATCCTGATGGTGTCTCACCTCCAACTCCATGAAGTTCCCTAACCCTTCCACTTGATCCACATGAACTCGTGTTTGCCCAACCATAAACAACCAACGCTTTTTCTTCACCACACCTTTTACTCCCAGAGCGTCAGACAGTAATTTCTAAACAGAGAGAAACTTACAATTAAAATAGAAAAGCAAAATACTGCACATGTTGGAAATCTGAAACAAACATAAAATGCTGGAAATACTCCAGTTAGGCAGCATGTTTGGAGCAAGAAAAATTGTTAATGTTTTGGGTCAATGTATTTTCAACCAAAGTGATTCCTGACAATGCAGCGGCCCACTGACGCCATCACGCAGCACCAATGTCATTGTGTATCTGCTTCTGGTCCATCTTCGCACATATGTGATAAAGCGTCATCGGGTATCCAGCCCCGCACTCGGCTGGAGGAAGCGGCTGAATGGGACACTATGAGGCTGGAGCTCGATCCCTACTACTAGCTCCCCCCCCAACTCAGCTACTCATTCCCGCCCCACTGGCTGCTTCCATCCCCCTCCCCCTTGGCAACTCGCTCCAGGCCATGATGCTTCTCCCCACCCCTCGCTCTAGATCTTGCTGCTGGTCCCCACTCCCCTGGCCGACTGTTCCTTGCTTTGCCCCACCTCGCTCTCTGGCACTTGCTACCCCCCCCCCCCCCCCCTCCAGCCTCTAGGCCGCGCCATTTCCCTGCTCTCGGCCACTCGCTCCTATGTCGCCCCATCACCCCTTGCTACCTTGGGCGGCGCATGGAGAACGATCAAAAGTGGGAGCAAGCGGCACAGCCACTGGCTGGAAGACCAGGGCGCGGGGGGAGAGAAAACAATCAGCCACGGAAGTGGGGGAGGAGCAGTGTGTTCTGGAGCGAGTGGCCGGTGGGGGAGAAAGCGAGTTGCCGAGGGGGAAAAGCAGCCAGTGGGGTGGGAGCTAGTAGCTACGTTCAGGTGAAATCAATCCTGGTCAGTCATAAAAACGAATCACAATAATGAATTGGCAGCACATTTTATACTCTGCCTGATTTTCATTTCCATCGATGGGAGTGTCAATTAACTATCTTCCAATGGAAATTCCATCATAAAATTCCTTTTATATTTAATAGGGTTACTGGAATATTAAATGGGACTGAGGATGACAAAATATCTTCTATAACTACATAGTAGCATATTAACGGGTTTCCATCCAACTTAAATGTAAGGTTAGTTTGCTAAAACGATCCAGCCATAAACATTTCCTATGATAAATCGAGCAGCGCCATCTTTAATCCTGGCAGCTGTCTGAATGTCTGAGGTTCCAGTTGAACAACCTGCATTTGCGCATATGCAAGTACTGCACCACCTTGTGGTTGTTGCTAACAAACAGCCATTTTCAACAGAAGTGGAAAAAGCAATTATCGAGGCAGGGAAAGCGGGAGAGGAGGAAAGAACAAAAAGGAAGGTCAGTGATAGGACTAAAAGCAGGAAAGATTATATGACAAAAAGAGTCGACAGTGCAAGGCAAAATGGGATGGTAATGGGACAAATAACTAAACAAAAGATGGGTCTATAGGACGTGTAAATGATAATAGCAGAATCATCAACAGCTGCTGTCCAAAAAAAAAAGGAGTGATGGTTATATGAAATTGTTGAACTCAATGTTGAGTTCAGAGGCTGTAAAGTGCCAAATCACAAGAATAGGTGCTGTTCCTCATGCTTATGTTGAGCTTCATTAGAACAGTGTAGGATACCAAGCACAGGGAGCTCAGAGTGAGTGTGGGGCAGGGAAGTTAAAGTGACGGGCAACCGGAAGTTCAGGGATATGCTTGTGGACTGAATGAAGGTGTGTATTCTGCAAAGTGATCACCCACTTTGCATTTGGTCTTCCCAGTACAGAGGAAATCCACAGTGAGCAGTGAATACAGCTAACTAAATTGAATAATTAATGCAGTTCTTCCTATCTGAGTGCAGCAATTATGTGTGTTTCAGGGCTTTCCACTTCATTAGGAGCGCAGGATCTCAAGTACTCTCTTCAGTGAGCAGTTCCTGTTTGCAGTGCAACCTAGAGAAAGTTTGACGCAAAAGAATATTTAAAGCTTGAGTTACACCACTGCACACAGAACTGATGCCTATACCCATTGGAGTTTAGAAGAAATGAGAGGTGATCTTATTGAAACATACAAAAGACCCTGAGGGGACTTGACAGGGTGGCTGCTGAGAGGATGCTTCCCTTGAGAGGAATCTTGAAGTAGGGGACAGTTTAAAAAATTAGGGGTCTCCAATTTAACATGGAGATGAGGAGAATTTTTTTGTCTCAGGATTGTTAGTCTGTGGAATTCTCTTTCACAAAGAGCAATGGAGGCTGGGTCATTGAATATATTCAAGGCAGAGTTTGATTGATTTTTGAACGACAAGGGAGTTAAGAGTTATGGAGGGCAGACAGGAAAGTGAAATTGAGGCCACCAATCAGATCAACCATGATTTTATCAAATGGAAGAGTAGGCATGAAGGGCCAAATGGCCTACTGATGCTTCTACTGTGTTCTGCAAAGGTTTAAAGGGCCGAATGAGCTATGCATGAGGAAAGGTTACTACTCTTATCCAGCACATTCACTAACCCCATATACATTTATAACACTGAGCTTCATTTATTGCAGCACAACAGAGTCTTATTAGATTTCTGAAAGTATTTAGCCTATCACCTTATCCTTTATTCCCAGTGTGGGATTCCTGAACACAACTACTTACATGATTGATTAAGCATGAGAGGGTCAATTTTCCAAAAACACATATCTGGTGTGTAGCTTCACCACAGAACACACTGGCAAATATCACAGGTGCACTCCGTGATTTTCTATCTATTGGCAGAAAATCATAAGCAAGCATGTTTGTGACTTCCTGATGTGCGCTCTCGGTGAGTTTCTACATCAGACTGTGTAATGATGAATGTTATTGCTAGTCTGATGTACAATCTGGATGGGATCTCTGTCATTTTTAAAATCAACTGTACAACCATGAGCAACTCTACGAACAATGACACTCAGGAAGCTCCAGTACAATGCATCTATTATAACCCTACTGCTATTAAGCTTAGTCTCTGTATCATGAACAGGATATGTGGTTACGGCCTGCTTTGACTTTTATCACTGCTTATCTCTGCAAGAGTTGATTGAGCTGGAGTGTCTTTCATTTCTAAAGACAAGTAGTTTAAATATCAATCTAGAAAAATGGAACACAAAAGGTACAGCAGTAGTGGATAACAGTGAGAATGTTTAAATAATATTAAAGTGGGGACATTGTTTTTAGGTTGTTTTGAAGTTAAGCAGGAGTAACTTTTAGCTGCAGCAAATCCATTTTATACCTGACTTCATTTGTTTTCTCAATGATTTAAGGAATATTGAACTTTGCTAATGATACTAAGTCAGGCCCCATAGCAAAGTATGAGGAACAACTAGAAAAGTTAGTAAACTAGGCAGATGCAGTTCAATGGAGTAAAATATGCATAAGTATATTTGGGGTGTGGGGGAGGAAATACCTAAAATGGTAATTTGCTTAACAAGATAATGGAATGGAGAGATCAAGGGAGAAGATACATAGATCTTTAAAGGTGCAAGTGTAGGTAGAAAAGGCAAATGGTGATTGGGGTTTTATGTATAGAGATAGTGAATATGAAAGCATGCAACAGTTGAATATGTACAAGGCATTAGATAGGTCCAAATCAGATTACTGCAGGCACTCTAGACACCCACTTTTAGGAAGCATAATAGAACCATGAAAAAGGTGCAGCAAAGATTCACTAGAATATCAAGATGAGAAGTTATCAATTAAGAAAGGCTCAAAATGGGATCATTTTATTTAAATTTAGAAAGTCAAAACGGACATTGGTTTTCAAAATTAAGAAGGGCTGTTTGCACTGTGGTAGTAAAGCATAGAATCAGGATTACCATAAAGGGACAGTTAAGAGACCTTTCCATGCATGGAATACTTTACCATAAAAAGGAGCAAATGAAGCAGACACTGTATCACTTTAACAAGAATGGAGTTGTCCACGACCGAATGTTGCAGACTGGCACATTCCAAGGTCCAGGACTACGTGCTGAGGGATGCACTAAAGCTTGGGGCAGCCGCAGCAAAGGCTCAATGGGGAAAGACCACTGTGTAAGGTCCCCCCACCAAGCTGAACTGAGGGGCTGGATCCATGGGAAACCCCTCGAACTGTATCGGAAAAATTTTCATTTGCTGTAAAATGTAAAAATGTTAATGGCATGACAAATGAAATGGAAGGGTTGTGAGGCAACTCATGATTGTATTGAAGGAAACTGATCTCCTTTGCACTGTTTGTATTTTTTGACTTGGTGCTGTTTGAAACTGTTTGGTAATGTATTTTTTACAGGTTTTTTTTTTTTAAAAACAGATTTTTATGAAGTACATTTTGGAATTAATAAAAAAAAAACAAGAATCTACTAAGTGTGAAAAGGAATATAAAAGTAGTAACAGGTTTGGAAATGGAACAGATTAGATAGCTCCAATTGAACAGCTGGAGCCATGCACATGCACCACTCCCCTTGTACTGTTGTTGCTACAATTCATCCATCAAAAGCACAAAGATTTTCTAAACAAATAAAAGCCCTACCAATATTGATTGACTTTAATGTTGGCTCAGTACAGCTCCCAGCACATGGAATCCATAATGACGATACAGGAAACAGACATCAAGATCTCAGACTAAATGTGGAGTCATTCAAAAAGACTAATACCCACCATGAGTCCATCTGGATCCGCTGTGGGGGATATTGAATAGTGAGAGAGCTTGGGTCCGTCCATATCAGCACGCTGATAGAATATGAGATGGCCATCTCCATTCTGGAAAAAAATTGTAAATAAGTAGTAAGGGAGAAAGTGACAAAGAAACAAAAAGATAGACTTTTTCAATACATATCACATCTCAAAAATTACATATACAATGAATTATTTTAAAGTTCAGTGACTGCTGCTGCATTGGTCCAAACAGGAGCCTGAATTCCAGATAAGGCTAAAGCGATCGTCCTTGACTGTATGATACTACATGTACTATTTATAGGATGCACCGCAACAACTTGCCAAGGATTCTTTGATAGCGCTTTCCAAATCTGCGACCTCCACTGCCTAGAAGGACAAAGGCAACAAGTGCGTGGGAACATCATCACCTCTAAGTCACACCACCCTGACTTGGACATATATCACCATTCTTTCATCACTGCTGGGTGAAAGTCCTGGAACTCCCTACCCAATAGTATTGTGGGTGTATGTACATTCACAGCCTGCAACTGTGCTCACCACCATTTTCTGAAGGGCAACAATTACCAGCCTGGCTAGCGATGTCCATAGCCAGAGAATGACTTAAAAAGAAAATCCTCCTGCTAGTCGTGATGTAGTGGGAGGATATATAAATATGGAGATCAGGGAAGTGTGTAGCAAAAATAATGTGACAATAAAAGGAGATATTAATTTTCAGACAGACTGGGAGAAGCAGAACAGCTCAAGCTGCAAAGGTAATGAATTTCGTGAATAGCACTTAGGGCTTTTTAAAAAAAAAACGTTTTAAATCGACAAGGGAACAGGCCATACTGGACACAGTGATGAGTGACACACAGAATTATTTAACGTTCTGACAGTAAGGGAGCATTTTATAAATAGTTAACCATAATATGATTCATGATTGAATTTGATGCTAGATTTGAAAGGGAGAGTCGTAAATCAAGATTTAAAATTTAAGTAAGGTAAACTTCGAAAGGATGAGAAACAAACTGATTACAGTAAACAGAGTTAACGGTTGATGGGTAAACCTGGTCAGTAGGATTATCAAAAGCATTTGGTACCATTCAAAACCAGTACATATTCCTAAAAGGTTCCACTTGTGTGGTTAGGCAACCATGGCTAACAAATGAGCTTAAAGACAATATCAAGTGAAAAGAAAAAGGTCTGCACAAATGCAGAGCAAATTGGAAATCCAGCAGAGTGGAAAAGCTATAAAAAGCAACAAAAAAGTAACTAGGTCCAAAAAGAGATTACTGGCGGTCAAACCATCCAAACATTATGGCCCAGACTGGGACTCGCCAGCACAGGATTGCCGAAATGCTCAGGCCATACCTACTGGAGGGTCTGCACAAATCTCCTCCCGGAACCCCCCACCCAGTCACCACGTAGAGGCCAGGACACCCTTTTGCAATCTTACTCACCTTCAGATTGCGCAGTTTAAGGCGTCCTTTCAACACATTGAAGAAGGTATCTTCCTGTAACATTAGAGTTCCCTCCGATTTGCTTAGTCTTTTAGCATTTTCTATCATCTGATCCCAGTCATGAACTACAGCTTTGATCTCCACATTGCGAGGCATCATCAACTGAAACATGAGACATAAACCTGAGTGCAAAAGCCACCACAAGGAGGAAATTTTACAAATCGAATCGACATTCATCCCTAGCTGAGAGCACACATGTCTGGTGCTGAATTATACCACCAAGGAAGGCCCCAGGTTCAGAGCCTACTCTGTGCTGTTGATCTCAACCTGAGGGATAGTTAACAGACTACAATTTCCCTCAGAGCTCCTGCTGCTCATCACTATCCAAACTTTATCATTTGGAATGGCCACATGGATGACATACTCAAAATAAGGGGGAGGCTATTTAAGACTGAGATGAGGAGACATATCTTCACTGAGGGTGGCAAATCTTTGGAATTCTCTACCCCAGAGGGCTGTGGAAGCTCAATCATTGAGCATGTTCAAGACAGAAAGAGATTTCTGGATACTAATGACATCCAGGGATATGTGGATAGCGCAGGAAAGTGGCATTGAGGTAGATGATCAGCCAAGATCTAACTGAATGGTACAGCAGGTGAGATGGGCTGAATATCCTGCTCCTATTTTCCTATACCGTAGAAGGTCCGTGTATGGTGTCTTTTAGAGTGGGAGGCCTATTGCACAGCAGGCCCCACACTATCTTGGTGGGGAATTGCCTAGTTTCAATGATCAGGAGGGCCTGTATAATTGAGGACAGCCCCTGCTGCAACCTTTCGTCTATTTGCAGACATCAGCCAATTCACGATTGAAGGATTTTGTTGTGGTAGGTCTTAATGAATGGTGGCCCTTGCTCACCATGTCACAGAGTGCTGTAAAGTACGTTTATGGCGGCTTTGAATGGTGCAGAGAAAGGCTGTCCAACCTTTTTGCGTGCATTTTTGTGAACATGCTTTAAATGAGACTAACTTATTAATTTACTTTCTCATCACTATGTTGAGCCCTGATTTAGTGAGATACTTGGCATTGTTTTTGCTTGCACAAGTTGTCAATGTCAGCCGCACACTTGATGTGGCAATGCGGAGTATTCCAGATAATGTCCATCTGTCAAGAGTGACCTTGATTTGTCGCTTTTCATTTTTGAAAAAACCTGTTCGCAGCAATATGTGCTGCCAAACAGTGCAATGAAGCGAAGTGCATGTTTTGATAGATTTGGATAAGACACTGAGAGAACATATCAACCATAAAATGCCAGGAGGCTATGTTTCTGTGAAAGCTCTCCATGTCATTGTCATTTTGGGTCTCAATTAGTTCCATTCGGAACATGTCATGACAACAGTGGCATCTGTTCCAAATGGATCTGCGAACAACTTCAATTCATTGCAGTGTTCCCTGAAATCTGCAAACCTTTGTTTGAATTCATCTCTCAAGTTGCTGATCTGAGCAGAATACCTTTTCAAGGTTCACAGTCTCAGCATGCCTTGTTGATAGCATTGTGAAATGCACAACTTTCTTCATAATCATCTGTTTCTAAAACAATTCAAACTTCTGAATGAATGCTCATACAGTTTGTTGACAAATTGATCCTTTCCTTGCAGTTTCACATTCAAGTGTGCAAGATACTTTGTGATGTCAACTAGGAATGCCAAGTCATTCAACCACTCATCATCGTCCATGAAGCTTACATCTTTCCCTTTGTCATGAAGGTCTTCTTTCTTCACACAGTGACCAGAATCTAGCTAGGGTGGCCATCCTGTTGAGCCAGCAATCACAGCTGAAGTAAATGATATCATCTTGATCTGATCCTACCTCTGCAAAAAAGGCTTGAAACTGTCAGTGATTGAGCCCCTTGGACCTTATGAAATTGAACCTTTTCCATCACATGTTTCATCTCTAGGGTCTTTGCACACAGCTGTTCTTGATGAATGATGCAGTGATGTGTGATGACTTCATGAGGCATTGATTTGAGCATTAGACAGATGAATCCATTGTCCTTGGCTATCATTGCAGGGGCTCCATCAGTTGTTATAACCACAAAGTTTATCCTCTGGAAGACTGAATTTCACCAAGACACGTTTTACTTCATCGAAAATGTTTTGCCCCGTTGTTGTGCATTTCATTGGACACAAGTTGAGCAGTTCCTCAACTACTTCTAAGGTTTCAGTGACTCCTAGTATAAAGATTGCCAGCTGAGCTGTACCACTCACATTTGTCCTTTTATCGAACCCTAAATTGTAAAATCGACAGGTATTGAGTTTTTGATCAGAGAATTTTGAACGTTGGATGCTAGGTTGTCTACTCTTCTAGCGATGGTCTGATGTGAAATGCTGGTTTTCTCAGGACATGCCACAGATGTAAATATACCCAAGCAGTCTTTCACAAATTCCCCATCAGACAACAGTTTGCCTCTCTTGACTATTGCTTCGGCTATCAAAAAACTGATCTTGGTTGCTGCCTCTGAACTCTGGTTTGCAGCTTTGAAGAAAGATTGTTGCTTGATAATGTTTTATTTCAGCAAGTTCACTCAATCGATTCTCACCTGAACGGTGAGGCTGTCAAATTTGGTAGCGTGTTTTGTAGAATATCGCATGATATTGTATTTCTTGAAAATAGCAATCTTCTCTTGACATATCAGACACAATACGCACCCAATGTGCTCGAAAACAAAAAATCATTGGTCCATAAGCTTTTGAATGCTCGACATTCAGCATCAATTTTCCTTTTCTTGCTGTATTCATAAGCTGCCATCTTTGCTTCAATAATGTCACATTTGGAAGCAGCCGTGATGAAATAAAGAATGCACTGGAGAAATTATGAAATGAAAACTGAAAAACTATGGCACTTGACCATCCAACAAAATGGATGAAGAGGCCAGGTGATACATTCTTCCCTGCACTGAAAATACAAATGTCTGTCTGGTGAAGATGAAACTTGTTAATCTTGTCTGAATTAGTTTTGGGGAGAACCCATTGAAATTGAAAGGAGCCCATTACATATTGATGACTCTTATCTATAGAAATGAACTAACAAAAATCTTTTGCAGACAAACAGTCATGACCATGGCCAAGGTCACCACAATGGGTGTGAAGAACACTTCATCGAAAATGGACAACAATCAGAGGCCATCATGCAACGATGGCTCCTATATCCTGGAGCATCGAATGCTCACCACAGGGGAATGAAGCCTCAATCACCTGAGTAAAACTCAAACTTGGGGTTTTTTCCCCTTAAAAAGGTAGTCTTCGGGAGAGAGAGAGGGAAATCAGCCAAAGAGGACATCAAAAACCACATTCCAGCAAAAGGCTGAAAGATCGGTCCAGCTAAGCAAGAAGCCTCGCTGCTGATACTATACTTCAACTTTCTGCAGCTAAGAAATTTGAAGGGTGACTTTTTAAAAAAAAAACTCCCCCCCCCTGCAAAAGTAAACCAATAAATTCCATCACTGTGTCCAGACTGAAGTTTTAGCCACTAGAAATCTATAACATCTCAGCAAGTTCAAGACTGCAAACATCCAGGCCTGCACCTTTGAAAAGACTTCCCTCTGGGAAATATTCAACAAGTTTCTGGAAACCACGATCTCTTAAACCACTTGGAGCTTTAATTGCATTTTACCCTTTTCCTTCTATCTATCTATCTTTATGTGTGCGAATGTGTGAGCGGGTGAAGGTTACGAGAAATTTGGGTTTTACTGTTTAAATAAAAAAATGTAACCTTCCATTTTTTATAAATCCACAAGAAAAGCTGTCGCTGTTGTTTTGTTGCCAAACAGAACACACAGGCTAAAAATTAAAAAAAAAAATACTGCCCATGCTCAGTAGAAAATCAAAAGTGGAAGTCGCCAATACCATTTCCCCAGCTGTCCGTAACAACAAGTATTATGGATAAACACTGTTCAAGATAGATATCAGTACATACTGATACTTGAAATTAAGAACTTAGAAGGCAATAGAGTGAAAAAAACAACTGGGTTCAAAAAGGAAGAGTCTGAACTCACTTGGCTTGCATTTTTCACTACCAGTCAGCACAATTTATCAAGGATTGGCAAGCCAGATTCTGGCCCATGGGCCATATGTTGGACAACCCTGATGTACAGACTACCTCACCCCACACGAACGCTCTGGTCCGTTACTGCTCATTTGTCAGGAGAGATCCTGCTTATTTTGCAGCTAGTCTCCATATCTGGATATCTCCATACCCACCAACACAACTGGCAGCGGCAGATCACCCCAACATGGATGGCATATCAAAACTGCATCAAATAGTAGATGAAATGGGAACTCCAAACAGGAAGAAAAAAATGGGCACTCAGTTCCTCAAGTCCAGTCATTCCACAACCCAAGATAATAATATTCTATCATGGACTCTGCCCAACTATTTAATCTTCCATAGCTCATGAAGAATCATACAACACTGAAGGAGGCTATTTGGCCCATTGTGCCTATGCCAGCTCTTTACAAGAGCTATCCAATTAGTCGAATATACATACGAACATACAAATTAGGAGCAGGAGTAGGCCACTCGACTCCTCTAGCCTGCTCCGCCATTCAATAAGTTCACGGCTGAACTGATTACTTCACATTTCCACCTACCCCCAATAATCTTCCACCCCCTTGTTTATTAAGAATCTATCTATGTCTGCCTTAAAAATATTCAAAGACTCTGCTTCCACTGCCTTTTGAGGAAGAGAATTCCAAAGACTCAAGATCCTGTAAGAGAAAAAAATTCTCATCTTACATGGGCAACCCCTTAGTTTTAAACAGTGACCCCGGGTTCAAGATTCCCCCACAATAGAAACATTCTTTCCACATCCACTCTGTCAAGACCGCTCAGGATCCCAAGCTAAAGCAAAATACTGCGGATGCTGGAAATCTGAAATAAAAACAAGAAATTCTGGAAATACTCAGCAGGACTGGCAGCATCTGTGGAGAGAGAAGCAGAGTTAATGTTTCAGGTCAGTGACCCTTCTTCAGAACTGGCAAATATTAGAAATGTCAAAGGTTATAAGTAAGTAAAGCGGGGGTGGGGCAAGAGATAACAAAGGAGAAGATGTAGATAGGACAAGGTCACAGAATAGCTGACCAAAAGGTCATGGAGCAAAGGCAAACAATATGTTAATGGTGTATTGAAAGACAAAGCATTAGTACAGATAGGGTGTTAATGGACTGAAAACTGAACAGCAGCAAGTACAAACATGAAAAAAACAGTGGGTAAGCAAACTGAACAAACTTAGATGAAATAAATTAATCACACAAAAAAAGAGAAAAAATTACTAAAAATAAAAGTAAAATGGGGGGCCCCGTCATGCTCTGAAATGATTGAACTCAATGTTCAGTCCGGCAGGCTATAGTGTGCCTAATCGGTAAATGAGATGCTGTTCGAGCTTGCAAAGAACAAAGAAAATTACAGCACAGGAACAGGCCCTTCGACCCTCCAAGCCTGCGCTGATCCAGATCCTCTATCTAAACCTGTCGCCTATTTTCTAAGGGTCTGTATCTCTTTGCTTTCTGCCCATTCATGGATCTGTCTAGATACATCTTAAAAGACGCTATCGTGCCCGCGTCTACCACCTCCACTGGCAACGCATTCCAGGCACCCACCACCCTCTGCGTAAAGAACTTTCCACGCATATCCCCCCTAAACTTTTCCCCTCTCACTTTGAACTCGTGACCCCCAGTAATTGAATCCCCCACTCTGGGAAAAAGCTTCTTGCTATCCACCCTGTCTATACCTCTCATGATTTTGTACACCTCAATCAGGTCCCCCCTCAACCTCTGTCTTTCTAATGAAAATAATCCTAATCTACTCAACCTCTCTTCATAGCTAGCGCCTTCCATACCAGGCAACATCCTGGTGAACCTCCTCTGCACCCTCTCCAAAGCATTGCGTTGATGTTCACTAGAACACTGCAGCAAGCCCAGGACAAAGATGTGAGCATGAGAGCAGGGGGAAGTGCTGAAGTGGCAAGCAACTGGAAGCTCAGGGTCCTGCTTGCGGACTGAGTGGAGTTGTTCCACAAAGCGGTCACCCAGTCTGCGTTTGGTCTCCCCAATGTAGAGACCACCACATTGTGAGCAGCGAATACAGTATACTACATTGAAAGAAGTACAAGTAAATCGCTGCTTCACCTGAAAGGAGTGTTTGGGGCCTGGGATAGTGAGGAGATAAATGGGCAGGTGTTACACCTCCTGTGATTGCAGGGTAAGGTGCCATGGGAAGGGGACGAGGTGGTGGGGGTAATGGAGGAGTGGTCCAGGGTGTCGCTGAGGGAACAATCCCTTCGGAATGCTGACAAGGGAACGGAGGGCATGCTGGAGGTGGCGGAAATGGTGGAGGATGATCCTTTGGATATGGAGGCTGATGGGGTGGAAAGTGAGGACAAGGGGAACTCTGTCGCGGTTCTGGGAGGGAGGGGAAAGGGTGAGGTAGAGGTGCTCCTCCAGATCCTCCTTCCTCTTCACTTCCCTCTGACCCCACCACTTCTGATCTGACCCCTTGCCGTGTATTCACTATACCCTCTGACCTCCCCCTCTCTGATGCAGAACGTTCTGTACTCAGCAAAGGTCTCAGTTTTATCCCCTTACGTCCCCACCTCAATGAATTTCGTGCTCGGCACGATGTTGAGCTCTTCTTCCGTCGCCTCCGGGCTCACCTCTTTGACCAAGAGTCCTCCCCCCGAACAGCAGACCCATTCACCCACCTCCAGCATTCTCCCTCGACCTGGACCCCTCCCCCTGGCCTCTTATCCGCTCTTGATCTCTTCATTGAAAACTGTCAGCGAGATATTGGTCACCTCAATTTCTCTGATCCCCTCACTCACTCTAACTTGTCCCCCTCCGAACTTGATGCATTCCGTTCTCTCAGGTCATCAAACCTGCAGACAAGGATGGTGCTGTTGTTGTATGGCGTACCGACCTCTACGTTGCAGAGGCTCAGTGCCAACTCACAGACACTTCTTCCTACCTCCCTCTGGACCACGGCCACGCCACCGAACAACAAGCTCCTGTCCACAGGACTGTCAATGACCTCATCTCCTCTGTAGATCTTCCCTCTCCAGCTTCCAACCTCATAGTCCCGCAACCCCGGACAGCCCGCTTCTACCTTTCCCAAAATCCACAAACAGGACTGTCCTGGCAGACCCATTGTGTCAGACTGCTCCTGCCCCACTGAACATATTTATTCTTATCTTTACTCTATCTTTTCTCCGCCGGTCCAGTCTCTTCCCACCTCCATCCATGACTCTTCTGACGCCCTACGTCATTTTGACAATTTCGAGTTTCCTGGCCCCAACCGCCTCCTCTTCACTATGGATGTCCAATCTCTCTACACCTCCATCCCCCACCAGGACAGTTCGAGGGCTCTCTGCTTCTTCCTTGAACAGAGGCCCAACCAGTCCCCATCCACCACCACCCTCCTCTGCCTGGCTGAACTTGTTCTCACATTGAACAACTTCTCCTTCAACTCCACTCACTTCCTTCAAGTAAAAGGTGTTGCTATGGGTACCCGCATGGGTCCTAGTTATGCCTGTCTTTTTGTGGGATATGTCGAACATTTTGTTCCAGTCCTACTCAGGCCCCCTCCCCTAACTCTTTTTCCGGTACATTGATGACTGTATCAGTGCCTTTTTCTGCTCCCCTGAACTGGAAAGCCTCATCAACTTTGCTTCTAATTTCCACCCTTCTCTCACCTTTACATGGTCCATCTCTGAAAATTCCCTTCCCTTCCTTGACTTCTGTCTCCATCTCTGGGGATAGGCTGTCTACTCATACCATTATAAGCCCATCGACTCCCACAGCCAACTCGACTACACTTCTTCACACCCTGCCTCCTGTAAGGACTCCATTCCAATCTCCCAGTTTCTCCATCTCCGACGCATCTGCTCTGATGATGCTACCTTCCATGACAGCACTTCTGATATGACGTCCTTTTTCCTCAACTGAGGATTCCTCCCACTGTGGTTGACAGGGCCCTCAATTGTGTCCAGCCCATTTCCCGCACCTCTACCCTCACCCTCCCAGAACCGCGACATGGTTCTCCTTGTCCTCACTTTCCACCCCATCAGCCTCCACATCCAAAGGATCATCCTCCACCATTTCCAGCGTGATGCCACTACCAAACTTCCCTTCCATTCCCCTGTCAACATTCCAAAGGGAGCATTCCCTCTGCGACACCCTGGTCCACTCCTCTATTACCCCCACCACCTCGTCCCTTTCCCATGGCACCTTCCCCTGCAATCGCAGGAGGTGTAACACCTGCCCATTTACCTCCTCTCTCCTCACTATCCCAGGCCCCAAACACCCTTTCAGGTGAAGCAGCAATTTACTTGTACTTCTTTCAATGTAGTATACTGTATTCACTGCTCACAATGTAGTCTCCTCTACATTGGGGAGACCAAACGCAGACTGGGTGACCGCTTTGCGGAACACTCCACTCAGTCCGCAAGCAGGACGCTGAGCTTCCAGTTGCTTGCCATTTCAACAGTCCCCCCTGCTCTCATCTCTATTCTGGGCTTGCTGCAGTGTTCCAGTGATCAACGCAAGTTCGAGGAACAGCATCTCATTTACCGATTAGGCACACTACAGCCTGCTGGACTGAACAATGAGTTCAATAATTTCAGAGCATGACAGCCCCCCCCCCCCCCCCACATTTTACTTTTATTTTTAGTTATTTTTTCTTTTTTTATATTTTTTGTGTGTTTATTTAATTTCATCTTAGTTTGTTCAGTTTGCTTACCCACTGTTTTTTTCATATTTGTACTTGCTGTTCAATGTTCTGTCCGTTAACACCCTATCTGTACTAATGCTTTGTCTTTCAACACACCATAAACATATTGTTTGCCTTTGCTCCATGACCTTTTGGCCAGCTATTGTGACCTTGTCCTATCTACACCTCCTTTGTTATCTCTTGCCCCACCCCCGCTTTACTTGCATAACCTTTGACATTTCTAATATTTGCCAGTTCTGAAGAAGGGTCACTGACCTGAAACGTTAACTCTGCTTCTCTCTCCACAGATGCTGCCAGACCTGCTGAGTATTTCCTGCATTTCTTGTTTTTATAGAATATGCTTATTATTCTTCTTGCCAAAGCGGACAATTTCACACTTTCTCACATTATACTCACTCCGCTGCTCTTTCTACAGCCCTGCATTTTTTCGTTTTCAAGCATTTAGCTTGAAAAAAGTTCCCATTTAATCTACTTCCACCAACCTTGAAGACTCTGCATTCCAGATCATAACTCGCCCTATATTTTTTTTTTCCGCGTGGCCAATTAGTTTAAATCTCTTTCCTCTGGATATCGACCCTTCTACCACCACTCTATCAAATTCTTCCAAAAATAACTGAGCGGATACATTCTCCCCTTTCAGACAGGAGCAACCCTGATCGGTGAGGGTGGGAGTTCAGGTTTTCTACAATAGTTTGCTGCTAGTACTGCCCAAAGACAGAACCACAATATGGAATCAGAACAACAGCGGCTTATTCCACCTCAGAGCTTTCCCGAACACTGTACTGTTGGCGAAATGAAAGCGCTCTTGGCCCACTCACCTCCAACCTGACTGGATGTCCCAGCTCCACAGGACCGCACACTCCTCGATCACGTATTTGGCGCTCTTTCTATTCTCACATCCATTCGTCCTAGTTCCTGTCAATCATTCAATCACCGCTTAACGGACCAATCAGAGAACAAGGAATAAAAGCAAAATACTGCGGATGCTGGAAATCTGAAATAAAAACAAGAAATGCTGGAACCACTCAGCAGGTCTGGCAGCATCTTTGGAAAGAGAAGCAGAGTTAACGTTTCGGGTCAGTGACCCTTCATCGGAACAAGAGGTTCAAAGCGGTTCAGAGAACAAGGAATGTCATCCGCCCTTATTGTGGCCGTCCTTCGGTGGGACTGTCAATCAAGAATCCCCGCCCTTCCTTCTATTCACACCGTTTATTGGTCAGAACTACCGTCAATCACACGCTCCGTGATTTCCCGCTCCTTTTTTTGCACTAATCGGATCACGCTATTGGTTTGAACAGGTCCCATTGGATCATCAGAATTGATCACACCCCTTCAGGGCATTGTCCACGCCAAGTCGTTATCACAGGCGCTGAATTTGATTGACGTCAACATTCAGCCAATCAATCAGCGCAACAGAATCGTAGACCCAATCATCTGTGGTTACGAGGCACGATGGGAGGTAGCCGTTGGCTGATTGGTGGAAGATAACTGTCAATTAGTTGCGTGTGTCTCCGCCTCTTGCTGGTTGCGCCTTATTTTCTGTCGTGGAGGCGGAACCCCTGCGGTTAGTGGAAGGATTTAAGCAGGTGGGGTTGGGGCCTAAGTTAACTACATTATTTCGAGTCTGGTGAGGTATACCAGGCTGACCATTTTGTCAGTCTTATTCGTCGCATTGTCCCACCAGTCAAACATTCCGCCTGACTTTGGGCCCTGTCACCTCAGCACTCACTTGATGCCCAACTTAAAGGGGACGGTCATAAAATCTTTGAAGGAGGTGGATTGGTGTGGCGCAGGCATTATTTTTATATCGGCTGACTTTTAATTTGTTAATATTCCAGTAAGTTGTTTAAAGGCAATCGAAATCCTCAGTGCAATTTTACAGATTGGGACCTATTGAAAATTTATTATTTTAAAAACGGTTGTTCTGCATCGCCTGGATTTTTGCACCCTCCCTCCCATTCCTGCTGATAACGTTGAGAAGATGGAGGCGAAAGCTCTGTGTAAGGGAGATGGTGCTTGTCATGCAGTGACCCCAGAACCTCATCGATTGCGCACAATCGTGAGTAGAGACCCCTCCAGGAACCCCAGCCCCGGAGGAGAGGAGCCCGACACCAACGGGGAGGAGGACTACGAGGATTCGGAGGCCGAGCAGTATCGAGATGGCCGGAGTGAGGAGGTGGACTGGGAAACCAAGGTTCGGTCCTATACCTGGTGCAAGGAGTTCCTGGCTGGATCCTGGAAGTTGATCACAGTGGAGGAGTTCCAGATTTCAGTCATCAGGTAAGAGCGAGCCGTTTGAGTACTTATCCTAGAGGTAATCTTTTGGATTTTTGTAGCACCTTTTAACGCAAAAAACATCTCAAGGCATTTCCAAAATCATCATCTTTCTTCTTTGCCTCCATGTCTCGAGCGACAATGGGTAAGTGCCTGGAGGTGGTCAGTGGTTTGTGATGCAGCGCTTGGAGTGGCTATAAAGGCCAATTCTAGAGTGACAGACTTTTCCACAGGTGCTGCAGATAAAATTGGTTGTCGGGGCTGTTACACAGTTGGCTCTCCCCTTGCGCTTCTGTGTTTTTTCCTGCCAACTGCTAAGTCTCTTCGACTCGCCACACTTTAGCCCCGCCTTTATGGCTGTCCGCCAGCTCTGGCGATCACTGGCAACTGACTCCCACGACTTGTGATCAATGTCACAGGACTTCATGTCGCATTTGCTGACTTCTTTAAAGCAGCGACATGGCCGGCTGGTGGGTCTGATACCAGTGACGAGCTCGTTGTACAATGTGTCCTTGGAGATGTTGCCATCTTAGAGTCATAGAGAGATACAGCACTGAAACAGGCCCTTCGAGTCGATGCTGACCAACAACCACCCATTTATACTAATCCTATATTAATCCCATATTCCCTATCACATCCCCATCATTCTCCTACCACCTACCTACACTAGGGGCAATTTACAATGGCCAATTTACCTAACAACCTGCAAGTCTTTGGCTGTGGGAGGAAACCGGAGCACCCGGCAGAAACCCACACGGTCACAGGGAGAACTTGCAGACTTTGCACAGGCAGTACCCAGAACTGAACCCGGGTCGCTGGAGCTGTGAGGCTGCAGTGCAAGCCGCTGTGTCACTGTGCCGCCCCCTTTCATGCGGCTCACATGGCCAAGCCATCTCAAGCGCCGCTGGCTCAGTAGGGTGTATATGCTGGGGATGTTGGCCGCTTCAAGGACTTCTGTGTTGGAGATATGGTCCTGCCACCTGATGCCAAGGATTCTCCGGAGGCAGCGAAGATGGAATGAATTGAGACGTCGCTCTTGGTTGACATACGTTGTCCAGGCCTCGCTGTCGTAGAGCAGGGTACTGAGGACACAGGCCTTACAAAGTAGGCATGATGAAAACAGCCAGGAAGGACAAGGAAAGAAATCCGTTCAGAATGGTGTTGACCACCTGTCAATGCCATAGGATGGAGTACTTTAAATATCAGACATCCATTGTTCCATGAAATAGTCCCACAGCCGACTGGCTACAGAGTACAGTTCCCGCTACACTGTCCCATCAAACGCTCCCAGGTTATGTACAGTTTGGGTTAGATACAGAGTAAAACTCCCTCTACAATGTTCCAATGTTTGCATTATGTCTTTTGATATACCAGACGTCCTTTGTTGGTTCTGAATATTTTTAATTAGTGCTGAGCTAAAGACAGTTTAATCTATTAGGAACTGAAATGCCTAATCTCTTAAGTAGTGTTTAGTGTAGTTAAGATCCTGGAGTAGGCCAATGTCACCATGGCAAGGTGTGAAAATCTGTTCAATAAATCTGGCAGCTTTTCTTTTAAAAAGCAGAATACTGCAGCTGTTGAGAATCTGAAACCAGAAAATGCTTGAAATACTCAGCTGTTCAGACAGCAACAGTGTGCTTAAATTCTGCTTGGCTTAGGAACATAGCAGATAGGAGTGGGAGTAGGCCATTTGGCCCTCAAGTCTGCTCTGCCATTCAACTAGATCATGGCTGATCTTCTACCTCAATGCCATTTTCCTGCACTATCCCCATATCCCTTGATGCGTTTAATATCTAGAAATTTATTGATCTCTGTCTTGAACATACAATGACTGAGCCACCACTGCCCTCTGGGGTGGAGAATTCCGAAGATTCACTACCCTCTGAATGAAGAAATTCCTCCTCATCTTGGTCCTAAATGGCCTACCTCATATTCTGACACTGTGCCCCTGCTTCTAGACTCTTCATTTTCCCCCCCTCTGGCCAGGTGAAATATCCTTCCTGCATCTATCCTGTTGAGCCCTGTAAGAATTTTTTATGTTTCAATGAGATCTCCCATCTAAACGCTAGAGAATACAGGCCCAGTCTCCTCATAGGACAATCCTGCCATCCCAGGAATTAGTCTGGTGAGCCTTCGTTGCACTCCCTCTATGGCAAGTATATCCTTCCTTTGGTTGGAGACCAAAACTTTACAGAATACTCCAGGTGTGGTCTCACCAAGACTCTATACAATTGCAGCAAGACAACTTTACTCCTGTACTCAAAACTTATTGTTATCCATTTCCCTCCCTCTATTTCCTCCCTCTTGCTTACTGCGATTACAGCCCCGTTGAGTGAGACTGGAATCTGATCTTGAAATACTGGGCTGATGTGGGGGTACTTGTCCCTGACTGGTACTGATTTCCATCCTTTATTGTAAAAGTTGCGTGGGACTCTAGCCTTGGTTGAAGCCCATCTAAGAGAAGCTGTTCCGAAGATTTAAAAAAAAACTACTGGGATGGCAAGGGGAAACCAGCTCATAACTCTTCCCTATTAAGTGGCTTAAGAATTTGATGTGAGACTTGAGCTAGGAGCTGTCCAAGGGAAGAACACAAGGAATGGACAAACTGCAACTACACTAACAGCGTAGCCCTGTATCTTGCAAGTGAGCCAACCTTTTTGCATTAACTTCTTTTTAGATGAGAAAATTCTACATTTCTTGCCAAAGCCAGTTTGTTCCTGTCCATACCATTTGACAAGCTACTCACTGAATTCCAATGTCTTGCTTGTTCGTTCTTTTCCCCCAAATACTGACTGTAATTCTTCTGTGCCCCCCTCACCAGAGACTGGGAGTCTTCCCAGGCCACTCCAACTATCTCCTGTTATGACGGTGCTTCTATACTTTTTTTTTGAGAGTCGTGTATTTTGAATTATGGACATTGTTTTATTTGGGAAAATTGAAAAGGATTCCATGGACTTTTTTTTCACTGGTGTCATTGAAAGGACACTGAGGTCTGGTTTGAAAATGACATTTACTGGAAGTCACCTGTCTTCAGATAAATACCTAGCAGGGGCTTTTTGATTTGGGGGAGTTGTTTACAGAGGAATGACAGGTCAGGATTTGTAGGGGTTAGGAGGCTTGACTCTTGAAATATTTGGTCTCCCTTCGAAACAGTTCACAACCCAACACACTGTCCAAAGCAAGTTGGAGAAAACCAGCCAAGAGAGCAGTCACCATCAGTACCCTCTTCCATCTCTTTAAGAACTTCTTGAGAATCAAGTGTAAGAAATTGAGAAACTGATGCTGCATTCCTCCTGAAAAGCCTGATAAACTGATCTTCAACATCGCGTGAAAAGAACTTCCAGAATGATCCCAAGTGATAGCTGTATATGCGAAACCAAACCAAAAAGGGATAACTGACATTTTTCCATATCTTTTTTTTCTTCAAAAATTAGCAAGTATTTGGCAAAAGTATTCTTTTTGTCTTTTGCAACAGAGCTCTAAAGAGAAAATTTCTTTATTTTTAGATTAATCTGTCTGTGTGGGGGCTAAGGTAAAAAGGGAACTTTCCTATTTCGGTCTGTGTGTTAATACATGACTTCATTACTGGATAAGTCTTGTTTTATAATCTGATCATTTTATTGTATAAGAAACCTGGTTGGTGTCGTTTATTTAAGAATAAAGAGTAGAGTATATTGACTACATCGGTAACTAGGGAAACATTAAAAAAAAAATGTTGTGATCTGTGGAGAAGTGGAATTAGAAAAGACAGTGCAATCCCCCTGCCTCTGTCGTAACACACCACAAACTGGTGGCCTAACATGTGGAAGTGAGCAGAACGGCATGGCACTATGCTAGATGGGAAATGTAGCCAAGTTAGGAATAGTAGCTTTGCTGAGCTTTGATAGTATGATTTAAGTTTGCAGAAACTGCAATGAAATAGTTAAAAGTAAATGCTGATGATGTGAAGTTGTATAGACTAGCTGACGCCAGTAGTTATAAGGACATCTGTTCCTTTATGGCATGATTGTGTAACTCTGTAGAAACAGTGACAACAGGACACAGCTTATAACTAATATACAAGTTGAAAGTATAGTCACATATTGTTACAAAATGGAGTATTTACCCAAGGCATTGTGGGACAAGTTAGTTAGCTGGCAGTCTTGAGCCTGGTACTGCTTAGCACCGACGATCCGCCTGACAAAGCAGGGCCCCTCTCTTATCAGTGTATACGACAGCTGCTTGGTGTAACTGCAGACTGCACGAAGCACTCAGGAATGCAAGCTTGATAAAGATAACAGGATCAACCGTCACAAGGTAGAGACAGAACTCATGATAAATGTGGGGAGTGAGACCAGAATGTTCGTTGCTGACTTCTCTGCTTTTGCTAATTTATCTTGCTTGTCTGCTTTCTTTTATCTTGCTTGTGCAAAACAATATTATATTAGTAACAAGTATGTATTGAGAATGGAGTGTATTGTTAACCTCAATAACAGATGTACTGCACGTTATCACGTGGTTGAAGTTGAATTGTACCGCACTGATTGGTTAAACAAGGAGGTGTAGCATGAATCTTAATGTATAAACAGTAGTATCTGTATCACGAACGATCACTTACTCTGGTGGACCCGACAGACTCCGGTGGAGTCAGTGCTGCTGTATCAGAGTAAGTCCGCCGGCTACTGCGCAAATAAAGTAATTGATTTTACCTACACATCCGACTCGGTATATTTACTGAACCAGACTGAGGGCAAAAAGAACTCATATTGTCAAACAGTTGAGCGGTCGCAGCTGGGTGTGCGGTGAAAATTTCTGTCTAGTGTGCTTTTAACTAGTTCAGTTCCAGAACTTGTATAAATGGCTTATTTTCTCCAAAGGCTGATATTTGTCCACAATATTTTTTGTTGCAGGTAATATCACTGATGCATGTACAGCTAAATCAGAACAATGTATTCAAGCCTTCAGAAAAGGAGGGGTGGATTTTGGGCAGCAGTGTGACACAATAGAGTCGTATAGCAGAGAAACAGCCCCTTCGGTCCACCGCATTCATGCCGACCATAATGCCTATCTATACTAATCCCACCTGCCTGCATTAATTCCATATCCCTCTATGCCTTGCTCATTCAAGTACCTGTCCAGATGCCTCTTAAACGTTACTACTGTTCCTGCCTCCACCACCATCTCTGGCAGCTCATTCCAGATACCCACTATTGTTTGTGTGAAAAATTTACCCCTTTGATCGCCTTTAAACCTCCTCTGTCTCACCTTAAATCTATGCCCTCTAGTTTTAGTCACCCCTACCATGGAAAACCGACTCTGGCTATCTACCCTATCTGTGCCTCTCATAATTTTATTTACCTCTATCATGTCCCCTCTCGGCCTCCTTCGCTCCAGGGAAAACAGCCCCAGCCTATCCAATCTCTCTTTTTATAACTCAAGCCCTCCAAACCAGGCAACATCCTTTTCTGCACCCTCTCTTGCTTAATCACATCTTTCCTGTAGTGTGGCAACCAGAACTGCACACAGTACTCCAAATGCGGCCTAACCAACGTCATGTACAACTGTAGCATGGCGTCCCAACTCTTGTACTCAATGCCTCGGCCAATGAAGGCAAACATGCCATACGCCTTTTTCACCACCCTGTCTACCTGTGTTGCCACTTTCAGGGAACTATGTACTTGCACCCCAAGGTCTCTCTGCTCAACAACACTCCCCAGGGCCGTGCCATTCACTGTATATGTCCTTCCCTGGTTTAACTTCCCAAAATGCATCACTTCGCACGTCGGCGTTAAATTCCATTTGCCAATCCCTTGCCCACTTTCCCAGTTGATCGATATCCTGTTGTAACCTTAGACAACCTTCTTCTCTGTCCACTGTACCACCAATTTTGGTGTCATCTGCAGTGTACCCTCTGACTTTTTTTTGTAGTGCGCAGGCCCTTTAAGTTTTTTTTTGTGTGGCCATGCACACAGTCTTAAAGCAGATGGCTTGTGCATGGCCCAATTCAGGTTGGTGTATGGCTGTGCAGCTTAGGGGGAACATTGGTGAGGCGGCTATGATCCTGGGCTAGCAGCCTAAAGGTCGAGAGTTCAGAATTCACTGACATGTTACATTGAGTGTACAGCACAGAAATGGACCATTGGGTCCAGCTGCTCTATGCTGGCATTTAGGCTCCCCAAGAGCCTCTTTGCACCATCTTTATCTCTCCCAATCAGCATACCTTTCTTGTGTTTATCTGGCTTCCCCATAAATGCATTTATTTGCCTCAACTATTCCATGTGGGAGAACATTCCACACGTTCATCACTCTGGGTAGGGAAGGTAATCTTGAATTTCCTATTGGATTTATTGGTGACAATCTTGTATTTACGGCCCCTAGTTTTTGAAACCTCAACAAGCAGAAAATTCTTCTCTGTCTACCCTTTCAAACTTCTTTTTAAAGCCCTCTAGAAGGTCACCTGTCGGCTCTTTTTTTTCTATTAGATTGTGATGAGGTGAGATTGATTTCAAAAAATCTTCCACTTTGTGAACTGACACCAGAACAAATGTCTGTGGAAGCTGTTGGATTATCTTTGGAAGCTAATGTCTGCCAGGGAATTGAGTCTGGCCTACATTTGACTCCAATCCCACACTTATGTGCTTGATTTTTATTGCCCTCTGATCTGACCTTTTAAACTACTTAGATGTTGAAACAACCTAGAGACAACAAAGCAATAAAATAGGAAACAAGCCGCCATAAAGAACAAATGTCTACTTTTTGAAGAAAGAAACTGCTTACTTTCTGCTTGTTTTCAGATTTCCCACTTTTCTCAAACAGCACTGTTTTGGTTAAGTGTCAGCGATAGTTGGTATTGGTCCAGCCAGAAACTGCATTGGGAATGATGAAATTTCATGTTCTTGAATGCAGTCACTGCCTCCTCAGACCAGCATTTGAATAGCTCTGCTTTGCTGTAGCTAGTTTTGGTAGTTTTCTAATAGGTCAATTTGTGTTTTAATATTCAGTCCTTGGACTGAGTAGAATAAACATTTTTGAAGAGCTGGAGCTTTGTGTCATCTTGTAGTAATGGAACCATGAATTAACAGCAACTCTCATATATATGGCATCTTAAACATTGTAAAACTTGCCAAGGTGCTTCGCAGAAGTTGTCAGACAAAATTTGACACAAAGCCAGTAAGAAAGATCTTGGGTCAGGTGACCAAAATGTTTTAAGAAGGGAGGGGGACAAAGCAGGAAACTATAGGCCAGCTAGGCTAACATCTGTCATTGGGGAAAAATGCTACAATCCATTATTAAGGAACTAGTAACAGGGCATTTAGAAAATCATACAATCCGGCAGAGTCAACGTGGTTTTATTATGAAAGGGAAATCTTGTTTGACACATTTATTAGAGTTCTTTGAGGATGTAACAAGCAGGGTGGATAAAGGGGAACGTATGTCATGTATTTGGATTTCCAAAAGGCATTCGATAAGGTGCCACATAAATGGTTACTGCACAAGATAAGAGCTTATGGTGTTGAGGGTAATATATTACGTGGATGAGGGATCGGCTAACTAACCGGAAACAGTCAGGATAAATGGGGCATTTTCTGGTTGGCAAACTGTAATTAGTGGAGTTCCATAGGGATCCCTGCTGGGCCCTCAACTATTTACGATCTATCTTAATGACTTGGATGAAAGGATCAAGTGCATTGCAGCCACATTTGCTGATAGAGATAGGTAGAAAAGCAAGTTGTCACAAGGACACAGTCTGCAAAGAGATATAGATAGGTTAAGTGAGTGGGCAAAAATTTGGCAGATGGGGTATAATATGGGAAAGTGTGAGGTTGTCCATTTTGGCGGCAAGAATAGAAAAGCAGAATATTATTTACGTGGAGAGAAACTGAAAAATACTGCAGTACAGAGGGACGTGGGTGTCCTTGTACATGAATCGCAAAAAGTTAGCATGCAAGTCTCTTCTCCTCTTTGGCCTCCTTGTCTCGTGAGACAATGGGTAAGTACCTGGAGGTGGTCCGTGGTTTGTGAAGCAGC
Organism: Heterodontus francisci; assembly: GCF_036365525.1. Taxonomy (NCBI): domain Eukaryota; kingdom Metazoa; phylum Chordata; class Chondrichthyes; order Heterodontiformes; family Heterodontidae; genus Heterodontus; species Heterodontus francisci. The sequence goes on along the minus strand of NC_090397.1, from coordinate 51,670,638 downwards.
GCCTGGAGTGGCTATAAAGGCCAATTCTAGAGTGACAATCTCTTCCACAGGTGCTGCAGATAAAATTGGTTGTCGGGGCTGTTACACAGTTGGCTCTCCCCTTGCGCTTCTGTCTTTCGTCTTTTTTTTTCCTGCCAACTGCTAAGTCTCTTTGACGTGCCACACTTTAGCCCCGTCTTTATGACTGCCAGCCAGCTCTGGCGATCACTGGCAATTGACTCCCACGACTTGTGATCGATGTCACAGGACTTTATGTCGCATTTGCGGACGTCTTTAAAACGGAGACATAGACGGCCAATCGGCCTGATACCAGTGACGAGCTCGCTGTACAATGTGTCCTTGGGGATCCTGCCATCTTTCATGCGGCTCACATGGCCAAGCCATCTCAAGTGCCGTTGGCTCAGTAGGATGTATGTGCTTGGGATGTTGGCCGCCTCGAGAACTTTGCATGCAGGCACAGCACATAATTAGGAAGACAAATGGAATGTTGGCTTTTATTGCAATGGGGATGGAGTATGAAAGGAGGGAAGTCTTGCTACAACTGTACAGGGCATTGGTGAGACCGCACCCAGGGTACTGTGCACAGTTTTGGTCTCCTTGCTTCTGGACGCATGTGCTTGCACCGGAAGCAGTTCAGAAAAGGTTTCCTGGGATGAAAATGTTGCCTTGTGAGGAAAGGTTGAGCAGATTGGGCCGATACTTATTGCAGTTTAGAAGAATGAGAGGTGATCAAAGGTTATTGGGGTAGTTGGGAGTGTGGAATTGGAAACACGCCGATCAGCCATGATCTTATTGAATGGCGGAGCAGGCTTGAAGGGCCAAATGGCCTATATCTGCTCCTAATTTTGTATATATATGGAAACATACAGGGGGAGGTGGTGGTACTGACACTAGATGTGACCCAGAGCCCCAGACTAATGCACTGGGGACATGGGTTCAAACCCTACCATGGCAGATGGTGGAATTTGAATTCATTTAATTAATTCAATTAATATATCTGGAAATAAAAAAGCTAGTCTAGTGGCGATCATGAAACCATTGACAATTGTTGTAGAAATGCATCTGGTTCACTAATTTCTTTTTAGGGAAGGAAATCTGCTGTCCTTACCTGATTTGGCCTACATGTGACTCCAGACCCACAGCAATGTCATTGACCCTTAAATGCCTTCTGAAATGGCCCAGCAAGCCATTATAGTTGTATCAAACCACTACAGAGTGTAAGAAAAGAAATGAAACTGGGTGGACCGCTCGGCATCGACTGAGACATCGGAAACAACAACGGCAAACCCAGCCCTGTAAACCCTGCAAAATCCTCCTAATTAATATCTAGGTGTTTGTGCCAAAATTGGGAGAGCTGTCCCACAGACTTGTCAAGTAACAGTGTGCCATAGTCATACTCACGGAATCATATCTTGCAGACCATGTCCCAAACATCGCCATCCCTGGGTATATCCTGTTCCATTAGAGGTGGTGGCACAGTGGTATATAGTCGGGAAGGAGTTGCCCTGTGAGTCCTCAACATTGACTCCAAACCCCATGAAGTCTCATTGAATCAGGTCAAACATCAAGGAAACCTCCTGCTGATTACCACCTACCGTCCCTATTGGAGAATGAATCAGTGCTTCTCTATGTTGGAAGAAGCAGTGAGGGTAGCAAGGGCACGAAATGTACTCTGGGTAGGGGACTTCAATATCCATCACCAAGTGTGGCTTGGCAGCACCACTACTGACCGAACTGGCTGAGTCCTAAAGGACATAGCTGCTAGACTGGGCCTACAGCAGGTGGCGATGGAGCCAACAAGAGGAAAAAAATCTAATTGACCTCATCCTCACCAATCTACCTGTCACAGATGCATCTGTCCATGATAGTATTGGTAGGAGTGACTGCCACACAGTCCTTGTGGAGATGAAGTCCTGTCTTCACACTGAGGGTACTCTCCATCATGTTGTGTGGCACTACCACAGTGCTAAATGGGATAGATTTCGAACAGATCTAGCAGCTCAACTGGGCATCCAAAAGGGCCTGTGGGCCATTAGAAGCAGCAGCAGAATTGTATTCAACTATGATCTGTAACCTTCTGACCAGACATATCCCCCATTCCACCATTACCATCAAGCTGGGGGATCAACCCTGGTTCAATGAAGAGTGCAGGAGGGCATGCCAGGAGCAGCACCAGGCATACCTAAAAATAAGGTATCAACCTGGTGAGGCTACAACGCTACTACTTCCATGCCAGACAACGGAAGCAGCACACAATAGACAGGGCTAAGCGATCCCACAACCATCGGATCAGTTGTAAACTCTGCAGTGCTGTCACATCCAGTCGTCAATGGTGGTGGACAATTAAACAACTGACAGGAGGAGGAGGCTCCACAAACATCCCCGTCCTCAGTGATGGGGGAGCCCAGCACGTCGGTGCAAAAGACGAGGCTGAAGCATTTGCATCCATATTCAGCCAGTAGTGTCGAGTGGATGATGCATTTCTGCCTCCTCCTGAGGTCCCCAGCATCACAGATGCCAGACAATTTGATTCACTCCACGTGATGTCAAGAAACTGCTGAAGGCAGTGGATCCTGCAAAGGCTATGGGCCCTAACAACATTCCGGCAACCGTACTGAAGACTTGTGCTCTAGAACTAGCTGAGCTATTCCAGTACAGCTACAACACTGGCATGTACCCGGCAGTGAAGGCTGGTTCGTTGAATATATTCAAGGCCGAGTTGGACAGATTTTTCATCTCCAAGGGAGTCCAGGGTTTTGGGGGACCGGCAGGAAAGTGGAGTTGAAGCCATGATCTTATTGAATGGTGGAGCAAGCTTGAGGGGCCAAATAGCCTACTCCTGCTCCTATTTCTCATGATCTTTAAATCACTCCTTCACAAGTAGAGAATGCATCCAACAGTATGATTACCAGACATTGGACATTGGATGCTGAACTGGCTCACTAGGAAAAAGGATATTGATGGCTGAGTGTCTGAAAGGATCTTTGCAGGTCACATAATGAGCTGTACCTCCATTTTATGTCATTGGAGCATTTTCCATTTGAATGGGAGGTGTGCTGAATGGTGGGTTAACTCCAGATAAATGTGCAGCATAGAATTGGGAATGAGTGCTTGTTGAATTCAATAGACCTTATTATAGGCACTGATGTTGAGACAAACCTACACACTGTCCAGCATTGAGCAAAGTCTCACTCTGACTGAGATTTCCAACATGAGATCTGAACTGCATGGTGAGAACAAGTCCACCAAGAAGGTGGGAGATCACAATGAAGAGCGGTTCAGTTTGTTTGATCTCCATTCCACATACCAGTTCTGTTTTCCAATTTATAACTTGACACCCACCAAATGGGAGAATGAGATTTCAGCATTTAGCACCACCCCTCACCATGTAACACAACATCTCTGATATAGACCTTTATTCACTCAACAGTCAGCCTGAGATTATCTTCTCAAGTCCTGGTATGAGATTCAAACCCACAACCATAGGAACTAGCTATGAGCATGCTATTGTCTGAACCCAACTGCCACCTCCTAGGGAAGGCCTTTTGTGAAAATTATGGGACCAGTGGTTTTGCTGAAGTACTTTCATTACTAGTAAGAATGATTGGGTACTCCTGCCCTCCATAGCTATTTTGCTTTTTCTTGCCCTTCAATAAGGGAAAACATCTGCATGTGTCATGGGTAGACTCTGAAGAGTGAATTCTGAAAAGAAAAGTTGCTTAACATTCCTTGACTGGGACCCCTGTGCTTTCAGTGGTCTGGTTTTCAAAAACTAACAGTATTAAAGCTCTTACATGACTGGGCTCTCAAGTGTGTGGCTTGAGACTGAATATCTCCTGCTTTTGGTCTAATGTTAATTGCTCTGTACTTGTTAGCCATTTGACAGCTAGAAGCCCGTTTCTCTTTTATTCCCCACCCCACCGGAAGATTGATGTTGCTAGTCTTCAAAGTTGGGGTGAGCGGTTTGAGGGGAAAGGAGTAGTGTAGTTTGTTTTACTGGCCAGAAATGAACAAACAATTGAATCTACTGCTATCTTGCATGTGTTTTTCTGCACTAGTTAAGTTCTTGAATTGACTTGCCTATGGTATTTGTTTTCCTTAACCAAAGGAGTTTAGCATTTCATTTTAACATTTGGAAGATTTGAGTTCATTTGTCTTTTGATTGTACTTTGAATTGCAGAAATCAGATGGGTTCAGAGGAAAATCCACATGGTTTTAGTTGTTCCAGCGTGACAATACAGTTTCCATTGTACAGTGGAGGTTGGCTAGATTTGCAGATGCTACTGAATTGAGATGTCAAAGTAACTGCAGAGGGTATGAGTGCAACAGTAACTGATGAAATTCCATGCCAATATGTGGAAAGGTTTGAATATTTGAATAAAAATGGGGAATCTATTTAATGTGATAAAAACAGCATGTGTAGGGCTTTGGTCAGGATGCAACTTAACTGCATTCAACGCTGATCACTCTGCTTTGGAAGTGGTGGAATAAATTTCATGAGTTACTCCACTAACATTGGAACACTTGAGTTATAAGGAAAGTTTTGCAAGCTATGGCTCCACAGCCTTGAAATGAGGCCACAGAGTGTACCAGATGCTGTTGGTCTTGATTTGGTGGTAGTTCTCTTTGAGTCAGTAAATCATGGGTTCAAGCCTCACCACGGAGATTTGAGCACTAAGTCTTGAAAGTGCTGCAGAGTTGGAGGTGCCGTCTTTCAGATGAGATATTAATCTGAGGCTCCGTCTGTACTCTTGGATGGATGTAAAAGACCCCATGAAACTAATCCCTTTCCCCCCCCCCCCCCCCCCCCCCCCACCCCAACCAGTAGTTGTCCCACAACCTATGTAACTACATTTAAACAGATTATTTGGTCATCTCTTACTGTTTGAGTGATCTTGCAAATAGTGAATGCACTTCAGAGGTACTTAATTTTACGTAAAATTCTTTGGGATGTCTTGAGGTCGTGAAAGGCTCTGAATAAATGCAAACTATTTTTTTTCTAAATTTTAGTACGAAAAGATTAACTCTGGGGTTCTATTTCAAGTTAAACCATCAGTAGGGCTAAGGGATTCAGTTACAAACTGTTCAAACAGAATGTTCAGGGCTGCTGTCAGGAAGCACTAGTTCACACAGGGATTGATACCTGAAATGGGCTGTGTAGGGAAGCAGGGGCGACATCTCTGGAATCATTCCAAAGGACAAATAGAGGCTGTGATGGGGTTTTGAGTTTCAGTGGCAGAATGAGGGATAGGCTGAAAGGGCACTCTTATCTGGACATGCCTATATAACCTGCATTGGAACAGACAGATGGAAGCTCAGCTTAATGTTTCATTGACAGGATTCCAATTTCAACACTAATGGCCTTAAATTGAGTTCAGATAGGACCTGAGCTGAGCTTAAGCCGCGCATACTGCTCATTGTCCACCTCTGGTCCTACCAAAACCCCACTGTTCAAGTTTTTGTTATCTCTCTAGACTTTTTTACTCGTTCATGGGATGTCTGCGTCACTGGCCAGGCCAGCATTTATTGCCCATCCCTAATTGCCCTTGGGAAGGTGGTGGTGAGCTGCCTTTTTGAACCGTTGCAGTCCATGTGGGGTAGGTATTGACTTTGTAGCGGTTTCGTACAACTGAGTGGCTTGCTAGGCCATTTCAGAGGGCATGTGAGAGTCAACCACATTGCTGTGGGTCTGGAGTCACATGTCGGCCAGACCAGGTAAGGACAGCAGATTTCCTTCCCTAAAGGACATTAGTGAACCAGATGGGTTTTTACAACAATTGACAATGGGTTCATGGCCATCATCAGACTAGCTTTTAATTCCAGATTTATTAATTAAATTCAAATTCAACCTTCTGCTGTGGTGGGAATCGAATCCATGTCCTCAGAAATACCCTGGGTCTCTGGGTTACTAGTCCAGTGATACCACTATGCCACTGCCTGCCCCACGACTTGATTATTCTGAGGGGGAGAGGGTAAGAGGGAGCATTAGATTGAAAGTTGAAGATCCCATTCTCTTGAGTTGCAAGCCTTTTGTTATGACCAGGTGAGGAAGGGGTCTCTGGCTCCTCTTTTGCCCTTCTCTAGTTTGACCGCAACAGGGTTTATTGTTAACGCAATGATTTTGTTTACCACCTCAGTGAGCACTTGCTCACTGTTGCTTGAATGTAATTACAAATGAACCAATCGGACAGGTTTTCTTGAGTTTAAATAGGAAAGATGCAAATTTATTAACCTAATCACTCTAAACTGGTTAAAATGACTGAAATATGCGACTCATGCACACTCCCATTCATACGAAAGGAGTGTACACGCGCACACAAATAGAAACAGAGGGGAAAAGGCAGGGTTGGGAGGTTGGAGTAGAGTCCTGAATAACAATGGAATTTAAAAACAGAAGTGTAGTCCCAGTGTCCTTGAGTGAAAGTGCAGTCTTGAAGTCCTCACCGGGCCACGTGCACAATTTGGGCTTGCTTCTCTGGTTCCGGAAGGCTGAAGAGAGGCTTTATCCGTCCTCTTGGTTGTTGCTTGTGAGTGTCTGTAGATTTGTTTAGCTGCAGCCGAGAATTTCTGGGACTTTGCTGGAGAGAGAGTGATGTTCTATCCTTGGAGTTCAGTTACTGTCTTTCTTCAGCACAATTCACAAACTCAAAGTTACACAGGCCGATAGGTCATGTGACCACCTCTGTTTGAAAACCAGTTTCTGGCAGGTTTTTTTGAAATTCAAAGTTCTTCAGACATGCATGGTTGGGGGGGGGGGGGGGTTGCTGGGGGGGGCAGGGGTGAGGTTTGGCTTTTTCAAAGTCAATGGGTGTTGATGGCTTTTGACCAATATTGACAAAAAACATTCTAGGTGATTAAATCAGAGCACCCCTATCGTTCTGACTAGCCTGGGTAGTTACCTCTGTCTGCCAGCCAGCCTTTGATTTCTCATATACACATTGTGCGTGGCCATTTTTAGCTGTTTTGTGCTTTTTAGAAGTTATTTGTAATGTGCAGTGAACGATCTCAGGCAAAGTTTCGAATGAAAAAATTAATATTTTTCCATTTGGCATGTGGGTTTTCTGTCACACTGTTCAAGTGGAAACCAGTTCTGAAATGGTTTTACCAAGGTTCATCCTGAGAAAGCTCTTTGCTAACAAGTTGTGCCGAATGCTGGAGAATGACTGAAGATTTGATCCTATTTGCTCGCTAAGAATGAGCACACTGTGCCACTCCAGTTGGTTGCAGGCCCCCACCTGTGCCTCTTTCTGGGCAATGAGGTCTGGTTGTAATGCTGGTTGAGACCTTGGCAACTTGGCAGAAAGTGAATTGCAATTATCAGAATAGATTTCTGCTGGGTAAGAGGATCCAGGGGTGTGGAGCCAATGTGTGTCAATGGAGTTGAGATGCAAATCAAATCTGATTGAATGGCGGAAGAGTCTCAATGAGCTGAATGACCTCCTCCTGTTCCCATCCCAGGAAAGAAATTGATATTTTGGACAGAATTGCTCTTGAAAGAACTGGCACAGATTCAATGGGCTGAATGGCTGCCTCCTGTGTTGTACTGCTCTATGATTTTACCTGCAGGTTTTCTGTTGACAAGTCTGGGCAGTAATGAACTTGGCAGGGAGTTCCGTAGTTTTGGAAGGAATGAGTCAGATTTGGAGATTGGTTTCAACACAGGATCCATGGAAGAAGAAGAGGAGGAGGGGTAGGTTGGATGGGAGATGTGGAGTTTGAGGAAAATAATTCTGGCTTTGAGTAGGGGTCCTTGCTGTCTGCTCAGGAGAGCAGGTTGAAATTGTGCACAGTGTGATCCTAGTGATAAACAACCTGAGGGATTTAACTGTCCACCCAGTTGTTATCTGGTTTTGGAATAAAAAGGTAGGGCAGGGATTTTAGAAATCAGAAATGTTTTACATTGATTGAAGAAGTCAAATTGTGTTTTAATTAGAAGGGATGCCTGCTACATGAATTCGATGTAACTATCCATTTATATTTAAGCTCACTACTTCATGTTGACTTGAAAAAATATAAATTCTGTCTTCATTATTTGGGAATTTTTGGGACTTTTCAAAGTAATTTTGGGTGAGCTTTGCTTCTGCAGGCTAATGAACAATTCTGTCCAATAATGTGAGATGAGTCACCTTGATGAGTACACATTTCGAAATCATGCCATGTGGTGTTCAAAAAGATGTAATAGCTTATTTCTACAAGGATCCTTCTTGGGGGCTTTTCCACTGGCTAGAGAATCAGTGGCATCACTGAGTTCCGATTTTGTTGGCTGTATGTCCAGCTCATCCATGACTGGTAGAGGCTGGGCTGCATTGAGGGCAGTCTCAGTGACAACATTCTCTCAACCAAGTGGTCCATTTGTTTGCATTGGTCAGTGATTATGTCCCCTGATTTAGATTTGAGGGGGGCGGTCTTCTTGATGGTTGGCCCAAAAGCTCTCATAATGCCATCATACATTCCTCTGATGTTTCTGGTGTCTGAGGCCAGCTGAATATGACTGCATAGGTGTTGCCAGTAGTCATTTGCGCAGCGCCTGGCTGTTCTTTGTGCAGTGCTTCTGGCTACTTTAAGTGCTGCGGATGTTAAATCACTGGGGGCTTTCTTGTAGTTCAACAGTGCAGTGCGCTTAGCGGCTATGGCAGGTTCCAGCTCTTCATTATGAGATTGAAACCAGTCTGCATTTCTCTTCGCAGGTTTGCCGTAGGTGGTCAAAGCTGACTCATAGATGGCGTCTCTGATGTGGGCCCACTTGGTCTCAGCATCCCCTGTGGGAGTGTTTTGAAGGGTTGTTGCAAGTCAATTTAGAAATTTTTGTAACAGCTGTGGATGAGAAATTCTGCTCGTGTTGATGCGCGGGTGGCCCTTCTGCTTGGAATGATGCAACTTCTTTGGTCTGAGTCTAACCTTGCATTACCCCTGAAATAATCAAGAGTGCCAAGCCTGCTATACTCTCAGCACTACATGAACTGCTATGCCTGTGCTGGAACGAGGGAGCAGTACCTCAGGACATGCGCGATGCCAATATCATCACCCTCTGTAAAAACAAAGGTGACCGCGGTGACTGCAACAACTACCGTGGAATCTCCCTACTCAGCATAGTGGGGAAAGTCTTTGCTCGAGTCGCTCTGAACAGGCTCCAGAAGCTGGCCGAGCGCGTCTACCCTGAGGCACAGTGTGGCTTTCGTGCAGAGATCGACCGTTGACATGCTGTTCTCCCTTTGTCAGATACAGGAGAAATGCCGAGAGATGCCCCTCTACATTGCTTTCATTGATCTCACCAAAGCCTTTGACCTCGTCAGCAGACGTGGTCTCTTCAGACTACTAGAAAAGGTTGGATGCCCACCAAAGCTACTAAGTATCACCACATTCCATGACCATATGAAAGGCACAATTCAACATGGCAGCACCTCATCAGACCCCTTTCCTATCCTGAGTGGCGTGAAACAGGGCTGTGTTCTCGCACCCACACTTTTTGGGATTTTCTTCTCCCTGCTGCTTTCACATGCGTTCAAGTCCTCTGAAGAAGGAATTTTCCTCCACACAAGATCAGGGGGCAGGTCGTTCAACCTTGCCCGTCTAAGAGCGAAATCCAAAGTACGGAAAGTCTTCATCAGAAAACTCCTCTTTGACGATGCTGCTTTAACATTTCACGCTGAAGAGTGCCTGCAGAGTCTCACCGACAGGTTTGCGGCTGCCTGCAATGAATTTGGCCTAACCATCAGCCTCAAGAAAATGAACATCATGGGGCAGGACGTCAGAAATGCTCCATCCATCAATATTGGCGACCACACTCTGGAAGTGGTTCAAGAGTTCACCTACCTAGGCTCAACTATCACCAGTAACCTGTCTCTCGATGCAGAAATCAACAAGCGCATGGGAAAGGCTTCCATTGCTATGTCCAGACTGGCCAAGAGAGTGTGGGAAAATGGCGCACTGACACGGAACACAAAAGTCCGAGTGTTTCAAGCCTGTGTCCTCAGTACCTTGCTCTATGGCAGCGAGGCCTGGACAACGTACGTCAGCCAAGAGCGACGTCTCAATTCATTCCATCTTCGCTGCCTCAAGAGAACACTTGGCATCAGGTGGCAGGACCGTATCTCCAACACAGAAGTCCTCGAGGCAGCCAACATTCCCAGCTTATACACACTACTGAGTCAGCGGCGCTTGAGATGGCTTGGCCATGTGAGCTGCATGGAAGATGGCAGGATCCCCAAAGACACATTATACAGCGAGCTTGCCACTGGTATCAGACCCACCGGCCATCCATGTCTCCACTTCAAAGATGTCTGCAAACGTGACATGAAGTCCTGTGACATTGACCACAAGTCGTGGGAGTCAGTTGCCAGAGTTCGCCAGAGCTGGCGGGCAGTTATAAAGGCGGGGCTAAAGTATGGCGAGTCGAAGAGACTTGGCAGTTGGCAGGAAAAAAGACAGAAGCGCAAGGGGAAAGCCAACTGTGTAACAGCCCCGACAAACAAATTTTTCTGCAGCACCTGTGGAAGAGCCTGTCGCTCTAGAATTGGCCTTTTTAGCTGCTCCACACACCACTGACCACCTCCAGGCGCTTGCCCATTGTTTCTCGAGATAAGGAGGCCAAAGAAGATAAGGATCCAACTGAAATAGACCAAAATCCAGATAAATAACCGTATGAGATTACTGGCTTAACACTTCGCATATCGAGAACTTGGACTCAGATCAATGCTGACCTCTGCATCTGAATTCCCAGTATGCACTCACAACTTGTAAAGCTCTGCTTTTGGAATGCTTATTTGAAAAATAAACCTCATTTATATATTAGAGCTGGATTAAACAACCCAGTCATAGTTAGTTTGTAAGAAAGGAAGTTTGTAAGAAAGGAGGAGAAACATAAAACATGTCAGCAGGGACTTGCCATTGTACTTCTGGTCTCACACCATGACCTGAATTTCCTTGCACAAATAACATTTAAGCAGTGGCAGGTAAGCATCTGTCACTCCAAGCTTGGAAGGATGTTGATCCCTAACTATTGCTACCAGCAACAAAGGTAGAAAGAGGGATGAGGTCCTGCAGGCAGATTTTTGGGAGCTAGAAAAGAAACTAGTAAGCAGGACCTTTAAAAGTAGTAATCTCTGGATTGCTTCAGGTGCCATGTGTTGGTGAGTATAAAAATAAGAGGCTAGAGCAGATGAATGTGTGACTGGAGAGATGGTGCAGGAGGGAGGGCTGTAGATTCCTGGGACATTGAATCAGTTCTCGGGGAGATTTGACCCGTACAGGCCAGATGGGTTGCACTGAACAGAGCGGGACCAATATTCTTGCAGGGCGGTTTTCTAGTGGTATTGGGGAGACTTTAAACTAACTTGGTGTGTGGTGGGGAGGGGGGCAGGGGAGGGATGGTGCTGAGAACCGGGAGGTAACCGAGAGAAAAAACAAGGTGCACAAATAATTGGGAGAGACCGATCGCACTACAGCAAGGAATAGTAAGGTGGAGTCACTGTAAGAGGAAATGCAATAAGGTTTAAATTGGGGTTACTGTCCATGTATTGTGAACATAAGGAGTGTGGTAAATTAGGTTGGTGAGCTGCAAATGCAGGTAGCCATATCGGAATATGATGTTGTGGCAAGTTGGACGTCCACCTGAGAAAAATAGACTTAAAGGACAACAGGAATCGAGCCAGGGAGTGGGACTGACTGCAGAGCTATGTGGAGAGCTGGCAGGGACTCGATGGGCCTCATGGCCTCCTTCTGTGCCATAAATGACTCTATACCAGAGACCTTGCTCAAAAAAGGACAGGACTGGGTAGTAAATATTCCTGGATACAAGGTGTTCAGGAATGTTAGGGAAGGAAAAAAAGTAAGAGGGGTGGCAGTATTATTAAGGAGAATGTTATGGTGCTGGACAGGGAGGATGTCCTAGTTGGGGTTGAGGACAGAATCTATTTGGTTACAGCTAAGAAACAAAAGAGGTGCCATTACACTATTCGGTGTATTTTTTCAGCCACCACCTAGTGGGAAAGATTTAGAGGAATAAATTTGCAAGGAAATTAGAAGCATAAACTATAGAGAAGTTATAATGGGGGACCTTATCCTAATATAGACTGGGATAATAGTGTAAAGGGCAGAGACGGGATAGAGTTTCTGAAGTGTGTTCAGAAGTTTCTAGTTTGGTGTGTTTCTGGTGCAATGAGGAAGGAGGCATTGCTGGATCTGAGGTGGGACGGCTGGATCAAGTGTCAGTAGGGGTGCTTTTAGGGAATGGTAATCCATAGTTTCATAGGGTTTGGGTTAGATATGGAAAAGAACCAGGAGCAACCCAGCATAAAAATAATTAATTGAGGAAAGGCCAATTTCAGTAGAGTGAGAACAGATCTGGTCCAGGTAAATTGGAGTCAGATTGGCAGGCAAAACTGTAACTGAACAGTAGGCTGCCTTTAAAGAGAAAGTTCGGGTACAGTTGAGGTGCATTCCCTGAGGGGGAAAGTAGGACAAACCAAGCCAGAGCTCACTGGATGATGAGAGAGAGCATTAGATGAAGCAGAAAAAGGGTGCTTATGACAGTGTCAGGTTGATAATCCAAGTGAGGACCAGGCTGAATATAGGAAGTTCAGAGGGGAAGTGGAAAAAAAGAAGCAAAGGGAGTTTGAGAAGAGATTGGCAGCCAACGTGGAATGGAATCCAAAAATCTTCTATAGGCGTTTGAACAGTAAAAGGGTGGTAAAGGGAGCAGTAGGGTCGATTTAAGGACCAAAAAGGGGATTTGCGCATGTAGGCAGAGGACATGGCTGAGGTACTTAAATGACTACTTTGCATCTGTCTTTACCAAGGAAGATAATGCTGGCCCCGTCATGGTGAATGAAGAGGTGGTTGAGACACTGGATTTAATAAAAATTTAATGGATGAGGTATTGGAAAGGCTGGTTGTGGTCAAAGGTGATAAACTTCCAGGAACAGATCAGATGATACTGTGGGAAGTGCGGGTGGTAGTTACGGAGACACTGGCCATGGTCTTCTGGTCCTCTTTGGGTGTGGGCGCGGTGCCGGAGGACTGGAGAGTCGCAGGTGTTGCATCCTTGTTCAGAAGTGGGTGTCGGGATGGGTCCAGCGACTGAGGTTTGACCTTTTGGAGGTGATAGTTAATAGTCCCTTGGACAGATATGGATTGGTTAGAGGGGGCTGGCATGGATTTGTTGGTTTCAGGTCACGTTTGGCTGATTTTTGTTGGGTTTTTTGATGAGGCAGTTGGTACGGTTGATGTGTGCATGGACCTCCAAAGGGCATTTGATAAAGTACAACATAATGAGCTTGAAGCCTGTGGGGTGTTGGGGGCAGTGGATGGGGGCTAGTTGTGGCATGTGTGTGATGGGGGCAGGAAGCGATGGTGAATACTTGTTTTTCGGACTGGGGGGATGATGATCAGTGTGGTTCCTCGAACAGGGGTTGTGGCGGCAGTGTGGGTGAAGACCTGCTCAAGTCATCAAAAAAAAAACGACCTGAGCCCGGCCCGAGTTCCTTCATTTTCCCCCGAGCCCAACCCGACCACTGCAATGTTCCCTTCACTTACCTTCCGACTCCCAATCTGCCGGAAACTGCAGCATGAGCGCGATGACGTCATAGAGACGCACACTACGCAGACTCAGTTTCCCTGCTTGACGTCCTGGACTTGCAGCTCAAGTAAGTTTTTAACACTTAGTTTGTGTGTGTCCTGCCCGACCTGAGCCCAAAGGCCGGACCCAGAAGAGCGATCCGACCTGACCCGAACCGACACGTGTCGTCAAGTCCCGTCTGGTTCGGGTTGGGTAGCAGGCATGGTGTAGGTGGCGGTCAGTATTGGGACCACTGCTTTTCTTGATTTGTGTCAATAACCTGGACTTGGGTATACAGGGCATGGTTTCAAAATTTGCAGATGACCCAAAACTTGGAAGTAGTGTGAACCGTGAGAAGGGTAGTGATAGACTTCAAGCGGGCATAGACAGGCTGATGGAATGGGTGGGCATGTGACGGATGAAATTTAATGCAGAAAAGTGTGAAGTGATGCATTTTGGCAGGAAGAATGAGAAAGGGCAGTAATCAATAAAGGATACAATTCTAAATCAGGTGCTGGAGCAGAGGACCCTGGGGATATATGTGCACAAATCATTGAAGCTGGCAGGGCAGATTGAGAAAACTGTGAAAAAGACATATGGGATTTTCATCTTTAGAAATAAAGGCATAGAGTACCATGCAAGGAAGTTATGATGAACCTTTATAAAACACTGGTTCGGTCTCAGCTGGAGTATTTTGCCCAATTCTGGGCACCATCTTTGTGAAGGCATTGGAGAGGGTGCAGAAAAGATTTGAGAATGGTTCCGGGGACGAGGGACTTCAGTAATGTGGGTAGATTGAAGAAGCTGGGGTTGTTCTCCTTAGAAAAGGTTAAGGGGGGCATTTGTTAGTGGTATTCAAAATCATGAGGGGTCTCGACAGTAGATAGAGAGAAGCTGTTCCCATTGGTGGAAAGGTCGAGAACCAAAGGACACACATTTGAGGAGATTGGCAAAAAAACCATTGTTGGCATGAGGAAAAACGTTTTTTATGTAGCAAATGGTTAGGCTCTGGCATGCGCTGACTGAAAGTGGTGGAAACAGATTCAATCATGGCTTTCAAAAAGGAATTGGATAACTATCTGAAGAGGGAAGATTTGCAGGGCTACAGGAAAAGGCAGGGGAATGCTCTCTCAGAGGTGGCATGGACATGATGGGCTGAATAGTTGCCTTCTGTGTTGTAACCATTCTATGATTCTGATATTAGAATTGTGAAGAAAATTGGGAGGAGGATGAATTGGAAATAATACTTCTGCATTAGTGATTTCGGAGTGATGAGAGTGAACAGAAATGGGTTGTGGGTGAACATCATGAATGATGCACAGGAACCTAAGAAAAGGAGTAAGCCATTTAACCCCTCGAACATGTTCTACCATTCGGTGAGATCAAGGCTGATTTGCGACCAAACTGCATGTACCAACCTTTGTCCCATATCCTGTAATACCTTTGGTTAACAAAATCTGTCGTTCTTGGTTTTAAAATTAACAATTGATAGACCAGCAATTGCTATTTGTGGAAGAGTTCCAAACTTCTACCACCTTTTGCGTGATGAAGTTTAGTTTAGAGATACAGCACTGAAACAGGCCCTTCGGCCCACCGAGTCTGTGCTGACCATCAACCACCCATTTATACTAATCCTACACTACCATATTCCTACCAAACATCCCCACCTGTCCCTATATTTCCCTACCACCTACCTATACTAGTGACAATTTATAATGACCAATTTACCTACTAACCTGCAAGCCTTTTGGCTTGTGAGAGGAAACCGGAGCACCTGGAGAAAACCCACACAGACACAGGGATAACTTGCAAACTCCAGTGTATCCTAATTTCATCCCTGAAAGGTCTGGCCCTAATTTTGGACTATGCCCCCTCGTCCTTGTCTCCCCAACTAATGGAAATAGTTTCTCCCTACTATCCTATCTGTTCTCCATAATATCTTAAACTTTAATCAAATCAAACTTAACCTTCTAAATTCAAGGAAATACAGCCCCAATTTGTTTAATCTCTCCTTGTAGCTTAACCCTTGGCGTTCAGATATTCTAGTAGTTCTGTACTGCACTCGCTCCATGGCCATTGCATCTTTCCTAAAGTGTGGTGCACAGAACTCTAGGTGTGGTCTGGCCAGGGCTTCGCATAGTTGGAGCAAGACTTCTACCTCCTTTTATAGTCTATTGCTCAAAATATAAAGGCCAGCATTCCATTTGCCTTTTTGATTTTCTGTACCTATTCCTTACATTTTAATGACCCATTTACCTGGAATCCCAAGACTCTGGAGCTTCAGTTTCTAGCTTTCCCTGTTTGGAAAGTACCCTGTTTACACTTTTTTTTTTAGGTGCAAAGTGAGTGACCTCAGATTTGTTTACATTGAAATCCACTTGCCAGAGTTTTGTCTCTGACTGACTTAATCTATCAATATATTTAATTTTACGCTTCCATATCCACTGCTTACAAATACTGCCCATATTTGTGTCATTGGTAAATTTTGATATGTGGCTTTCTATCCCATCATCCAAGTTGTTAATGAATACAAGGAATAATATCTGTGGACAGGGAAATGGCCAGAGTGGGGGTGGGGGGGGGGGGGGGAGTGGAGAGGGACGGCCAGCCAGAGTCCGGCTGGGGAGAGACTGCCAGAGTGGGCGGGGGCGGGGTGGGAGGGAAGAGAGAACTTCAGGGAGAGGCAGGAACACTGGAGTCGAGGGGGAGAGAGAGTCCCAAGAGTCATTACTTACCGCACAGAAGGAGGTCATTCTGTCCATCGAGCCCATGCCGGGTCTCCACGGAGCTATGCAGTCAGTCCCACTCCCTGGCTTGATCCCCATAGCCCTGTACGTCTATTCTTCTCAGGTGGCCATTCAGCTTTCTCTTGAAGTCATTGATGATCTCCACTTCCACTTCCATTGCGGGCAGCAAGTTCCAGTCATTACCACCCGCTGCGTAAAAAATGTGCTTCCTCTTATTTCCTATGCATCATTTGCACAAAACTTTCAATTTGTGTCCTCTAGTCCTAGAGGGAAGAGAGAATGAGACACATACATACAGTGCAGGGAGAGAGGGTAGAGAGATTAAGGTGTCTCCTGACAGATGGATAGAAATCCATCCAGAATACTCTGAATCGTTACATCAAATGCGCGGGCAGAGATTGGCTACTTCTGCGAGCAAAAACAATGCCTAGTATGTCGCTAAATTGGTTTTCAATATAGTAATGAGAAAATAGTCAATAGATTTGTCTTATTTAAAACTTCTTCACAAAAATGCATACCTGTTGATTGTTTTCATTAGTAAGATCAACTTTAATGCCTTTATCTTTCAAAATGTCCAGAAGTACTTTTGGAATAATCAGGTTTAGAGGTAAAAAAAGACTGGGTGAAGGTTTCAGCAGCAGATAGATGAACTGTGGCAGGGCAGAGTCTGGCAATGTTTGGGAGTGAAATTAGGCATATAGTGATGGCGTGGATATATAGTCGGAAGCCTTGTATGCTATGGCATTTCAGGTGCTCATCTAAATACTTAAATGTTGTGAGGGTTCGGCCTCTACCACCTCTTCAGGCAGTGTGTTCCAGATTCCAACCACCCTCTGAGTGAAAAAAATTTCCTCAAATCCCCTCTAACCCTCCTGCCCCTTGCCTTAAATCTATGCCCCCAGGTTATTGGCCCCTCTGCTAAGGGGAAAAGTTTCTTCCTATCTAACCTACCAATGCCCCTCATAATTTTGTATACCTCAATCATGTCCCCCCTCAGCCTTCTCTGTTCTAAGGAAAACAACCCTAGCCTTTTCAGTCTGTCTTCATAACTGAAATGCTCCAGCCTAGGCAACATCCTGGTGAATCTTCTCTGCACCCTCTCCAGTGCAGTCGCATCCTTCCTATAGTGTGGTGCCCAGAACTGTACACAGTTCTCCAGCTGTGGCCTACCTAGCGTTTTTTATACAGCTCCATCATAACCTCCCTGCTCTTATATTCTATGCCTTGGCTAATAAAGGCAAGTATCCCATATGCCTTACAAACCACCTTATCTACCTGCGCTGCTGCCTTCAGTGATCTATGGACAAGTACACCAAGGTCCCTCTGACCCTCTGTACTTCCTTGGGTCCTACCGTCCATTGTATATTCCCTTGCGTTGTTAGTCCTCCCAAAATGCATCACCTCACACTTTTCAGGATTAAATTCCATTTGCCACTGCTCTGCCTATCTTACCAGCCCATCTATATCATCTTGTAACCTAAGGCTTTCCTTTTCACTGTTTACGGCACCACCAATTTTCGTGCCATCTGCGAGCTTACTTATCATACCTCCTATATTCACGTCTAAATCATTAATGTAAGTTAAAGGGTCCCAGCACTGATCCCTGTGGTACACCACTGGTCACAGGCTTCCACTTGCAGAAACAACCCTCAACCATAGAAACATAGAAATATAGAAAATAGGAGCAGGAGTAGGCCATTGGGCCCTTTTGAGCCTGCTTCGCCATTCATTATGATCATGGCTGATCATCCAACTCAGTAACCTGTTCCCTCTTCCGCCCCATACCCTTTGACCTCTTTAGACCCAAGAGCTATGTCTAGCTAGCTAGGGCGGCACAGTGGTGCAGTGGTTAGCACTGCAGCCTCACTGCTCCAGCCACCCGAGTTCAATTATGTGTACTGCCTGTGCGGAGTTTGCAAATTCTCACTGTCACCGCGTGGGTTTTCGCCGGGTGCTCCGGTTTCCTCCCACAGCTAAAGACTTGCAGGTTGATGGGGCAATTTATAATGGCCAATTTACCTGAGTATAGGTGGGTGGTAGGGGAATTGAGGGAAGGTGGGGATGTGGTAGGAATATGGGATTAATGCAGGATTAGTATAAATGGGTGGTTGATGGTCGGCACAGACTCAGTGGGCCGAAGGGCCTGTTTCAGTGCTGTATCTCTAAATAACTAAATAAAAACTTCTTCTTGAAAACTTACAATGTTTTGCCCTCAACTGCTTTCTGTGGTAGCGAATTCCACAGGCTCACCACTCTCTGGGTGAAGACATTTCTCCTCATCTCAGACCTGAAAGGTTTACCCCGTATCCTGAGACTATGACCCCTGGTTCTGGACTCCCCCACCATTGGGAACATCCTTCCTGCATCTACCCTGTCAAGTCCTGTTAGAATTTTATAACTTTCTATGAGATCACCCCTCACTCTTCTGAACTCCAGCGAATATAATCCTAACCCACTCAATCTCTCCTCATATGTCAGTCCCACCATCCCAGGAATCAGTCTGGTAAACCTTCTCTGCACTCCCTCTATAGCAAGAACATCCTTCCTCAGATAAGGAGACCAAAACTGCACACAATATTCCAGGTGTGACCTCACCAAGGCCCTGTATAATTGCAGCAAGACATCCCTGCTCCTGTACTCGAATCCTCTCACTATGAAGGCCAACATACCATTTGCCTTTTTTACTGCCTGTTGGACCTGCATGCTTACCTTCAGTGACTGGTGTAAGAGAACACCCAGGTCTCGTTGCATTTTGCCCTCTCTGTTTATAGCTGTTCAGATAATCTGCCTTCCTGTTTTTGCTCCCAAAGTGGATAACTTCACATTTATCCACATTATACTGCATCTGCCATGCATTTGCCCACTCACTTAACTTGTCCAAATCACCCTGAAGCCCCTGTGCATGCTCCTCGCAACTCGCCCTCCCACCCAGTGTTATGTCATCTGCAAATTTGGAGATATTACATTTAGTCCCTCACCTAATCATTAATTTATATTGTGAATAGCTGGGGTCTTCGCACTGATTCCTGCGGTACCCCACTGAATACCCTTGGATGTTCATTTCCCATCCCTGGTCACCTTGCAGACATGTTTCCGTAATCCGACTATATCATACCTGTTTACATCTATTTGAGCAATTAATTCATCCGCTTTATTGCGAATGTTCCGCGCGTTAAGGCACAAGGTCTTGAGGCTTGTCTTTTTAACATTACTTGTCCTCTTCCCACTATTTTTCACTGTGGCCCTGTTTGATTCTGGCCCTTGATTTCTCTGCCTATCACTTCTTATTCTCCTTACTGTCTTTTGTTCTTGTCTTTGATGCCCCCTCCTTTGACTCCTTGCAAAGGTTCCTATACCCCTGTTGTTTTAGTTTAAATCCTTCCCAACCACTCTAGCAAATACTCCCCCAGGACATCAGTCCTTGCCCTCCCCAGGTGTAACCCTTCCATCACCCTCTGTTTCCTGCCACTATGCCAATTTTGGATCCAATTTGCCCTGAATTCCATGGGCTCTTACCTTAATAAATCTCTCGTACGGGACCTAATCAAAAGCCTTACTGCAGTCCATGTAGACTACATCAACTACTTTACCCTCATCTAGCCATTGCCTCAAAAAATTCAATCAAGTTAGTTGGATATGATCTCCCCTGACAAACCATGCTGACTATCCCTGATTAATCCCTGCCTCTCCAAGTGGAGATTAATCCTGTCCTTCAGAATTTTTTCCAATAGTTTCCCAACCACTGATATTAGACTCACCAGCCTGTAATTACCTGGTTTATCCCTGCTACCGTTCTTGAGTGATGGTACCACATTCGCTGTCCTCCAACCCCATGGTACCTCTCCTGTGTCTAGAGAGGATTTGAAAATTTGTGTCAGAGCCCCTGCTATCTCCTCCCTAGATATGTGATAGCTTAGATGTTTACATATTGCGTATTGGAACAACTGTTGAAGATAACTGGAAGAAAGAAATTGGTTCACTAAATAAATGAAGGAAATCAGTCATTCGGTGAAAGAAGTCAGGAGACAGCGGAGGCTCTAGTCACAATTTTACAGTCTTTCTTGGATGTGAAAATAAATTCTAGGTATTGGTAAGTATTTTTTGATTGAACTAACACTTTTGCTCGAGAGAAGAGGAAAAACCTGATGGCTGTAGACTGGTTATGTTGTCGGTTGCAAGCAAACACTTGGAATCCATACTTTTATATAAAATTGGTAAACATTTGGACATACATGGGTTAATGAAGGTCAGCAAACACTGACTTGTTATAAGGCAAGCCGTGTTTGAAAAATTTAAGTTTCTTGGATACCAGTTGGATAGAGGGAGAGCATTCAGTCTGTGTTTTTAGGAAGCATTGGATAGTGTTTTGAAGTTTATAATCATAGAATCTCACAGCACTAAGAAGGCCATTCAGACTATCGTGTCTGTGCCGGCTTTTTGAAAGACCTATCCATTAAATCTCACTCCTCTGCTCTTTTCCCCCATAGTCCTGCAAATTTCTCCTTTTTCAAGTGTGTATATATACAGTTTTTTTTTAACATTGGTAGTGAATCTGTGATCACCACCCTTGCAGACAGTGCATTCCAGATCATTACAACTGTCCTTTTATTTAAAAAAAAAAATTCTCTCATACTTCCTTGTAACAGCATAGATAAAGTTGATGGCTAAATAAGAAACGCCCCCACCTTAGTGAATTTTGCACTTGGCATGACGTTGAGCTCTTCCGTCGCCTTCACCTCCGTGCTCACTTCTTTGACCAGGAGTTCTCCCCCCAACCAACAGACCCATTCACCTGCCTCTAGCATTCTTCCTCCACCTGGACTCCTCCCTCAGGCCTTTTACCCTCTCTTGATCTTTTCATTGAGAACTGTCAGTGAGACATTGGTCGTCTCAGTTTTTCTGCACCCCTCTCTCACTCTAACCTGTCTGCCTCTGAACTTGCTGCACTCCGTTCTCTCAGGTGTAACCCCGACATTGTGATCAAACCTGCTGATCAGGGTGGTGGTGTTGCTGTCTGGTGTACTGACTTCTATCTTTCAGAGGCTGAGTGCCAACTCTCAGACACTTCTTCCTACCTCCGCCCCCTCCCCCCCCCCCCGGCTGCGGACCATGACCCCACCACCGAACATCAAGCTACTGTCCACAGGACTGTCACTGAACTCATCTCCTCTGGAGATCTTCCCTCCACACCTTCCAGCCTCATAGTCCTGCAACCCTGGGCAGCCTGCTTCAACTTCCTTCCTAAAATCCACAAACAGGACTGTCCTGGCAGACCCATCGTTTCAGCCTGTTCCTGCCCCACTGAACTTATTTCTTCCTATCTTGACTTTATCTTTTCGCCCCTGGTCCAGTCTCTTACCACCTATGTCCATGACTCTTCTGATGCCCTGCGTCATTTTGATAATTTCCAGTTTCCTGGCACTAACCGCCTCCTCTTCCCTGTGGACGCCCAATCTCTCTACACCTCCATCCCCCACTAGGATGGTTTGAAGGCTTTCTGCCTGTTCCTTGAACAGAGGTCCAACCAGTCCCCATTCACCACTACCCTCCTCCACCTGGCTGAACTTGTTCTCGCATTGAACAACTTCTCCTTCAACTCCATTAATTTCCTCCAAGTAAAAGGTGTTGCAATGGGTACCGTCGTGGGTCCTAGTTATGTCTGTCTTTTTGTGGAATACGTTGAACATTCCTTGTTCCAGTCCTACTCAGGCCCCCTTCCCCAACTCTTTTTCCAGTATATTGATGACTGTATCAGTGCTGTTTCCTGCTCTTGCCCTGAACTGGAAAACTTTATCAACTTTGCTTTCAATTTCCACCTTCTCTCACCTTTACATGGTCCATCACCGACACTTCCCTTTCTTTCCTCGACTTCTCTGTCTCCTTCTCTGGGGATAGGCTGTCCATTAATATTCATTATAAGCCCACTGACCCCCACAGCTACCTCGACTCCACTTCTTTGCACCCTGTCTCCTGTAAGGACTCCATTCCATTCTCCCAGTTTCTCTGTCTCTGATGCATCTGCTCTGATGATGCAACCTTCCACAACAGTGCTTCTGATGAGTCTTCCTTTTTCCTCATCCGAGGATTCATCCTCCCCCCACCCCAGCTGGTTGACAGGGCACTCAACCGTGTCCGGCCCATTTCCCATTACTTCTGCCCTCACCACTTCCCCTCCCTCCCAGAACTGCAGCAGGGTTCCCCTTGTCCTCAGTTTCCACCCCACCAACCTGCACATCCAAAGGATCATCCTCTGCCATTTCAGCGTGATACCACCACCAAATGCATATTCCCCTCCCCTGTCAGCATTCCGAAGGGATCGTTCCTTCCGCGACACCCTGGTCCACTCCTCCATTACCCCCGACACCTTGTCCCCTTCCCATGGCACCTTCCCACGCAATTGCAGGAGGTGTAATACTTGCCCTTTTCTTCGCCATCCAAGGCCCCAAACACTCCTTTCAAGTGAAGCAATGATTTACTTGTATTTCTTTCAATTTAGTGTACAGTACTCGCTGCTCACAATGGGGTCTTCTCTACATTGGGGAAACCAAACGATGATTGGGTGACTTTCCGCTCAGTCCGAAAACATGACCCCAAGCTTCCTGTCGCTTGCTGTTTCACGCCACGCCCCCCCCACCCCACTCTCACGCCCATATTTCTGTCCTGGGCTTGCTGCAGTGTTCCAGTGAACATTAACGCAAGCTCGAAGAACAGCATCTCATTTGCCGATTAGGCACTCGACAGCCTACTGGACAAAACATTGAGTTCAATAATTTCAGAGCATGACTGGCCTTTTCTATTTTTATTATTTTTTTTACCATGTGCCTGCCCAGTGGCTTGGGCTGTTCATTATTCTGTCATTTATAACCCTGTCGGCCCTAATGCTTTGTCTTTCACCACACCATTAGCACACTCTTTGCCTTTGCCCCATGACATCCTTGTCAGTTAATCTCTCTGATCTTCTGCCCTAAAACACCTTCCTTTTTCTCTTTTCCCCCACTCCTGCTTTATTTGCTTAAAACCTATTACATTTCTAACCTCTGCCAGTTCTGATGAAAGGTCGCTGACTTGAAATGTTAATTCTGCTTCTCTCTCTCTACAGATGCTGCCAGACCTACTAAGTATTTCCAGCACTTTTTATTTTTATTTGGGATAAATGGGTGTTGCTGAGACTAGATAAGGGTTGGAAAAGGGTTACTCCGGGGGTCAGAGCTGGATACACTGTAGGTTTAGGTGTGTAGATTGCTTGAACTTGCATATAACGAACACCTTGGCATTTGCTGATGAAACACAAATAGGAGGTTTGGCAAACTGTAAAGGAGTTGTAAAATACTGAAACATGTTGTGGAATGGGCAGACAGGTGGCAGATGGAATATAACTTGAATAACTAAGGAAATGTATTTTGGTAGGAAAACCAGGGAATGGGAGGATATACGCAATGGGAAGAGGCTTGAGGGTATGGATTAGTAGAGAAACCAGGAGTCATTCTCTGAAAGTGCAAGTGGAGGTAAGGAGAGAAAGACTTGCATTTATATAGCACCGTTCACAATCACAGCACATCTCAAGCACTTTACAACAATTAAGTACTTTTGAAGTGTAGTCACTGATGTAATGTAAGAAACGCAGCAGCCAATTTGTGCATATCAAGCTCCCACAAACAGAAATGTGATGATAACGAGATAATCTGTTTTTATGATGTTGATCAAGAGATAAATATTGGCCAGGACAGCAGGGATAACTTCCCTGCTCTTCTTTGAAGTAATGCCATGGGATCTTTTACATCCAGCTGAGAGTGTAGACGGGGCTTCTGTTTAACATCTCATCCAAAAAACAGTATCTCCAACAGTGCAGCACTCCCTCTGTACTGCACTGGTGTGCCAATAAAGATAAATGGCATTTTTCTGGCTATAAATGGGGACATGGAATACAAGAATGAAGAAGGAAGGGACTTCTACAAACTGTTGCTATGGCTAAAGTTAGGAGCGTTAACTATACAGTTTTGAGTACCCATTGTAAAAAGAAGAGTTGCAGACAACACCAAATTGGGAGTGTAATTAATACAGAGGAGCGCTGTGACAAAACACACAATGACATGAATGAACTTCCAGACTTGGCAAATGAACTTCACAGATAAGTGTGAGGAAATACATTTTGACTGGAAGAATAAGGAGGCCACCTATTCCTTCGAAAATAGATGTCTAAATGGGGTGGAGGAGCAGAGTGTTTGTGGGGTTTAGCTATACAAATCACCAAAGTCATGACAAAGGTAAACAAGGCCATTCTGTTTCTCTTTAAGGAAAAGCTAGCAAAGCGCTGGGATTCATTTTCTAGGGGGAGAGAGAGAATTGAAAAGCAGAGCATTTAGGTTAAATTTGTGTAGAACCTTAATTAGGCCACACTTGGGGTGCTGTGAACCATTCTGTATAGGCTGCATTTGCTGGCAATGCAACCACTAGATGGCACAGTACTTGCACATGCGCAATGCAGCCTCATGCACTGAAACATCACTGTCTGTGATGTTTTAGGTAGCTGCCAGGATTAAAGATGGCATTATTCAATTTATCACAAAAAACAATTTAAATTCAGTCGCCATGATTCCACCTCAAACAATATCTTGCTTCTTTTCCCGGTGTTGCCTCCCACGCTGGTCTGGTCGCCACTTGTTTCTGACCTCGCCGCTGCCTTACCTCAGCCACTTGCTCCCCATTTTAACCTCCCACCACCATCAGCTGTTCGCTCCGTTCACTGCTTCAAACCTCACTCCCGTCGTCCACTTGCTCCCGCTTGCTGCCTGCATAGCACCTTACTGACAGCAAGAGACCGTTCTGCACGTGTGCGCAGCTGGGAACGCTCTGACATTGGTGCGCCGGATGTGTTATCAGGAGTCACTTTGTTCTGGATATCCCAAACCACCAGGGGTAGTTTCGGTGACCAGCATAGATAGATTTAAGGGGAAGTTAGACCAACACAAGGGAGAAAGGAATCGAAGGATATGTTGATAGGGTTAGCTGAAGAAAGGCGTTGTGAATGGAACCTCGCCACTGGAATTCAGTTCTTTATTTTTGTCTGTATTTGGACCAAGGCTGCAATGAGGTTTGAAGCTGAATGGTTGAGGCTGACCCAAATTGAGCATCGGTGAGAAAATGCTGCTTGATAGCAGTGTCAGTGATTTCATCCATCGCTTTGCTGATAGAGCGTAGACTGATGGGGTGGTAATTAGCCAGAATGGATTTGTCCTGCTTTTTGTGGACAGGACATAACTGGGCAATTTTTTTGCTTTGGCAGATTGATGCGCGTGTAGTAACTGTACTGGAATAGCTTGGATAGCGGTGTGGCTAGTTCTGAAGCACAAATTTTTAGAACTGCAGCTGTTGCGTTGTAAGGGTCCATAGCCTTTGCAGTATCCAATATAAGGGGTCGCCCATTTAGGACAGAGATGAGAAGAAATTTTTTCTCAGAGGATGGCGAGTCTTTGGAATTCTCTTCCTCAAAAGGCGGTGGAAGCAGAGTCTTTAAATATTTTTAAGGCAAAGGTAGATAGATTCTTGATAAGCAAGGGGGTGGAAGGTTATCAGGGGTAGGTGGAAATGTGGAGTGATCAGTTCAGCCATGAACTTATTGAGTGGTGGAGGAGGCTCGAGGGATCGAGTGGCCTACTCCTGCTCCTAATTCGTATGTTCGTATGTATATATCCAGTCTACTCAGCTGTTTCTTGATATCACATGGAGTGAATCAGATTGGTTGAAGGCTGTTGCCTCAGGAGGAGTACAACAGGAATCGGCTACTCGGCACTTCTGGCTGAAAATGGTTGTAAATGTTACAGCCTTGTCTTTTGCAGTGACTTGCTGGGCTCTGGTTTTTTGAGGATGTTCATGGACTCTCCTTCCCCATTTATTATTCAATCCTCCAACGGCATTCACGACTGGATGTGGCAGGACTGCAAAAGTTTGATCTGATTCTCTGGTTGTGGGATCACTTAGCTCTGTCTATTGCATGCTGCTTCCCTGTTTAGCATTCATGTAATTCTGTGTTGTAGTTTCACCAAGTTGGCGTCTCATTATTAGGTGTACCTGGTGGCATGCTCTCTTCCAACTCCTCACTGAAACGGGGTTAATCCGCTGGCTTGATGGTAATGTTAGTTAAGGATAAGCCCGTTCTTGAGGTGACAGATTGTGGTAGAATACAATTCTGCTGCTGCTGATGGCCCACAGTATCTCATGAATGCCCAGTTTTGACCTGCTAAATCAGTTCTGAATATATTTCATTTAGCACAGTGGTAGTGCCACACAATATATGTTGGAGGGTATCCTTAGTGTGAAGACAGGACCTCATCTCCACAATGACAGTGCAGTGGTCACTCCTACCAATACTGTCATGCACAGACGTATCTGTAACAGGCAAGTTGGTGAGGCTAAAGTCAATAACCTTTTATCTTCTGTTTGTTCCCTCATCACTTGCTACAGGCCTAGTTTGACTACTGTGTCCTTCAGGAATCTGCCAGCTCCATCACTAGATGTACTACGGAACCACTCTAGGTGATGGGCATTTATGTCCCCCCACCCCACCCCACCCAAAGTGCATCTGTGCCCTTGCTCCTTTCAGTGCTTCTTCCAAATGGTGTTTAACATGGAGTACTGATTCATCAGCTGAGGAAGGGCAGTAGGTGGTAATCAGAAAGTTTCCTTAGCCATGTTTGACCTGATGCCATGGACTTCATGGGGTCTAGAGTCAAGGTGGACCCTAAGAGCCACTCCCTCCTGGCTGTATACTGCTGTGCTGCCACCTCTAGTGGGTGTATTTTCCTGGTAGGGCAGCGTATACCAGGAATGGTGATGGAGGTGTCTGGGACTTTGATCAATTAGGTATGATTCTGTGAGTATGACTGTTCAGTCTTGACTAGTCTGTGGGACAGTGCTTCTCACTTTGGCATGTCCCCAGATGTTAATGAGGAAGCCTTTGTAGGGTTGACTGGGCTGGGTGAGTCTTAATATCAGAATCTGATGTGTAGGGGTCTATCAAGTTTCATTCTTGTACGTTTTTTGTAGTGTTTGCATCTGAAGTGCCATTTTAGAAACTCCAAACTGAAGGCATTTCAGGTACAATTAAGAATCCACCACAGGGCTGAGGGTCACACTGGGGAAGAATGATGACAGGTTTTATTTCATAAAGGACATTACCATTGGGGTTTCACAACAATCCAATTGCTTCATGATCACTGTTTTCGCCACGTGGTGAGATTTGCGTGGTTCCCACTATTAACTCCCACCTGACGACAGCAAGTGTGTTTTGTTATTAGGGTTTAACCCCTTGGTGTTTTATTTGTCAAATAAACAGACGGCGACAGGTTTTCTTGTTGGTTTAAACCAGAAAATCAATTATTTATTGATCAATGCTGTTCAACTCGACATTGTCGCAAACACATCCACTCGCAAATTAGCTCATATGCACGCACACACAAAAGAGACAGAGGAAAACGGGATAAGTGATTATAAGTGGGGTGTAGGTTTCGGGGCTGGGTGGGGTGGGCGGGGGGGGGGTGGTGGGGTAGTGATGGTAAACCTGTTGAATTCTGTTGGAATCATTCTCATTGGCTGCAGGCCTGAGGTGTTGGTAGATTTCTCTCTTGGTTGAAAGTTCAATTGAAGACAGTGGATCGCTTCTAATTACACCAACACTTTATGTAGCAGTGAGAATTCTACAGCATATCCCTTCTAGTTTGCTGGAAATGAACTTCTTGGATGCTCCTCGTGCTCTTGCCCCCGCTCTGGCTGTCAGCTGTGCCCTTGCCCTCATTTTTAAGGTAAAGATGTGTTCTATCTCACCTCTGCTGGAAAGGCGAGTAGTTTCTTCCGTGTATTGAGACACAAGGACCTAGGATATGGCTACTTCACATGTTCTTTGTTTCAGAAGGACCTATTCAATTTAAAAGGGTCCCTTGAAGGGTTCAGGATGAGAATAATCCAGTTATGATGTTTCCACTTCACACCTTCTTTGTTTCAGTAGAACCCACTCAAGTCTGGAATATTTCAGGAGGAGTGCAGGAAGGGTGGAATAGCGACCTCTTAACTTTGAAGATTTTCCTCTGTCCATGTCACAGTTTGAATATACAAAGGCACTGGCCATTTTAGAGCCCATTATTCACTTTCTTTTAAAAGAGAGGACTGCTTTTTTGAAGGACAAAGTCAGTTTTTATAATCTCAGATTTTGTCCATCATCTGATATCATCTCTCATTTTGTACACTTAACAGTCACCATTACTTATGCTAGATTTTTAATCCAGATTTAATAACCGAATTCAAATTTGAAAACTGTCATGGTGGGATTTCAATTCGTTTCTCTGGATTATTAACCCTGTAGCAAAACCACAATGCTACCACACCTGGTAGTGAGTAACTTGACTGCTGCATAGTAAGAGTTGACTTGTTGGTGAAACTTATGAAAATCTGCTCCAAAAGACTGACTCTCTCTCTCTCTCTCTCTCTCTCTCTCTCTCTCTCTCTCTCTCTCTCTCTCTCTCTCTCTCTCTCCCTCTCTCCCCCCATATCTCTCTCGCTCTCCCCCGTCGCTCTCTTCTCTCTTCCCCCCCACCCCAACATATCTCTCTCTCTCTCCCCCCTCCCCCATATCTCTCTCGCTCTCCCCCGTCGCTCCCCCCCCCCCGGTCGCTCTCTTCTCTCTCTCCCCCCCCACCCCCCCCCCCCACCCCCCCCGGTCGCTCTCTTCTCTTCCCCCCCGGTCGCTCTCGCGCTCGCTCTCTCCCTTCTCTCTAGTGGTGGCCTAAGTAACCTGTTATATCTCTGCTCGCTGCCGGACCATGTGCTGAGTGTGGGGGATGAACCTCGCCAGGTTCTGCTGCGTGTTTATGGAGCTATCCTGCAGGTAAGTGCTGCTGACTGATTTGGTACTGTAACAAAAAAACTCCTGTGTAGTTTTTAAACTTTGTGTTCTTGCTGGACAATTTTTCCATTGCAAATGTTGTTGTGTTTCTCCCTCTTTCTTCTCCCTCCCTCCCTCCTCTTTTGAACATGCTAACTCTTGCTGGGATATGATTACATAGAGGGGCAAGCCTCTTTGACTTAACCCAAGACTGGATGATTGCCTGCCCACTGCTTGTCTTGGGGACCTGAGCTTTATCTGGCACTTGTGCACATGTACACTTGATCTAGCAGGGCTGAAGACTGGATATCTTGGATGCTCTTTCACTCCCCTTTCGGGCAGAGGCAAATTGTGTTTTTTTTCAGACCCTGAATTTCCAGACTTGTAATATTTACAGTTTGTGCTGTGATTTCAATCTGGGCTAAACTTCAGATCCTTGGCAAGGAGTGTGAGCAGAATTGAGCACTGCTTTAGCTTTCAGTTTGTTTTTGATAGTCCCAGGTTATTTCTGGCTACTGGTTTGGGAAATGCCCCAAATGTATATGCTAACAGCAGCACCTGGCTACAGTGGGAGTCTCCTTTTTATCAGTAGGAAGGGCCTCAACTGAGATGAATTGGGTGCAGTCCATTGCGAGTCGACTCCAGTGTACATGTAAACGCTGGACAACTGGCAACCTGGTTTGCAGTTCATAGAATAATATAGCACTGAAGGCGCCATTGAGTCTGTGCTGGCTTCTCGAGTCATAGTTATACAGCACAGAAATAGGCCCTTTGGCCACACTTGCCATCAAGCCTATCTATTCTAATCCCATTTTCCAGCACTTGGCCTTGTATGCTGTGGCGTTTCAAGTGCTCATCTAAATACTACTTAAATGTTGTACGGGTTCCTGCCTCTACCACCCCTTTCAAAGAGCTATTCAGTTAGTCCCGCTCCCCCACTATAAACAAGATGTGGCAGTAGAGAACAACAGGTGTTCTTCTCAATTTGGGACGTTTTGTTGTTCAGCTTTAGTGCTAAATATTTTCTGTTCCAGTGTCACCTGTCCCTCCTGTCAAAAAACCTAATGTCCCATACGATCCAAAGTTCCCTCTTTTGCTGTCCAACAATAGCACAGGTTGGGGATTGTAACACATAACTGTGTACACTGGTGACTGCAGTGTCACATGCTGCACACACCCTATTGAGATAACACACAGGCCTTTTTATATTAAATACGTGAATGATCAACATGGTTTTCAGAATGAGATCAGTTTTCTACATTCGTGAAGCTACTTTTTATTGCCATCGTCTCTCTCCCCCGCCCCCCTCCCCCCTCCTCGCATCCTTACCTCCAACAGGTGCAAGAAGCCGACGGTTCTTTGTCACCAATACTAGATGTATGACTACTTCTGCTATTTCCCCTTTCCCACCAAGTTTAAGCCAGCCACCCTTCCCTCCAATTAAAAATAAGAGACACACTGATATGATCTATGTATAAGCATACTTTCAGGCTAGCTATTCTAGAGCTAACTAGTCCTGTTTTTCTGTTGCAGGCATATTACATTTACTTTACAATTCTTAAGATTTAGGTTGGGATTTGGTCTGGTGAGCTGTCAATCACTATGGTTCAATTTTGAACTCCCCCCTGTGGTGAAACAGCACATCTCCAGCTGTTTAATTAAACCAGAATAGCTGGCCACAAGCATTGAATGAAAACCATCTTTGCTGATCTGTTGGAGCTTTACTCTGGCACACCTGTGCTGTACCTGCCCTGTGTATCTTTAGGACAGTGTAGAGGGAGCTTTACTCTTCTTCTGGCCTGTGTTGTATCTGCCCTGATGGTATAGTGTCGAGGAACATTTATATTAATTGCATAATTCCGAGGTTCTGTACCCTGAGCATAAAAATTCACTCTTCCTAAAACTCCTGTCGGAATACAGGTTCTACAGTCACCATAATCAGAGTAGCTTGCTCAAGTGGCCGTTCTTCATAATGAAGGGCTCTGGAAACAGAAGTTTTCCTCATAGTGAAACCCATTCTGACATGATATTCTTTCAAGTGCATTGTTACGACCAACCGCTCCTGTCAAAGCCCTCAATCAAAATATGCAATTCTGATTGTGGTGGGAGCAACGCACTGTTAATTCAATCATGTTGTTCCACAGATCGGCTAACATATCATTAAAAAAACTTTCCAAATTAAAGCAAGACCCAGCCAAATTGTACCATCTATTAACCCCCGAATGAGGCTAATGAAACCAGGTATCTTTAAATCAACAAATTAACTCTTTTTAATTAGAAGAACTAAATTCTTAAACACTATGAAGATATAAACAACATTTAAATTAGAAAAAATTAGAGTCCTTGCAAATTTACAGTCCAATGTTGCTCGAAGTTCTCGCAGCTGTCCGATGGGGAAAAAGGTTCTTCCACTTAAAACAGTCTGTAGTGTAACTTCAGCAGTAGGTGATGCTCCTCCTTCGGCGATGAATTTCAACAAGTAACAACTTGCGAACACTTTTGATAGAATCAATTTGACTTTAGAGTTTTTGAGGGATAAAAGATTGTCACAGTCTAACTTCCCTTTCTTCAATTTAAATTACCAGATATCTCTCTTGGTTTGATGTTTTAGAATTTTGAGAGGTAATAATTAAACAGACTAAAAATCCTATTCCTTCAGTTTAAATGGTTGAGAGCTCTTTTTCAGGTGTGCTCATCACACCTGTGTCCTCTGTCTTCTGTTAGCAAATTGTGTTCCACTAATAGCCAGTTCAAAACTGAACTGTAACAAATATATCACGTCAGGCTCACTTCCAGTGGCTCTATCTATGGTAACGAGAATGTACCCTTTGAATTGCAGTCTCTAAATGACTGTTTCTAAGGCAATGAAACTGCACTTGCCTATAACTCCGAAGGCTTGCTGTCTCTTAAAGCAATACTGATCTCTTGCAAGCTTTAAAGGCAAACCACATATTCTGAAAAAAAAACTACAGGACCATGACAGCATTTTTAGGTAGTCACCGAGCAGTGATTGGGAGCCCTGGCTGACTTTCGTTTTGCTTTCCTGAGCCCAGGACTGCTGAAACTGAGTGCAATGCTCCTACCATATGCTGAAATCAGATGTGGCTAAAATTGACAACCTTTTACCCAGAGTGAATATCTCCCTGTTTTGAAAAGCAATCAAAAGAATTAATTTTTAGGTGATTATTGTATTAGATGGGATTTTTGCTTTTGGTGTGATCTATAAATTTGACTTGTTTTGTCCTTTTGCAGGGTGTGGATTCTCTGATATTGGAGAGTGTGATGTTTGCTGTTTTGGCAGAACGTGCCCTGGGACCAAGGTTATATGGAGTATTTCCACAGGGGCGGTTGGAACAGTACATTCCAGTAATGAGCCTTATTTCTCTTCCTTGTCACGTATTGGTTGAGTCTTATTGCTTCGATACTATTTCTCAACAATGTACACAGATTCTGTACACATCATTAATCCTCTTGTAGGAATGTCCTTGCACATCAGAGGCCTTGGCAAACTGATGGATACCATTGGACTTGGTGAACGTGGATGTCATTGGGATTGGTAACTGGGATTGGTGCGTGCTGCTGCTGACATTCTAAGTGGCCAAAAATGGAATTTGTTCAAACACGTTTTTCTTTGCAGCCTGTCCACTTTCTTTCCCTTGCCCCCGCCCTCCCCGTTAACAATTTTCTCACCTCGTTTGTTTCAGCACACCAGGCCATGCACCATTGTGGCTGGAACTAGTCTGCCTCCCTTGCTGCTCTTGGTGGTCAGTGTCTGCTGGAAGATTGTGTTTGTCTCACACTGTGTCTATTTGGCACCTTGTAGCACAGTTAGGATTGAGAGCTCTGCAGGATAGTGGGTCCAAGCGATCTGTTGCTATGCTGGCTATCCTGCCTCCTAAAATGTTCTGGGGGACAGTATGGGCCATGTGAGTGACAAATTACTGCCTTTATGTAGTGCAGTATCCTTGAAAGGGCTCTTCCTTCATGCCCAGATTATTGTTTTTCACAATTTCATGTAAATCATCATCACTTGTGAGTGTTGTTAAGAGACAATAGCCTTCCCGCTCTGCAGACCCAATTTGCACACTTCTGTTACTAGACAGTAATTTAGAGTGGGAGCTTGGCAGGTTTCCCTCCCCTCCTTAGTCCAGTGGTGCAGGTACAAATCAGAGCACCTTTTTCTGCTTCTCTGATTGAGATGAACTAATGTGGTCAGACCAGTGATCTATTACTTGATGAATTTACCCAGCCAACTGCTGGTTTACACTGGGAGTGGTGGCATGGGACTATGCATATAAGGAGCCCTTGATTTATCGAAATGCAGTCAGTCCTGCTGGAAGTGCTGAAATAAGGATCATGGAATAAAATTGCCAGGGAAATGGATGCATTTCACAGAAATGTGAGAGCTTGTTGTTCTCTGCTGGATTGGGCAGCATGCTGTCATCAGCTGTATCCTGGAGCATTAGTAACCCAAAGTATCCTGGGTCTGGTGACACTAGATCAGCTCCCATTGTCTATTTCTAATGGTGGTTTGGCAGGAGGTGAAGCCCAAATTCACCTTGACACCTCCCTTCAACATTCCCACCACCACCAGCGCCACCCCCCAGCCGTCCCAAGTCAAACTCCCCGTCCCAAGTTTATACTGAAATATTTTAGAGGAATGTTGAGGTTTTAGTTTGTGGAGTAGAGTTCCTTTGTTAAGGACAGGCTAAAAGGACTACAAATGTTTCACTAGTATCCTCTTCCGACTGTGTCTATGACCAGAGTCGTCGGCTGCTGACTGAAGAGTTGGCGTTTCCGGATTTTTCCGCAGAAATCGCTGTCAAGATGTCTCGATTCCACGGAATGGTCATGCCCTTCAACAAGGAACCAAAGTGGCTGTTTGAGACCATGGACAGGTACAGTGGTGAGAATCTGTTTGAAGTAGGGTGGGATGTACATCAAGGATGGGCTGTTGAATTGTTCGTGCTACAGAAGTCACCAAAGCAATCCCCTCTCTCCATGAGGTTAAGCAGTGCACCTTGTGCTTCTAACCCTGATGCTAACTTTGCTATCCTGTCTGTCTTGATGGATTCGTCCAGGATGCTGTTGTCCTCACTGTAGACCTGCTTCCCCTCTCTGCTGTCTAGTACAGGTCTCTCTGTGGAACTTATCTCTCACTTTCTCTTTTTATTCCTGATACTACTATACTCAGCTCTGATTTAGAGGCTCCAACAACCCTTTCCACTGTTACACAAGTACAGGCTTCCCAGTGAGGTGTTGTGCACACCCTAGGCCCCCCCCCCCCCCCCCCGCTTTCCCGGTCAGGCTGCACAGATGCACATCTCCCTCTGAGCACTTTTTTCCTTTTCTCTCTGCTCCCCCTGCTATCCTACACCATTGCTGCAGGTATCCCTGTAGTCCCACCCACAGATACAAGTCCACCCGGAACCTTTCTGTCCTGTTCCAATCTCAAGGCTTTGAGGCACTCTTGGTTTCCCAACACCACACCGTTTGATTCAGTAGTTGATTGCAGCAGGGTAGCCTGATGGATTTTGTTTACTTGGTTAATTCAAGTAAAATTCTGAATGAATGATTTACTTTGACATTCCAGAAGCCGAAGGTTAATGCCAGTAATTCACTGGCTACGGTTTCAGTATTTCAACTGCTCTGTTTATAGGTTACTTCCTGAGCCTTGGAGGCAGAAGATTGAGTTAAAGTACCAAATTCTGAGAATTCAAAATAAAAATTGTGAGCTGTTGTAAATAATACACAGCAGGTCAGCGAGTATATGAATCAGAAGAGAGGGGCCAACATGTCAAATGCGAGTTTTTTTTACAGACTGATGCAAATACAGCTAAGCTGACACGAAACACAGAGAACTGCCGGTAAAAAGAGTCCAAATATGCAGGCTACTGTTGCAGAGGGCTTCCAGTGGGTTTAATAGTTACTACACTGGGCAATGTATAAAGACAGTTAGGTCAGGCACTGAAAAGTCAAAAAGTGCAACTCTCTAATAGTTCTGCAATATATTTTTGATAACTCCGCTTATTTATTGGAATGTTTGAAGGCCTCAGTGTTCCTCTGAACTTAACTCTTCTTCTCCCCTCAAGTTCTAAATCTGCTGTCCTGCCCGTTCTTGCACTGCATGATCCCCATGTGAAAATCAGGACTTGTTCATTATGGTTCAGACGCTCATTGGATAAACTTGAAGAGCAAGAAGGTGCAAGCATCAATCCCTAGTTTGTGCCAAGGAACCGTAAGACCCAGTGTGATTTGAGAGCCAGTACTGTTTTATGAAAGGGAAATCATGTTTGACAAATCTTTGAGGTTTCTGAGGGTGTGACTGGCAGGGTGGATGAGAGTGTACTAGAGAATGTAGTATATTTGGATTTTCAGAAAGCATTGGATAAGGTTGTTATGCAGGATTAGGACTCATGGGATTGGCGGTCATATGGGGAAAGGGCGGGGGAGTGGGATGATCTGAGTTGCTCTTGCAGAGAGCTGACTTAATTGGTCAAATGGTGGTGCAGGATGGAGGGCTTTAGATTCCTGGGACTTTGGGACCTGTTTTGGAGGCGATGGGATCCTCACAGGCTGGACGGGTTGCATCTGAACAGAGCCGGGACCAGTGTCCTTGCAGGGCGATTTGCTGGTGCTATTGGGGTACATTTAAAGTAACTTGGTAGTTTGTGGGAACCAGGAGGTAATGCTAGAGAGAGGAAAACCAAAGTAAACAGAATTGGGAGAGACAGATGGCACTAAAGTAGGAAATATTAAGGCATTAGGTGGGGTCAACATAAGAGGGAGTGTAATAAAGTCTAAATTAGTTTTACTGTGCATGTATGTGCATGCCAGGAGTATGGTAAAAGAGATTGGTGAGATGCAGGTGCAGATAGCTAGTACAAATGTGATGTAGCAATAATGGAGACCTGGCTTTAAAAAGGGCAGGACTGGGTACTAAATATTCCTGGATGCAAGGGGTAGCATTATTGATTAAGGAGACCATTACAGTGCTGGAGAGAGAGGATGCGCTAGCTGGGGTCAAGGGCAGAATCTATTTGGTTAGAGCGAAGAAACATTGGAGGTACCATTACATTACTGGGTGTGTTCTATAGGCCGCAACTAGTGGAAAAGTTATAGAGGAACAAGTTTTCAAGAAATTTGAGAAGTGCAAGAATTAGGGCACAATCATAATGGAATATAGACTGGGATAGTAATAGCGTAAAGGGGAGAGAGGGGCAAGAGTTTCTAGAGCATGTACTGGAGAATTTTCTACATTAGGATGTTTCCAATCCAATGAGGAAGGAGGCATTGCTAGATCTGGTTCTGGGGAATGAGGTAGATGAAGTGAATCAAGAGTCAGTGGGAGAACAGTAAGGGGACAATAACCATTACATCGTAAGTTTAGATTACCTATGGAAAAGGACAAGGGAGCAATCCAAAGTAAAAATAATTAATTAGGGGAGGCCACCTTCAGTGGGGTAAGAATGGATCTGGCCCAGGTAAATTGGAATCAGAAATTGGCAGGCAAAACCATGACGGAACAATGGGCTCCTTTAAGGAGGAGATTGTTCGTGTATAACCGAGGTACATTGTCATGAGGGGGTAAGGTAGGACAAACAAATCCCTGGACGATGAAAGAGATGGGGAATGGCCTCTTTCTGTGCCTTTAACTTTCTATGATTTTCTTTCATTTTTAAGATGAGGCAGAAAAAGCGTGCAGATGACAGATGTCAGGTGGATGAGAACCAGATTGAATCTAGAAGGTTCAGAGGGGAGGGGGGGTGGTGGTTGCAAAAAGAGAAGCAACGAAAAAGTATGAAAAGAGACTGGCAGCTAACAAAAGGGATTCCAAAAGTTTTTAATAGGCATATAAATAGTAAAAAAAAAAAGGTGGTAAAACGATGAGAGGGGCCGATTAGGGACCTAACTGAGGATTTACACTTGGAAGCAGGGGGCATGGTTGAGATACTAAATGAGTACTTTACACCTGTTTTTTGCAAGGAAAAAAGATGCTGCCCAAGTCATAGTGAAGAGGAGGCATTTGACACTGGATGGGCTAAACATTAATAGAGGTAGGAGATAGGCTGGCTGTACTTAAAGTTGATAAGTCACCAAGACCGGATGGGATGCATCTAAGGATACTGAGGGAAGTAGGGGAAGAAATTGTGGAGGCACTGGCCATTGTCTCAGGAGGATTGGAAGATTCAAGGGTGGTGCCAGGGGACTCGAATTACAAGTGTTACACCCTTGTTCAGTAACGCGTGTAAGGATAGGCCCAGCAACTACAGGCAGTCAGTTTAACCTCGGTGGTGGGAAAGCTTTTAGAAATGATAATTCAGGACAAAATTAACAGTTACTTGGACAAATGTGGATTAATTAAGGAAAACCAGCACGGACTTGTTGAGGGTAAATTGTGTTTAACTAACCTGCTTGAGTTTTTTGATGAGTTAACAGGGTTGATGATAATGTGGTTGATGTGGTGTACATGGACTTTATAAAGGCATTTGGTAAGGTGCCACATAACAAGCTTGTCAATAAATTTAGAGCCCATGCAATAAAAGGAATAGTAGCAGAATGGATACGAAATTGGCTGAGTGACAGGAAACAGAGTAGTGGTGAATGGTTGCTTTTTAAACTGGCAGAAGCGATAAAGTAGGGCTCCCCAGTGGTCAGTTTTAGGACCCTTGGTTTTCTTTATATATTAATGACCTAGACTTTGACAGACGGGGCGCAATTTCAAAATTTGCAGATGAGACAGAACTTGGAAATTTATTGTGTGGAGGATAAATGATAAATTTCAGGAGGCAGGATGGTGGAATGGGCGGACAAATGGCAGATGAAATTTAATGCAGAAAAGTGTGAAGTAATTCATTTTGGTCGGAAGAATGACGAGACAATTTAAAATAAAGGGTGCAATTCTAAAGGGGGCATAGGAGCAGAGGGTCTTGGGGGTGTATGTGCACAAATCATTGAAGGTGGCAGGGCAGGTTGAGAAAGCGGTTAATAAAGCATATGGAATCCTGGGCTTTATAAATAGGGGCATAGAGTACAAAAACAAGGAAACTGTGATGAACCTTTTTATAAAGCACTGGTTTGGCCTCAACTGGAGTATTATACCCAGTTCTGGGTGTCTCACTTTGGAAAGGGTGTGAAGGCATTAGGGTGTAGAAAAGATTCATTAGAATGGTTCCAGGAATGAAGAATTTCAATTATGTGGATCGGTTGGAGAAGAAGAGATTTGATGGAGATATTCAAAATCTGGACTGCGTAGATAGGGAGAACCTGTTCCATTGTCACAAATGACATCCTATGTGATGGTGACAAAAGTAAACTTTCCCCCCTCATCCTTCTTGAACTGTCTGCAGCCTTTGACATCGTTGACCACACCATCCTCCTCCAATGTCTCTCCACTGTCGTCCAGTTGGGTGGGTCTGCTCTCACTTGTTTCCATTCTTATCTATATAATCATAGCCAGTATCAGGCAAACCCCACCTGCCAAGACCGAGCCACACATTATTTCGCTGAATGAACATTTAAAATGTAAAAGGTCGCAATCTCGGACTGGAAGGACATTTGCATAATACAAGATAATGTGGAAACAAAGGGAGCCAGTCCCTGTTTCTTCAATGTGCAGAAGTGGTGAAACCAGTTCTAGTCACATGTCTAGCTGGCTGGAGCTTTTGGATTTGAGCTTCCAACGAAGGATGTTGAAGAGACTGTTCCATATAAGGAGCTAGTCAAGTGACTAACCTGCTGAGCACCCTGAGAGCTTTTTGAATTTTAAAATCCCAACAAAGGGATCAAGAGAGAACACCGTATGCTCATGGACTGAGAAGATCTCGTCTGCTTGCCTGTCTCCTGTCTGCCTGCCTTCAACTCTTCCCACAGAACTGAATCTTGTGAAAACACCTGAAACTCTGAGAGCAGGGTCAGCCATGTGAACAAAGTTTTAAGATGATTACTGTGCCACAACAAATCGCAAGATGATATCTTCAATTAAGGAGTACAGCGAGCTCGAGAAACAGTAACAAGATATTGCCTCAAACTGTTCTACTTATCTTTTCTTTTTTTCTATTCTTACCTGCATGTTTATATCGCGTGTGCATGCTAGCGTGAGTGTGTTGTTTATCTGTAGGTGTGAACCATATTAGAGTTCAAGTTTAAGGTTTTAATAAATTTCCTCTTTCTGCTTTAAACCAAAGAAAGCCTGTGTGTGCTCATTTATTTACATTATAATTGGAAACTGAACAAGGATTCACAAAAAGAGGAGCTCAAAACAGTGTGTTTAATATTAAACCCTGTTGCAATAAGACCAGGTGAAGATAGCAAACGACCCCTAGACACATTGCTCACCTAGTCGTAACACCAGAGAATCATTTGCAATGGCTTTTCGTCCTGCTGCTGCACAGTTACCTTTGGTGTCCCCCAAGGATCTATCCTTCGCCCCCCTCCTGTTTCTCATCTAACTGCTGCCCTTGACAACATCATCTGACAGCGTGGCATTGGTTTTCACGTATGCTGACGACACTCAGCTCTCCTCACCACCATCTCTGTCAACTCCTCCACTGTTGCTAAACTACCAAACTGCTTATCTGACATCCAGTACTGGATGAGCAGAAATTCCCTCCAGTTATCTATTGGGAAGACTGAAGTCATTGTTTTCGGTCCCTGCTCAACTCTGTTCCCTAGCTACCGACTCCATTCCTCTCCCTGGCAACAGTCTGAGATTAAGCCAGTCTGCTCACAACCTTTGTGTCACATTTGACACCAAGATGAGCTTCCGACCTCATATTGATGCCATCACTAAGATCGCCTATTTCCACCTCTTAGAGTTATACAGCACAGAAACAGGCCCTTTGGCCCATCGTATCTGTGCCAGCTATCAAGCGCCTAACTATTCTAGTCCCATAACTTCGCCCCTGTCTGAGCTTATCTGCTGCTGAAATCCTCATTCATGCCTTTGTTAGCTCTACACTTGACCATTCCAGTGCACTCCTGGCTAGTCATAGAGTTAAACAGCACAGAAACCGGCCCATCGTGCCTATGCCGGCCATCAATCACCTATCTATTCTAATCCCATTTTGTAGCACTTTGTGCCCGTAGCCTTGTACACTATGGCATTTCAAGTGTTCATCTAGATACTTCTTAAATGTTGAGGGTTCCTGGCTGTACCACCTGTTCAGGCAGTGCGTTGCAGATTCCAACCACCCTCTGAGTGAAATGATTCTTCCTCAAATCGCCTCTCAACCTCCTGCCCCTTACCTTAAATCTATGCCCTCTAGTTATTGGCCCCTCCGCTAAGGGAAAAGCCCGGGGGCGGCACAGTGGCGCAATGGTTGGCACCGCAGCCTCACAGCTCCAGCGACCCGGGTTCAATTCTGGGTACTGCCTGTGTGGAGTTTGCAAGTTCTCCCTGTGTCTGCGTGGGTTTCCTCCGGGTGCTCCGGTTTCCTCCCACAGCCAAAAGACTTGCAGGTTGATGGGTAAATTGGCCATTATAAATTGCCCCTAGTATAGGTAGGTGGTAGGGGAATATAGGGACAGGTGAGGATGTGGTAGGAATATGGGATTAGTGTCGGATTAGTATGAATGGGTGGTTAATGGTCGGCACAGACTCGGTGGGCCGAAGAGCCTGTTTCAGTGCTGTATCTCTAAAAATGTAAAAAAAAAATCTAACCTATCAATGCCCCTCATAATTTTGTATACCTCAATCATGCCCCCCCTCAGCCTTCTCTGTTCTAAGGAAAACAACCCTAGCCTTTTCAGTCTCTCTTCATAGCTAAAATGTTCCAGCCCAGGCAACATCCTGGTGAATCTCCTCTGCACCCTCTCCAGTGCAATCACATCCTTCCAATAGTGTGGTGCCCAGAACTGTACACAGTACTCCAGCTGTGGCCTAACTAGCGTTTTATACAACTCCATCACAACCTCCCTACTCTTATATTCTGTGCCTTGGCTAATAAAGGCAAGTATCCCATATGCCTTCCTAATCACCTTATCTACCTGTGCTGCTGCCTTCAGTACTCTATGGGCAAGTACACCAAGGTCCCTCTGACCTTCTGTACTTCCTTGGGTCCTATAATCCATTGTATATTTCCTTGCCTTGTTAGTCCTCCCAAAATGCATCACCTCACACTTCTCAGGATTAAATTCCATTTGCCACTGCTCCGCCCATCTCACCAGCCCATCTATATCATCCTGTAATGTCTCCCACATTCTACTCTTGATAAACTCACCTAAATCTCTGTTGCAAGTCTTAACTCCCATTCCCCTATCACCCATGTGCTTGCTGACCTTCCCTGTAATCTCCTCCAGCCCCACAAACTTCCAAGATATCTTTGCTCCTCTTATTCTAGCCTCTTGTGCATCCCTGATTTTTAATCGCTACACCATTGGTGGCTGTGCCTTCAGTTGCCCCAGCCCTAAGCTCTGGAATACCCTCCCTACACCTCTCTGCCTCGACACCTAGCTTTCCTCCTTTGAAGATATCCCTTAAAACCTACCTCTTCAACCAAGCTTTTGGTCATCTGACCTAATATCTCCCTTTGTGGCTTGGTGTTATGCTTTGTTTTATAATGCTCCTGTAAAACACCATGGGATATTTTATGATAAAGGCGCTATATAAATATAGGTTGTTAATTGGCAGAAGGATCCAGAACCAGAGAATACCGACTTAGTGATTGGAAAAGAAGCAACAGCAACATGGGCAAAAACCTTGTTATGCAGCGAGTGGTTAGGATCTGGAATGTATTGCCTGAGAGTGTGGCAGAGGCAGATTCAATAGAGGCCTTCAAAAGAGAACGGGACAATTATCTGGAGAGAGAAAATTTGCAGGTCTACGGGAGAAAAGGCGGGTGAGTGGGATTAGGTGAGTTGCTCTTGCAGAGAACCAGCATGGACACATGACCTCATGTCCTGAACCATTCTGTGATACTATGACCTTGATAAGGGGACCGAGCGCAATCTATCGAAGTTTGCCGTCTATAGGAAGCTGGTGGCAAAATAAGCTGTGAGGCGGACACAAAGAGGCTGCAAAGGGATATAGGCCAGTTAAGTGAGTGGCCATGAAGGTGGCCGATGGCATATAGTCTGTGGGTATATTGAGTGTAATTATCCACTTTGATGGGAAGAATAGAAAAGCATAATTTTTAAGGTGAGAGACTAGTAAATATTGGTATCCAGAGGGATTTGGGGGTCCTTGTACGCAAATCACAAAGTTAACACGCAGATGCAGCAAAAATTAGGAAGGCACATGGTATGTTAGCCTGTATTACAAGGGACTGGAGTATAAGAGGAAGGAAGCTTAGCTGCAGTTACCCAGGGCTTTGGGGAGACTACACATGGAATATTGTGTACAGTTTTGGTCTCTTCACTGAAGGAAGGACATACTTCAGATAGGGGATTAAATTATTAGTCTGATTCCTGGGATGAGAGGGCTGTCCTATGACGAGAGTAGGATAGGCCTGTACACTCTGGAATTTCGAAGAATGAGAGAGCA
This sequence comes from Heterodontus francisci, assembly GCF_036365525.1. Lineage (NCBI taxonomy): Eukaryota > Metazoa > Chordata > Chondrichthyes > Heterodontiformes > Heterodontidae > Heterodontus > Heterodontus francisci. The sequence goes on along the minus strand of NC_090397.1, from coordinate 51,627,979 downwards.
TCTGATTCCGAGAGGGTTCTGTTCTGAAAGATGTGATAAATGGGCACTTGGATAATAATGATCTGATTGGGCATAGTCAACATGGATTTATAAATGGGAAATCATGTTTGACTAACCTGTTGAAGTTTTTTGAGGATGTTAATTAATGAAGGGGAGTTGGTGGATGTGGTAGACTTGGATTTTCAGAAAGCTTTTGATAAAGTCCCCACAGGAGATTAGTTAGCAAAATTAAAGCACATGGGATAGGAGGTAATATCTTCTTTGGCCTCCTTGTCTCGAGAGACAATCGGTAGTGCCTAGAGGTGGTCAGTGGTTTGTGAAGCAGTGCCTGGAGTGGCTATAAAGGCCAATTCCAGAGTGACAGACTCTTCCACAGGTGCTGCAGATAAAATTGTCAGGGCTGTTACAGAATTGGCGCTCTCCTTGCACTTCTGTCTTTTTTCCTGCCAACTGCTAAGTCTCTTTGACTCGTCACTCTTTAGCCCCGCCTTTATGGCTGTCCTCCAGCTCTGGCGATCATTGGCAACTGACTCCCATGACTAGTGGTCAATGTCGCAGGACTTCATGTTTCGTTTGTGGGCATCTTTAAAGCGGAGGAATGGACGGCCGGTGGGTCTGATACCAGTGACGAGCTCGCTGTACAATGCGTCCTTGGGGATCCTGCCATCTTCCATGCGGCTCATGTGGCCAAGCCATTTCAAGTGCTGCTGGCTCAGTAGGGTGTATATGTTGGGGATGTTGGCCGCCTCGAGGACTTCTGCGTTGGAGATACGGTCCTGCCACCTGATGCCAAGGATTCTCCGGAGGCAGCGAAGATGGAATGAGTTGAGACATCGCTCTTGGCTGACATACGTTGTTCAGGCCTCGCTGCCATAGAGCAAGGTATTGAGGACACAGGCTTGAAACACTCGGACTTTTGTGTTCCGTGTCAGTGTGCCATTTTCCCACACCCTCTTGGACAGATTGGACGTAGCAGCGGACGCCTTTCCCATGCGCTTGTTGATTTCTGCATCAAGAGACCGGTTACTGGTGATAGTTAAGCCTAGGTAGGTGAACTCTTTTTTTAATAGCGATACAGCACTGAAACAGGCCCTTCGGCCCACCGAGTCTGTGCCGACCAACAACCACCCATTTATACTAATCCTACATTAACCCCATATTCTTTACCACATCCCCACCATTCTCCTACCACCTACCTACACTAGGGCAATTTACAATGGCCAATTTACCTATCAACCTGCAAGTCTTTGGAGGTGGGAGGAAACCGGAGCACCCAGCGGAAACCCATGCAGACACAGGCAGTACCCAGAACTGAACCCAGGTCGCTGGAGCTGTGAGGCTGTGGTGCTAACCACTGTGCCGCCCAAACCACTCTGAACCACTTCCAGAGCGTGGTCGCCGATATTGATGGATGGAGCATTTCTGACGTCCTGTCCCATGATGTTCGTTTTCTTGAGGCTGATGGTTAGGCCAAATTCGTTGCAGGCAGCTGTAATCCTGTCAGTGAGTCTCTGCAGACACTCTTCTGTGTGGGTTGTTAATGCAACACCGTCAGCAAAGAGGAGTTCCCTGATGAGGACTTTGGTCTTCGCTCTTAGACGGGCAAGGTTGAACAACCTGCCATCTGATCTTGTGTGGAGGAAAATTCCTTCTTCAGAAGACTTGAATGCATGTGAGAGCAGCAGTGAGAAGAAGATCACAAACAATGTAGGTGCGAGAACACAGCCCTGTTTCATGCTATTCGGGGTAGGAAAGGGGTCTGATGAGGCACCGCTATGCTGAATTGTGCCTTTCATATTGTCATGGAATGAGGTGATGATACTTAGTCGCTTTGGATATCTGATCTTTGCTAGCAGTCTGAAGAGACCACATCTGCTGACGAGGTCAAAGGCTTAGGTGAGATCAATGAAAGCAACGTAGAGGGGCATCTGTTGTTCGCGGCATTTCTCCTGTAGCTGGCGAAGGGAGAACAGCATGTCAATGGTGAATCTCTCTGCTCGAAAGCTGCACTGTGCATCAGGGTAGACACACTCAACCAGCTTCTGGAGTCTGTTTAAAACGACTCAAGTGAAGGCTTTTCCCACTATGCTGAGCAGGGAGATTCCACAGTAGTTGTTGCAGTCACTGCGGTCACCCTTGTTCCTATAGAGGGTGATGATATTGGCATGTCCTGTGGTACTGCTCCTTCATCTCAGCACAGGCAAAGCAGTTCATGCAGTGCTGAGAGTATAGCAGGCTTGGCACTGTTGATTATTTAAGGGGTAATGCCTACCTTTTCAGGGGCTTTTCCATTGGCTAGAGAATCAATGGCATCATTGCGTTCCGATTTTGTTGGCTGTTGGTCTAGCTCATCCATGGCAGAGACTGGGCTGCATTGAGGGTGGTATCAGTGACAACATTTTCCCTGGAGTACAGTTCTAGGTAATGCTGCACCCAGCGGTCCATTTGCTTGTGTTGGTCAGTGATCGTGTCCCCTGATTTAGACTTGAGGGGGGTGATTTTCTTGATGCTGGGCCCAAAAGCTCTCTTAATTCCATCATACATTCGTCTGATGTTTCTGGTGTCGGAGGCCAGCTGAATATGACTGCATCGGTGTTGCCAGTAGTCATTTGTACAGTGCCTGGCTGTTCTTTGTGCAGCCCTTCTGGCTACTTGAAGTGCTACAGATGTTAACTCGCTGGGGGCTTTCTTGTAGTTCAACAGTGCAGTATGCTTAGCGGCTAAGACAGGTTCCAGCTCTTCAAAGTGACATTGAAACCAGTCTGCATTCTGCTTCTCACGTTTGCCAAAGGTGGTCATTGCTGAGTCATTGATGGCGTCTCTGATGTGGGCCCACTTGGTCTCTGCATCCCCTGCAGGAGTGTTTTGAAGGGCCTTTTCAAGTGAATTTAGAAACTTATGTAACATAATATACTGGCATGGATTAAGGATTGGTTAGCAGGCAGAAAGCAGAGAGTCAGAATAAGCGGGTTATTCTCGTGTTGGAGGGCTGTGACTAGTGCGGTACTGCAGCGATCAGTGCTTGGGCCCCAGCTGTTCACAAATATCAATGGTTTGGATGTGGGGACCAAATGTAGTATTTCCAAGTTAATGAATGACTCAAAATTAGATGGGAATGTGTGTAGTGAGGAAAATGCAAATCAGCTACAAGGGGATTTGGACAGACTTGGCGAGTGGGCAGGAACGTGGCAGATGGAATATAATGTGGAAAAATGTGAGGTTATCCACTTTGGTTGGAGGAATAGATGTGCAGAGTATTTCTTAAATGGTAAGAGCTTAGAAAGTATAGATGTACAAAGCGACCCGGGTGTCCTTGTCAATAAGTCACTGAAAGCTAACGTGCAGGTACAGCAAGCAATTAAGAAGACTAATGGTATGTTAGCCTTTGTCTCAAGAGGATTTGAGTACAGAAGTAGTGAAGTCTTGCTTCAATTGTGTAGAACCTTGGTTAGACTGCACCTGGAGTACTGTGTGCAGTTTTAGTTCCCATGCCTTTAGGAGGGATATTATTGCCATAGAGGGAGTGCAATGAAGATTCACCAGACTTGTTCCCGGGATAGCGGGACTGTCCTGTGAAGAGAGATTGGGGAAACTGGGCCTATATTCTCTAGAGTTTTGAAGAATGAGAGGTGATCTCATTGAAACCTGCAAAATACTTGAAGGGATAGACAGGGTAGATGCAGCTAAGATGTTTCCCCTGGTTGGGGTATCTACAACCAAGGGACAATTTCAAAATAAGGGGGAAGTCACTTGGGACAGAGATGAGGAGAAATTTCTTTACTCAGAGGGTTGTGAATCTTTGGAATTCTCTACGACAGAGGGCTGTGGAAGCTCAGTTATTGGAGTATGCTTAAAGCAGAGATTGACAGATTTCTAAATACCAATGATATAAAGGGATATGGGGATAGTGTGGGGGAAAAGGCTTTGAAGTGGATGATCAGCCATGATCATATTGAAAGGCGAAGCAGGCTCAATGGGCTGAATGGCCTTCTCCTGCTCCTATGTTCCTATTTGAGTGTTCACTGCAGCTCCTAAAACTCACCACCGTGTGACGTTGTATTTGCCAGAACATGATGGGCAACTGAGATCTTGGTGGTTGAATCATAGAATAGAAGTGTCCTGAGCCCTGCTGTCCATCCTTCTCACAAAAATTACTACTTAACTCTACTCCTAATTCTCCTGCTCTACAGAGCTGAATTGTGGCTTGACTATATTTCTCCAGCCTGCCCTCCCTAACCTCGGGTTGATGATCCTCTGTATACTTCTCCTGTTAACCACTGCTGTGCTTCAAGTTGACTGATTCATGACCCCAGCTGGATCTCCTTGTTCTGACCCTCTGCTGGCACCCTTGCATTTCCAGATGCTGCTCCGCCCACCATGAAACAGTTATCTAAATGGGTGACTACCCATACTGCAGTCTAATTTCTTCTCCCAACCTGTAGTCTGACTAGATAAATACCCCACTTACCAGTATTAATTGCTCTCTTTGCCCCCAACCTTTTCCTTTCATCTAAAACCAGATACATGATCAACTGTGTCCTCTATATTTAAATGTTGTATAAGCAAAATGTGCAGCAGCTTCTTTAGATTTGAGAAAATGCTTTAATTTTATAAATCTAACCTGATTTGATGTGTTCCTGAAAAGGGGCATTCGGGTTAAGTGATGTCTAGCTGGGCATTGGGTGGGGCATCAGTTAGGAATGGACTGATGCTGTTATTAGAATCTGATCTGAAGTGGTTTGAATGAAGACTGTCTTTCTTTTGTGGTGAAGGTATCTCAAACAGATAATGGGGCTGACATTCATCAGAGAGACACATGTGAAAAAGTTTAACAAGCTGAAGAGTTTCAACCTGCCTGCAGAATTAGCGAGCTTAAGGTAGGAATTTAATGGTTATTGAATCATCACTTACTATTGCACCATTAGACAGGATAATGTACAAGTACAGCTTGAAACTACCCTGCTAATTGGCAGGAACTTTGGTCTGTGTGTTGGAAAAGGAAGGAAGTAGATTATACTGTTACTGAAATGCTTTATTCTCTCCTTTCAACCCCTGGGATCCATGTCCTTCACCAACTTGGTGTGCTTTCTTTTTCAGGTCACTGCTGGAAGCCACTTGGTCTCCTGTTGTTTTTTGCCACAATGATGTTCAGGAAGGTAAGAAGGAGCTGTGGAATAAATGCACCTTGTGGCCTTTACGTTCAATGCTAAAGGTGAGGAAAAGATTTCTGTGGTCATTCTCTGGAGGTACCCACACAAAATACCTCTACTAACCTTAACTAAAGGACCTCAATACTCTGCCAGTGATGGTGCATTTAGATTGCGTTATCCTGTGCAAATGTTTTCCCTGGAGGGGGTCAATTTGACACCAGGCCAGAGCTGGGTTGTTGGGGCGGGAGGAGTGGGTGGTGACTGGTGCAGTGTTGGTGGCAAGGGAGTGACTGCATGTAAGATCAGAGTGGACTTGATGCTTTTAAAGGGATTGAGGCAATGGTTTAGGGAGGGTGATTGAAGGCCACGCCACCAGTGAAGCAGAAGGAGTTGGGTACACAAGATCAAAGGATGTGAGCTTGGACATGGGTTTAGAGGTGACTAAACTTCAAAAATAATTCAAAACTAAAGCGAAATACTGCAGGATGCTGGAAATCTGGAACAAAAACACAAAATGCTGGAAATACTGAGCAGATCAGGCAGCATCTATGGAGAGAAAAATAGATCCAACCTATTTCCAGAGGAAACAATTCTGTGCAATGTAACCTCATGAGTCACCCGCTGGAAATTGCAGTGATAGTAAATCTGCTGTGTCTGGATGGATGAGCCAGGATGAATAGATTGTCCTGTTTTTGTTTCAAAAATACTTCATAAGCTGTGAGGTTATTGAGATGTCCTAAGTATATTCTACCCTGAGCACAATAGAAATACAAGTCATACTTTCACTAAATTGTTTTATTTTCATTTTGTACTAAAATAACCATACTCTGACCTTGAAACAGATCCCGTTTCATGTTGCACACACCTCTCGTGTGTGAGGTGAGAAAACGCTTGTCCAGCTTGCAGTGCATCCCCACACTGCCACCCCTGAATACACAAAGCAAGTGTGTGCCTTCCACCTCCTGTAACCTACAGGAATAAATCCCAAGGCCTTGCAATCTTTCATTTTCCTGCTTTCTCCCATGTCATTTTATATTCTTTTGTGAATTGCATTGTACCTTTTTAATGCTATAGTTGATGTAGTTTTGGTCATTACCTGTGAAGGATTCTGGTGCAATGGACAGAGAGTAAGAAGTTTGGAGCTATTTTATTTGACGTTGAGGTGTGCACTAAGTTGACACTGCAACAGACACATTGCTCAAATCACTCTACCTCCCTCCAGCGCTTCTGTCTCCTGCCACTGGTCCATATTCCTGGAGTTAGCGATGGGGGTCGAGGTCAAGGAGGACCTTCAAGAGGTGAAGAGACAGCAGGCCTCGCTCTTTGCCACGGAGGCCTCCAAGATCATCTTCCGGTCCAGAATCCGCTCCATTGAGCAGGACGAGACGTGCTCGCGTTACTTCTTCCAAAAGGTACAAGAGAGAGCTCTGTTATCAGCAGCCTGAAGGAAGAGGATGGCTCGGTGACATCTTCGCAGTCCGACATACTAAGAATCAGCAAATCCTTTTATGCTGGGCTGGATGACGCGAAGCCCACAGACAGCAGAGTCTCCCAGTCCTTCCTGTCATCTATCACAGAGGTCTTAGATGACAGCACGAGGGAGCGACTGGACCAGCCGCTAACTCTGGACAAGCTGACAAAGGCCGCCGAGTCCTTCGAGACGAATAAAACACCCGGAAGCGACGGCTTACCGATCGAGTTGTACTCGGCCCTGTGGGACTGGGTCGGCCCGGACCTGCTGGAAGTATACGAGAGTATGCTCCTGGCCGGCAACATGTCAGAATCCATGAGGAAAGGCATCATCACCCTCATCTACAAGCGGAAGGGGGAGAGGGCAGAAATCAGAAATTGGCGGCCCATCTCACTGCTTAATGTTGACTACAAGATTCTGTCCAAAGTCATAGCCAGTCGAGTCAAGTCTGCTCTGGAGTTGGTGATCCACCCTAATCAGACCTGTGCTGTACCCGGCAGGAAGATCTCCGATAGCCTCGCGCTACTCAGGGATACGATCGCCTACTTATGGGCCAGGAGGGTGGACACCTGCCTCATCAGCCTGGACCAGGAGAAGGCCTTTGACAGGATATCGCACACCTACATGATGAACGTACTTTCCAAAATGGGGTTTGGGGAGGGAATCTGCAATTGGATCAAACTGCTCTACACAAATATCAGTAGCGCAGTCTCAATCAGTGGGTGGGAATCGGAAAGTTTCCCGATCCGATCTGGAGTCAGACAGGGCTGTCCTCTCTCCCTGGTCTTGTTTGTTTGCTGTATTGAACCCTTTGCTGAGTCTATTAGGAAGGATGCGAGCATAAGAGGAGTGACAATCCCAGGCAGTGGAGGCACTCGGGTTAAAACCTCCCTGTACATGGATGATGGCGCCATCTTCTGCTCAGATCCGCTATCCGTGCGCAGACTGGGGATATGGTTTGGAAGGGCCGGGGCGTGCACCAAAACCTGGGAGGAGCGAGTAGCCAAGGCACAACAAAAGTTGAGCATGTGGGGGCAGCGATCTCTCTCCATTGTGGGTAAGAACCTGGTCATCGGGTGCGAGGCGCTCACGTTGTTGCTGTACGTGGCGCAGGTCTGGCCCATACCCCACTCCTGCGCTGTGGCGGTCACCCGAGCCATTTTCCGCTTCATCTGGGGATCTAAAATGGACCGGGTCCAGAGGGACACGGTGTTCAAACCTCTGGATAAGGGCAGGAAAAATGTACCCAACGTGGCCCTCATCCTGATGACCACCTTCGTGTGCGGCTGCATCAAGCTGTGTGTAGACCTCCAGTATGTAAACTCCAAGTGTCACTAAGTGCTGAGGTTCTATCCGTCCCCGGTGTTGCGAAGGATGGGCCTGGTCACATTGCCGCGGAACACTCCATGCAGTTGGACCGTGCCGTACCACCTATCCTTCGTGGGGCAGTTTCTGCGGGAAAACACTTTTGACCACCGATCCATCAGGCAGTGGTTTGCACAGAATGTCCTCCAAGGCCCTACAGGAAAAGAAGACGGTGGATCCTGTCGGACGGTTCCCCGAGCAGACCGTCAAAGTCATTTGGCGGAATGCCTCATCACCAGAACTTTCAAACAAGCACCAAGACATAGCTTGGCTGGTGGTGAGAAGGGCCCTCCCCGTCAGATCCTTCCTGCACGCCCGAAGTCTCGCCCCCTCCGCACAATGCCCCCGCGGTGGCTGTGGTGGGGAAGAGACGGTTGCCCACCTCCTCCTGGAATGTGTCTTTGCAAAGCAGGTGTGGAAAGAGATGCAGTAGTTTTTGTCGAGGTTCATCCCAAGCAGCTCTGTAACACAGGAGTCTGTGCTCTACGGGCTGTTCCCAGGGACGCACACAGAGACAAACATCAACTGCTGCTGGAGGAATATCAATTCGGTGAAAGACTCCCTTTGGTCTCCCCGAAACTTGCTGGTCTTCCAGCGCAAAAGTTGTCCACGACCGAATGTTGCAGACTGGCACATTCCAAGGTCCAGGACTACGTGCTGAGGGACGCACTAAAGCTTGGGGCAGCCGCAGCAAAGGCTCAGTGGGGAAAGACCACTGTGTAAGATCCCCCCACCAAGCTGAACTGAGGGGCTGGATCCATGGGAAGCCCCTTGAACTATATCGGGAAAATTTTCATTTGCTGTAAAATGTAAAAATGTAATTGGCATGACAAATGTGAAATGGAAGGGTTGTGAGGCAACTCATGAGTGTAATGAAGCAAACGGACCTCCTTTGCACTGTTTGTATTTTTTGACTTGTTGCTGTTTGTAATGTAATTTTTTACAGATTTTTATGAAAAGTATATTTTGGGAAATTTAAAAAAAAAAATTCCTGCAGTTACTGTGTAGACTACTAAACAGAATTTAAATGCTGTGAATATTGGAAATGTGCAGTGTTCATTTATTTGGTGCAGGTGTTCTTGGCTCATCCTGAATTTTAAAATCTGCTGGGTGTCTTCTCCGACCTCCAGTACACTTCGTCCACAGTGTTCGTTTTAATTAATTTTCTCACCATTCAAAAGTATGCACACTGCAGAACAGGAAGAAAACTAAAGTAACAATCTCATGATCTTGAAAGTATTTCCTGTTCACAATCAGAAGGAAGGAGGAGAAATTGATCTAAAACCATATTTAACCTTGATGATAAGTGTTTACTAACTGTACTGGCTGATCTGATCAACAGCAGTCCCTATAAGTGCTCTTTGTTCCCTGTGACTCTCAAGCTTTCATCCCTGTAGTCCACCTTAGCAACAGCCCTATTTGGATGAATTTGTGTCCCAGATTTAATGCAGACTTATGCAATGCAAACTCTACAAACTGGTACAACATTTCAGTCTCAACTATAAAACTTGCATTTAATGTACCCCTGTGTTCACTGACGTACCTTGGCCCTGTCTAGCAGTCCTTCAGTTATGAAATTCTCATCCTCATTTCCAAATCCCTCAATGGCCTCGGCCTTCCCTTTCTCTATAACCACCTCCATCCATACGACCCTCTGAGATCTCTGTACTCCTCCAATTCTGGCTTCTTGTGCATCTCAAATTTTCATTCCTTTATCATTAGTGGCTGTGCCTTCAGCTGTCTCAGCCGAAAGCTCTAGAATTCCCTAAACCCCTCTCCAGCTCTTTCCTACTTCTAGGATGCAGCTTAAACCCTATCTCTTTGACCAAGCGTTTGCTCACTTGTCCTTATCTCCTTCTGTGCCTCGGTATCAAATTTTGTTTAATATCCCTGCTGTGAAGTGCCTTTGGATGTTTTACTACGTTAAGGGTGCTATATATTTGCAAGTTGTCAACACCCATTACATTCCAGGGGATCATATTCATTCCAAATTTCCTTGCAACACTAATAATAAAAAAACAGGTGATGTTAGTGCCAACCTTTTGAGCTGGACGTGAAGACAGGTTCCTGAGGAGAATGACCAGTGTTCAATCCATGATATCATCTACTTTGCCCTGAAATCCTCTGGCTGCTTGTGCTCCAACAAGTTTGGTTTCAGAATTCCTATCTTGTGTTTCTAATTGCTTGATTGCATTGCCTGACCCATTCTTCGTGTACTCTTCCTACAGTACTTTCCATCACTTGTCCCTCCCTCCCACTGCTCCACTATTGGTGGCTGTGCTTTTAGTCACTGCACTTCTGATCTCTCCAGATCCTTCCCTCTTCCAGAAACCATGCTGTTTGTTTGGCAATGCATTTGGTTCCTCCTACCTGACCTTTTTAGTTTGCATTCTGTTGAATGTGTGCTGTTTCATGCTCGTTTAGTTTGCTACTTTTGAGATAATGGGTGGAATCTTACCAGTCCAATGGAGGCGGCTTTGGCTGTGGGGGCGTGAGTAATTTTACAAAGTTGTGCCTCGGGTCGGCTCGCTAACAGGTTCCTATCTCCATGTGCTTTTACTGGAGGCGGGCCCTAAATAGCAGTGATGGGTCGACACTTGGGGTAATTTAAATGCCAATTAGCAAGGTTGTACCGAGTGTTATGAGATCTTGTCCTCCAGTAGTTGAGAGGAGGTGGCCTCACAGTGGGAGGGCAAAGTCTCGTTACTTTTCAGGTTGTGGAAGAGCGCACTGGTAGCAAGTGGCAAGGCTGCTGTCTGCCCATATCACAGCCTTGCCATTGAGCTTTGAAATAGTGGAGATTGATGACTCCGATGGCCATGTGCATGAAATGTTTCAGCCGCCCCATGGACAGTCAGGGTGGCTGCAGTGCCTCCCTTCCATCAGTCTGACTGTTAGCTCCCAGAGACCAGTGGGAGTGCTGTGCCTCGATACCCAGTGATCACAGAGGAAGCCTCTTAATTGAACGCCCCAGTAGATCTCGCCCTTGTCGTCACACTTCTGACCTGTGCAGGGTCAGGACCAGGAAATGGTCCTGATACCTGAAAATTTTGAGAGGAAACTATTCTGTCCAATGTAACCCCATGAGTCACCCGCTGAAAATTGCAGTGATGGTAAATCTGGTGTGTCTGGATGGATGAGCCAGGATGAATAGATTGTCCTTCCTCGCTCCATGCAGCCCAGGTGAGCACCTTTGCAAAGAGTTCTGTCCCGTTCAAATGCACTATCAATTGATGATCAAAATCTAATATAAATTAGATTTTCAAAAATTGCTTATTTTAGGTTTTATATTTGAGGGTTTACTTTTAAGATTTTGCCTGTGATGATGTGTAGATGAAGTTAATTGAGATATGAGGGAGAGTGGACCACTTGTATAGCCTACTGTTTTGTCTGTACACAAATATATCAGAAGAAATAGCTGCAGGTTTAGACCATGCTGCCCCTCAACCCTGCTGCACCATTCAGTATGATCATGACTGATCTTTTGCATCAACTCCACTTACCTGCCCGCTCCCCATATCCTTTTGATTCCCTTGGAGACCAAAGATCTGTCTGTCTCAGCCTTAAATATGCCTCGCTGGCTTCGCTCTTTCTGCCTGTCTCCCTGTCTCCAGGCTTGTTATTGTTTGTTTTCACTCACACTCTAGCTCCTTCATTCGTTTGCTGTCATGCTCATGTGCTCCCTCTCATTGGTATGCCACTCTTTCCTTCCTGTCTGCCTTTGCCCTGTGCCAAGTCTTTCCTTCTTATCCATAATTGATGAGTGACTTTCTCTTCCAGGTAACATTCTCTTTTTGGCAGGAAAAGACCCCTCGTCCACAGAGAAACTGATGCTGATTGATTTTGAGTACAGCAGCTATAACTACAGGTAATGTCCATTTCTGGAGTTTCACTGCTATTGAGCAAGATGTCTGATTCATGTGTGAACCTGTCACTGTGCGTTAGTCTCCAAAGCAAGCTACCAGAGTAGTTACTTTTTAATATGGAGTATGCACACACTCCCTCTAGAGACCTGTCCCACATGGACAAGTCTAGAAACTGCAAATTTGAGGAGACCAAGGATTGGAGGCCCTTCAAGTGTGAGCTAGAGTACTGCTATCATGTGACCACTCTCAACCCACCAGCATGGTTACTCTCCAACTGGGACCACCTGACATTACGGCTTCGACCTACGATGTTGCCTAGAGCCAAACTTAGCCCTTGAGACAGGTCCTCCTCTCCTGGGCAGGCCATTCTTCATAGAGAATACTACAGTCCAGCCTGGCCCTGACCTCACCCACAATATTACATATTCTCAAGGAGTAATGGCTAGTTACTGGGAGCTTAGCATCTGGAGTTGACTGGGATTGGGTGATGGATGGGTGGGGCCAAAGTCGGGAGGAGGGGAAGGGGACTGGGCGGGTGAGGTGAAGGGTATCTACGGGTTGCAGTTGGGGTCTGGAGAAGGGGTGGACAGCTGGTTTAAGTTGATGCTGATGCTCCTTTCTTTGTTTGCAGGGGCTTTGATATTGGGAACCATTTCTGTGAGTGGATGTACGATTACACTTATGATCAGTGGCCGTTCTTCAAAGCCAGTCTGGAGAAATACCCCAACCGACAGCAGCAGGTAGAGGACCCCAGAAAGGTTGGGCCTCTGGGCATCCCTTGGCACAATGACCTTCCATGCCCATGGGTGTGAAAGGAGTACATGGAAGCTTCCCCCTCTTTCTGAATGTTATCAGATATCTGGCAACTATGTTGTATACAGGATTTGAATATTGGAACTGTCCTGTGGTCTGTGGAAGAACACTGGGATTGGGGGAACTGTCTCGGGCATGTTGTCATCAGGAAACAATCGGGTATCTTTGGCATATAGAATCATATAAATTTATGGCTCAGAAAGAGACCATTTGGCCCATTGTGTCTGTACTGGGCGAAAAAGAGCCATCCAGTCTAACCCCACTTTCTAGCTCTTGGTCCATAGCCATGTGGTAACAGCGCTTTGCGTACGTACCCAAGTCTTTTTAAATGCGATAAGCATTTCTGTCTCTGCCACTCTTTCCAGGTAGGGAGTTCCAGACCCATGCCACCTTCTGGGTGAAAAGTTACTCCTCAACTTTTATCTGTGCCCGCTGTTTATGACGTCTGCTAAGGGAAATAGGTCCTCTCTATCCAGGAACCTCATATTTTATACATCTCAGCTAAATCTTCCCTTAGCCACTTCTGTTCCAAAGAAAACAATGCCAACCTATCTAGCCTTATAGCTAAAATTCTGCAATTCTGAGCAATCACACCCGTCCTGTAATGTGGTGACCAGATCTCTCCGCACTACTCTAACCGTGGCCTAATGAGAGTTTTATATGGTTCTAGCATAACCACCTGCCCTTACTTTATGCCTCATTTAATAAAGGAAAGTATCCTGTATGCCGCCTTAATTTACTTCCTTGTCCTGCTACCTTCAGGGATCTGTGGACATAAACTCCAAGGAACCTCTGTTCCTCTACATTTCTCAGTATCCTACCATTTATTGTGTGCTGCCTTGCCTTGTTTTCCTTCCCCAAATGCATTACCTCGCACTTCTCTGGATTGAATTACATTTGCCATTTCTCTGCCCACCTGACCGTCCATTGATATCATCCTGCAGCGAAAGCTTTCTTCCTCTGTCTGATTAATAGTATCATCTGCATACTTTTCAGTCATGTCTCTGCATTTAAGACTAAATCATTGATTTACCACGAAAAGCATGGGACTTGTAGAAACCCAGTGTAAAACAGCCTTCCAGTCACAAAAACACCCATATCGACCATTACCCTTTGTTTCCTGTGACTGAGCCAATTTTGGATCCAGCTCGCCACTTTCTCTTGGATCCCATTTTACTTTTCTGACCAGTCTGCCACGTGGAACCATGCCAAAAGCTTTGCTAATGTCCATGTAAACATCAAATGCACCACGCTCATCGACCCTCCTTGTTACCTCCTCACAAAATTAGTCATAGAGTACAGAAACAGGCCCTTCGGCCCAACATGTCTGCGCCGACCATCAAGCACCCAGCCAATCTAATCCCATTTTCCCGCACTTGGGCCGTAGCCTTGTATGCTATGGCGTTTCAGGTGCTCATCTAAATACTACTTAAATGTTGAGGGTTCGGCCTCTACCGCCTCTTCAGGCAGTGTGTTCCAGATTCCAACCACCCTCTGAGTGAAAAAAATTTCCTCAAATCCCCTCTAACCCTCCTGCCCCTTGCCTTAAATCTATGCCCCCAGGTTATTGGCCCCTCCGCTAAGGGGAAAAGTTTCTTCCTATCTAACCTACCAATGCCCCTCATAATTTTGTATACCTCAATCATGTTCCCCCTCAGCCTTCTCTGCTCTAAGGAAAACAAGCCTTTTCAGTCTCTCTTCATAGCTGAAATGTTCCAGCCCAGGCAACATCCTGGTGAATCTCTTCTGCACCCTCTCCAGTGCAATCACATCCTTCCTATAGTGTGGTGCCCAGAACTGTACACAGTACTTCAGCTGTGGCCTAACTAGCGTTTTTTTATGCAGCTCCATCATAACCTCCCTGCTCTTATATTCTATGCCTTGGCTAATAAAAGCAAGTATCCCATATGCCTTACAAACCACCTTATCTACCTGCGCTGCTTCCTTCAGTGATCTATGGACAAGTACATCAAGGTCCCTCTTACCCTCTGTACTTCCTAGGGTCCCACCATCCATTGTATATTCCCTTGCCTTGTTAGTTCTCCCAAAGTGCATCACCTCACACTTCTCAGGATTAAATTCCATTTGCCACTGCTCCGCCCATCTTACCAGCCCATCTATATCGTCCTGTAATCTAAGGCTTTCCTCCTCACAATTTACGACACCACCAATTTTTGTGTCGTCTGCGAACTTGCTGATCATACCTTCTACACGCACGTCTAAATCATTAATGTACACTACAAACAGTAAGGGTCTTAGCACTGATCCCTGCAATACCCCACTGGTCACAGGCCTCCATTTGCAAAATCAACCCTCAATCATCACCCTCTGCCTCCTTCCACTAAGCCAATTTTGGATCCAATTTGCCAAATTACCCTGGATCCCATGGGCTCTTACCACCTTAACCAATCTCCCATGTGGGACCTTATCAAAAGCCTTAGTGAAGTCCATGTAGACTACATCAGCTGCTTTATCCTCATCTACACTTCTGCTCACCACCTCGCAAAATTCAAATTTGTTTGCGTGCTTATGTCAGGGGGAGATTGTGTCTGACTATCCCTGATTAAACCCTGCCTCTCCAAGTGGAGATAAATCCTGTCTCTCAAAAATGTTTTCCAATAATTTCCCTACCACTGACGTTAGACTCACGGGCCTATAATTGCCTGGTTTATCCCTGCTACCTTTCTTGAATAATGGTACCACATTTGCTGTCCTCCAGAGAGGATTTGAAAACTTGTGTCCGAGCCCCTGCTATCTCCTCCCTTGCCTCACATAGCAGCCTGTGATGCATCTCATTTGGGCCTGGGGATTTATCCACCTTTAAGCCTGCTAATACAGCGAACACCCCCTCCTTTTCAATGCTAATTTGTTCAAGTATATCTCAATTCCCCTCCCTGATCACTATACCTACATCGTCGTCCTCTATAGTGAATGCAGATGAAAAATAATCATTCAAAACCTCACCTATGTCCTCCGGCTCACACACAGATTGCCTCTTTGATCCCTAATTGGCCCCACTCTTTCCCTGGTTATCCTCTTGTCCTTAATATACTTATAAAACGCCTTGGGATTTTCCTTTATCTTGTCTGCCAGTGTTTTATCATGCTCCTCTTTGCTCTCCTAATTACTTTTTTAAGTACTCCCCCCACACACACTTTCTATATTCCTCTAGGGCCTCTGCTGTTTTCAGTGCTCTGAATCTGCCATAAGTCTCCTTTTTTTCCTGATCCAATCCTCTATATCCCTTGACATTCAGGGTTCCCTGGACTTGTTGGTCCCACTCTTCACTTTTACGGGAACATGTTGGACCTGAACCCTCCTTTAAGAAAGACCAGTGGGAGTCAATCAAGTTAGTTGGACATGACCTTCCCTCAACAAAGTTCATGCTGACTGTCGTTGCTTAATCAGTAATTTTCTAAATGTTTGTTTGTTTGTTTGTTTATATCATCCCTCAGAATTTTTTCCAATAATTTCCCCACCATCACGTTTGGGCTGACTGGCCTGTAATTAGAATGTTCGCAGTCCTTCAGTGCCATGCCTGTAACCAGAAAGAATTGGAAAATGATGGTCAGAACCTCTGCTATTTCCTCCCTTGCTTCTCTTAAACAGCCTGTGATATATTTCATCTGGACCTAGCCATTTAACTACATTCAAAAATGCTACACCCCTTAATATTTCCCCCTCACTATTTATCCCACCTAATATTTCACACCACCTCCTTGCCTGTAATGTCTGCATCGTCCCACTCGTTTGTGAAGACCGATGCAAAGTTTCATTTAAGAACCATGCCAATGTATTCCATCTCCACACACAAGTTATATTTTTGGTCTCTGATAGACCCGTCACTTTCTGTAGTTGGCCTCTTGCTCTTTATGTATTTATAAAACATCTTTGGGCGATCCTTTATTTTGCTTGCCAGTGTTTTTTCATGCCCTCTCTTTGCTTTCCTGATATCCTTTTTATTTTCACTCCTGCACTTACTGTATTCCTTTTAGGCTTTCTGCAGTATTTAGCATTCGGAATTTGACATATGCTTCCCTTTCTATGCCTTATCCTATCATGTATGCTCTTTGACAATATGTTAACGGTGTGTTTAAATTAACATATTGTTTGCCTTTGCTCCACGACCTTCTGGTCAGCTATTCTGTGACCTTGTCCTATCTACACCTCTTTTGTTAGCTCTTACCCCACCCCCGCTTTACTTGCTTATGACCTTTGACATTTCTAATATTTACCCGTTCTGAGGAAGGGTCACTGACCTGATACGTTAACTCTGCTTCTCTGGCCACAGATGCTGCCAGATCTGCTGAGTATTTCCAGCATTTCTTGTTTTTATTTCAGATTTCCAGCAACCGCAGTATTTTGCTTTTATCGAAATCGCATCTTGGCTTAGTAAAATTGGCCTTTCCCCAATTGAAAACCTTTACTTCTGGTCTACCTTTGTCCTTTTCCACAATTAGGCTAAATCTAACTGAATTATGACTATCACCAAAATGTTGCCCCATTGGTAGCTCTTCCACCTGCCCAGTTTCATGCCCTAAAGCTAAGTCCAGAACTGCCCGTTCTCTTGTTGGGCTTGCTGTGTACTGAATGCAGTTTAAGAATTCTGCACCCTCTACCTTTTACACTGATTCTTTCCCTATCTATATTAGCATAGTTGAAATGCTGTACTATTGTTGCCCTATTGTTTTGCACTTCTCAAATGTGCCTACATATTTGCTCTTCTTTCTCTGTCTGACTGACTGTATGTAGGGCTGTAGGACGCTCCCAGTCATGCGATTTCCCCTATTTAGTTCAATCCATATGGCCTCAGTTGATCCTTATCACATATTATTCCAACTTATAGCTGCGACTGTTTCTTTAACCAATATTACAACCCTCCTCCTCTATTCCGTATGAAAACCGTGTAACCAGGAATGTTGAGCTGCCATTTCTGCCCTTTAAAGCAAATTTCATTAATAGCTATCATATACTTCCGATAGTCTATCTATGTTCTCAGCTCATCTGCCTTGTTCAGTAGACTCCTTGCATTGCAATATATACCATTAAGCATGGCCAAATTCCTTTTGACTACTTTCTAACCTTTTGTTTCCTCTGCTTTCCATGCACGCTTACTCATTTTGTGCCTTCCATTCCCAGCTTTGCTTCTCTCCCTCCTGAATCTATGCTGTGGTACCAATCCCCCTGCCAAGCTAGTTTAAACCCTCCCACTCGCAAACCACCCATGATGATATTGGCCCCGGCCCTTTTCAGGTGCAACCCATCTGGCTTGCGTAGATCCCACCTCCCCCAGAACCCATCCCAATGCCCCAGGAATCTAAAGCCCTCCCTCCTGCATGATCTTGCCAGCCATGCATCCCATCTGTACTATCCTCATGTTTCTGTACTCAACAGCATGTGGCACTATCTGTCTTTGCGGTCCTGCTTTAGTTTCTTTCCTATCTCCTAAATGTTTTTTAAAAATTCATTCATGGGATGTGGCGTCGCAGACCAGGCCAGCATTTATTGCCCATCTCTAATTTCCCTTGAGAAGGAGGTGGTGAGCTGCCTTCTTGAACCGCTGCAGTCCATGTGGGGTAGGTATACCCACAGTGCTGTTGGGAAGGGAGCTCCAGGATTTTGACCCAGCGACAGTGAAGGAATGACGACATAGTTCCAAGTCAGGATGGTGTGTGACTTGGAGGGGAACTTGCAGGTGGTGGTGTTCCCATGCATTTGCTGCCCTTGTCCTTCTAGTTGGTAGAGGTCGTGGGTTGGAAGGTGCTGTCTAAGGAGCCTTGGTGCATTGCTGCAGTGCATCTTGTAGATGGTACACACTGCTGCCACTGTGCGTCGGTGGTGGAGGGAGTGAATGTTTGTAGACTGGGTGCCAATCAAGCGGGCTGCTTTGTCCTGGATGGTGTCACGCTTCTTGAGTGTTGTTGGAGCTGCACCCATCCAGGCAAGTGGAGAGTACTCCATCATACTCCTGACTTGTGCCTTGTAGATGGTGGGCAGGCTTTGGGGAGTCAGGAGGTGAGTTACTCGCCTCAGGATTCCTAGCCTTTGACCTGCTCTTGCAGCCATGGTATTTATATGGCTACTCCAGTTCAGTTTCTGGTCAATGGTAGCCCCTAGGATGTTGATAGTGCGGGATTCAGCGATGGTAATGCCATTGAATGTCAAGGGGAGATGGTTAGATTCTCTCTTGTTGGAGATGGTCATTGCCTGGCACTTGTGTGGCGCGAATGTTACTTGCCACTTGTCAGCCCAAGCCTGGATATTGTCCAGGTCTTGCTGCATTTCTACACGGACTGCTTCAGTATCTGAGGAGTCACGAATGGTGTTGAACATTGTGCAATCATCAGCGAACATCCCACTTCTGACCTCATGATTGAAGGAAGGTCATTGATGAATCAGCTGAAGATGGTTGGGCCTAGGACACTACCCTGAGGAATACCTGCAGTGATGTCCTGGAGTTCAGATGATTGACCTCCAACAACCACAACCATCTTCCTTTGCGCTAATTACGATTCCAACTAGCCAGCAGAGGGTTTTCTCCCTGATTCCCAGTGACCTCAGTTTTACTAGGGCTCCTTGATGCAGTACTCTGTCAAATGCTGCCTTGATGTCAAGGGCAGTCACTCTCACCTCACCTCTTTTGTCCATGTTTGAACCAAGGCTGTAATGAGGTCAGGAGCTGAGTGGCCCTGGTGGAACCCAAACTGAGTGTCACTAAGCAGGTTGTTGCTAAGCAAGTGCTGCTTGATGGCACTGTTGATGACACCTTCCATCACTTTACTGATGATTGAGAGTAGGCTGATGGGGTGGTAATTGGCCAAATTGGACTTGTCCTGCTTTTTGTGTACAGGGACATACCTGGGCAATTTTCCACATTGCAGGGTAGATGCCAGTGTTGTAGCTGTACTGTAACAAGCTTGCCTCGGGGCACAGCATGTTCTGGAGCACAAGCCTTCAGTACTATTGTCGGAATATTGTCAGGGCCCATAGCCTTTGCAGTATCTAGGGCCTTCAGTCATTTCTTTATATCACGCTGAGTGAATCGAATTGGCTGATGTCTGGCATCTGTGATGCTGTGGACTTCAGGAGGAGGCCGAGGTGGATTATCAACTTGGCACTTCTGGCAGAAGATTGTTGCAAATGCTTCAGCCTTATCTTTTGCACTGATGTGCTGGGCTCCCCCATTATTGAGGGTGGGGATATTTGTCAAGCCACCTCCTCCAGTTAGTTGTTTAATTTTTGACCACCATTCACGGCTGGTTGTGGCAGGACTGCAGAGCTTAGATCTAATCTGTTGGTTATGGGATCGCTTAGCTCTCTATTGCATGCTGCTTACGTAGTTTGGCACGCAGTTAGTCCTGTGTTGTAGCTTCACCAGGTTGACCCCTCATTTTGAGGTATGCCTGGTGCTGCTCCTGGCATGCCCTCTTGCGCTCTTCATTGAACCAGGGTTGGTCTCCTGGCTTGATGGTAATGGTAGAGTGGGGGATATGCCGGGCCATGAGGTTACAGATTGTGGTTGAGTACAGTTCTGCTGCTGCTAATGGCCCACAGCGCCTCGTGGATGCCCAGTTTTGCATTGCTGGATCTGTTCGAAATCTATCCCATTTAGCACAGTGGTAGTGCCACACAACACGAAGGAGGGTATCCTCAATGTAAAGGCGGGACTTAGTCTCCATAAGGACTGTGCGTTGGTCACTCCTACCAATACTATCATGGACAGATGCATCTGCAGCAGACAGATTGGTGAAGACGAGGTCAAGTATGTTATCCCCTCTTGTTGGTTCCCTCACTACCTGCCGCATACCCAGTCTAGCAGATATGTCCTTTAGGACTCGGCCAGTTCGGTCAGTAGTGGTGCTACCGAGACACTCCTGGTGATGGATATTGAAGTCCCCCACCCAGAGTACATTCTGTGCCCTTGCCATCCTCTGCTTCCTCCACGTGTTGTTCAACATGGAGGAGTACTGACTCATCAGCTGAGGGAGGGCGTTAGGTGGTAATCAGCAGGAGGTTCCCTTTTCCATGTTTGATCTGTTGCCGTGAGACTTCATGGGGTCCAGAGTCGATGTTGAGGACTCCCAGGGCAACTCCCTCCCTACAGTATACCAGTGTGCTGCCACCTCTGCTTGGTCTGTCCTGCTGGTGGGACAGGACATACCCGGGGATGGTGATGGCGGTGTCTGGGACATTGTCAGGTATGATTCCGTGAGTATGACTGTGTCAGGCTGTTGCTTGACTAGTCTGTGGGACAGCTCTCCCAACTTTGGCACAAGCCCCAGATGTTAGTAAGGAGAACTTTGCAGGGTTGACAGGGCTGGGTTTGCTATTGTCATTTCCGGTGCCTAGGTTTTATTTTTTTTTATTTAGAGATACAGCAGTGAAACAGGCTCTTCGGCCCACCAAGTTAGTGCCGACCAACAATCACCCATTTATACTAATCCTACATTAATCCCATATTTCCTACCACCTACCTAGACTAGGGGCAATTTGCAATGGCCAATTTACCTGTCAACCTGCAAGTCTTTGGCTGTGGGAGGAAACCGGAGCACTTGGCGGAAACCCACGCGGTCACAGGGAGAAATTGCAAACTCCGCACAGGCAGTACCCAGAACTGAACCCGGGTCGCTGGAGCTGTAAGGCTGCGGTGCTAACCACTGCGCCACTGTGCCGTCCCTCTGTCGATGCCGGGTGTTCCATCTGGTTTCATTCCTTTTTATTGACTTCGTAGCGGTTAGGCTTGCTAGGCCATTTCAGAAAGTGTGTGAGAGTCAATCACATTGCTGTGGGTCTGGAGTCACATGTAGGCCAGACCAGGTAAGGACGGCAGATTTACTTCTCTGAAGGACATTAGTGAACCAGATGGGTTTCATGGCCGTCATTAGACTAGCTTTTTTTTTTAAATTCCAGATTTATTAATTGAATTCAAATTCCACCTTCTGCTGTGGTGGGATGTGAACCCATGTCCCCAGAGCAATACCCTGGGACTCTGGGTTACTAGTCCAGTGACAATACCACTACGCCACCGCCTCCCCGAAAATCCACCTGCAAGACCTCATCCCTCTTTCTACTGATATCATTGGTACCAATATGGACCACAACCTCTAGTGGTTCACCCCCTCTCACTCTCAGAATGCTCTGTAGCTGCTCAATGGCATCCTTGACCCTGGCACCAGGGAGGCAACATACCATCCTGGAATCACATCTGTAACTGCAGAAATGCCTGTTTACTGAACTATTGAATTTGCTATCATTGTGTTTCTGATCTTCCTCTTTCCCTGCCCCACCTTTGTAGCTGAACCGCCTATGGTGTCATGGACTTGGCTCTGCTTGTACTCCTCAGAGGACCTATTGCCCTCCTCAGTAGTAGGACTGAACACCAGTTAGAGAGTAAGATGCAGTCGGGGGAACCCCTACACTACCTGCATGGTCCTCCTGGTCAGTCTTATTAAATACATTAATGCAGTCAGAGCTGACGTGCTCTCTCATTGTTACTGTTTACTCTGTCTACTCTGACCTGTTACAGGAAAAAGAACTTGCATATAAATGTACGAATTAGGAGCAGGAGTAGTCCACTCGGCCCCTCAAATCAGTTCTGCCATTCAGCAAGATCATGGCTTATCTGATTGTACCCGGCTGATCTGATTGTAACCTTAGCTCCACATTTCTGTCTACCCCTGATCACCTTTCATCCCTGTGCTTATCAAGAATGTAGCTACCCTTGCCTTAAAGAATATTCAAAGACTCTACTTCCACTGCCTTCTGAGGAAGAGAATTCCAAAGACTCTTAACCCTCTAAGAGGAAAAAAAATCTCCCCATCTGTCTTAAATGGCGACCCCTTATTTTTCAACAGTGACCCCTAGTTCTAGATTCTTCCACAAGAGGGAACATCCTTTCCACATCCACCCTGTCGAGACCCATCAGTATCTTGTATGTTTCAATCAAGTCGCCTCTTACTTTTCTAAACCCCAGCAGGTACAAACCTAGCCTGTCCAACCTTTCCTCATAAGGCAACCCGCCCATTCCAGGTATTAGTCTATTAAATTTTCTCTGAACTTCCAACGCATTTACATCCTTTAAATAAGGTGACCAATACTGTACACAGTACTCCAGATGTGTTCTCACCAGTACCCTGTATAACTGAAGCATTACCTCCCTACTTCTGTATTCAATTCCCCTTGCAATAAAAGATCACATTCTATTAGCTTTCCTAATGACTTGCTGTACCTGCATGCTAACCTTTTGTGATTCATGCACTAGGACACCAAGATCCCTCTGCATGTCAGAGCTCTGCAATCTCTCACCATTTAGATAATATGCTTTTTTTATTCTTCCTGTCAAAATGGACAATTTCACGTTTTCCCACATTATACTCCATTTGCCAGATCTTTGCCTACTCACTTAACCTATCTATATCCCTATGTAGCCTCCTTATGTCCTCTTCACAATTTACTTTCTTACCTTTCTTTGTGTCATCAGCAAATTTAGCAACCATACCTTCGGTTCCTTCATCCAAGCCATTTATACAAATTGTAAAATGTTAAGGCTGCAGCACTGATCCCTGCAGCACACCACTCGTTACATCTTGCCAACCAGAAAATGACCCATGTATGCCTATTCTCTGTTTCCTGTTGGCTAGCCAATCTTCTATCCATGCCAATATGTTACCCCCTACACAGTGAGCTTTTGTTTTCATAATAACCTTTGATGTGGCATCTTATCAAATGCCTTCTGGAAATCTAAGTACACTAGGTCCACGGGTTCCCCTTTATCTGCAGCACGTGTTACTTCTTCAAAGAATTCCAATAAATTGGTTAACATGATTTCCCTTTCACAAAACCATGAGGGCTCTGCCTGATTTAACTTGAATTTTTCTAAGTGCCCTGCTATAACATCTTTAATAGCTTCTATCATTTTCTTTGTGACAATTCTAAAGCTAAGTGGCCTGCTTTCTGTCTCCTCCCATTTTGAATAAAGGTGTTACATTTGCTACTTTCCAATATAATGGAATCTTCCCCAAATCTGGGGAATTTTGGAAAATCAAAACCAATGCATCAACTATCTCACTAGCCACTTCTGTTAAGACCTAGCATGAAGTCCATCAGGACCCGGGGACTTGTCAGCCTGTAGCTCTAACAATTCGCTCAGTGCCACTTTCCTGGTGATTGTAATTTTGTTGAGTTCCTCCTTCCCTTCCATTTCCTGATTTGCAACTATTTCTGGGATGTTACTTGTATCCTCTATTGTGAAAACCACTGCAAAATACCTGTTCAGTTCATCTGCCATCTCCTTATTTTCCATTATTATTTGCATATATATCGCTCTCTGCACAACCTCAAGACATCCCAAAGTGCTTTACAGCCAGTGTAAACATTTCGAAAATGTGTGAATGTGATGACAGCCAGATCATTTTTTTTTTTTTGCAACATTTGAGGGATCAATATTGGCCACGACACTGGGAGAACTACTGTTCCAGTAGTGTACTGTTTTCTTTTAAATTATCATATGAACAGCAAATGTAGTTTGAAAGCTTCTTAAAACAACATTTAACTCTAATATTTTTCCACAGCTTCACTTTATCCGACACTACCTATCTGAATACTCTGGCAATAAGGGAGACTCTATGCATGAGGACCAAACAAAGATTGAAGAAGAGATGATCATTGAGATTAACAGGTAGGTGCTGAGTGTGGATTGTCACAGGGGTTATAACGGTGAGAGGGGCTGGGAGTAAATGAAGTATAAATGCAGGATAAGGAAAGCTAGAAACCTGAAGATTGGGCACTGCATTACATAGTGGGTTAGACACTGGCCACTTACCACTGGGATGTTGATACAAATTTAACCCAGACTGAGGGGTTAAAGTTGCCTCCTCTGCTGCCTGTAAAGGTTTTCTGAGACTGGGCAGTGTGAATCAAAGTCCATCGATGAGTGGGACAAAGCTATCACTAACTGGCTCCAAATTAACATTTTTGGCCCAGAAATTGGCTGGTGTGAGTTGGTAGAAAGATGGCATACTGGGATAGTAAGGGTCATGGTGTGTGTTTGGGCTAAAGCATGTTGGGTGTAAAGTAGTGAGTTTACTGTATCTAAACCATGCTGTGCCCTCCTTGGAAGTACTGTTCGAACCATAGAAGCAGGTAGTACAGAAGGAGGCCAGTGAGCCCATTGTGCCTGCCCCAGTACTTCACTAAAACAATCTTAAAACTAATTCCACTGCACCGTGCACTCCCTGTAGCAGTGTGTGGAACCATATTTGTTGGCAGTGGATGTCTGAACTGAAATGTTCCATCTCCCGGCACTGGCATCCCTCAACCTGATGAGGACATAATTCTGACACAAGCACGAGAGATAGCCAGTGGGCCCGGTATTGCCTGAAGGAGACCAATGTGCTAAGCCTCCTGAACAGTTTGGCTTTTTCTCCAGTCTCTTTCCACATTCACGCTACAACTTTGGTCAGTGCTGCTGAGCTTTCTCTCTTCATCCCTGCCCCCACCCACCCCACCTCCCTGATGCACCATCCATCTCCTTTTCTTTGTATGGTCGCTGCGTTCTTTCGTTACAACAAATTCCTTGCCTCCCTCAGTGAACCCTATCTTGAAGTAACTGAACTGCAGCTTACTGACTCTTGTCTCCTCGCAGCACCCCCACTCCCCTGGTCAGTCCTCTTTTCCCTAAATTGTATTTAAGGAGATTGATGGATTGTGTGCCTAGGGCCATTTGCTTGTTGCCTGAGCCCCTCCAGTCCTGTGGGTCCAAGGCCTATGCATATGCAGTGAACCTGGGGGTAGATTGGTAGTTGATACAGCTGTACGTGAGCCCAAAATTATCAACATATTCAGCAAAAGATGAACTTTGGGAGCAAGTTGCAGTTTTTCAAAATAATTTTTTTTTAATTGAGATTGCCTAAGTAAAGATGCTGTCTGACAAGCTACAGATGTTGTTTTTTGTTGGGGTACTGATTTAGCTTTTTGATTTTTAAGGTATGCCCTGGCCTCTCACTACCTGTGGGCACTCTGGGCCATTTTACAGGCGAAAATTTCCACTATCGAGTTTGGTTACCTGGTGAGTACCCTCTGTTTTGGTGTGTTTTATTGTTTCATGGGATGTGACAGTTTCTAGCAAGGCCAGCATTTGCTGCTCATCCCTAATGGCCCTTGAAACAGTAGTGATGTAGCCACCTTCTTGAAGTGCTGCAGTCTGTGTTCGTTGGTACACCTCAGTGCTGTTGGGTAAGGAGTTCCAGGCTATTGACCCAGCGGATATGAAGGAACGGCAATATATTTCCAAGTCCGGATGGTGTATGACTTGAAGGAGAACTTGCAGGTGGTGGTCTTCCCACGAGTCCACTGCCCTTGTTCTTACAGGTGGTAGCGGTTGTGGGTTGGAAGGTGCTGTCAGAGAAGCCTTGGTGGGTTGCTACTGTGCAGCAGTGGTGGATTGGATGCTGATCAGGCAGGCTATTTTTCCCTGGATGGTGTCGAGCAGCTTTAGTGCTTTTGGAACTGCACACTCATTTAGGCAAGTGGAAAATATTCCATCTCACTCCTGATTTGTGCCTTGTCGACATTGGAAAGGCTTTAGGTGAGTTACCACAGAATACCTAGATTCTGACCTCTTATAGCCGCAGTATCTGTAGCTGGTCCACTTAAGTTTGATTAATGGTAATCCCCCAGGATGTTGCTAGTGGTGGATTCGGCGATGGTAATGACATTGATTGTCAGCAGGAAGTGGTGAATTCTTGTTGGAGATGGTCATTTCCTGTCACTTGTATGGCGTGAATGTTACTTATCGGTCCAAGCCTGAATGTTGTCCAGATTTTGCTCCACGTGGGCACAGACTGCTTCATTATCTGAGGAGTTGCAAATGGCGCTGAACACTGTACAATCATCAGTGAACGCCCCCACTTCAGGCCATGTGTTGGAGGAAGGTCATTGATGAAGCTACTGAAGATGGTTGGACCTAGGGCACTTTCCAAAGGAACTCCTTCAGTGATGTTGGAGGCTGATCATCTCAGCCCCAGAACAACCACAGCCATCTTCCTTTGTGCTAAGAATGACTCCAGCCAGTTTTCTGCCTGATTCCCACTGACTTCAGTTTTAGTAGGGCTTCTTGATGACACACTTGGTCAAATGCTGTCTTGATGTCAAAGACAGTCACTCTCGCCTCACCTCTGGAATCAAGCTCTTCTGTACAGCAGAGAAATTACAAAGTGACTTTGAGACTCTCCATCTGTGAAGGTAAACCAAGTTCACATCATCAACTTTGGGCTGAGTTTTAACCACTAGAACTTGACAACACCTCAGCAAATTCAAAATTGCAAAAAGCCAGGCCTGTACCTTTTATATATTAAAAAAAAAACTTTTCCTCCCGAGGAGACTCCATAATAATCTGCAAACCACAAACTCTTATCACCTTGAACTTTAACATTGCATCCTACCCTTTTCTCTTGACCTATCTATTCTTGTGTATGCATGTATGTGAATGTGAGAGTGGGTGAAGGTTGCGACCATTTAAGGAATTGTTTTTAAAAAGTTATCTCTATTCTTGACCAACGAGAAAACCTGTCATTTGTTTGTTTGTTTGACCGACCCTAAAACACTCTGGGACTAACACAGCATTTTTAACAAAACACGATTGTGGTCAGTTGGAAAGTGAGGAGTGGGAGTTACCTGCACCACTTACTACCTGTCCGTAACAATTGAGGCTCGTCTGGGATGCCAAACAATCAGATGAAACGAGAGATTTGGTAAAAGGAGTAAAATTGAACAAACAAGATTTCTCATCATTCTTTTGTTTCTAGCACCGTAGAGAAGAAAAGACATGGCCCCATTTAATGCTAAGGAGGTTGCAGAGCAGGGAGACATCTCCCATTATAAGTTAAATCAATTAACGATTGAAGATTTTAAAAAGTCCAGCTTCCTAGGTGGGAGTCATGTTCAAACAAAGAAACCTGAAATCCTTAAGAATCTAGTTAGCTGTTTTAATCTTGCCCCAGAACCAGAAGAAGCTAGCATGGAATCTGAAACCGAAAAGATAGTTTTAGCCAAGATTTTAGTGGAAACATGAAAATTAGAATTACAAATTGGAAAAGAGAGGAAATACAATTGCAGAGGAGAAGAGAGGAAGTGGTGAAGATGGTTGAGTTAGAAAGGCTGCAAACACAACATGAGAGTGTCAGCAGCTACTCAAATCATATCCCCAATTCGGAGTAAAACTTTGTTGTATTGAGACACTCACAATTACTGCCAAAATTTAACAAGGAAGAGGTCGAGTCCTATTTTATTGCCTTTGGGGAAAAATAGCCAACAGACTAGGATGGCCAAAACAATATTGGAATTGTCTCTTACAAGGCAAATTGGTGGGTAGAGCTCATGGATCAAAGGGAGGAAACTCTTTCGATTATGAACAGACAAAAACTGCAATATTAAACGTTTATGAATTAATCCCTGAAGCCTATCGGCGACAGTTTCAAAATGTTAGGATAAGACCAGCCCAAACCTTTATCAAATTTGAAAGGATTAAACATATGGCTTTTGATTGCTGGATCCGATCTCTCAAGCTTGACCTCTCGTATGAAAATTTGCGAGAAGTAATTTTAGTAGAAGAATTCATAAATAGCATACCCTTTAATATAAAGACTCCTATTGAGAATCAAAGAATTACAAGGGTAAGAGAAACTGCTACAATGGCAGAAAATTTTGAGCTTACTCTTAAATCCTTTCTTAATAATCCTTCTGCACCAGAGGTCTGGGAAGAATAGAAAGTGGGATAATGATAAAAGATGGGGTGCTAGTGAAAAGGGAACCAAAAGTGAGAGTGCAAGCAAATAGGGAAAGTGCAGAGGGCAATAAAACAGGGCAAGTGCAAGGTGACTGCTGGAAGTTAAAGGGGAAGCCAGTACATTTTGTAGGAGTTCACCAGGATTGTCTAGAAAAGGATACCCAAACAGGCAACAAGGCAGAGAAACCTGTGACCCTAACCACAGTAATGACCCTTGAAAGGATACTGCTCTCAATGTGGCAGAAGTAGAAAGGATTCTTAAAGGTTATCAGGATTTTGTTTTAAGTGGAAAGGTGGCCCCACACTCCTCTGATGAGACAGGTAAATCTGTTGTCCTGCTCAGAGATACAGGAACGACTGAATCTGAAAAAGGAATAGTTTTCTTGCTGTTTGCTACCAAAGAATCCGCAGGCTTCATTGGAATTGTTTTTTGGACCTGAGGTGAGAGAGAGACCCCTGAAACTGATTAAAGATAAATTCCTGGATCAAAGGGAGGAAGCCTCACGAATAAATTGTGTGTCCACTTTTCAAGAGGGACGTTTTAAAGTCTGTGCTCTAGCAAAAGAACACCTGAAAGCGTCTCAGCAGACCAGGGATGGTGATGGAGTTGTCTTGGACGTTAGCTGAAAGTTATGATTCTGAGTGTAGCTGTGTCAAGCTGCTGGATCAATAATCAATAGGACAATTCTCCCAATTTTGGCACAGTCCTCTGATGTAACTGAGGAGGACTTTTTACAGTCGGCGAGGCCGGGTGTGCCTTTGCCATGTCTGATACCAAGGACAATGCCAGGTGGTCCGTCCGGTTTTTATATTCTTAGACTTTTTCGTTGTGGTTTGATAAAACTGAATGGCTTGCTAGATCACTTCAGCGTTAAGTGGTCACCACATTGCTGTGGATGTGAAGTCACATAGAGGCCCGACCATGTAAACAGAAGATTTGCTTCTCTGAAGGGCATTGATAAACCAGGTGGGCTTTTAAGACAATCTGATAGTTTCATGGTCAACATCACTGACACTCGCTTTTTAGTTTAGTTTAGAGATACAGCACTGAAACAGGCCCTTCGGCCCACCGAGTCTGTGCCGACCATCAACCACCCATCCATACTAATCCTACACTAATTCCATATTCCTACCACATCCCCACCTACCTATACTAGAGGCAATTTTTAATGGCCAATTTACCTATCAACCTGCAAGTCTTTGGCATGAGGGAGGAAACCGGAGCACCCGGAGGAAACCCACGCAGACACAGGAAGAACTTGCAAACTCCACACAGGCAGTGCCCAGAATTGAACCCAGGTCGCTGGAGCTGTGAGGCTGCGGTGCTAATCACTGTGCCGCCCTATTATTTCAGATTTATTTCATTAATTGAACTTATCCCATCACGGCAGCTGAGGTGTGTGTGTGATGCTCTCCCCTCCGCAGCAACCACTATATGCTGCCCCCCCACCCCCCACTACTCAACGTCAAGATTTGTGGTAGATTTTCATTGGGGCTGCAGGTCAGTCGTGGACCTCAACTAGTATGGGGACTGGTGGAGTTGGGTAGATGTTTGTGACCCTCATTTTCTGCCTGCTTGGCCTCCCAGTGGCACGAGTGGGCACCCAGAGCCCCACCCCAATAGCTTGTGCCCTCGCATTTAATGTGGAAAATTACCCAGGTGTGTCTTACACACAAAAGTCTAACCCAGCCAATTACCACCCCATCAGTCTATTTTCAGTTATCAGTAAAATGATGGAAGGCGTCGTCGACAGTGCTATCAAGCGGCACTTGCTTAGCAATAACCTGATCACTGATGCTCAGTTTGGGTGCCGACATACTACTCAACTCCTGACCTTGTTACAGCCTTCGTTCAAACATAGACACAAGAGCTGAACTCAAGATGTGAGGTAAGAGTGACTGCCCTTGACATCAAGGCAGCATTTGACAGTGTAGAGCATCAAGGAGCCCTAACAAAACTGGAGTCAATGGGAGTCGGAGGGGGAAAAATCTGTCCGCTGGTTGGAATCGTAATTAGCGCAAAGGAAGATGGTTGTGGTTGTTGGTGGTCAATCATCTCCGCTCCAGGACATCATTGCAGGAATTCCGCAGGTTAGTGTCCTAGGCCCAACCATCTTCAGCTGCTTCATCAATGACCTTCCTTCAATTTTAAGGTCAGAAGTAGGGATGTTCGCTGCTGATTGCGCAATGTTTAGCACCGTTCGCAACTCCTCAGTGAAGCAGTCCATGTAGAAATGCAGCAAGACCAGGACAATATTCAGGCTTGGGCTGATAACTGGCAAGTAACATTTGCGCCACACAAGTGCAGGCAATGACCTCCAACAAGAGGGAATCTAGCCATCTCCCCTTGACACTCAATGGCATTACAATCGCTGAATCCCCCACTATCAACATCCTAGGGGTTTCCATTGACCAGGAACTCAACTGGAGTAGCCATATAAATACCGTGGCTACAAGAGTAGGTCAGAGGCTAGGATTCCTGCAGTGAGTAACTCACCACCTGACTCCCTAAAGCCTGTCCACCATCTACAAGACACAAGTCAGGAATGTGATGGAATACTCTCCACTTGCGTGGATGGGTGCAGCTCCAACAACAATCAAGAAGCACAACACCATCCAGGACAAAGCAGCCCACTTGACTGGCACCCCATCCACAAACATTCACTCCCTCCAGCACCAACACACAGTGGCAGCAGTGTGTCCCATCTAAAAGATGCACTGCAGCAACGCACCAAGGCTCCTTAGACAGCACCTACCAAACCTGCGACCTCTACCACCGAGAAGGACTTGGGCAACAGATGCATGGGAACACCACCACCTGCAAGTTTCCCTCCAAGCCACACACCATACTGACTTGGAACTATGTTGCCGTTCTTTCACTGTCACTAGGTTAAAATCCTGGAACTCTCTTCCTAACACTGTAGGTGTACCTACCCCACATGGACTGCAACGGTTGAAGAAGGCAGCTCACCACCACCTTCTCAAGGGTAATTAGGGATGGGCAATAAATGCTGTCCTAGCCATTGACGCCCACATCCCAGGAACAAATAATAAAAAACTACTCATTAAAAAGGGAGTGCAGTCAGTGGGACTTTAATTTTTATTGGAGGTCTGTGTCCCCCAGCACCTTCATCAGGAGGGCAGGAAGCTGGGAAAACAGTCCTCTGATAGCAAGTGGATTTTCTTCACCCACCCTCAGCATGCATGTGTGTGACACTTTCCAGCAGGGCTCGCTGGATCCTAAGCAGGAGTCCTGGCTGACCAATTTATTCTTCCCTAATGTTCACCATCCCAAGGGGGACTGAAGCCAATTATGATATCACTGTTTCTGTTCCAGCTAAGATATACTAACTGGGGACAGGCTGGGGATGAAAGTTATGATCATTTAGTGTTATAATGGGGAGTATCCTTCCTCAATTAGGGGCAGTATTTCTCACTCTGTAGGGCTCTATGGTTCAATACAACTAAGGTGATGCTTTTATCGTGGGCAAACTGTAAATACAGTTCATCAGAAATGTTAGCTTGCTATTTGACTAGGTTTATATACTCTGTAAAGAATGATGTTGAAGTGAAATCTCTGTGTGTGTTTCAGGATTATGCCCTGTACAGACTGGAAGCCTACTTTGAACAGAAGAGAATATTCGCTTAAGTCACTTCAGATGGGAATCACTCTCAAACTTTGTACTTGAATTTAAAATGTTTCCATTATTCTATCCTTTTTTTAAATTAAAATGTTTGCATTCACTCGGGATTTGCCAATGACCATTTCGCAGTTGATCACTAGGCTGCTGTCCATACATGTCTCTCAGACACAGACTGACACACAAATCAAAGTCTATTCATGTGTTGAGATCAATTTTATTTTTTATAGGCCAGAAGGGGAAAATATCTTTTCTATAAACTGTGCTGTGTGGAGCTGTGGGCCATGGCTGCTTTTCAAGGAACTTTAGTGATGTTGCTGAGCTTGTGTAGTTTTTCACGTATTGCATGTCTCAGTCCTTCCTGTGCCCCATCAAGTCTCCCAGTTGGTTGAGAAGTACAGTTTAACTGTTTTTGTTTAGAAGATGTAGTCTGTTGGTTTAGATGAACTCTGAGCCGATTGTGGTACCTTGGTGATGAAGCATTAATTGTAATATATGACTCACCTAGTGGTTTATGTTAGGCCGCCACTGAGTGCTGGACATGAGTAGACCCATTCACACCTTTCTCCGATTAACTGCTCCCTCACTCATGTCCTCCTAGGACTACTGAAAGTCATTTTAAAACTGATTCCATGATTGGTGACAGATAACTACCCAAGTAGATGATAACCAAGGTGTTTTTTTTTATAAAAGCACACCCTCTACATGATGAAATAATATAAAGGCAGTGTGCTACTGAGCCATACAAACTAGGATGGTCTCTGGTTTAAGCCGTGATCAGCTGAGTCAGCTGATCTAACTCTGGTGGGTTCAACTGGATTTCCCCTTGGTCTAG
The DNA here is from genome assembly GCF_036365525.1 of Heterodontus francisci. Classification (NCBI taxonomy): domain Eukaryota; kingdom Metazoa; phylum Chordata; class Chondrichthyes; order Heterodontiformes; family Heterodontidae; genus Heterodontus; species Heterodontus francisci. The sequence goes on along the minus strand of NC_090397.1, from coordinate 51,595,054 downwards.
AGAGATGGCAAAGCCGCAAGGGTTTTTGCTTCTGATCATTGTCACTGTCTGGTGATCCCATCTGTATGGCATTCCAAGTAAAGACAAGATTGGGCCTCTATGTAAAACCCCACACAACCAAATGCCCCATTGGCACTTACTGTTTGGGCTAATGGGTGAAGAAAGATGACTGGACTGAGGCACTGCAGGTCTGCTGGTGCCTGTGGAGTGGCAGGAGAGAGTTAAGTGCTTGAACTAAATAAATAAAGCTGGCGTTAACTTTACTGCAGAACATATCTTGTCATCAGTAATACCACTGGATAGAGCAGTTCAATAGAGAAGATGCAGCTGACCAGGTTGGGAGGTCTCCCCGCCACCTCCAGGTTTGTTGTTTCTTGATGTGTGCTGCAGATAACAGCCTGACTGTACCCACCCCTCAGTTTCTGCTGCCTGGGAGATCCAGGACCCACTGATACACAGCCAGAACAGAAAGCTACTCCCTTGGTCAGACTGTGTGTGAGATTCTCCCCAGCCCTTGTGTGCGTGAGTTTGGTTTGGTGACTGAACTTGGAGGACTGACTCAAAGCTCAGTAAATAAATAGAAAACAAGAGTGACAAGTGTATATTCCCAGTGGTTAACATAAGAGCAATGTGGCTATTCTTAAAATTTTCTTTAATTCATTCACGGGATGTGGGCATCACTGGCAAGGCCAGGATTTATTCCCCATGTTTTATTCCCAACAATATCTTTTTCATCTGTTTCAGTAAATTCTTGTACTCTCAGAGCTCCATTTTCCATGCATTCCTGTGTGGTTTGTTGAACTTTCTTCCCATTTTAATTCCCTGTGTTCTCTGGGACCTTTGTTTAGTTTTAGTTATTTTTGGGTGTATATATTTATCTTGCACACTCAGAGCAGGTTTAAATGTGTTCCATCTTCCATTGAAAGTCCTTTCAGTAATATTTGCCAGAGTAGTTATTTTCATTTTATGTCATCTCTTTAAGAGGTTAGTGTGCAAAATTAAAGCACATGGGATTGGAGGTAATATACTGGCATGGATTGAGAATTGGTTGACCGACAGGAAACAGAGTACGAATAAACGGGTCTTTTTCTGGGTGGCGGGCAGTGACTGTTGCAGTACTGCAGAGATCAGTGCTTGAGCCCCAGCTATTCACTATATATATTAATGACTTGGGTGAGGGAACGAAATGTAACATTTCCAAGTTTGCAGACGACACAAAGCTGAGGAAGAAAGTGAGCTGTGAGGAGGATGCAAAGAGGCTCCAGTGTGATTTGGACAAGTTGGGTAAGTGGGAAAATGCATGGCAGATGCAGTATAATGTGGATAAATGTGAGGTTATCCACTTTGGTTGTAAAAACAGAAAGGCAGATTATTATCTGAATGGTGATTGATTGGGAAAGGGGGAGGTGCAACGAGACCTGTGTGTCCTTGTGCACCAGTCGCTGAAAGCAAGCATTCAGGTGCAGCAAGCAGTTAGAAAGGCGAATGGTATGTTGGCCTTCATTGCAAGATGATTTGAGTACATGAGCAAGGTTATCTTACTGCAGTTATACAGGGCCTTGGTGAGACCACATCTGGAGTATTGTGTGCAGTTTTGGCCTCATCTGAGGAAGGATGTTCTTGCCATGGAGGGAGTGCAAAGGCAATTTACTAGGCTGATTCTTGGGATGGTAATATTGACCTATGAGGAGAGATTGGGTCAACTAGGCCTATATTCACTCAAGTTTAGAAGAATGAGAGGGGATCTCATAGAAACGTATAAAATTCTATTAGGACTAGACAGGCTAGATGCAGGAAGGATGTTCCTGATGGCTGGGGAATCCAGAAACAGGGGTCACAGTCTCAGGATACGGGGTATGCCATTTAGAACTGAGATGAGGAGAAATTCCTTCACTCAGAGGGTGGTGAACCTGTGGAATTCTCGACTGCAGAAGGCAGTGGAGGCCAAGTGGTTAAGTATATTCCAGAAGGAGATACATATATTAATGCCAAAGGGATCAAGGGATATGGAGAGAAACTGGGAACAGGGTACTGAATTAGACAATCAGCCATGATCTTTTTCGAATGGTGGAGCAGGGCCGAATGGCCTACTCCTATTTTTCTATGTTTCTATGTTTAAAATTTGTCTTTTAAAGATGTATAGAATCCAAGAATCGTATATCTGTGAAGGAGGTCATTCAAGCAATTCTGTTCATCCTATTTCCCTGCTCTTCCCCATACCCTTGCAACTTTTTCTTCAAGTATTTCTCGAATTCCCTTTTGAAGGTTACTGTTGAATCTGTTACCAACACCCTGGCATGCAAGTCATGTAAACGTTTTTCCTCATGTTGCCTCTGGTTCTTTCGCCAGTCACCTTAGATCTGTGTCCTCTGGTTAATGACCCTTCAGCCACTGGAAAAAGTTTCATTCTATTTAAATTCTTCATGATGTTAAACACCTCTAGCTAATCTGTTAACCTCCTGCTCCAAGGAGAACAACCTCAGATTCTCCAGTCTATCCTCTTCCTTGAACCATTCCAGTAAATACCTACCTTCTCCAAAGCCTTCATGTTCTTCTTGAGGTCTGGCCCCTAGAATTGGTCATATTACTCCAGCTGGGGCTGAACCATATATTGCAAGTTAATTTTATGATGTCTGTCACCTTCTCCCTAATGCAGTATTGAGTGAAGAGGTAGGAAGGAAGCTGCAGTGGGACAGGAAGGCTGTGATCATCTAGATTCTCAGCATTAAACACACAGCTCAAGATGCAATTACATTTATTATTGGCTGAAAGACTGTCAGTGCAGGCAGTGACTGTGGCTACAAACAAATTAAGGCACTGACTCTGCTTCTGAAAGGGACTCGTGGATCATCATTGAATTTTTTTGAACGTCAGGAGAGTTTGTAGGAACAAACAAAAGGCAATTCCCGATCATACGGTAGGTAGATCATTCCAGTAACCATTTCTGTCTGGAACAGTAATATTGAATCAAACATTTACTCCTCAGTACATTAGACTGCTATTTGTGATATTTTTTCAATTGGACCAATCTGTGATGCATTAATTTTACCTCCGTCTTGATCGGAGCTCATTTTTCAAATAACGTGCAGCATATGCATTTATAATCCCATGTGCAAGCAATATGTGCACCAGTGAAAAGGATTTGGCCAGCTCTTGAGTGAAGATGTTGAGCTCACCATGGGCTGGATTTACCTGTGTGGGGTGGACGGCAAGGCCTCACACCCAGGGTTAAACAGTCTCCCTCCACATTGATTGATCCATCAGTTCTGATGAAGGGTCACTGACCTGAAACGTTAACTCTGCTTCTCTCCACAAATGTTGCCAGACCTGCTGAGCATTTCTAGCATTTCTTTTTTACTCCTTCGTCATTGCATGGACTTCATACAATTAGAGCAAAGTCTGTGTTTTCTGGAGGTAGAATGTCTGTGTCCTGATTATATCATTTTAAGTTTGGGAATTGTACTATACTGTTACTCCCAGCATGCATTTCTCTATCTGCAGTGCTGCCCAAAAGTATGTTCCTCTATTTGTAGTGTTACAAGCAGTCTGCACAATCCTGCAATGTGTGGGCACTGACTGAGTTGGTTCACATCCTCTGTGTATCATCAGGCTTATTGAGATAACCTCCAGTTCAAATCTGAATGAAGATTAGTTAATCTGTGTCTAAAATTAATTTACCAGTAAATTATGTTACACTTACGAATGTGCACACAGTGTTCCTTTCCCTGGTAATTGTCGGGTTGATTGTTGGCCCAATTTCTCAAAAATGAAGAGCCATCAGTCCACTTGAAAGTCCCTTCCTGCAAGGTATTATTCAATATTTATTTCTGTTATAATACTGAATAATTTGCCTATTTCATGAGATAGTGGCCCTGTACAGGGACAGCAAGGAGCTGTACCACTGGGATGGGCTTCACTTGAGCAGGAATGGGACCAGAATCCTAGCAGAATGGATAAATAGGGCTGTGGATAAGACATTAAACTTGTAAGATGGGTAGCAGGATCTGGTGGAAATAACATAATCCAGAGGATAAAAGAAATAGGTGACAGCAAAGGGGTAAGGGGAACATAAAACAGGAGGTACAATTCATGAAAATAAATTGAATTTCCTGTCCAGCATCTGAACCAAAACAGGGGAACTGGTGGCAATAATTCATAGCAAGGAACCAGATGTATTAAGAATAACTGAAACATGACAACATAAAAGGGTAGGAAAGGAAGACCGTAGGGGGCGTGTGGGAGCTGTGCTAATTATAGATAATATGGCAGTAGAAAAAAGGGATGTAATTAACATTTAATTTTGAAGAGATTCCGTATGCATTGAGATAAAGGATAAGGGATTAATCATGTTAATGGGGTATAGTACAGACCGCCTAGTAGTGGAAGGGAAGTGTAGGAAGAAATATATAAGTAAATCTATGAAATGAGTAAAAGGTAAAATAATCATGGGAGATTACAGCTATCCCCGACTGAACTGGAAAAATGTGGTCGTGAAAGATGCAAAGGGAATAAGGCTTTACAGTCTGCATAGAAATCCTTTCCTACTCTCTATGTAAGAAGTCCAGCAGGAGAGAAATCACTGCTGGACCTAGTGATGGGAAGTGAACCAGAGCAGATAAAAGAAATACATTTGGGGAGCATCTGAACCATAGGGATCATGACAAACTAAGGTTTAAAATAATGGCAATGACCAAAGCCATAGATTGGAACTTGGGAAGATAAACTTGAAAAAAAAAATGGCTAGGGATTGGATAACTGTGGGAAATCTTTTAAAAAGTTGATCAATTGAGTTCAGGGGAAATATATTCTGCTAAAAGAGAACAAATTAGCCAATAATGAAACACTGACTGGATAGAGAGATGAGGGTAAAATTGCAACTAAAGAAAAAGACATACATTAAGTACATGGACAAGAAAGGCGACGCAGAATACAAAGGAAAGGAGTCAAAAAATTAGGAAAGCAAGGAGGAGCTGTGACATTAAATTAGCAAAGAATATACAAAAAAAAAATTCTGCAGACAAATAAATAACAAAAGAAGAATCCGGTTAGGAATTGGGCCACTAAGGGATACACAAGATAAACTCAGGTAATGACAGTAAAATGTCAGAATATTGAATAATTACTTTGCCTCCGTCTTTAGCAGTGAGAACGACAAGGTCAACATGACAGTAAAAGAAGAGAGTATAGAAGGCATTTAGATAGAAAGCGAGTGTGGGGTTGGGGTAAAGATAATTGATAAACTAATCAAACTTAGGATAAAATTGCTAGTCCAGATGGTTTGTATCCACACATTTTACGGAAGCTAGGTCAGAGATAGCAGAGGCGCTATTACATATAAAATTGATTAGAGAAGGGAATGGTGCTAGAAGACTGGCAGACAGCTATTGTTATTCATCATTTTTAAAAATGGAGATAGAACAAGTTCAGGGAACAGCAGACCAGTTAGCTTAATGTCAATGATAGGAAAGATAATGAGATCTTTACTCAAAAATGTAATAGAAAAATCTTGAGAAGCCCAAAATATAATATAATATAGAAGGATCAGGGTTGGGATCATTGTTCACTGTGAAGAGTTTGGTCTCAAGAATCAAAATTTCAAAATTAGCAGAAGATACCAAATTGGGGGTAGAGTTAATGAGAAGGACTGCAATATTCTGGAACAAGACATTAAACTTGGAGAATGGCAAACTTAATCAGCAGATGAATTTCAACATAGGTAAGTATGAGGTGGTCCATTTAGTAGGAAGAAAAAGACGGCCGCCTAAATCCTTGGAAGATAAGAGTCTAAATGGGCTAAAGGAGCAAAGGGACCCAGGGATGGTAAAATCTAGGGCTACAGGTTAATAAGTTCATATAAATGCAAACAAAGCATTGGGGTTTGTTTCTTGAAGGATAGAATTAAAAACAGAGAAGTTAAGTTAAACTTATTTAGACTACATTTGGGATACTGTGCACAGTTTTGGACTCAATATAATAAAAAGGATATTGAGGCACTGGTGAAGGGCAAAAATATTTGCAAGGGGATGATACCAGAACTTAACAGCAAAGATCGACCTGGCTGGGGCCATTTTCTCTTGAAAATAGAAGACTGAGGGGTGATCTGATAGCAGTCATTAAGATTATGAAGGTTCAATAAGGTAGACATCTAGAAGTTGTTTCTACTTGTGCAGACCAAAACCTGCACCAGAAATGTAAGATAGTCACTAATAAACACAACAGGAGATTTGGAAGAAACCTCTTTCCCCAGAGAGTGTTTAGAATGTGGAACTTGCCAACACGAGGAGCAGTTGATATGGATAGCATTGATGTATTTAAGGGGAAGCTAGATAAACACATGAGGGGGGGGGGGGGGAAAGGGAAATATAATTATACTGAGAGGGTTAGATGAAGTAGAACAGAAGCATGCTGGTATGAAGCATAAATGTTAGCATGGATCTGTTGGACTGAATGTCTTGTTTCTGTACTTCTATGTAACGTGGAAACTTTACCTTGCATCTGTCATTTAAGCCGATCCAAGTATATGGATTTGATGCGGTTTCTGCCTTAGCTGGGTTTAAGTGTTGTGCTCTTTTGTGCCCACTGATGTCAGGTGGGCTGAATGATCATCGTCCTGGCAATTTTTCTTTAAATAAAATAAATAGTTCATTGTTGAGGATTTGTACTTCAGTATCTTTCATCCTTTGACAATCAGTTCAGTAAACCGTCTGATTCTGCAGTTGGACATTATGGCAACTCTCATACAGACATGAAAATACAAATTCGGAGCACAAGTAGACCATTTGGACCTTTGAGCTTGTGCTGCCATTTAATGAGATCATGGCTGATCTGATTGTGGCCTCAACTGTTCTTTCCTGTCTACCTGCTGTAACCTTTTGACTCGCTTGTCAATCAAAATCTCTCACCCAGCCTTAAAAATATTCAATTACCCAGCCTCGACTGCTGTCTGAGGAAGAAAATTCCACAGACTAACCACCCTCTGAGAAAAAAATTTCTCATCTCTGTCTTAAATGAGAGACCCGTAATTGTTAAACTGTGCCCCCTAGTTCTAGTCTCACCCATAAGGGGACACATCCTTAAAGCATCTACCCTGTCAAGTCCCTCAGGATATATATTTCAATAAGATCACCTCTTATTCTTTTAAACTCCAATGGATACAGACGGTAACCTGTCCAACCTTTCCTCATAAGATAACCCTCTCATCCTAGGAATAAGTTGAATGAACCTCTGAAGTGCTTCTAATGCAATTATATCCTTCAGTAAGGAGTCCAAAACTGTGTACACAACTCGAGATGTGGTCTCACAAACGCACTGCATGACTGTAGCAGAACTTCCCTACTTTTATACTTGATTCCCCTTGCAATAAATGACAATATTCCATTTGCCTTCCTAATCACTTGCTGTACCTGTTTTGTGATTCATGTACCAGGACACACACATTCCTCTGTACTGCAGTGTTCTGCAGTCTCTCTCCATTTAAACAATATACTGCTTTTCTATTCTTCCTGCCAAAGTGGACAAGTTCACATTTTCCCACATTATACTCCATCTGCCAAATTTTTGTTCACTCTCCTAACCTATCTATATCCCTTTGCAGACTCCTTATGTCCTCTTCACATCTTGGTCTCCTACCTATCTTTGTGTCATCAGCAAATTTAGCAAGCATACACTTGGCCCCTTCATCCAAGTCATTGATATAGATTGTAAAAGTTAAGGCCCCAACACTGATCCCTGTGGCATTCCACTCGTTACAGCTTGCTACCCTGAAAATGATCCATTTATCCCTACTCTCTGCTTCCTGTTAGCTAACCAATCCTCAATCCATGCTACTGTGTTACCCCCTACACCACGAGCTCTTTTGTGTACTAACCTTTGATGTGGCACATTACCAAATGTCTTTTGAAAATCCAAGTACACCACATCTACAGGTTTATGCAAGTACAACAAGAGAGGATTCAGTTTTAGACTTAGTTTTAGGAAATGAAGATGGGCAGGTGGATGGAGTGGCAGTGGGAGAGCATTTTGGTGGTAGTGATCATAATTCAGCCAGTTTTAACATAATTATGGAAAAGGACAAAGATAGAAAAGGAGCTAGAGTTCTCAATTGGGGAAAGGCTAATTTTACTATGCCGAGGAGTGATTTAGCAAAAGTGGACTGGAAACAGCTACTTGAAGGTAAATCAGTGTCAGAGCAGTGGGAGGCATTCAAAGGGGAGATTCAAGGGTTGCAGAGAAAACATGTTCTCACACTGAAAAAGGGTGGGACAGCCACATCTAGAGCCCCATAGATGTCAAGGAGCTTACCGGGTAAGATAAGGCAGAACAGGAAAGTTTATGTCTGACAGCACGAACTCAATACTACAGAAAGCTGAGAGAAGTATAGAGAGTGGAGGGATGAAATCAAAAAGAAAATTAGGCAAGCTAAGAGAGGGCATGAAAGAATATTGGCAAGCAAAATCAAGGTGAACCCAAAGATGTTTTATCAATACATTAGAGTCAGGACCAAAAAGGTAACCTATGTGTAGGGGCAGAAGATGTTGGTGTTGTTCTTAATGAATATCTTGCATTTGTTTTCACAAAAAGAGGGGAACGTGCAGATATTGTAGTTAAGGAAGTAATGTGAAGTATTGGATGTGATAAACATAGGGAGAGAGGAAGTATTAATGGGATTAGCATCCTTGGAGGTTGATAAATCACCAGGGCTGGATAAAATGTACCCCAGGCTGTTAAAAGAAGCAAGAGAGGAAATAGCAGAGGGTCTGACCATCATTTTCCAGTCCTCGCTGGACACAGGTGTGGTGCCGGAGGATTGGAGGACTGGTAATGTTGTACCTCTGTTTAAAAAGGGAGCGAGGGATAGACCAAATAATTACAGGCCAGTCAGTCTAACCTCAGTAGTAGGAACATTATTGGAATCCATTCTGGGAGACAGGATGAACTATCACTTAGAAAGGCACAGATTAATCAAGGATACTGAGTTTATTAAGGGAAGGTCTTATCTGACCAACTTGATCGAATTTTTTGAAGAAGTAATGAGGATGTAACAAGAAGGTAGTGCAGTTGATGTGGTCTACATGGATTTTAGCAAGGCTTTTGACAAGGTCCCACATGGCAGACTGGTTTAAAAAAAAAAGCCCATGGGATCCAGGGAAATGCAACAAGGTGGATGCAAAATTAGCTCAGTGGCAGGAAACAAAGGCTAATTGTTGACTGGTGTTTTTGCGACTGGAGGGCTGTTTCCAGTGGTGGTCGCAGGGCTCAGTACTGGGTCTCCTGCTTTTTGTGGTATATATTAATGATTTGGATGTAAATGTAGGGGGCATGATCAAGAAGTTTGCAGAGGACACAAACAGTGACCATGTGGTAGATAGCGAGGAGGGTAGCTGTCGGCTACAAGAAGATATTGATGGTCTGGTCAGATGGGCAGGAAAGTGGCAAATGGAATTCAACCCGGAGAAGTGTAAGGTGATTCATTTGGGGAGGGGATTTGGACAGACTTGGCGAGTGGGCAAGAACATGGCAGATGGAATATAATGTGGAAAAATGTGAGGTTATCCACTTCGGTAGGAGGATCAGATGTGCAGAGTATTTCTTAAATGGTAAGAGATTAGAAAGTGTAGATGTATAAAGGGACATGGGTGTCCTTGTCGATATGTCACTGAAAGCCAGTTCCGAAGAAGGGTCACTGACACGAAACGTTAACTCTGCTTCTCTCTCCACAGATGCTGCCAGACCTGCTGAGTACTTCCAGCATTTCTTGTTTTTATTTCAGATTTCCAGCATCTGCAGTATTTTGCTTTTATATTATTGAAAGCTAACATGCAGGTACAGCAAGCAATTAGGAAGATGGGGTGGCGCAGTGGTTAGCACCGCAGCCTCACAGCTCCAGCGACCCGGGTTCAATTCTGGGTACTGCCTGTGTGGAGTTTGCAAGTTCTCCCTGTGCCTGCGTGGGTTTCCTCCGGGTGCTCCGGTTTCCACCCACAGCCAAAAGACTTGCAGGTTGATAGGTAAATTGGCCATTATAAATTGCCCCTAGTATAGGTAGGGGAATATAGGAACAGGTGAGGATGTGGTAGGAATATGGGATTAGTATAGGATTAGTATAAATGGGTGGTTAATGGTCGGCACAGACTTGGTGGGCCGAAGGGCCTGTTTCAGTGCTGTATATCTAAATCTAAAAAAATCTAAATCTAGGAAGGCTAATAGTATGTTAGCCTTTATCGCAAGAGGATTTGAGTACAGGAGTAGTGAAGTCTTGCTTCCATTTTTTAGCACCTTGGTTAGACCGCACTTGGAGTACTGTGTGCAGTTTTGGTCCCCTTACCTTAGGGAGGATATTATTGCCATAGAGGAAGTGCAACGAAGGATAGTCCTCCTGGTGGCACTGCAAGACAATGTTCCTGTATCGCACCATCACCACTTGTAGACCTCTAGTGGTACTGCACCTACTTGGCAAGTTGACAGAACGAAGGAGACCATACAGCCCATCGGATCTGTGGCAGCTCTCAGAAAGAGCTTTATGTATAATTTTATTTCTCTGCTCTTTTCCCCATTCAACCCATCTGCCCTGTGGTGCTTCCATGAAGGAGCTGTCACTTGGTTCAGTGGTAGCTGAACTTGTATTTTTTCTTCCTATTTTCTTTCTTTTACTCTTTTACTTCAATCCGTTCATAAAAAAGGTGAATATACTATTTGCTTTCCCAATTGCTTGCTGTATCTGCATGTGAGATTTCAGTGATTTTGTCTATAATGACACCTAGATCCCTCTGAATTCCAACATGTCCCCCAGTCTGTCACCATTTATAAAAAAAAACTACTTTTCTATTTTCTTTACCAAAGTGGATAACTTCACATTTATCCATGCTGTATTCCATTTGCCATGATCTTGACCAATCACTTAACCTTTCCTGAATCCTTTTGTAGCCTCTTTGCATCCCCTGCACAGTTTACCATTCCCACCTAAATTACAAGGATTATACTCGGTCCTCTCATCTAAGTGATTGATATAGATTGTGAATAGCTGAGGCCCAATACTGACTTGCAGTGCTTTACTAGTTATATCCTGTCTTTCTGAAAGTGATCCATTGATTCCCACTCTCTCTTTTCTGTCCATTAATAAATCCTCAAACACAGCTAATATAATACCCCAATCCCATTAGTAGTGTAGTAACTTCGCGTGCAACATCTTATCAAATGCATTTTGAAAATCCAAATGCACTCTATCCACTGGTTCCCCTTCTCTGCCCTATTAGTTACAACCTCAAGAAAACAAATTTGTCAAACACGATTACCCTTTCATAAATCCATATTGAATCTACTTAATCGTTCCATGATTTTCAAAGTGCCCTGTTTTTATGTCCCTCATAATACATTCTAGCATTTTCCCTACTACTGATGTCAGGCTAACTGGCCTATAACTCCCTGTTTTCCCTCTCCCTCCTTTCTTGAACAGTGGGGATACATTTGCTACCTTCAATTCATGAGGATCATTCTAGAGAATTCTGGAAGATCATAACAAATGCATCTGGTATCTCTTCAGCCATCTCTTTTAAGACTCTAGAGTGGAGGCCGTCCGGTCTGGAGATTTGTTGGTTTTTAGTCCCATTAATTTCTCTAGAACTATTTCTTTGCTAATACTGATATCCTAAAGTTCCTCATTTTCACTGGACCTTTGGTTTCCCATGTTTTCTGTGTCTTCTACTGTGAAGACAGATACAAAATATTCATTCAATGTCTCTGGCATTTCCTTATTCCATGTTATAATTTCTCCAGTCTCTGTCTCTAATGGATCCATGTTTACTCTCGCTGTTCTCTTCCTATTTACATACCTGTAAAAACTTTTACAGTCTGTTCTTATGCCTTTAGCTAGTTTACTCCGATCCTATTTTCTTCTTTACCAATTTCTTGGTCATTCTTTGTTGAATTTTAAAATCCTCGTAGTCCTCAGGTGTACTATTCTTTTTAGCAACATTTTAAACCTTTTCCTTTAATCCAATATCTTTAACTTCTCTTGTGAACCATGTTTGGACCACTTTTCTTGCAGGGCTTTCATTCCTTAATGAAATGTATGATTGTTGCGAATTATGAATTATTTCTTCAGTGGGTCTATCATAATATCTTTTAATCTTCCAATCTACTTTCGCCAATGCAAAATTCCAAGCTATCTAGTTTTCTTTGTTCAGATTTAAGACCCTAGTTTCTTACTTAACTCAATCACTGTCAAACTCAACATAAAATTCTATCATGTTATCGAGTCACAGAGTTATACAGCACAGAAACAGGCCCTTCGGCCCAACCCGTCTGCGCCGACCAACAAGCACCCATCCAATCTAACCCCATCTTCCCGCACTTGGCCTGTAGCCTTGTATGCTATGGCATTTCAAGTGCTCATCCAAATACTTCTTAAATGTTGTGAGGGTTCCTGCCTCTACCACCCCTTCAGGCAGTGTGTTCCAGATTCCAAATACCCTCTGGGTGAAAAATGTTTTCCTCAACTCCCCTCTAAACCTCCTGCTCCTTACCTTAAATCTATGCCCCCTGGTTATTGACCTCTCCCCTAAGGGAAAAAGCTTCTTCCTATCTATCCTATCAATGCCCCTCATAATTTTGTATACCTTTATCAGGTCTCCCTCAGCCTTCTCTGCTTCAAGGAAAACAAACCCAGCCTATCCAGTTATGATCCCTCTTTCTCTGCGGCTTCTTAACTACAGGGTTAATACTTAATTCTGTCTCATCATGCAATACTAGATCTAAAATACCTTGTTCCCTAGATGGTTCTTTGACATACTGATCTAGGAAACTATCTTGAACGCATTCTATGAACTCATCCTTCACACTATTAGGTCAAATTTGGTTTGACCAGTCTATATGAACTTTAAAGTACACCTGATTACTATATTACCCTTGTTACATGCACTTCTAATTTTCTGACTTATACTTTGACACTACAACTACTGCCATGGGCTTATAAACTATTCCCACCATTGTTTTGTGCCACTTGTTGTTTCTGAGCTCCACCCAAACTGATTCTGTTTCTTGTGTAGCTGGATGGAGGTTCCCGCACCACCCTTAACACATCCAAAGGAATAGATCCGTCATGGTGTACGCATGAATGTCAGGTATTGACAGCGCATGATCCCAAGGGACCATTTGTGCCAAAACAAAAAGGGGGAAACCTGGCAATCAGACCCTAAAAAAATTTTTGTTGATGGATCCTCCATAGTGGAGGATGGAATTAGGAAAACAGGATGTGGCATTTATGCAGAAGACTACCAAGGTACACCGCTAGCAGAGATAGCTTTAAAACTGCCAGCTAAAATGAGCGCTCAGATTGTCGAGTTAGCAGCATAGCATATGTGGTCAGCCACCCCAACAAATTTCTCCCACCAGTAGATCTATATTCGGACAGCATGTATGTATGCAGCAGTTTAACTGATGTCCTGCCCTTGTGGGAAGCAAGAGGCTTTGTATCAGTGGCCGGCAAACCTTTACCATCGACACCCCTCGTAAAACACATTATCCAGAGAGCCCAAGGACAAGAAAATGGTATAATCAAAGTGAATGTGCTCCCTGAATCTTCCCCAGCTGGGAACATACGAGCAGACGAACTGGCAAAGCAAGGCGCCCGAGACGGAGAGCCATCGTAACTCCCAATAGGTGAGCAAGTAAACGCAGTCACTGTCAATCAGACTTTCGACAGCAAGGTGAAGCCTCTTGAATATGATATAGGACAGAAAGTTATGCTCCAGGTCCACCAGCCAGGCACATTACTGTCCCCTAAGTATTTCAGCCCCCACTCCATAGTGGACACAGCTAGTCTCTCGGTATACAAAGTCCTGCTGAACTCTGGGAAGACCAATGGTATCATGTAAACCAATTAAAATTGTTCGGCAGAGTAACCACCAGCATCATGTGTTGATGGACGCGTGCGAAGCGTCATCTCCGGCCCCTATCTCTTTGCCATTGCCACAAGTGCCGCAAGCGGGGCAGGCCATAGGGAACGTTCAAGGGGTGGCGCAGTGGTTAGCACCGCAACCTCACAGCTCCAGCGACCTGGGTTCAATTCTGGGTACTGCCTGTGTGGAGTTTGCAAGTTCTCCCTGTGTCTGCGTGGGTTTCCTCCGGGTACTCCGGTTTCCTCCCACATGCCAAAGACTTGCAGGTTGATAGGTTAATTGGCCTTTATAAATTGCCCCTAGTATAGGTAGGTGGTAGGGAAATATAGGGACAGGTGGGGATGTGGTAGGAATATGGAATTAGTGTAGGATTAGTATAAACGGGTGGTTGATGGTTGGCACAGACTCGGTGGGCCGAAGGGCCTGTTTCAGTGCTGTATCACTATAAACTAAACTAAACAACAACAACAACCACACCTGAATCAGGGCCAAAGGCGAAGAAGGCCTAGGCAGATACCGATCTCCCCGACTTGGACTCTCTTGCGAGGGAACAAGCGTTTAAATTGCCTGAATGATGATATTGATCTCAGCCAGATTAATTGGCTATAATAAGAAACACTAAATAAGAGCAGAAATTACCTTATGTTTTGCAGATAATAAGTCATTTGAAATGATGTTGTTAATAGTGTTTGTGATGTATGGACTGCCAAATACCACATCAAGTTCTGACCTGACCCACACTTTCAGAGAACAACCATATGGAAAGGTCATGATATCCGGAGAATACAAAGTGGCTTCAACCCGTGATGTATCGGAAGGTAAGGGTTATCCATATCATGGACCATTCCCGGGGCCACAACTGGATGGCGAGGCAACTGGTTCAGTATTTACCTGGACTTGCAATGGATCAAGTTAGCTGAAACCCACCAGACATTTGTCAAAGTCATTCAGAAAGTCGAGGGAACCGGACGAAAGGTTGAAACAAGTAGAATAAGCAACTGGTGGGACGATATTTTGAATTGGGATACCGAAATACATATACATCCACGGATAAGAATTGTTTTGCACATTGTGATTATTGGTATGATTATGACTTTGATGTATCAAATGTACACTCTGATTATGTTTAAACGTTGGAAAGTTGAAATGGAAGGGAAGTTGGAATTGGACTGGTATGTGCGAAAACGTGAACGAATGATAGATATAACTAAATGTAACACGGCATGGACGTGAATATCTGATGTTGCGAGTTGGGGTATGATCAGGGCTCTTTTATTATCCAATTTGCTAAAGCTTCATGGATCAAAGGGGGGGGGGGGGGGGGACTGTAGCCGGATGGCTAACAGCTAAAATTGTGCAAAGCATGAAGGGGAAAGTTGCCAGCTTTACAGAAGGAGAAGGACTGTGAAACAGCGGCAGTAGTTGTTTAACGAACCCAGCATGCTATGATATGATCAGATGTGCTCTGATTGAGACTGCTAGACAAGGACAGAAAGCAAGAACAAGGCCAGCAGGTGTATTTTGTTTTGCTTTTAACTAGCACGAAGCAAAACTGATGACTCCAAGTCAGGAGTGTACGTGACTAAGGACTTTCTCGAGGCTGGGAACAACTGGATAAAAATGGGGAGGCTCGGAGCCTCCAAAGGGAGAAGACCTGCAGGACCATCGCGAAAAGGGAACCCTGAGTCCACTTCAATGAAGAGAACCCATCAGAGGGAGACTGATCACCTTGCTTTGCAACGGGTAGTGTTTAAGTCCAAGCTGTGTGTCTTGTGATTTATTGTAACAAGTAGTTTAACAAGTGAAAAAACAGCAGATAAGTGATGTAAGTATCAGTAGAAGTGTTAATAGGAAGTATCTCATGCAGGTGTCTTTTGTCTACAATGTCAGTTGACACCCTAGTTTGAGGTCAGCAGTTGATTTTCTGAGTTAAGATCCTTTCTCCCTACTGTCTTTATCCCATCCTTTATTTCCAAATTTCCTATCTTTTCTACAAGACAAGTATCATGGAATATTTAGTTCCCAACCTTGGTCACTCTGCAACCACGTCGCCCTAATGTTAATGAGATCAAACCCATTAATTTCTATCCGTGCTGCTAATTGATCTGTTGGTTGTGAATGCTTCATGCATTCAGATGGTGCCTTTAGCTTTAGGTCGGATTTTAATCCGGCGACAGGGGTCTCAGCAACTGACGGAAGGCAGGGGCAGCCTCAGCCCACTGTTGGACCCCATTGCTATTTAACGACAGGTAGAAAATTGACTGCCCACTGTCAGGGACGTCGTCCCTTTAAGGGATGGGCTCCTAGCCAAAATTTTAAGGAGGAAGAGGAAAAATAGCTACCAGACTAGGACGGCCAAAAGAATGTTGGAATCTCCTCTTACAAGGCAAATTGGTGGGTAGAGCTCGTGGAGCTTCGAGAGGAAACTCTCTCAATTATGAACAGACAAAAACTGCAATATTAAATGCATATGAGTTAATGTCTGAAGCCTATCAGCGACAGTCTCAAAATGCTAGGAAAAGACTTTCCCATATTTTATCAAATTTGAAAGGATTAAACAAATGCTTTTGATTGCTGGATCCGATCTCTCAAGTTCGACCTCTCATATGGAAATTTAAAAGAAGTAATTTTACTAGAAGAATTCATTATTAGCATCCCCTTTAATATAAAGACTCATATTGAGAAGCAAATAATTACAAGAGTAAGAGAAGCTGCTACAATGGCAGACAATTTTGAGCTTACTCATAAATCTGTTCTCGGAAAACCCTTCCATAACAATCCCCAGAGCTCTGGGCAGGATCTAAATTGGGGTAATGATAAAAGATGGGGTGTTAGTGAAAAGGGAACCAAAAGTGAGAATGCAAGAAGCCCTCCAGCAGTAAGGAAAGTGCAGAGGGCAGGAATATTTTCCACAGACTTGTGTGTGATCCCATTGCAGTGAAACATGGCATGTGAAAGGTGACTGCTGGAAGTTACAGGGGAAGCCAATAAATTTTGTAGGAGTTCACAAGGCTTGTCTAGAAAAGGATACCCAAGCAGGCAACAAGGCAGACAAGCCTGTGATCCTAACCACAGTAATGGACCCCTCGAAAGGATACTGCCCTAAATGTGGCAGAAGTAGAAAGGATTCCTGAAGGTTATCAGGATTTTGTTTTAAATGGAAAGGTGTCCCCATACTCCCCTGAGGAGACAGACGAGTCAGTTGTCCTGCTCAGAGGTACAGACCCTACTCATTCCGATAAAGGAATAGTTTTCTTGCTGTTTGCTACCAAAGATTCACCAAATGAATCCCATTGGAATTGTTTTTTGGACGTGAGGTGAGAGGCCCCCTGAAACTGGTTCAAGAGAAACTGCTGGATCAAAGGGAGGAAGCCTCACGCCTAAATTATGTGTCCACTTTTCGAGAGACTTTTTAAAGCCTGTGCTCTCTCAAAAGAACACCTGGAAGCATCTCAACAGACCAGGGATGGTGATGGAGTATGGCTGTGTCAAGCTGTTGGTTCAATAGTAAGTGGGACAATTCTCCCAATTTAGGCACAAGTCCTCTGATGTAACTGAGGAGGACTTTGCACAGTCAACTAGGCTGGGTGTGCCTTTGCCATATCTGACACTGAAGACAATGCCAGGTGGTCCATTTGTTTTTTTTATTCTTAGACTTTTATGTTGTGGTTTGATAAACTGCATGGCTTGCTAGGTCATTTCAGAGATAAGTAGTCACCACATTGCTGTGATAAAAGCAAAATACTGCGGATGCTGGAAATCTGAAACAAAAACAAGAAATGCTGGAATCACTCAGCACGTCTGGCAGCTTCTGTGGAAAGAGAAGCAGAGTTAACGTTTCGGGTCAGTGACCCTTTGCTTACCCACTGTTTTTTTCAGGTTTGCACTTGCTGCTGTTCAATATTCAGTATATTCACACCTAATCTGTACTAATGCTTTGTCTTTCAACACACCATTAACATATTGTTTGCCTTTGCTCCGTGACCTTTTGGTCAGCTATGTGGCCTGGTCCAATCTGCACCTTCTCCTTTGTTATCTCTTTCCCCACCCCCACCTCACTTGCTTATAATCTGTGACTTTTCTAATATTTGTCAGTTCCGAAGAAGGGTCTCTGACCCGAAACGTTAACTCTGCTTCTCTTTCCACAGATGCTGCCAGACCTGCTGAGTGATTCCAGCATTTCTTGTTTTTGTACCACATTGCTGTGGATGTGGAGTCACATCGAGGCCCGACCATGTAAACAGAAGATTTGCTTCTCTGAAGGGCATTGATAAACCAGGTGCGCTTTTAAGACAATCTAATAGTTTCATGGTTAACATCACTGACACTTGCCTATTATTTCAGATTTATTTCATTAATTGAATTTATCCCATCATGGCAGCTGGGGAGTGTGTGTGATGCTCTCCCCTCCACCTGTTTAAAAAGTGCAGCAACGACTATATGTTGGTGAGAATGTGCAAGAACATCAGCATTTGCACTCACCCCCCCTCCCCCCCCCACAACGTTGAGATTTGTGGCAGATTTTCATTGGGGTTGCAGGTCGGTCGCGGACCTCAAATGGCATGGGAACTGGGAGTTGGGTAGAAGTTTGTTATCCTAATTTTCTGCCTGCTTGGCCTCCCAGTGACACTAGTGGGCACCCAGAACCCCACCAAATAGCTTCTGCCCTTGCATCTACTCCTGAAAAGGGGAGTGCAGTCAGGTACCGATGGGACTTTAATTTTTATTGGATAGTTGGGTTTTCCCAGTTTCCTGCCCTCCTGATAAAGGTGCTAGGGGACACAGACATCTGATAGCAAGTGGATCTTCTTCACCCACCCTCACCATGCATGTGTGTGACACTTTCCAGCAGGGCTCGCTGGATCCTAAGCAGGAGTCCTGGCTGACCAATTTATTCTTCCCTAATGTTCACAAGGGGGACTGAAGCCAATTATGATATCACTGTTTCTGTTCCAGCTGAGATATGCTAACTGGGGACAGGCTGGGGATGAAAGTTATGATCATTTAGTGTTATAATGGGGAGTATCCTTCCTCAATTAGGGGCAGTATTTCTCACTCTGTAGGGCTCTATGGTTCAGTACAACTAAGGTGATGCTTTTATCGTGGGCAAACTGTAAATACAGTTCATCAGAAATGTTAGCTTGCTATTTGACTAGGTTTATATACTCTGGAAAGAATGATGTTGAAGTGAAATCTGTGTGTGTTTCAGGATTATGCCCTGTACAGACTGGAAGCCTACTTTGAACAGAAGAGAATATTCGCTTAAGTCACTTCAGATGGGAATCACTCTCAAACTTTGTACTTGAATTTAAAATGTTTCCATTATTCTATTCTTGCTTTTTTAAAATTAAAATGTTTGCATTCACTCGGGATTTGCCAATGACCATTTCGGAGTTGATCACTAGGCTGCTGTCCATACATGTCTCTCAGACACAGACTGACATACAAATCAAAGTCTATTCATGTGTTGAGATCGATTTTATTTTTTATAGGCCAGAAGAGGAAAATATCTTTTCTATAAACTGTGCTATGTGGAGCTGTGGGCCATGGCTGCTTTTCAAGGAACTTTAGTGATGTTGCTGAGCTTGTGTAGTTTTTCACGGATTGCATGTCTCAGTCCTTCCTCTGCCCCATCAGGTCTCCCAGCTGGTTGAGATGTTCAGTTTAACTGTTTTTTTTATATGTAGTCTATTGATTTCGATGAACTCTGAGCCAATTGTGGGACTTTAATGATGAAGCATTAATTGTAATATATGACTCACCTAGTGGTTTATGTTAGGCCGCCACTGAGTGCTGAACATGAGTAAACCCATTCACGCCTTTCTCCGATTAACTGCGCCCTCACTCATGTCCTCCTAGGACTACTGAAGGTTATTTTAAAACTGATTCCATGATTGGTGACAGATAACTACCCAAGTAGATGATAACCAAAGTGTTTTTTTAATAAAGGCACGCCCTCAACATGATGAAATAATATAAAGGCAGTGTGCTACTGAGCCATACAAACTAGGATGGTCTCTGGTTTAAGCCGTGATCAGCTGATCTAACACGGGTGGGTTCAACTGGATTTCCCCTTGGTCTAGAGAGATGGCAAAGCCGCTAGGGTTTTTGCTTCTGATCATTGTCCTGTGAACTCTGAGTAACCAAGGGAGGGGAAATCAGCCAGGGTTCCTGCTTCTGATCACTGTCTGGTGATCCTATCTGTATGGAATTCCAAGTGAAGACAAGATTGGGCCTCTATGTAAAACCCCATGCAACCAAATGCCTCACTCTCACTTGCTGTTTGGGCTAATGGGTGAAGAAGGATGACTGGGCTGAGGCACTGCAGGTTTGCTGGTGCCTGTGGAGTGGCAGGAGAGACGTAAGTGCTTGAACTAAATAAATAAAGCTGGCGTTAACTTTACTGCAGAACATGTCTTGTCATCAGTAATACCACTGGATAGAGCAGTTCAATAGAGAAGATGCAGCTGACCAGGTCAGGAGGTCTCTCCGCCACCTCCAGGTTTGTTGTTTCTTGATGTGTGCTGCAGATAACAGCCTGACTGTCCCCACCCCTCAGTTTCTGCTGCCTTGGAGATCCAGGACCCACTGATACACAGCCAGAACAGAAAGCTACTCCCTTGGTCAGACTGTGTGTGTGAGATGCTCCCCAGCCCGTCTGCACATGTGTGCGTGAGTTTGTAGTTTGGTGACTGAACTTGGAGGACTGACTCAAAGCTCAGTAAATAAATAGAAAACAAGAGTGACAAGTGTACATTCCCAGTGGTTAACATTGGAGCAATGTGGCTATTCTTAAAATTTTCTTTAATTCATTCACGGGATGTGGGCGTCACTGGCAAGGCCAGGGTTTATTCCCCATGTTTTATTCCCAACAATATCTTTTTCATCTGTTTCAGTAAATTCTTGTACTCCCAGAGCTCCATTTTCCATGCATTCCTGTGTGGTTTGTTGAACTTTCTTCCCATTTTAATTCCCTGTGCTCTCTGGGACCTTTGTTTAGTTTAGTTATTTTTGGGTGTATATATTCATCTTGCACACTCAGAGCAGGTTTACCTGTGTTCCATCTTCCAATGAAAGTCCTTTCAATAATATTTACCAATTCATTTATTTTCATTTGATTTCATCCCTTTAAAATTTAAAGACATATAGAATCCAACAATGGTATATCAGTGAAGGAAGTCATTCAACCAATTATGTCTGTACCAGCTTTTCTAAGAGCAATTCAGTTCATCCTATGTCCCTGCTCTTCCCCATACCCTTGCAACTTTTTCTTCAAGTATTTCTCGAATTCCCTTTTGAAGGTTACTATTGAATCTCTTTCCAACACCCTGTCATGCAGTGCATTCCAAATCATGGAAAAGTTTTTCCTCATGTTGCCTCTGGTTCTTTTGCCAGTCACCTTAGATCTGTGTCCTCTGGTTATTGATCCTTCAGCCACTGGAATAAGTTTCTCTCTATTTAAATTCTTCATGATGTTAAACACCTCTAGCTAATCTGTTAACCTCCTGCTCCAAGGAGAACAACCTCAGATTCTCCAGTCTATCCTCTTCCTTGAACCATTCCAGTAAATACCTACCTTCTCCAAAGCCTTCATGTTCTTCTTGAGGTCTGGCCCCTAGAATTGGTCATATTACTCCAGCTGGGGCTGAACCATATATTGCAAGTTAATTTTATGATGTCTGTCACCTTCTCCCTAATGCAGTATTGAGTGAAGAGGTAGGAAGGAAGCTGCAGTGGGACAGGAAGGCTGTGATAAACTAGACTCACACAGCATTAAACACATCGCTCAAGATGCAATCACATTTATTATTGGCTGAAAGACTAAGTCATTACAGGCTACAAACAAATTAAGACACTGACTCTGCTTCTGAAAGGGATCTGTGGATCATCACTACATTATTTTAACGTCAGTCGTATTTGTAGGAACAAACAAAAGGCAATTTCCATTCACACGGTAGATCATTCCAAAAATCATCACTGCCTGGAAGAGAAAAATTGAATCAAACATTTACTCCTGAGTAAATCAGGCTACTATTTGTGAAATATTTGCATTGGACCAACTTGTTTGAGTCAGTGTCTGTCATGCATTAATTTTACCTCCGTCTTGATCTGAGTTCATTTTGTAAATAGCGTGCGGCATTTGAATCTATAATCCCAATTGCAAGCCATGTGTGCGCCACTGAAAAGGATTTAGCCAGCTCCTGTGTGAAGATGCTGAGCTCACCATGGGCTGGATTTACCTGTGTGGGGTGGACAACAAGGCCTCACACCCAGGGTTAAACAGTCTCCCTCCCCATTGATTGATCCATTAGTTCTGATGAAGGGTCACTGACCTGAAATGTTAACTCTGCTTCTCTCTCCACAAATGCTGCCAGACCTGCTGAGTATTTCCAGCATTTCTTTTTTACTCCTTCCCCATTGCATGGACTTCATACAATTAGAGTAAAGTCTGTGTTTTCTGGAGGTAGAATGTCTGTGTCCTGATTATATCATTTTAAATTTGGGAATTGTACTATACTCCCAGCATGCATTCCTCTATCTGCAGTGCTGCCCAAAATGTATGTTCCTCTATCTGTAGTGTTACAAGCAGTCTGCACAATCCTGCAATGTGTGGGCACTGACTGAGTTGGTTCACATCCTCTGTGTATCATCAGGCTTATTGAGATAACCTCCAGTTCAAATCTGAATGAAGATTAGTTAATCTGTGTCTAAAATTAATTTACCAGTAAACTATGTTACACTTACGAATGTGCACACAGTGTTCCTTTCCCTGGTAATTGTCGGGTTGATTGCTGGCCCATTTGCTGAAACTTAACGAAGAGCCATCTCTCCACTTGAATGTCCCTTCCTGCAAGGTATTAATCAATCTTTATTTCTGTTATAATACTGAATATTTTTTCTATTTCATGAGATAGTGGCCCTGTACTGGGCAAGCAAGGAGCTGTACCACTGGGATGGGCACCACTTGAGCAGGAATGGGACCAGAATCCTAGTGGAATGGATAAATAGGGCTGTGGATAAGACATTAAACTTGTAAAATGGGTAGCAGGATCTGGTGGAAATAACATAATCCAGAGGATAAAAGAAATAGGTGACAGCAAAGGGGTAAGGGGAACATAAAGTGGGAGATACAATTCATAAAAATAAATTGAATTTCCATCGGAACCAAAACAGGAACTGGAGGCAATAATTCATAGCGAGGAATCAGATGTATTAAGAATAACTGAAACATGACAACATAAAGGGGTAGGGAAGGAAGGACAGGAGGCGACATGTGGGAGCTGTGCTAATTATAGATAATATAGCAGTACAAAAGGGACATAATTAACATGTAGTTATAAAGAGATTCTGTATGTATTGAGATAAAGGATAAGGGATTAATCACGTTAATAGGGGTATGCTACAGACCACCTAGTAATGGAAGGGAAGTGTAGGAAGAAATATGTGAGCAAATCTATGAAATGAGTAAAAGACAAAATAATCATGGTAGATTACAACTATCCTTGCCTGAACTGGAAAGATGTGGTCATTAAAGATGCAAATAAGAGGCTTTTACAGTCTGCACAGAACTCCTTTCGTACCCAGTATGTAAGAAGTCCAGCAGGAGAGAAATCACTGCTGGACCTAGTGATGGGAAGTGAACCAGAGCAGATAAAAGAAATACATTTGGGGAGCATCTGAACCATAGGGATCATGACAAACTAAGGTTTAAAATAATGGCAATGACCAAAGTCATAGATTGTAACTAGGGAAGATAAACTTGAAAAAAAAATGGCAAAAGATATTGTGGGAAAGATTTAAAAAGTTGATCAGTTGAGTTCAGGAGAAATAGATTCTGCTACATGCAGAGAACCAATTAGCCAATAATGAAACACTGACTGGATAGAGAGATGAGGGTAAAATTGCAACGAAAGAAAAAGACATACATGAAGTACATGGACAACAAAGGCAACGCAGAATACAAAGGAAAGGAGTCAAAAAATTAGGAAAGCAAGGAGGAGCTGTGACATTAAATTAGCAAAGAATATACAAAAAAAAATTCTGCAGACAAATAAATAACAAAAGAAGAATCAGGAATAGGGCCACTAAGGGACACACAAGATAAACTCAGGTAATGACAGCAAAATGTCAGAATATTGAATAATTACTTTGCCTCCGTCTTTAGCAGTGAGAACAACAAGATCAACATGACAGTAAAAGGAGAGATTATAGACGGTATAATGGCATTGAGATAGAAAGCGGGTGTGGGGTTGGGGGTAAAGATAATTGATAAACTAATCAAACTGAGGATAAAATTGCTGGTCCAGATGGTTTGCATCCACACATTTTACGGAAGCTAGGTCAGAGATAGCAGAGGCACGATTACATATAAAAATTGATTAGAGAAGGGAATGGTGCTAGAAGACTGGCAGACAGCTATTGTTATTCATCATTTTAAAAATGGAGATAGAACAAGTTCAGGGAACAATAGACCAGTTAGCTTAATGTCAATGATAGGAAAGATAATGAGATCTTTACTCAAAAATGTAATAGAAAAAGCTTGAGAATAATAGAACAGGCAGCACTGATTTCAAAAAGGAAGGCCATGCTTGACCAAACTTCATGTTTTTTTGAAGTAACAATAAGCAAGGGTAATGCAGATGTAATATATTTAGATTTTCAACACCTTTTGATAAGGTGCCACATAGTAGACTCAGTTGTAAAGTAGAATGGATAGTAAGCTGGCTACAAAAAAGAAATGTAGTTGCTCAGATGGGCAAAAGTTGGGAAGAATTGCTCGAAAAGGATCAGGGTTGGGACCATCGTTTTGTCTCAAGAATCAAATAAAATTTCAAAATTAGCAGAAGATACTACATTGGGGGTATAGTTAATGAGAAGGACTGCAATAGTATAAAACAAGACATCAAACTTGGCGGCACAGTGGCGCAGTGGTTAGCACCGCAGCCTCACAGCTCCAGCGACCCGGGTTCGGTTCTGCGTACTGCCTGTGCGGAGTTTGCAAGTTCTCCCTGTAACCGCGTGG
The DNA here is from genome assembly GCF_036365525.1 of Heterodontus francisci. Lineage (NCBI taxonomy): Eukaryota > Metazoa > Chordata > Chondrichthyes > Heterodontiformes > Heterodontidae > Heterodontus > Heterodontus francisci. The sequence goes on along the minus strand of NC_090397.1, from coordinate 51,570,136 downwards.
GTTTCCGCCAGGTGCTCCGGTTTTCTCCTACAGCCAAAGACTTACAAGTTGATAGGTAAATTGGCCATTGCAAATTGCCCCTAGTGTAGGTAGGTGGTAGGGGAATGGTGGGGATGTGGTAGGGAATATGGGGTTAATGTAGGATTACTATAAATGGGTGGTTGTCGGTCAGCACAGACTCGGTGGGCCAAAGGACCTGTTCCAGTGCTGCATCTCTAAATAAAATAAAAATAATAAATAAATGGAGAACGTAATCAGCAAATGAATTTCAATATAGATAAATATGAGGTGGTCCATTTAGTAGGAAGAAAATGATGGCCGCCTAAATCCTTGGAAGATAAGAGTCAAAATGGAACAAAGGGACCTAGGGATGGTAAAATCTAGGGCTACAGGTTAATAAGTTCATATAAATGCAAACAAAGCATTGGGGTTTGTTTCTTGATGGATAGAATTAAAAACAGAGAAGTTATGTTAAACTTGTTGAGACTACATTTGGAATACTGTGCACAGTTTTGGACTCAATATAATAAAAAGGATATTGAGGCACTGGTGAAGGGCAAAAATATTTGCAAGGGGATGATACCAGAACTTAACGGCAAAGATCGACCTGGCTGGGGCCATTTTCTCTTGAAAATAGAAGACTGAGGGGTGATCTGATAGCAGTCATTAAGATTATGAAGGTTCAATAAGGTAGACATCTAGAAGTTGTTTCTACTTGTGCAGGAGACCAATACTTGCACCAGAAATGTAAGATAGTCACTAATAAACACAACAGGAGATTCAGGAGAAATCTCTTACCCCAGAGAGTGTTTAGAATGTGGAACTTGACAACACAAGGAGCAGTTGATGTGGATAGAATTGATGCATTTAAGGGGAAACTAGATAAACACATAAGGGGGGAAAGGGAAATATAATTATACTGAGAGGGTTAGATGAAGTAGAACAGAAATATGCTGGTGTGGAGCACAAATGTTAGCATGGATCTGTTGGGCCAAATGTCTTGTTTCTGTACTTCTATGTAATGTGGAAACTTTACCTTGCATCTGTCACTTAAGCCGATCCAAGCAGAATGATCTGTTATGCCTTTTTGCTCAATCAATTTTCCAAGGAAAGTGTTGTGCTCTTCTGTCATCACTGATGCCAGGTGGGCCGAATGTTCATCATCCTCGCAGTATTTCTTTAAATAAAAGAAATAGTTCATTGTTGAGGATTTGTATTTCAGCATCTTTCATCGTCCTACAAGTGCATCAGTAAATAGTGTGATCCTGCAGTTGGAAATTATGGCAACTCTCATACAGACATATGAAAATATGAATTAGGAGCAGGAGTTGACCATTTGGCCCTTTAAGCCTGGGCCACCATTTGATGAGATCATGATTGATCTGATTGTGGCCTCAACTGTACTTTCCTGTCTACCTGCTGTAACCTTTTGACTCGCTTGTCAATCAAGAATCTATCTAACTCCGCCTTAACAATATTCATTGACCCTGCCTCGACTGCTCTCTGAGGAAAAGAATTCCACAGACTAACAACCTTCTGACAGAAAATTTCTCCTTGTCTCTGTCTTAAATGGGAGACCCGTAATTGTTAAACTGTGCCCCCTAGTTCTAGTTTCACCCATAAGGGAATACATCCTTTCAGAATCCACCCTGTCAAGTCCCTCAGGATATATATTTCAATAAGATCGCCTCTCATTCTTCTAAACTTCAATGGATACAGCCGCAAGCTATCCAAACTTTCCTCATAAGAAACCCTCTCATCCCAGGAATAAGTTGAGTGAACCTCTGAAGTGCTTCTCATGCAATTATATCCTTTCTTCAGTAAAGAGTCCAAAACTGTACACAGAACTCCAGATGTGGTCTCACAAACGCACTGCATGACTGTAGCAGAACTTCCCTACTTTTATACTTGATTCGCCTTGCAATAAATGACAACATTCCATTTGCCTTCCTAATCACTTGCTGTATCTGTTTTGTGATTCATGTACAAGGACATCCAGATCCCTCTGGACTGCAGTGTTCTGCAAGCTCTCTCCATTTAAATATACTGCTGTTCTATTCTTCCTGCCTAAGAGGGCAAGTTCACATTTTCACACATTATACTCCATCTGCCAAAGTTCTGCTCACTTTCTTAACCTATCTACATCCCTTTGCAGACTCCTTATGTCCTCTTCACATCTTAGTCTCCTACCTATCGTTGTGTCATCAGCAAATTTAGCAAGCATACGCTCAGTCCCTTCATCCAAGTCATTAATATAGATTGTAAAAGTTGAGGCCCCAACACTGATCCCTGTGGCACTCCACTAGTTACAGCTTGCTACCCTGAAAATGTCCCATTTATCCCTACTCTCTGCTTCATGTTAGCTAACCAATCCTCAATCCATGCTACTGTGTTACCCCCTACACCACGAGCTCTTTTGTGTACTAACCTTTGATGTGGCACATTACCAAATGTCTTTTGAAAATCCAAGTACATCTACATCTACAGGTTCTCCTTTATCCAACTTGCTTTTTCCTTCCTCAAAGAACTCGAATAGTCATGCGCCATTTCCTTTCAGAAAACCAATGTTGACTTTGTCTGATTGTATTAAGAATTTCTAAGTGCCCACCTATAACCTCCTTAATGATAGATTCTAGCATTTTCCCTATGACACATGTTAGGCTAACAGGCCTGTCATTTCCTGCTTTCTGTCTCCCTCCTTTCTTGACTAGAGGAGTTACATTTGCTATTTTCCAATGTGATGGGATCTTTCCAAGGAATTTTGAAAAATTGCAATCAGTGCATCTACTATTACAGAATCAAAGAATTGTTACAGCACAGAAGGAGGCCATTCGGCCCATTATGTCTGTACTGGCTCTCCGAATGAGCAATTCACTTAGTGCCATTTTCCCGCCTTCTCGTAACCCTGCACATTCTTCCTTTGCAGATAACCGTCTAATTCCCTTTTGAATGCTTCAATTGAACTGCCTCCATGATACTCAGGCAGTGCATTCCAGACCTTAACCACTTGCTGTGTGAAAAAGTTTTTTCTCATGTTGCTTTTGCTTCTTTTACCAATCACTTCAAATCTGTGCCTTCTCGTTCTCGATCTTTTCATGAGTGGGAACATCTTCTCCCTATCTACTCTATCCAGACCCCTCATGAGTTTGAATACTTCTACCAAATCTCTCAGCTTTCTTTTCTTCAAGGAAAAGAGTCCTAACTTCTCCAATCTATCTTCATAATGGAAGTTCCACATCGCAGGAACTATTCTCATGAATCTTTTCTGCACTCTCTCCAATGCCTTCACATCTTTCCTAAAGTACGGCACCTAGAACTGAATGCAATACTCCAGCTGAGGCCGAACTAGTGTCTTATACAAATTCAACATAACCTCCTTGCTTTTGTACTCTATGCCCCAATTAATAAAGCCCAGAATACTGTGTGCTTTATTAACCGCTCTCACAACCTGTCCTGCCACCTTCAATGATTTTTGGACGTATACACCCAGGTCCCTCTGCTCCTGCACCCACTTTAGAATCGTACCCTTTATTCTATATTGTCTCTCCATGCTCTTCCTACCAAAATGTATCACTTCACATTTCTCTGCATTGAACTTCATCTGCCATCTGTCCACCCATTCCACCAATTTGTCTATGTCCTTTTAAACTTCTACACTATCCTCCTCACAGTTCACAATGCTTCCAAGTTTTGGGTCATCTGCAAACTTTGAAATTTTGCCCCATATACCGAGATCTAGATCGTTAATATATATCAGGAAAAGCAAGCGTCCCAACGCTGGGTCTCTGGGGAACTCCACTACAAACCTTCCTCTAGCCCGAAAAACATCTGTTAACCACTACTCTTAGTTTCTGTCACACAACCAATTCCGTATTCATGTCGCTACTGTCCCTTTTATTCCATGAGTTTTTTTTTATTCATTCATGGGATGTGGGCGACGCTAGCCAGGCCAGCAGTTATTGCCCATCCCTAATTGCTCTTGAGAATTGCCCTTATAACTTTGTTCACAAGTCTGTTTTGTGGCAATGTATCAAACGCCTTTTGGAAGACCAAGGCCGGGATCTTGTTCTCCTCCATGTTGGGCTCCGTGGCGGGGTGGGGCTGGAAGTTCGGAGTGTCGGTAGCCCACCACAGAACCCGACGCCAGGATTGCCAGGACCAATCTTCCCGGCTGTGGGGAAGCTCCATGACGGGCCCTTCGTCGCTCTGCGACTGGACCTGACTTTACATATTTAAATTACCTGTTTGCACGAGTTAAAATGAAAACCAGAGCAATCTTGCATGCAGTTCCGAATCCTCAGCGTGACGTGCATCGCTCACGCACTTTCACTTTCCCGTCCAGGGAAAGCTGATGCCACTGATATGGGAAGGGGAGAACACTGCATTTGTATTGTCACAGTAGTGGCATGGAGGTGGTGGGGAGGTGAGGGGTGATGTCTGCATTTGTTGTGTAGTGGGGTGGTTGGGGGGGAAGGGGTCAACTCTGCAGTTTCTTTGTATGTCTGCCAGCCCTTTAAAAATGACACCAGCGCCTGCGCAGAAACAGTTGACTGTTCATGCCATTGCCAAGCATGCCCCCCACGTGATAGTGGGGGGGGGTGGGGGGGTGGCCTCCCTGCATGTGGTAATGATCCACTGGCCTCAAGATTGCAGTGGCGTGGCAGCTGGTGGCCTGTGCGTGCCAGTTGCAATCTTTCATGCTCACCCGGGACCACAAGATTCAACCCCAAATCTCAGTAACTACTTCTTTTAAGACACTTGGATGCATGCCATCAGGTCCTGGGGGCTTGGCATCCACTACTTCTAACTCTCATTCTCTTAAAAAAAGAGTTCTCGCTGTTGAAACTATTTAGGTGGCAGAGCCAAAATATATATAAACATGCAGCTTCCCCAGACTCAGCAATATTTCACCTGTTAATCTGATCAGTAGAAACTGGTGCCCATGGTTCCATTGATACACATCCAGAAACTTATGGACACATTGCAGGCCTGGGTTGAGCACACAAATCATCCAGAAACAATGAATGAATGGGAATGAGCTAATTTGGGGACCAGTATTCCCTGGCCCTCCTGGAGCAATTCACCTAAAACTTCAGTTAAAGCAATCTGGATATACTGGGTATCCACAGGCATCCCTACCAGAGGGTGAGGCTCTGGGGGCTCCCTATACCTCACTAGGATTTGGTGTAAATGAATGATGAATATAAAGTATTTATATCACAAAACTATGTACATCATGCTATCAATTGTAGCTGATAGCACTCTGGCCACTGGTCAGGGGCTCATGTCCCACTCTAAGATTGGAGAATATGCTGACATGGAGGCAGTACTGGTGGAGTGCTGTACTGTCAGTTATGTTTTGGATGAGATGTTAAACTGAGACCCCCATCTGCCTTCTTAGACAGAAATGAATCTATGGCCACTAATCAAAGAGCAGGAGAGTTTTCCTTGGTGTCCTGGTCTATATTTATCCCTTAACAAACATTAGTCATAACTGATTATGTGGTCATTGACTCAGGGACTTACCTCAGCAGTTTTCCAAGATTCTTTGTCATCGAAAACCTGATAACAGGAGGATAGTGCAGCAAAATTAACCCAGCCTTCGTCACAGGGTCCTTGCTTGGGGTTTGCTTGTCTCTTAGCTGGCTGCTTCCACAAGGTTCCTTTCAGAGAATCAATTAAAGAGAATTTGGTTAAAACAGGTTCTGTAAATCACAACAGCAATCCCCAAACCTTCAGTTTATTTCTGGTTTGTGGGCCTGGAAATTTGATGGTCACACAAAGGGTGGGCCCTGTGCAGGGAGACAGTACACTGGGGAGGGCACACAGGTGCAGGATTTACAGGGGAGAGATCCACCATTGACATGCTGTTCTGCCTTCACCAGCTATAGGAGAAATGCCGCGAACAACAGATGCCCCTCTACGTTGCTTTCATAGATCACACCAAAGCCTTTGAACTCATCAGCAGACGTGGACTCTTCAGACTGCTAGCAAAGATCGGATATCCAAAGCGACTAAGTATCATCACCTTATTCCATGACAATATGAAAGGCACAATTCAGCAGAGCGGTGCCTCATCAGACCCCTTTCCTATCCTGAGTGATGTGAAACAGGGCTGTGTTCTCGCACTTACACTGTTTGGGATCTTCTCCCTGCTGCTCTCACTTGCGTTCAAGTCTTCAGAAAAAGAAATTTTCCTCCACACATGATCAGATGGTAGTTTGTTCAACCTTGTCCATCTAAGAGCGAAGACCAAAGTTCGGAAGGTCCTCATCAGGGACCTCCTCTTTGACGATGCTGCATTAACATCCCACACAGAAGAGCGTCTGCAGAAACTCATTGACAGGATTACGGCTGCCTTCAATGAATTTGGCCTCACCATCAGCATCAAGGAAATGAACATCATGGGACAGGACATCAGAAATCCTCCATCCATCAATATCGGCGACCACGCTCTGGAAGTGGTTCAAGAGTTCACCTACCTAGGCTCAACTATCACCAGGAACCTGTCTCGAAGCAGAAATCAACAAGTGCATGGGAAAGGCGTCCGCTGCTATGTCCAGACTGGCCAAGAGAATGTGGGAAAATTATGCACTGACACGGAACACAAAGGTCCGAGTGTATCAAGCCTGTGTCCTCTACTGCAGCAAGGCCTGGACAACGTATGTCAACCTAGAGCGACGTCTCAATTCATTCCATCTTCGCTGCCTCCGGAGAATATTGTAATATTGATCACAAGTCATGGGAGTCAGTTGCCAGTGATCGCCAGAGCTGGCGGACAGCCATAAAGGCGGGGCTAAAGAGTGGTGAGTCGAAGAGACTTAGCAGTTGGCAGAAAAAAGGACAGAAGCGCAAGGAGAGAGCCAACTGTGTAACAGCCCCGACAAGCAATTTTATCTGCAACGACTGTGGAAGAGTCTGTCACTCTAGAATTGGCCTTTATAGCCACTCCTGGCACTGCTTCACAAACCACTGACCACCTGCAGGCACTTACCCATTGTCTCTCGAGACAAGGAGGCCAAACAAGAAGAAGATGCAGGGGGCAGGTGGGGAGGCAGCCCATGGGGGAGAGGTTGGCGTTAGGTGCTTTGGGTAGAGTGGCGTTCGGGCAGGGAGGGGGGTAGTGCATACAGGAAGGAGCATGCAGAGGAGAGGTGTGCAAGGTTGGGGCATGTCGGCTGGAGGTGCGCATGGGAGGGTGGCAGGGATGTGGTGCAGTGTTGGGTCATGTGGGAGGGTGCACAGGCAGAAGGACACAGGTAGGACGATGCACAGGATGGGTAATGAAAACAAAAAGTGCTGAAAATACTGAGCAGGTCAGGCAGCATCTGTGGAGAGAGAATCAGAGTTAATATTTCAGGTTTAGTTTAGTTTTAGTTTTAGAGATACAGCACTGAAACAGGCCCTTCGGCCCACCGAGTCTGTGCCGACCATCAACCACCCATTTATACTAATCTTACACTAATCCCATATTCCTACCACATCCCCACCTGTTCCTATACTTCCCTACCACCTACCTATACAAGGGGCAATTTGTAACGGCCAATTTACCTACCAACCTGCAATTCTTTTGGCTTTCATCAGAACTTTGTGTTTTTCTTTCAGATTTCCAGCATCTGCAGTATTTTGCTTTTATTACAGGATGGGTACATGGGTTAACAAATGTCTTAAATTTAACAATTGATTCAGCATCAATTGCCGTTTGTGGAAGAGAATTACCAACTTTTACCACCCTTTGCATGCAGAAGTGTTTCCTAATTTTACTCCGGAAAGGTCTGTCTTTAATGCTTAGACTGTGTCCCAGTCCTGGATGCCCAACCTAGTGGAAGTAGTTTCTCTTTGTCTGCCCTATCTATTCCCCTTAATACCTGAGAATCTTCATTCAAACCTTCACCTTCCATATTCCAAAGAATACAACCCTTGTTTGTGTAATCATCTCTCATAACTTAATGCTTGGAGTTCAGGTATCATTCTGGTAAATCTACACAGCACTCCCTCCAAGGCCAATATATCCTTCTGGAGGTGTGATGCCCAGAACTACTCACAATACTTCAGGTATGGTATAATCTGTGCATTATATAGTTGAAGAGTGATGTCTACCCCTCGCATTCTATCACTCTAGATATAAAGGCCAGTGTTTCATTTGCCTTTTACATTATTTTCTGTACTTATTCATGGCATTTTAATCATCTATGTAGTTGGAACTTCAAGACTCTTTGGACTGCCATGGTTTTTAGCTTTTCACCATTTAGCACATAACCTTTTCTATCCTTTTTAGGTGCAAAGTGAAGGACCTTGCATTTACCTACATTTTCCACAGTTTATCCTATTCACTTAATCTATGAATATCTCTTTGAAAAGTTACGTTTCCGTCTACTCTGCTTATCTTTGTGTCATCGACAAATTTGGATATGTGCTTTCTATTCCATCATCTAAATTGTTAATACATACCTGGAATAGTTGAGACCCCAACACAGATCAATAATTGGCCTTCAATTCCATGAGTTTCAACTTTATCCAAAAGCCTCTTATAAGGGACCTTATCAAATGCCCTCTGGAAGTCTATATAAATAACATCCATCCTGCCCACTACTTTCGTCAGCTCTTCAAAAAATTCGATCAGATTTGTCAGGCATGACCTACCCTTTACAAATCCATAATAAAAACAGAAAATGCTGGAAACACTCAACAGGTCAGGCAACATCTGTGGAAACATTTAACTTTTCAAGTCGATGACCTTTCATCAAAACCCTTTTTATAAAATTGGAAATTGAACAGCAGGAGACAGAGAGTTTGGATAATGGGCAGGACTCTACTTGATAGAATGTGACTAGTGGTGTCCTGCAAGAATCTGTATTAGGGCCGCAACTAATCACTATATTTATGAAAAGGTCATCGACCTGAAACGTTAACTCTGTTTCTCCCCAGATACGGCCTGACCTGCTGAGTGTTTTTCTGTTTTTATTTCAGATTTCCAGCATCTGCAGTATTTTGCTTTTGCAAGGTATTCAGTCACCCCGATCCTGAATTATAGACTAGTAATTTCCTGACAACCGATATTAGGTGAACTGGTCTATAATTCACTGCTTTCCCTGTGTCCTTTTTTAAATAGTAGGGGGACATGCAGAATTTTCCAATTTAAAGGAATGGTTCATGAATCGAGAGAACTTTGGAAGATTCTTGTTCGAGCATCTGCAATGATCTCATCAACTTCCTTCAAAAACCTGGGATGGAAACCATCTGGTCCTGGGGATCTGTCACTCTTTAGTACTTTAGTGCCGCTATTTTCTTCATTACTGTCATTTTGCTTACGTTAATTTGGGTGAGCCCTGTCCCTGATTCAATATTAGTTTCCTTGGGATGTTTGGAATGCTGACCTCTTCCTACACTGGAAATACAAATGCAAAGGAATTATCCAACATGTCCGCCATTTCTTTTTTTCATTGAAAATCAGTCATCAGTTTTTAAGGGGCCTGTGCTAATTTTGCATTTTTGTGTGCTTTCACTTTTATTTTTATGATGCTCCTTAGCTCTTTAGTTATCCATGGCTGTCTTATGGGAAATAGAGATCTTGCCTCTTAAGAGTATAAACTTGTGCTGTAGCACATTAAATTCTTTTTGAACATCTCCCCCTGATCTTCTGTATTTTCCCCCCTGCTTCCCACTCGATTTTATGTTCCCCCCCCCAACCTTCCAGCTCACTCCCAGGGTTTGGGTGGGGTGGGACCAAGAATTCTGCCTGTTGTTGCAGAAAACTATCCCACACACTCAGGAAATTCACTATCTTGCTGAAATGTGCGAGCTGCTTATCCCAATCTATATGAATTAAAACCACTCTGCCTTTGCTACATGCTTGTCTAATCTCAGCATTTATACAATGTACCACCTCACAGCTGTTACCGGGGGCCTCTACAAAACTCTCACGACAATTTAAATCCTTTTCTGTTTCTCAATTCTATTCATAAAGTCACCAGTGCCTGCTTACCACTCATTATATCCTCACTTATAAGTGAGTTCATCCTTAAACATTAAGACTGCTCCATTTTCCCGATCTTTTCTGTCAACCTTATAAATTGGTATATTTAGTTCCTAATCCTGACCACTGTGCTGTCATGTCTCTGTAATGGTGACCATATCATACTCTCCAAGTTGAATTTGCACCCGCAATACATTCAGTTTGTTTCTTATACTCTATGTTTATATAAAGAATGCTTATTTGAGCCACACACCCTACCTGTGCTTCTGCTCTAATGCGGTACTCACACATTTTTAGTTTTCGCTCCTGGTTTAATTACTTAACATCTTTTAGTTTCTTTTACCTGTAATGTCTAAAGCACAATATCTGATCATTAATTTACTCTGCCAATTTTTTTTGTGGACCCTAACCTCCCCGTCCACCTCACTTACTAATTTATTGTGACTGCCCTATTATCATTTCCGCTGGAACCGTGATTCCAGTCCGGTGTAGATGGAGCAAGTCCAACAGTACAATTTTGTCCTGTCCCAGTACTGCTGCCAGTGTCACATGAAATGGAACCCCTCGTTCCCATACCATTCCTTCAACCCCGTGTTCACCTCCCTAATCTGTTTATCCCAACACCAATTTACACATGGCTCTAGTAATAATCCAGAAGGGCCTTTTCTTTAATTGAGATCCTAGTTCCTGGTACTCTGCAAACAAGACTGTTTGCCTATGCACTGGTCCTCACGTGGATTTCAATGACTGGATCCTCCCCTTCCTCTCCAATATCCTTTTAAGTCAGTTCGAGATGTCCCTCACCAGGAAGGCAACATACCCCGTGGGATTCTCCATCCTGATTACAAACGATGCTGTCTGCACCCTGCCCCGCCCACCCACAGCAGCTAATTGATGAATGTAATAAACTACCACTCAAATTACCACAATAATATAATAAAAGCAAAATACTGCGGATGCTGGAAATCTGAAACAAAAACAAGAAATGCTGGATTCACTCAGCAGGTCTGGCAGCATCTGTGGAAAGAGAAGCAGAGTTAACGTTTCGGGTCAGTGACCCTTCTTCGGAACTAAAATTACCACATTGGGTTTTGCTCCTCTTCCTCCTGCCTCCCTTTTGGACAGCCTCCTGCTCAAAGGTACCAGGGTCCACATCTTCACAGCCCCTCCAACAGTCTTTATCCTTACTATAGAATCATAGAATGGTTGCAGAACTGAAAGGCCATTCAGCCCATCTTGTCCTTGCCAGCTTTCCACTAGAGCCACTCTGTCAGTTCCACTCCTCCACCCTTTCCACATAGCCAGCATTTTTTTTTTGCTCTTCAGGTACTTAGCTAATTCCCTTTTGAAAGCCGTAATTGAATCTGCCTCCACAACACTCACAGGCAGTGCATTCCAGATTGTAACCACTTGCTGCATAAAAATGTTTTTCCTCATGTCATTGCTTCTTTTGCCTATCACCATAAATTGGTGTCCTTTGGTTCTCGACCCTTGGGACAGTTTCTCCCTGTTTACCCTGTCGAGATTCCTCAGAATTTTGAAGACCTCTGTCAAATCTTCTCAACCTTCTCGAAGGAGAACAACCCCAACTTCTCCAATCTATCCTGGTAGCTGAAGTCTCTCATCCATGGAACCATTCTTGTGAATCTTTTCTGCACCCTCTCTGAAGCCTTCACATCTTTTCTAAAGTGCAGTGCCCAGAATTGGACACAATAGTCCAGTTGAGGCCAAACCACTGTCTTATAAAAGTTCATCATAACTTCCTTCCTTTTGTGTTTTATGCCTCTATTTCTAAAGCCCAGGATCCTAAATGCCTTTTTTAACCACTTTCTCAACCTGCCCTGCTACCTTCAATGATTTGTGTACAAATATCCTCAGGACACTCTGTTCCTGCACCCCCTTCAGAATTGTAATTTTTAGATTGTACTATCTCATTCTTCCAACCAAAGTATCACTTCAGACATCTCTGTTTTAAATTTCGTCTGCTATGTGTCCACCCATTCCTCCAGCTTGTCTATATCCTCTTGAAACATATCACTATCCTCCTCACAGTTTACAATACTTCCAAGTTTTGTGTCATCTGCAGATTGAGATTATGCCTTGTACAACTAAGTCTAGGCCATTAATATATATCAAGAAAAACAGTGGTCCTCATACCAATCCCTGGAGATCCCCATTGTATACCTTCATCCAGTCGGTAAAACAACTGTTCACCACTACTCTCTATTTCCTTCACTCAGCCAACTTCGATTCCATGTTGCCACTGCCCTTTTAATCCATGGGCTTCAAATTTGCTGACAATCCTATGACGTGGCAATTTATCAAATGTCTTTTGGAAATCCATGTACACAACATAAACCCCATTACTCTCATCAACCCTCTCTGTTACCTCATCAGTAAAACTCAATCAGGTTAGTTAAACACAATATACCTTTAACAAACCTCTGCTGTCTTTCCTTATTTAATCCACATTTCTGTTCATTTTAACCCAGATTATTGGTGCTAAAAGATTTCCCACCACCAGGGTTTAACTGACTGGCTTGTAGTTGCTGGGTTTATTTTACGCCCTTTTTAAACAAGGGTATAACATTTGCAAATTGCCAGTCCTCAGGCACCACCCCTGTATGAGGAGGATTGGAAGGTTATGGCCAGTACCTCTGCAATTTCCATCCTTACTTCCCTCAGCATCCTCAGTGCATCCTATCTGCTTCTGGCGATCAACTTTAAGTACAGCCAGCCTTTCTAATAACTCCTGTTTATCAATTGTTCGCCCAATCATTCTCACAGGTTGCAAGTATATCATACAGTTGGATCGGATCCATTTCTGAGGTTCCTCATTCTCCAGCTCACCTGGGTTCCCCTTACTCTGCACACTATCAGTCACACCAACCTCGTTCTGAACTTGCCTCTCTCCACAAAGTCTGGAGCAAACTGTCTAGATACTGTGTTAGAGTGTCTCCAACTTGCACTCCAGCGTAATGACTCTGAGCCAGAGATTGGAGACAGAGACAGCAACTATAGATGTGTTCGCTCGGCAGGGTCATGCTGTACACAAACTCACACATGCTGCAGTCCAGTCATGCAACTTGCTCTGCCATATCTTAGTCCAGATTATTTATATTATTTATATCTACTTTTTCATTTGCTGTAAGTTTTTTTTTCTACACTCTAACTTGCACGAAGCACCAAAACACTGGACAAAAGTTTTAAATATTTATTGCCTCAAGCTTACATGATCAATACAAGTACTGGAGGCAAAAAGCAGCACCTCCTTCCCCCGCTACACCAAATTCCTGCTCTCACCTAATTCCCAACTTTTGCACTCTTTTCATAACCATTCTGTGGTCTTACCTAAGCCCTTTATAATTGCAGTAAGGCTCCTTACTCTTATACTCCAACTCTTCATTATTCATTATTAACAGTACTATATTTGTAATAATATTAGAATCACTTGCCCCTACCTGCCACAGCACTGGCAAGCAATGCACTCAGCAGCAAAACCTTTACTAGCAACATATCTGCAGTGAAGTTCCTCAAACCTGAAATACAAGAAAAAGATACATCAGTTTCAAGGTTTCAAATTAAAGGTGGGGACTTCCTGCTCCCATTCCTACCTCTCTCTCTCTCTCCCAGTTGTCTGATGCGATGAGGTTTCGAGTATTACTGCTTATATATAAAAATAGCGCAAATCTTGAAACTATTGAAATCAGATCCAATTGGCTGGACCAGTAATGATGTCAACATTTATGCTGACCAATGAGTGATTGACATCTCAGAACAGGACAGGCTGACGACATGGGACTATTTTGTGAGCTGCATGTGAGTCTGTACAACGTGGCACTGTAACTGCTCACTGGGAAGTGGAAATTGCATTGTTGGTTCTTGACGCCATTAATCAGACTGTAAGAGAATGCACTGATGATATCAAAATTTAATTAATATTATCAATGAGGATTTGGTGAAGATTATATTCAGGTGAAATTGCCAAAATAAAGAGCTAACAGCTACAAAATCAAGATTTTTATACCATTCAATCCCTTTTGTAATAAAACTGCACCCCATCATGTCACCCTGTCTCACATCATGTCGGAAGGTCTCCTTCATGCACTGGCTGCAGTGAGATTGTTATCCATTTGTAAAAAGAAAAAAGTCAATTAGGTATCATTATCACCATTGATAAAGGAGCTGGGTCGATGTCTCTTGAAAAGTCGACTCAGGGATGTTGAGATAACAGAATTCCTTGACGTTTCTCCAGGCACAGAACCAATAGGTGGTGTGGGAGAGAATCCATGATGGAATAATGAGACCTGGACCTGGAATGGAGAGGGGGCAAGAAGCCAGCATGGGCCTTGAAGCTATGTACATAAGCCTTACATGTTGTGTGCCTCATTTTAGGGAGAAGTCAGTTTCTGACATTTTGAAGACAACACTGGTGCTCAGTACATTGGCTCACAGCCAAAGTGTGTCTCCCAGGGACTGAAATGAATCCGTCACATAAAAACCAAAGGCTGTAGCAATCTTCACTGATACTAGCTGGGAGGTGTAGGCAGACATCACAGCAAGTCCACTTCTATCAGAGAGACAACTGAGTTACATGATTTTTTTGATTTGTTTCATGGGATGTGAGCATCACTGGTAAGGCCAGTATTTGTAGTGCTTGTCTAATTGCTCCTGACAACTGATTGGCTTGCTAGGTCATTTCAGAAGGCAGTTAAGCATCAACCAAATTGCTGTGGGTCTGGAGTCACACATAGACCAGATCAGGTAAGGAGCGCAGATTTCCTTCCCTAAAGGGCATTACTGAACCAGATGGTTTTTTCATGACATTCATTGATAGTTTCATAGCACTTTTTCTGAGACTAGCTTTTAATTCCAAATTTTTAATTAATTAACTGCATTTATTAATTAATTGAATTTAAATTCCACCAGCAGCTGTGATGGAATTTGAACCCGTATCCCCAGGGTATTACCCTAAGCCTCTAGATTACTAGTTCAGTGACGGTACCCCTATGCTACCATCTTCCCTTGATGCCAGTAAGGTGCACAGGGAGCTAAACTACAGCTTCCCCATAGATGGTAGGATATTCATTCGATTTTGTCCCACCATCAGTTATATGCTTCTCATGTCAACTTTTCTGAAGACAGCAGGGTGGTATCTTTGGATTATTATACATTTTCCTATGGCCCAATAACCCTGAAGACAGTGAGAAATGTTATTGAAATATTGGAATAACTTTCCAATCAGCACATCAGGAGCAGCCCCTCCATCCATTCTGCACAGTACCTTCATTTAAGTATTTTGAAAAATCTCCCTGACGTATTGTCCAGTCCATCCTATGAGTTTCACATGTTGCTGAACAGACTGGGTAGAATCACAAGTTTGTTACTTTACTGATAAATGATTCAGAGAATGACTGCCGGTTAATAATGTCATTTTTATACCTCTTTTTAAAAACTTAATAAGCTTCCGGTTAGCCCAAAAGGGAAGAACTAAGTACCCCTAATGTAGGGGCACCGTTAAGTGTCAGTAACAAAAACCCAAAAATTGAAAGGAAACTTAAAAATTAAAATTAAAATAACATTTCTTGGGCTGTTGATGCAGTCCAGTCCCCCTGTTTCCCCATCCCCAGTCACAGAGCCTTCAAGTGTAACAGCAGTCACCGCATGCTCCTTCTCCAGGGACACACAGGCACGGCGGTAACTGGAGAAGAGAGGCAGGCAGGTCGGCCGAATGACCTTCCCCAACCGCCTGCTGCCCGGACCTGTTGATGGCAACCTTGGCCAGGCTCAGGAACAATCCCACGAGGAGGTCCTCTGATCTGCCTCTTCTGTGTACCAGGTTGCCAAAGGTCAGGAATGTGGAACTGGAGTGCAGCCAGAATTTGAGAGCAGCCCCCTCAGATAGTCAAATGGGCTGTAACCTTGTGCATTTGGTATAAATATGAAACACAGTCTGCTCCTGGTAACAGAAATTACAGGCCATGAATCAACTTAACCATCTATTGCACAGGACTGCCGCATGCAACACCCTCCAGGCCAAGTTACCAATAGACAATGGGAGGACTCCTATACAGAGTGCCTCCCACTGCGAACACCCGCCTCCTCGACACAGCAGGACAGAGCGCTATGGCGTGTCCGAATGACCAATGAGGGTGAGGAAAAGAACAGCACGCAAGGGCAGCCTGTACAGGAATACCCTCCATGCAGAGTTGAATGGCACAAAGGGAATTTCCGAGAGATGGCTCAGGTTGTGGTGCTGAAGATCCCAAGGAAGGTTTTGGGACCTGGCACCGATGAGAAATCCTGTCTGAATGCAGTCCAGCTCTGACGGGAGCACTGCACCTGCCCTAGCTACCTCAGCACCTTGTGTACAGTCAGGGAACAGTACCACATTTTTAAGATTCTGTCTGGCTTTGGCCCCGAGCTGGAAGCTAATCAAGGATGCACGTTGTGTCAGTTCTTCCCACAACATCCAGCCTATTCCTCCACCATCCAGAACATCCCTGACTCTGGTCACCTTGGAACCAGTGCTTCTCCTCCACCAGCCTGATGAGCTGTACTGAAGGAGATGCGGATTCCTGCGCAGTGGCTCCAGGAGGATAGCAATCACTCCTGACGGGGGAAGACTCCAGATGGAGATCACCAAGTTCCATGATCCTGCTAAAAGACATTTAGCCCCCACAAGGAGCTATGTCATTGATATATGATGGGCGAGGTTGAGTAGTGGAAATAAAAAGCTGGTCTCAGTAAAAATGACCGTGAAGCTATTGGATTGTCATAAAAACTCAGCTGATTCAATAAAGTCTTTTAGGGAAGGAAGCCTCCTGTGCTTACCTAGTCTGGCCTATTTGTGACTCTAGCCCCTCACTAACATGGTTGACCCTAAATTGACCTCAGAGATGGCTTAGCAAAACACTCAGATGTGTCAAAAACTGTATCGCCTCATTCTCAAGGCAACGAGGGATGGACAGAAAAGTCTGGCCATGCCAGCAATGCCCAAATCATGCGAATGAATAAAAAAATGCTAGTTACAGTGGAAAAATAAACAAACTGACAACCATGTGATAACAGAAGGAGGTGAGCTACGTAGAATAATCTTATGCAAATTAACTGTTGTTAGTACACCAGATGAAGGTCAGTCTTGGACTTTTTAAATCAGCTTAGAAACTGTCCAGTCAGCTCCCCATGAGCTTTGCTTAACCTTTTCCACATAATTCCCACAACTTCACACTTTGGCACTGAAATATCCAATAACACTGGACCTGTGCCTATCACAATCCATTATCCACTGCTGTCATTGAGGTCTTGATCCAATTAAATTGATTATCTCCTGTGCTAAAATTACAGAGAGAGGAATGTATTAAACATTTGTCCCACTAATAACACCAACAGGCTTTTAACTCAGGCTTTATCTTTCTTTTGATACAAACTCATGGGATTGGCTGAGAAAAGCAATTGACAAAGTAACAGAAGGAGTCATCAAAGGGAACACAATAGATGTGGAAACATGGCTTTTCAAATGGCCTTTGATAATGAATGATGACAAAGGTCATGGTGTGTGGAAGCAGGGACAAGGAGGAGAATAGATTGAAAGATGGTTGTAAAATAGGAAACAGAGGGTAGGGGTAAAGGGCAATTTATCGGATTGGCAGAGATGCGAAGCAGCAGAAATTTGGACTCAAATATTTGAGGTATGCTGTTGAATTTCCAGATGATACCAACTGAGGCATCATCGATAATAATGTGGAAGACTACCTCAAAATAAAGAAAGCTATCAACCGCAGAGTGGGTAGATAAAGTGCTGGAAAATCTCCACACTCTAATGTTCCTGAACAGGACAGCTGAGGAGGGTGACATCACTGACTAACTGACTGACACTAGATAGAAAATTACTTTCATTCCTCAGTTCTCACTTTTCATTCCTCAGTTCTCACTTTTCATTCCTCAGTTTTCACTTTTCATTCCTCAGTTTTCACTTTTCATTCCTCAGTTCTCACTTTTCATTCCTCAGTTTTCACTTTTCATTCCTCAGTTCTCACTTTTCATTCCTCAGTTTTCACTTTTCATTCCTCAGTTCTCACTTTTCATTCCTCAGTTTTCACTTTTCATTCCTCAGTTTTCACTTTTCATTCCTCAGTTCTCACTTTTCATTCCTCAGTTTTCACTTTTCATTCCTCAGTTCTCACTTTTCATTCCTCAGTTTTCACTTTTCACTCCTCAGTTCTCACTTTTCATTCCTCAGTTCTCACTTTTCATTCCTCAGTTCTCACTTTTCATTCCTCAGTTTTCACTTTTCATTCCTCAGTTTTCACTTTTCATTCCTCAGTTCTCACTTTTCATTCCTCAGTTTTCACTTTTCATTCCTCAGTTCTCACTTTTCATTCCTCAGTTCTCACTTTTCATTCCTCAGTTCTCACTTTTCATTCCTCAGTTTTCACTTTTCATTCCTCAGTTCTCACTTTTCATTCCTCAGTTTTCACTTTTCATTCCTCAGTTCTCACTTTTCATTCCTCAGTTCTCACTTTTCATTCCTCAGTTCTCACTTTTCATTCCTCAGTTTTCACTTTTCATTCCTCAGTTCTCACTTTTCATTCCTCAGTTTTCACTTTTCATTCCTCAGTTTTCACTTTTCATTCCTCAGTTCTCACTTTTCATTCCTCAGTTTTCACTTTTCATTCCTCAGTTCTCACTTTTCATTCCTCAGTTTTCACTTTTCACTCCTCAGTTCTCACTTTTCATTCCTCAGTTCTCACTTTTCATTCCTCAGTTCTCACTTTTCATTCCTCAGTTTTCACTTTTCATTCCTCAGTTTTCACTTTTCATTCCTCAGTTCTCACTTTTCATTCCTCAGTTTTCACTTTTCATTCCTCAGTTCTCACTTTTCATTCCTCAGTTCTCACTTTTCATTCCTCAGTTCTCACTTTTCATTCCTCAGTTTTCACTTTTCATTCCTCAGTTCTCACTTTTCATTCCTCAGTTCTCACTTTTCATTCCTCAGTTCTCACTTTTCATTCCTCAGTTCTCACTTTTCATTCCTCGGTTCTCACTTGTTCTTTAACAGAAGATGTAGAATTAGAAATATAGAAAAACTTATGGCACCGAAGGAGGCCATTTGGTCCATCATGTCCATGCTGGACTTTTAGTCACTGCTTAAAGGCAAACCAGATCTGGCCAATCAATTGCGTAAGGCGATTAGCTGGAACTGAAATTCCAGATTTGATTCCCGATCATGGAAGGGGACATATTTTTTTAATCTGTTCTCAGAATGTGGGCATTGCAAGCATGGTTGCATTTATTGCCCATCCCTACTTGCCCTGGAAAGGTGGTGGTGGGCCTTCTACTTGAGCATGTGGTGATGGTGCTCCCATAATGGAGTAGGTAGAGAATTGCAAGGTATTGATGCAATGACTATGAAGAAATGGAGGTATATGTAAAAATCAGGATGGTTTGTGAGACTTGAGAGGAACTTGGAGGCGATGTCCCACAACAATGCTGTTTGTGTCCTTTTCAGTGGTAAAGGCCACAGGGGATGGAGATACTGTTGAAGTGGCCCTAGTGTGTTGCTGCATCCTGTAGATCACTGTAATCACAATGTGCTGATGGTGGAGTGGGTGGATATTGATTACAGTAGCAGGGGTACTGAACAATCATACTACTTTAATAATAAAAGCAATAGTACTACTTTGTCCTGCATGATGTTTGGATTTGGTTGAAGCACATAAAACACTATTAGGTCCTGTTCTCCTCTGCTAAAACTGCTCACTATTTCAGGATCATCCTGAAATGCAAAGATAACCCCGGCTTCTTTTCTATACAAACTATTTTTCAAGCCCCTGTCCCCTGCACCCTCATCTCCAATAACAAGTGTGAGGAGCTCATGGATTTCTTTGTCACTAAGATTGATATCATCCGTTCAGCTGACCCTCCCTTCCCCTAGACCACCTGGCTAAACTTCCTCTAAGGTTCTCCCTGCCCTAACCCTGAACTCTCATCTTTGTCTAGTTTCTCTCCTATCTCCCCGTGTGCCATCTCTGAGCTCATCTTGTCCATGAGACCCACCTCTTCCTCCCTCAATTCTATTCCCATGAAACAGCTGACCATCCATCTCCTCTTAACGACCCCCATGTCAGCTGATATTGTTAATAGGTCCTTCTCCTCAGGTACTGTCCCCCTCCCCTTCAAATATGCGATCATCAGCCCTCTCTGAAAATCCCTTGCAAACTAGCACCCCATCTGCAATCTCCCTTTACTCTCCAAAGCTCTTGAATGTGTTGTCACTTCACAAATCCAGACCCATCTTTCCCTGAACTCCATGTTTGAACTCCTCCAGTTTTCTACCTCATCCAAAACTCTGCTGCCCATATTCAAACTCACGTCAAATACCACTCACCCATCACCCATGTGCTCGCTGACCTACATTCTCTCCCATTACAGAAATGCCTCGATTTTACAATTCTTATCTTTGTTTTTGAATTTCACGATGACTTTGTCCCTCAGTATCTCTGTAATCTCCCCCAGACCTACAACGCTTTGAGATATCTGTGTTCCTCCAGTTCTGGCCTCCTGCGCATCGTCGATTTTAATCGCTCCATTATTGGCAGCCATGCCTTAGCTGCCTCTGTACCTCTCTTTTCCTTTAAGACACTCTTTATAATCTACCTCTTTAACCAAGCTTTTGGCCATCCGTCCTAATATCTCTTTCGAGTCATAGAGTCATTTGTGTGTCTTGGCATCAAATTTTGTTTCCTAACACTCCAGTGAAGCGTGTTACGATGTTTTCTCACATTAAAGGCATAATATAAATGCAAGTTTTTGTTGTTGTGGTTGATGTTGAGCTTCTTGAGTGTTGTAGCTGCTCCCATTAGGTGAATGGTGGGTTATTAGAACCTCAGTGAGACCATTAACTTTAAAACACGATATATGAACTACTCAGACCAATTTAATGAATTACCTGACAAGATTTCACATTTTAAGACTTTCATTAGAACAACTAAATGAAAAATCACCATTAATTAAACAGCACTTTGTAAGTAGTTAATACTCCAAACTACAGAGAAAGGCATTTTTCCTTCATTTATTAAAAACATTTGAAAACCCCACACCACGTTTATATGTTACACAGTCCTCCCTTGAAATGACATCCTTGCAGCTAAAAGTCCCAAACTCCTCTCAGTTGCATTGCATTGGACCTCCCAGTCCTTCACAAAATCAATGTCCTCTCCGCTCACTTTTTCCGAGCACGTTCAACCTTGATATCCGTGAATACAGTGATTTCTGGTGATCCTGTTTGTCTTTTCTTCTCTGCAAACCACGACTTTCAAATTTTGTTCAAGTCTTTGCCGCCTTTCGTTGTGTCAGTGTTCAGAGAGGAGATGTTCCCTCTCTCTCTCTCTATCTCTCTCTCTCTCTCCTCCCCTCTTCCGAGGCTGCCATCTTTGCCATCTGTCTTTGTCTTCTGCTTTTCCTTACAGCCTGCAGATTTCTCAAAATCTGTAGAATTTATCCAGAAGTAAAAGTCAGTAGTCATTTGCTTTTTCAATCTGCAGAGCCCACAAGTCTGGTGACAGCAGAATCACCTGGGCTTTGTTTCCAGATGTTAGCAATTGCAACTCGCATTGACATTTTCAGATCCATTGACTCCTTGTTTACGATCTGAAAGTCTGGGAGGCCTAGCAAGTCACTCAGTTGTACCTAAACGCTACAAAGTCTATAAAAAGGAATGAAACCGGACGGACCACACGGCATCGACCTCGGCACCAGAAACGACAACGGCAAACCCAGCCCTGTCGACCCTGCAAAGTCCTCCTCAATGATATCTGGGGGCTTGTGCCAAAGTTGGGAGAGCTGTCCCACAGACTAGTCAAGCAACAGCCTGACATAGTCATACTCACGGAATCATACCTTACAGCCAATGTCCCAGACACTGCCATCACCATCCCCAGGTATGTCCTGTCCCACCGGCAGGACAGACCCAGCTGAGGTGGTGGCACAGAGGTATACAGTAGGGTGGGAGTTGCCCTGGGAGTCCTCAACATCAACTCAGGACCCCATGAAGTCTCATGGCATCAGGTCAAACATGGGCAAGGTAACCTCCTACTGATTACCACCTACCGCCCTCCCTCAGCTGATGACTCAGTAGTCCTCCATGTTGAACACCACTTGAAGGAAGCACTAAGGGTGGCAAGGGCACAAAATGAACTCTGGGTGGGGGACTTCAATGTCTATCACCAAGAGTGGCTCGGTAGCACCACTACTGACCGAGCTGGCCGAGTCCTAAAGGACATGGCTGCTGGACTGGGTCTGCGGCAGGTGGTGGGGGAACCAACACGAGGGAAGAACATACTCGACATCGTCCTCACCAATCTGCCTGCTGCAGATGTACCTGGTGAAGCTACAACCCAGGACTACTTGTATGCCAAACTGCGTAAGCAGCAATGCGATAGACAGAGCTCACCGATCCCATAACCAACGGATCAGATCTAAGCTCTGCAGTCCTGCCCCATCCAGGCGAGAATGGTGGTGGACAATTAAACAACTAACTGGAGGAGGTGGCTCCCCAAATATCCCCATCCTCAATGATGGGGGCGCCCAGCACATCAGTGCGAAAGATAAGGCTGAAGCATTTGCAACAATCTTCAGCCAGAAGTGCCGAGTTGATGATCCATCTCGGCCTCCTCCTGAAATCCCCAGTATCACAGATGCCAGACTTCAGCCAATTCGATTCACTCCACGTGATATCAAGAAACGACTGAAGGCACTGGATACTGCAAAAGCTATGGGCCCTGATAATATTCCAGCAATAGTACTGAAGACCTGTGCTCCAGAACTTGCCGCGCCCCTAGCCAAGCTGTTCCAGTACAGCTACAACACTGGCATCTACCCTGCAATGTGGAAAATTGCCCAGGTATGTCCTGTACACTAAAAGCAGGACAAATCCAACCCGGCCAACTACCGCCCCATTAGCCTACTCTCAATCATCAGTAAAGCGATGGAAGGTGTCATTAACAGTGCCATCAAGCGGCACTTGCTTAGCAACAACCTGCTCAGTGACGTTCAGTTTGGGTTTCGCCAGGCCCACTCAGCTCCTGACCTCATTACAGCCTTGGTTCAAACATGGACAAAAGAGCTGAACTCAAGAGGTGAGGTGAGAGTGACTGCCCTTGACATCAAGGCAGCATTTGATCGAGTATGACATCAAGGAGCCCTAGCAAAACTGGAGTCAATGGGAATCAGGGGGAAAACCCTCCGCTGGCTGGAGTCACACCTGGCGCAAAGGAAGATGGCTGCGGTTGTTGGAGGTCAATCATCTGAGCTCCAGGACATCACTGCAGGAGTTCCTCAGGGTAGTGTCCTAGGCCCAACCATCTTCAGCGGCTTCATCAATGACCTTCCTTAAATCACAAGGTCAGAAGCGGGGATGTTCGCTGATGATTGCACAATGTTCAGCACCATTCGTAACTCCTCAGATACTGAAGCAGTCCGTGTAGAAATGCAGCAAGACCTGGACAATATCCAGTCTTGGGCTGACAAGTGGCAAGTAACATTCGCGCCACACAAGTGCCAGGCAATGACCATCTCCAACAAGAGAGAATCTAACCATCTCCCCTTGACATTCAACGGCATTACCATCGCTGAATTCCCCCACTATCAACATCCTAGAGGCTACCATTGACGAGAAACTGCACTGGAGTAGCCGTATAAATACCGTGGCTACAAGAGCAGGTCAGAGGCTAGGAATCCTGAGGCGTGTAAGTCACCTCCTGATTCCCTAAAGCCTGTCCACCATCTGCAAGGCACAAGTCAAGTGTGTGATGGAATACTCTCCACTTGCCTGGATGTGTGCAGCCCCAACAACACTCAAGAAGCTCGACACCATCCAGGACAAAGCAGCCCGCTTGATTGGCACCCCATCTACAAACATTCACTCCCTCCACCACCGACGCACAGTGACAGCAGTGTGTACCATCTACAAGATGCACTGCAGCAATGCACCAAGGGTCCTTAGACAGCACCTTCCAAACCCGCAACCTCTACCAACTAGAAGGACAAGGGCAGCACATACATGGGAACGCTGCCACCTGCAAGTTCCCCTCCAAGTCACACACCATCCTGACTTGGAACGATATCGCCGTTCCTTCACTGTCGCGAGGTCAAAATCCTGGAACTCCCTTCCTAACAGCACTGTGGGTGTACCTACCCCACATGGACTGCAGCGGTTCAGGAAAGCAGCTCACCACCACCTTCTCAAGGGCAGTTCGGGATGGGCAATAAATGCTGGCCTGGCCAGCGACGCCCACATCCCACGAATGAATAAAAAAAAAAATTGTCTGTCAGGTGTTATAACATTGCCTTCTGCCTTTCAAACAGGTCTTTGCTATGGGAGGTGGTGGCATGGTGGCAATGTCACTAGACTAGTAATTCAGAGCCCCAGACTAATGCTTGGGGGACAGGGGTTTGAATCCTACCATGGCAGCTGGTGGAATTTGTATTGAATTTATAAATGTGGAATTAAAAGCTAGTCTAGTCTGACCATGAAACCATTGTAAATTGTTGGAAAAACCCATCTGGATCACTATGTTTTTGAGGGAAGGACATCTGTCGTCCTTACCTGGTCTGGCCTACGTGTGACTTCAGACCCGCAGCAATGTGGTTGACTCTTAAATGCCCTCTGAAATAGCCTAGAAAGTTACTCAGTTGTATCAAACTGCTACAAAGTCTAAGAAAAGGAATGAAACCAGCACTGTTAGTGTATCTGCGGCCCAAGGATTGCAGCAGTTCAATCTCACCACCACCTTCTCAAGGACAATTAGGGATGGACAATAAATGCTGGCCTCGCCAGAGATGCCCACATCCCACGAACAATTATAAAAAAATCGTTCTGGGTCATGGTGTCCTTGTATGATATCAGTGTTGCAGGACTCAGCAAACTGGCTGAGAATACAGATGATCCCTATGTTAATCTGGAGTCAAGAGAGTTGAGAGGAGGTGACCTGGATTACAGCTGGCAGTGTCATCGCTGTGGTGTCAATGGGTTAACAATTCACCTGAGAAACCATCACTGCAATACACTGAAGTGTGAAGGGTTCATAACAGGACCATTTGAAAAGGGTTAAATAAAGCTCATGGAGAGTTGAATGTTTAGATTCTGAGCTGGTTTGAGCTGCTCGACAGCGGCTGAGTTTGTTTTGGCAAAGATCCTGTTTCACACTGACAAGTGGGCAGACCAAGACGGATCTTTCTAATGAACTATTGTAATAAAATCAGACAATCTTTACATTACTGATTGTAGTAAAAGTAGGCAATTTTCACATGTTTATTTTCACACTGTAACTAGCATGATAAATTAAAGTGTTTTTTACAGATGCTCATTTCTGATCATTGTGATTATCACAATGGGCATGTGACACTCACAGGTCAGTTATGAAGGGGCTGAGATTATGGTTGTTAATTTGGAACTATCTCATGGAGTCAGATAATGTAACTGGACGGCAGTTGGCCCATCGTGTCTGTGCCAGCTCTTTGACCGAACCATCCAATTAGTCCCACTAACTTGCTCTTTCCCTGTATCCCTGCAATTCTCTCCTCTTCAAGCCCATCTCCAATTTGAGGTAAATGTGAAGGATTTACAAACCTGAGGGATGCTGATCTTTCCACTTCATCTCCCCATGCTCCTCACTGTTGTGTAAATTTAAAACAATCACAGCAGAGCAGCTTATATCCCAGTCAGCTGCTTAACAATGAGGAGATGAGTCTGTTTCCCCCACTTTAGAAAATAACTTCTCTCCCCAGTGTAGCTGTGGAGCTAGTGAACGACTGTAGCCGAAATGTAGTGTGCAATAACAACAACAAATTACATTTATATAGCACCTTTAAGCTAATAAAACATCCCAAGGTGCTTCACAAAAGCATTATAAAACAAAATATGACAGCAAGCCTAATAAGGAGATATTAGGGGAGAAGCAGGCTTGGCACTCTTGATTATTTCAGGGGTAATGTTGTCCTTCCCAGGGGCTTTTCCGCTGGCTAGAGAATCAATGGCATCACTGAGTTCCGATTTGGTTGGCTGTATGTCCAGCTCATCCATGACTGGAAGAGGCTGGGCTGCATTGAGGGCAGTCTCAGTGACAGCATTCTCCCTGGAGTACAGTTCTAGGTAGTGCTCAACCCAGCGGTCCATTTGTTTGTGTTGGTCAGTGATTATGTCCCCTGATTTAGATTTGAGGTGGGCGATCTTCTTGATGGTTGGCCCAAGAGCTCTCTTCATGCCATCATACATTCCTCTGATGTTTCCGGTGTCTGAGGCCAGCTGAATATGACTGCATAGGTGTTGCCAGTAGTCGTCTGCGCAGCGCCTAGCTGTTCTTTGTGCAGTGCTTCTGGCTGCTTTAAGTGCTGCGGATGTTAAATCGCTGGGGGCTTTCTTGTAGTTCAACAGTGCAATGCGCTTAGCGGCTATGACAGGTTCCAGCTCTTCATTATGAGATTGAAACCAGTCTGCATTTCTCTTCGCACTTTTGCCGTAGGTGGTCAAAGCTGACTCATAGATGGCATCTCTGATGTGGGCTCACTTGGTCTCAGCATCCCCTGTGGGAGTGTTTTGAAGGGCTGTTACAAGTGAATTTAGAAATTTTTGTAACAGCTGTGGATGAGAAATTCTGCTCGTGTTGATGCGCGGGTGGCCCTTCTGCTTGGAATGATGCAACTTCTTTGGTCTGAGTCTAACCTTGCTGCACACCAGGGAGCCTGCTATACTCTCAGCACTGCATGAACTGCTATGCCTGTGCTGGGACGAGGGAGCAGTACCTCAGGACATGCGCGATGCCAATATCATCACCCTCTATAAAAACAAAGGTGACCGCGGTGACTGCAACAACTACCGTGGAATCTCCCTACTCAGCATAGTGGGGAAAGTCTTTGCTCGAGTCGCTCTGAACAGGCTCCAGAAGCTGGCCGAGCGCGTCTACCCTGAGGCACAGTGTGGCTTTCGTGCAGAGAGATCGACCGTTGACATGCTGTTCTCCCTTCGTCAGATACGGGAGAAATGCCGTGAATAACAGATACCCCTCTACATTGCTTTCATTGATCTCAACAAAGCCTTTGACCTCGTCAGTAGACGTGGTCTCTTCAGACTACTAGAAAAGATTGGATGCTCGCCAAAGCTACTACGTATCATCACCTCATTCCATGACAATATGAAAGGCACAATTCAACATGGTGGCTCCTCATCAGAGCCCTTTCCTATCCTGAGTGGTGTGAAACAGGGCTGTGTTCTCGCACCTACACTTTTTGGGATTTTCTTCTCCCTGCTGCTTTCACATGCGTTCAAGTCCTCTGAAGAAGGAATTTTCCTCCACACAAAATCAGGGGGCAGGTTGTTCAACCTTGCCCGTCTAAGAGCGAAGTCCAAAGTATGGAAAGTCCTTATCAGGGAACTCCTCTTTGCTGACGATGCTGCTTTAACATCTCACACTGAAGAGTGCCTGCAGAGTCTCATCGACAGGTTTGTGGCTGCCTGCAATGAATTTGGCCTAGCCATCAGCCTCAAGAAAAAGAATATCATGGGGCAGGACGTCAGAAATGCTCCATCCATCAATATTGGCGACCACGCTCTGGAAATGGTTCAAGAGTTCACCTACCTAGGCTCAACTATCACCAGTAACCTGTCTCTAGATGCAGAAATCAACAAGCGCATGGGTAAGGCTTCCACTGCTATGTCCAGACTGGCCAAGAGAGTGTGGGAAAATGGCGCACTGACACGGAACACAAAAGTCCGAGTGTATCAGGCCTGTGTCCTCAGTACCTTGCTCTATGGCAGCGAGGCCTGGACAACGTATGCCAGCCAAGAGCGACGTCTCAATTCATTCCATCTTCGCTGCCTCCGGAGAATACTTGGCATCAGGTGGCAGGACCGTATCTCCAACACAGAAGTCCTCGAGGCGGCCAACATCCCCAGCTTATAAACACTACTGAGTCAGCGGCGCTTGAGATGGCTTGGCCATGTGAGCCGCATGGAAGATGGCAGGATCCCCAAAGATACATTGTACAGCGAGCTCGCCACTGGTATCAGACCCACCGGCCGTCCATGTCTCCGCTATAAAGACGTCTGCAAACGCGACATGAAATCCTGTGACATTGATCACAAGTCGTGGGAGTCAGTTGCCAGCGTTCGTCAGAGCTGGCAGGCAGCCATAAAAACAGGGCTAAAATGTGGTGAGTCGAAGAGACTTAGTAGTTGGTAAGAAAAAAGACAGAGACGCAAGGGGAGAGCCAACTGTGCAACAGCCCCGACAAACAAATTTCTCTGCAGCACCTGTGGAAGAGCCTGTCACTCTAGAATTGGCCTTTATAGCCACTCCAGGCGCTGCTTCACAAACCACTGACCACCTCCAGGCGCGTATCCATTGTCTCTCGAGATAAGGAGGCCCAAAAGAGGGGAGAAGACCAAAAGCTTCAGTCAAAGAGGTAGGTTTGATGGAATGTCTTAAAGGATGAAAGAGAGGTTGGAGAGGTGTAGGGAGGGTATTCCAGAACTTAGGGCCTTGGCAACTGAAAGCACGGCCACCAATGGTCATAGAGTCATAGAGTCGTACAGCATAGAAACGGGCCCTTTGGCCCACCGCGTCCATGCCACCCATAATGCCTATCTCTACTAATCACACCTGGCTGCATTAATTCTATATCCCTCTATGCCTTGCTCATTCAAGTACCTGCAGAGATTACATCAGGGATGCTCAAGAGGCCAGAATTAGAGGAGTGGAGATATCTCAGAGGGTTATCAGGTGGAGGAGATTATAGAGATAGGGAGGGTTGAGGCCATGAAGGGATTTGAAAACAAGGTTGAGAATTTTAAAATCAAGAGATTACTTCACTGGGAGCCAATGTAGATCAGCGAGCACAGGGGTGCAAGTGGTCATCTGTGTGGAGGATCACATGTAGCAGGCAACCAAGTGCAGGCTTGCCGTGACCAATGACCTGCACACTCAGTCTGCCACTTTACACAGGATGGAGAAGAGTCTCACCTTGGCCACTCAGCACCTCCCTGACCTGCAGCAAAGTGATCTCCTGCTCCCAGCTAGCAGGAAAGTGTGGGTGAACCATGAGGGGGAAGATGAAGAAAGGGCACATGGAAATGGGGACTCTACTCCCAATTCTCATCCCTAATACCCCCAGCCTCAGTCATGCTGTCTCCTGCCCTATTGATTGTGTCTGCCCCTGCACAGGAACAGGTAGGGGCATCTTTGGTGCAGCTGTCATTGGCCTCGAAAGCAGTGGATCTCTGCCATGGGCATCTCAGCTTTTGGAGCAGGGGAACGAGCAGCCTGCCTCTAGCTCTGCTGAAACCGCAGGGGTTGCAGCTCATAGAAATAATAGGGAAAGGAAGGAAAATACTTTTTTCACTTGGATTTATTTGGTATCTTATGAAAATGTCAGTGTGATAATGTATTGCAAAATGTTAATAAATGCAGCACTTTATTTCAAGGCTCCATTGTCCAGTCATCTCCAATCATCCTGCCTTCTAAATGGACAGTAGTCTTGAGGAGAATGACACCCAGATTGGAATGGGTGTGAATGAGATGGTGGGTTTTTTGACTCTGGGAATCATTTGTATTGTGGAGTGAGGGGGAGGTGGTGGATGCGGGGGCTGGTGGTGGGGGGCAATGGGTTAAACATTGTTGTGTCATGAGGCTTCACACACTCAAGTTATCTGAATTGTACCTGATTGCGTCCGTCGCGAGCTTCTCTGGCAGCTGGGTGAGTGGCTGCAGGCGCCTGGACACACCAGGTTTCTCCTCATCCTGCAAGGCACAGCAGACCATTACCATTCTGGAGACACTTGCTGGTACATACTGAAGATCTATCCAAGCACCTGAATTGAATTTTTAGCAACCCAATAGCTTTCGCTCTGAGTGTCTTCGTGCTCATGTGACTCTGGTTGTATCTTTTATCTGCTTCACAGGTAGGTTTACTCACTGGTTTTATCAGCCAGGTCGTCCTTGGGTAGACCTTGTTTCCAAAGAGCCATCTATTCACTCTGTGAAAACCTGTGGGAAATGTGACTGGCGCAGAATGAAGGCATCATAGAATAATAAGCATCATGGTAGCTTCCACGATATCTTGCACAGACATGCATGGAAAGATTCCAGTGATTGCATGTCAGCTATTGTCAGGCAAACACCCCACCACCCCCCCACCTGCCAAGAGTGAGGCCCACATTATTTCGCCACATGAACAGAAACTTAAAATCGCAAGCCTTGACTTGAAGGACATTTGCATAATACCAGACAAATAGTAAAACAATGGTGGCCCCAGCAGTTGCTTCCCCAATACACAGAAGTGGTCAAACCAGTTTTAGTCACATGAATAGCTGGCCGGAGTTTTGAATTTGAACTTCCAACAAAGATGAAGCAGAAAAAGCCTCAATGAATGCTCATTGAGTAAAGACCTCTCCTGGGACTGAGAACTGCTCCTCTCCTGTCTGCCTGCCTTCATCTCTTTCCACAGAACTGAATCTTGTGAAAACACGTGAAACTCAAGAGAGAACCGTTTCCTACATCAACAAGGCTTTTAAAGATGAATACTGGGCCCCAAAGAAATGCAAGACCATATCTTCAATCAAGGACTACAGCAAGCTTGAGAAACAGTAACAAGATATTGCCTCAGCCTGTTCTACTTCTCTTTTTTTCGACTCTTTTCTCTCCCTATTTTGCATGTTTATATCATGAAGTGATATATGACTATAACCCCTTGTAGGGACTAAACCAAATCAGGAGTACATTACCACAAATCTCCCTTAAACAGGTACAAACGAGACAAATTCTCAGACATGATTTGGGTCCAAAGAATTGCACTAGCTTTCCCTAAAAGAAAGAAAACCAACAGAGAATTTTACCACCTTTCGGATGGCCTATTTCTAATATTTTTACGGCTAAGTCATAACTATCCCAGATATTATAAGGGTCTGGGAACCTCTCTTCAATACATATCTCTCCACTTCAAGAGATACAGAGAAGAGGGTTCTTGTAGTTGTATACAGAATACTATGAGAAGATTTATTAATTTTTATATATTTATTAAAGAATTTAGCATGAAATAAACTTCTTAAGTGGATAAGTATATCACAATATCAAATATTACTGAGAGATGTAACACATATTCTCATTTCTGTTATAGAATCCAAAAGTTTAACCTTGCTAATGTTACAACAAAATTATCTTAGAGTATCCAGAATATCCATCAAAATTTAAAGTAAATTTGTACCTTAAATCCCCGAATAAGGCATGGGATGAGAAGTGCTGTTGAGGATTTGACACTCCTAAGTGTTTGCTTCAGAACCTTGTATTTTTATACTACTTCTAAGTTGTCATATGACTTTTACATTGGATGTGACTTTCCTTTGTTCCTCTTAAAATCCATATCTTTAATGATTTACTGGAATTTGAAGTTGTGAGCTTTTATCTGGTCAAAGTGTTTATAATTGTCTTTCCTTGATCTCACTTGTTCCTGTGAGTGCATTCCATTTCTTGTTAATTACCCTTTCCATGGCACTCCAAAGCAACCTCTGGAGCTGATCTGTCTGAACAGCAACTCTATAAACCAATTAGGTTTTGTTGCTACCTTTTACTGAGGTCACACAGGATATTTCAATGTGTATGTTTATCTTCCAAACCCCTGACAATAGCAGTTCTATTCTAACAGAGACCTTGAAATGTTTAACTCTACCATCTTAAAGAGGAACTTCAGTGAGCTCTGAAAAGTAACCATTATTCAATCTTTAACTCTCGAGGCATAATACACTAACTATTTCCAAATTCTACTTAATCAAGCCTACTATACCTATATTCCATTACACCCCACTCTTGATGTGTATAAAGACAAGAAACAAAGATAGGTTGTTTAACTAAACAATGCCTAAAATGTAAACATTCAGTAAAATGTTATAACCTATTATGTGTAACAGGACAATAATACAAAAGAATACATTGACAGCAATCATGGTCCGCATTTTTACATGGATCATCTAAATTCTCCCAAAATAAATCTTGTAATTCCAGTACGCAGTTCCGAATAAAACTATGGGGAGCGTCCACGATCTGAGGTCGCAAAATGTTCAATAAGATGACTGCAGCTCGACATGTCAAGCATCAAGGAACAATTGATGAAATTACATAGAGATGTAGTGAAGTAAGGATCCATAGCTGCCACTCGATCTTGAACCAATTAAGTCCTGTTGCGATAAACTAAAATGTGCTTGCGTCTATTGTCAGTAACATTCCAGCCAATGTCCTCATACCAGGAATAAAATGAAAAGAGATTAACATCAGGGAATTCTAAGGTCACATGGATAGAAGTGTTATTCAGAACCTGAGTATCTGTATAACAAGTGTACTTTCCATCAGAAGTTAACTTGGCGATACAAAGAAAAGCCATTCCACCATGTTCTCCTTGGTACCAGCACACTTTTCCAATGTTGCGATGAATAAGAACATTAGTTGCATTGCCTCCCCTCCAAAAGTCACTCAGGGCAAATGCAGTAAAATGTTTTATTCCGGCTTCTCTGCAAGAACTCGCATAGGGTAAGGTGTTCAAGTAGTAAGACATCTCTGGCATGTCACATGCACTGCTTGCATCCAGAAGATCTTTAACAAAAGAGTCTAGCAGTACCTTAATCGTTGCTTTACTCAAGAGCAAGTCTTATCACTGAGAGTCCGCAGTACGTCATTCCATTCCCATAGTGCTTCCTCCTTTTGTCATTGTGACTTAACTATCACTCATTGGTCCGAGTGTGGTTCCCTGTGAAATCCACCTTTGAGGTGCTGTGAGGTCCTGCATGGGTGAGGAACATATGTTGACGCAGTTGGTTTCAGTTCGATTAGCGGCGTTTGTGATGCCAGCCTCCAGGCTGGATCCTGAAAGCCAGTGTACAACTGCACCTTGTACTGTTCCTCCATGCCTGTACCCTTCAGGACAGCTCTTCAGGTTGGCTACAGAGACAATTTTAAAAGAGTTCTTGCCATTTGGCTGGTTAGCAAAGATTTTGGCTATTATTTCATTAATAACAGAATGTATTTGAATAGGTTTCTTCCACTTAGGTCTCAAACCAGGTTTCTGTTCAAATTTTCTCTCCTGAACCCACTCCCCAGTTACTGGTTGCCAAGCTTTGTTAGTTATCTGTTTTTGTCTATTCTTCTCTCTGATCCTCTGATCAATTTCATGAATTTGATCTATTTCATGTTTCAAATCTAATTGTTGCTGCTGAGTCAAGGAGTCAGAAAGCGTAGGGGCAATAAAACAACTGCGAGTAAGTGGTGTATGCATTTCAACACCATACGTTAAATAATATGGTGTTCTAGGGAACACTGTCCCTGATGTGCACATGGGCACATTATTTAGTGATAACTATATTTCTGGAATGATGGCAGCCCACTTATTCCCTCTGATTCTCAACAGTTTGGTCAATAGCCTTTTTACTTCCTGGTTTTTACATTTCACCAGTCCCGCTGATTGCGAATGATATTGTGTGCTGAACTTAAACCCAATCCCCCTTTGCACACAATGGTCTTTAAAAACCTTGGAAACAAAGGCTCCGCTTTGATGAGAGTGTAGGATTTTGGATACACCAGCTACAGTAATAATATCAGTAATAGCATTGACAAGTGTGGTTTCTGAAACAGTTTTTTTGGGGACCAGCCAGCAGAAAGAAGTGCAGGCATCAACACAAATGAGAACATGTTTATACCCCATTGATGGGGGTCGTGGTCCAATGAAATCAACAAAACATTTCTCCGTTGCTTTATTCGGCTTCACAGGAGCCAATGGTGGCAGTTGAAGAAGTGGTGATTTGTTGATCAAATTACATGGCTCACAATTAGCCACATATGTTTCACAGGCTTTAAGCATGCCTGGCCACTAATATAAAGGAGTCAATTTACAGAATAATAATAATAAAAGCAAAATACTGTGGATGCTGGAAATCTGAAATAAAAACAAGAAATGCTGGAACCACTCAGCAGGTCTGGCAGCATCTGTGGAAAGAGAAGCAGAGTTAACGGTTCGGGTCAGTAACCCTTCTTCGGAACTGCATCAATTTACAGAATGTTGTTCGGGCACCACTATTTGCCTGACCTATACCTGCGTGAGCTTCTTTTACAAGCTGTTCTCGTGTGTGATTCAGGGGTACCTCCTGGAGATCCCTGGGCTACCTAACCAGTACAATACCAGTCGAGGTCTCCGGACAGAAGTACTTTGATGGATATTCTTTTGGATTCCCTTTTGTCAGCTCTAATAGCTGAATCAGTTCCTCAGCCTGGTTAGCTGCCCTTTCTGCCCAGTGATTATATTAACTATGGCAGGCCCCTCTCGAGGGGGTGTCATGCATACTGAATGTTTTGCTTGTCCAGTGGCAAGACTGTTGCCCTTTGAGTGTACTGAACCAGTGGTATGCCTGGGTACATGAATTACCTGACAATTATGTTTCTCCTTCTGCAAATGGAAAATATCTTCCAGCAATGACTTGTGTTTTATGGGTTTACCTTTATGATTGGTAAAACCTGTTTGCTCCCAGAACACAAGGTTTTGATTGTAAGCCCATTTACAATAGTCACTATCTGGACAAATTAATGCAACCTTAATAGGGTCTGCCTTTTCTAAAGCATACCCCGTAATGCTACAGCTTCAGCATACTGTGCTGTCTGTTGGCCAAGGGGTATGGACAGTAATTCTTCTGGATAGAAAGAACAAGAATCCCAAAACGTACCTATTACTATTCCCATCCCAGCTGAGGATGGTTGGGATATCCCTTTTTTAATCATCATTGATGACCCATCACAGTAAATAAACTGATGATAATCTATAAGTGGTTTCAGAGGTACTTGTTTAACTCCTCCCTCAGTATCATGATCTTCCAAATCAGGGAGGTGTTCTAAGTCCATTTCTGAGGATAGAAATTTAAAAATGAGCGTATGATCATTATGAGGATTATCAGTGACTAAGAGTGAGGATTATCAGAGACACAGACAAAGGATTATCAGAGACACGGATGAGGATTATCAGTGACACAGACGAAGCCTTATCAGAGACACAGAGTGAGGATTATCAGAGACACAGACAAAGGATTATCAGAGACACAGAGTGAGGATTATCAGAGACAGAGTGAGGATTATCAGAGACACAGACAAAGGATTATCAGAGACACAGAGTGAGGATTATCAGAGACGGAGTGAGGATTATCAGTGACACAGAGTGAGGATTATCAGAGACATAGACAAAGGATTATCAGAGACACAGAGTGAGGATTATCAGTGACACAGAGTGAGGATTATCAGTGACACAGACAAATGATTATCACAGACACAGAATGAGGATTATCAGTGACACAGAGTGAGCATTATCAGAGACACAGACAAAGGATTATCAGAGACACAGAGTGAGGATAATCAGTGACACAGAGTGAGGATTATCAGTGACACAGACAAATGATTATCACAGACACAGAGTGAGGATTATCAATGACACAGAGTGAGCATTATCAGAGACACAGACAAAGGATTATCAGAGACACAGAGTGAGGATTATCAGAGACACAGAAAAAGGATTATCAGAGACACAGACAAAGGATTATCAGAGACAAAGAGTGAGGATTATAAGAGGCACAGAGTGAGGATTACCAGTCACACAGAGTAAGGATGATCAGTGACACAGACAAAGGATTATCAGAGACACAGAGTGAGGATTATCAGTGACACAGAGTGAGGATTATCAGTGGCAAAGAGTGAGGATTATCAGAGACACAGAGTGAGGAATATCAGAGACACAGACAAAGGATTATCAGAGACACAGAGTGAGGATTATCAGTGACACAGAGTGAGGATTACCAGTGACACAGAGCGGGGATTATCAGTGACACAGAGCGGGGATTATCAGAGATACAGAGTGAGGATTATCAGCGACACAGACAAAGGATTATCAGAGACACGGATGAGGATTATCAGTGACACAGACGAAGCCTTATCAGAGACACAGAGTGAAGATTATCAGAGACACAGACAAAGGATTATCAGAGACACAGAGTGAGGATTATCAGAGACAGAGTGAGGATTATCAGAGACACAGACAAAGGATTATCAGAGACACGGAGTGAGGATTATCAGTGACACAGAGTGAGGATTATCAGAGACATAGACAAAGGATTATCAGAGACACAGAGTGAGGATTATCAGTGACACAGAGTGAGGATTATCAGTGACACAGACAAATGATTATCACAGACACAGAATGAGGATTATCAGTGACACAGAGTGAGCATTATCAGAGACACAGACAAAGGATTATCAGAGACACAGAGTGAGGATAATCAGTGACACAGAGTGAGCATTATCAGAGACACAGACAAAGGATTATCAGAGACACAGAGTGAGGATTATCAGAGACACAGAAAAAGGATTATCAGAGACACAGACAAAGGATTATCAGAGACAAAGAGTGAGGATTATAAGAGGCACAGAGTGAGGATTACCAGTCACACAGAGTAAGGATGATCAGTGACACAGACAAAGGATTATCAGAGACACAGAGTGAGGATTATCAGTGACACAGAGTGAGGATTATCAGTGGCAAAGAGTGAGGATTATCAGAGACACAGAGTGAGGAATATCAGAGACACAGACAAAGGATTATCAGAGACACAGAGTGAGGATTATCAGTGACACAGAGTGAGGAATATCAGAGACACAGACAAAGGATTACCAGTGACACAGAGCGGGGATTATCAGTGACACAGAGCGGGGATTATCAGAGATACAGAGTGAGGATTATCAGCGACACAGACAAAGGATTATCAGAGACACAGACAAAGGATTATCAGAGACTCAGAGTGAGAATTATAAGCGACACAGAGTGAGCATTATCAGAGACGCAGACCAAGGATTATCAGAGACTCAGAGTGAGAATTATAAGCGACACAGAGTGAGCATTATCAGAGACACAGACAAAGGATTATCAGAGACACAGAGTGAGAATTATCAGTGACACAGAGTGAGGATTAACAGAGACACAGACAAAGGATTATCAGAGACGCAGAGTGAGGATTATCAGAGACGCAGCGTGAGGATTATCAGAGACACAGAGTGAGGATTATCAGAGACACAGACAAAGGATTATCAGAGACACAGAGTGAGGATTATCAGTGACACAGAGAGAGGATTATCAGAGACACAGACAAAGGATTATCAGAGACGCAGAGTGAGGATTATCAGAGACGCAGAGTGAGGATTATCAGAGACGCAGAGTGAGGATTATCAGAGACAGAGAGTGAGGATTATCAGAGACACAGACAAAGGATTATCAGAGACACAGAGTGAGGATTATCAGTGACACAGACAAAGGATTGTCAAAGACAGAGAGTGAGGATTATCAGTGACACAGAGTGAGCATTATCAGAGACACAGACAAAGGATTATCAGAGACACAGAGTGAGGATTATCAGTGACACAGAGTGAGGATTATCAGTGACACAGACAAATGATTATCACAGACACAGAATGAGGATTATCAGTGACACAGAGTGAGCATTATCAGAGACACAGACAAAGGATTATCAGAGACAGAGTGAGGATAATCAGTGACACAGAGTGAGCATTATCAGAGACACAGAGTGAGGATTATCAGAGACACAGAAAAAGGATTATCAGAGACACAGACAAAGGATTATCAGAGACAAAGAGTGAGGATTATAAGAGGCACAGAGTGAGGATTACCAGTCACACAGAGTAAGGATGATCAGTGACACAGACAAAGGATTATCAGAGACACAGAGTGAGGATTATCAGTGACACAGAGTGAGGATTATCAGTGACAAAGAGTGAGGATTATCAGAGACGCAGAGTGAGGAATATCAGAGACACAGACAAAGGATTATCAGAGACACAGAGTGAGGATTATCAGTGACACAGAGTGAGGATTACCAGTGACACAGAGCGGGTATTATCAGAGATACAGAGTGAGGATTATCAGAGACACAGACAAAGGATTATCAGAGACACAGACAAAGGATTATCAGAGACTCAGAGTGAGAATTATCAGTGACACAGAGTGAGCATTATCAGTGACACAGAGCGGGTATTATCAGAGATACAGACAAAGGATTATCAGAGACACAGACAAAGGATTATCAGAGACACAGAGTGAGGATTATCAGTGACACAGAGTGAGGATTACCAGTGACACAGAGCGGGTATTATCAGAGATACAGAGTGAGGATTATCAGAGACACAGACAAAGGATTATCAGAGACACAGAGTGAGAATTATCAGTGACACAGAGTGAGCATTAACAGAGACACAGACAAAGGATTATCAGAGACGCAGAGTGAGGATTATCAGAGACACAGACAAAGGATTATCAGACACAGAGTGAGGATTATCAGTGACACGGAGTGATGATTATCAGTGACACAGACAAAGGATTATCAAAGACACAGAGTGAGGATTATCAGTGACACAGAGTGAGCATTATCAGAGACACAGACAAAGGATTATCAGAGACACAGAGGGAGGATTATCAGAGACACAGACAAAGGATTATCAAAGACACAGATTGAGGATTATCAGAGATACAGAGTTAGGATTATCAGAGACACAGACAAAGGATTATCAGAGACACAGAGTGAGGATGATCAGAGACACAGAGTGAGGATTATCAGAGACACAGACAAAGGATTATCAAAGACACAGATTGAGGATTATCAGAGATACAGAGTTAGGATGATCAGAGACACAGAGTGAGGATTATCATTGACACAGACAAAGGATTATCAAAGACACAGAGTGAGGATTATCAGAGACACAGAGTGAGGATTATCAGTGACACAGACAAAGGATTATCAGAGACACAGAGTGAGGATGATCAGAGACACAGAGTGAGGATTATCAGTGACACAGACAAAGGATTATCAAAGACACAGAGTGAGGATTATCAGTGACACAGAGTGAGCATTATCAGAGACACAGACAAAGGATTATCAGAGACACAGAGGGAGGATTATCAGAGACACAGACAAAGGATTATCAAAGACACAGATTGAGGATTATCAGAGATACAGAGTTAGGATTATCAGAGACACAGACAAAGGATTATCAGAGACGCAGAGTGAGGATGATCAGAGACACAGAGTGAGGATTATCAGAGACACCGAGTGAGGATTATCAGAGACACAGACAAAGGATTATCAGAGACGCAGAGTGAGGATGATCAGAGACACAGAGTGAGGATTATCAGAGACACAGACAAAGGATTATCAAAGACACAGATTGAGGATTATCAGAGATACAGAGTTAGGATTATCAGAGACACAGACAAAGGATTATCAGAGACGCAGAGTGAGGATGATCAGAGACACAGAGTGAGGATTATCAGAGACACAGACAAAGGATTATCAAAGACACAGATTGAGGATTATCAGAGATACAGAGTTAGGATTATCAGAGACACAGACAAAGGATTATCAGAGACACAGAGTGTGAGAAACGTAGCCCACTTAATAATAATTTACACCAAGTCAAACTCTGAAGAAGTAAGTTTATTTAACGTTCTTGCAAGATCTGGTGTCCTACAAGCAGGCACACCCATCAACATATTCAGTTCATGTTTATACAATACAAATCCATTTGTCCACGCCTTTATTTTACATTATTGGTTGTAACGTATTATGACACTAACCTATCCTATGGTTGCTACAGTCTCCTCCTCTGTTTACTTCTCCCCCTACTCTAACTTTCTAGCCCCCAACTCTTGTTTTTGTTTTACCTTATTTGGCTCTCCAATTATGTGTTTTAACTTGCAGCTGTCAGCCTTTATCTTAGTGGGGCAGTTTCTTATTCACTACATCCGTTGTTCTAACTCTTGCTGTTTCTCTGTTATCTGCCTAAGCACAATTTTTAAGTGATGTACTGTCCCAAGGTCTCCACTTACATACCCTTATCAATTCTTTGTCAGTGATGTACTGTCTTAAGGTCTCCACATACCCTTATCAGTTCTCTTTGTCAGTGATTTCAATATGTTGTGCACAAATGACTTCTTGGTAACTTTCCACAAACTGTAGAAACAACATTACAGTATTTCTTATTCTCACAAGAGTGAGGATTATCAGTGACACAGATTGAGGATTATCAGAGACACAGAGTGAGCATTATCAGAGACACAGACAAAGGATTATCAGACACAGAGTGAGGATGATCAGTGACACAGACAAAGGATTATCAAAGACAGAGTGAGGATTAACAGTGACACAGAGTGAGGATTATCAGAGACAGAGACAAAGGATTATAAGAGACACAGATTGAGGATTATCAGAGACAGAGACAAAGGATTATAAGAGACACAGATTGAGGATTATTAGTGACACAGACAAAGGATTATCAGAGATACAGAGTGAGGATTATCAGTGACACAGAGTGAGGATTATCAGAGACACAGAAAAAGGATTATCAGAGACACAGACAAAGGATTATCAGAGACACAGAGTGAGGATTATCAGAGACGGAGTGAGGATTATCAGTGACACAGAGTGAGGATTATCAGAGACATAGACAAAGGATTATCAGAGACACAGAGTGAGGATTATCAGTGACACAGAGTGAGGATTATCAGTGACACAGACAAATGATTATCACAGACACAGAATGAGGATTATCAGTGACACAGAGTGAGCATTATCAGAGACACAGACAAAGGATTATCAGAGACAGAGTGAGGATAATCAGTGACACAGAGTGAGCATTATCAGAGACACAGAGTGAGGATTATCAGAGACACAGAAAAAGGATTATCAGAGACACAGACAAAGGATTATCAGAGACAAAGAGTGAGGATTATAAGAGGCACAGAGTGAGGATTACCAGTCACACAGAGTAAGGATGATCAGTGACACAGACAAAGGATTATCAGAGACACAGAGTGAGGATTATCAGTGACACAGAGTGAGGATT
Source organism: Heterodontus francisci (assembly GCF_036365525.1). Taxonomy (NCBI): domain Eukaryota; kingdom Metazoa; phylum Chordata; class Chondrichthyes; order Heterodontiformes; family Heterodontidae; genus Heterodontus; species Heterodontus francisci. The sequence goes on along the minus strand of NC_090397.1, from coordinate 51,529,180 downwards.
ATCAGTGACAAAGAGTGAGGATTATCAGAGACGCAGAGTGAGGAATATCAGAGACACAGACAAAGGATTATCAGAGACACAGAGTGAGGATTATCAGTGACACAGAGTGAGGATTACCAGTGACACAGAGCGGGTATTATCAGAGATACAGAGTGAGGATTATCAGAGACACAGACAAAGGATTATCAGAGACACAGACAAAGGATTATCAGAGACTCAGAGTGAGAATTATCAGTGACACAGAGTGAGCATTATCAGTGACACAGAGCGGGTATTATCAGAGATACAGACAAAGGATTATCAGAGACACAGACAAAGGATTATCAGAGACACAGAGTGAGGATTATCAGTGACACAGAGTGAGGATTACCAGTGACACAGAGCGGGTATTATCAGAGATACAGAGTGAGGATTATCAGAGACACAGACAAAGGATTATCAGAGACACAGAGTGAGAATTATCAGTGACACAGAGTGAGCATTAACAGAGACACAGACAAAGGATTATCAGAGACGCAGAGTGAGGATTATCAGAGACACAGACAAAGGATTATCAGACACAGAGTGAGGATTATCAGTGACACGGAGTGAGGATTATCAGTGACACAGACAAAGGATTATCAAAGACACAGAGTGAGGATTATCAGTGACACAGAGTGAGCATTATCAGAGACACAGACAAAGGATTATCAGAGACACAGAGGGAGGATTATCAGAGACACAGACAAAGGATTATCAAAGACACAGATTGAGGATTATCAGAGATACAGAGTTAGGATTATCAGAGACACAGACAAAGGATTATCAGAGACACAGAGTGAGGATGATCAGAGACACAGAGTGAGGATTATCAGAGACACAGACAAAGGATTATCAAAGACACAGATTGAGGATTATCAGAGATACAGAGTTAGGATGATCAGAGACACAGAGTGAGGATTATCAGTGACACAGACAAAGGATTATCAAAGACACAGAGTGAGGATTATCAGAGACACAGAGTGAGGATTATCAGTGACACAGACAAAGGATTATCAGAGACACAGAGTGAGGATGATCAGAGACACAGAGTGAGGATTATCAGTGACACAGACAAAGGATTATCAAAGACACAGAGTGAGGATTATCAGTGACACAGAGTGAGCATTATCAGAGACACAGACAAAGGATTATCAGAGACACAGAGGGAGGATTATCAGAGACACAGACAAAGGATTATCAAAGACACAGATTGAGGATTATCAGAGATACAGAGTTAGGATTATCAGAGACACAGACAAAGGATTATCAGAGACGCAGAGTGAGGATGATCAGAGACACAGAGTGAGGATTATCAGAGACACCGAGTGAGGATTATCAGAGACACAGACAAAGGATTATCAGAGACGCAGAGTGAGGATGATCAGAGACACAGAGTGAGGATTATCAGAGACACAGACAAAGGATTATCAAAGACACAGATTGAGGATTATCAGAGATACAGAGTTAGGATTATCAGAGACACAGACAAAGGATTATCAGAGACGCAGAGTGAGGATGATCAGAGACACAGAGTGAGGATTATCAGAGACACAGACAAAGGATTATCAAAGACACAGATTGAGGATTATCAGAGATACAGAGTTAGGATTATCAGAGACACAGACAAAGGATTATCAGAGACACAGAGTGTGAGAAACGTAGCCCACTTAATAATAATTTACACCAAGTCAAACTCTGAAGAAGTAAGTTTATTTAACGTTCTTGCAAGATCTGGTGTCCTACAAGCAGGCACACCCATCAACATATTCAGTTCATGTTTATACAATACAAATCCATTTGTCCACGCCTTTATTTTACATTATTGGTTATAACGTATTATGACACTAACCTATCCTATGGTTGCTACAGTCTCCTCCTCTGTTTACTTCTCCCCCTACTCTAACTTTCTAGCCCCCAACTCTTGTTTTTGTTTTACCTTATTTGGCTCTCCAATTATGTGTTTTAACTTGCAGCTGTCAGCCTTTATCTTAGTGGGGCAGTTTCTTATTCACTACATCCGTTGTTCTAACTCTTGCTGTTTCTCTGTTATCTGCCTAAGCACAATTTTTAAGTGATGTACTGTCCCAAGGTCTCCACTTATATACCCTTATCAATTCTTTGTCAGTGATGTACTGTCTTAAGGTCTCCACATACCCTTATCAGTTCTCTTTGTCAGTGATTTCAATATGTTGTGCACAAATGACTTCTTGGTAACTTTCCACAAACTGTAGAAACAACATTACAGTATTTCTTATTCTCACAAGAGTGAGGATTATCAGTGACACAGATTGAGGATTATCAGAGACACAGAGTGAGCATTATCAGAGACACAGACAAAGGATTATCAGACACAGAGTGAGGATGATCAGTGACACAGACAAAGGATTATCAAAGACAGAGTGAGGATTAACAGTGACACAGAGTGAGCATTATCAGAGACACAGAGTGAGGATTATCAGAGACAGAGACAAAGGATTATAAGAGACACAGATTGAGGATTATCAGAGACAGAGACAAAGGATTATAAGAGACACAGATTGAGGATTATTAGTGACACAGACAAAGGATTATCAGAGATACAGAGTGAGGATTATCAGTGACACAGAGTGAGGATTATCAGAGACACAGACAAAGGATTATCAGAGACACAGACAAAGGATTATCAGAAACACAGATGAGGATTATCAGTGACACAGATGAAGCCTTATCAGAGACACAGAGTGAGGATTATCAGACACAGACAAAGGATTATCAGAGACACAGAGTGAGGATTATCAGTGACACAGAGTGAGGATTATCAGTGACACAGACAAAGGATTATCAGAGACACAGAGTGAGGATTATCAGTGACACAGAGTGAGGATTATCAGTGACACAGACAAAGGATTATCAAAGACACAGAGTGAGGATTATCAGTGACACAGAGTGAGCATTATCAGAGACATAGACAAAGGATTATCAGAGACACAGAGTGAGGATTATCAGTGACACAGATTGAGGATTATCAGTGATACAGACAAATGATTATCACAGACAGAGTGAGGATTAACAGTGACACAGATTGAGGATTATCAGAGACACAGAGTGAGCATTATCAGAGACACAGACAAAGGATTATCAGACACAGAGTGAGGATGATCAGTGACACAGACAAAGGATTATCAAAGACAGAGTGAGGATTAACAGTGACACAGAGTGAGCATTATCAAAGACACAGAGTGAGGATTATCAGAGACAGAGACAAAGGATTATAAGAGACACAGATTGAGGATTATCAGAGACAGAGACAAAGGATTATAAGAGACACAGATTGAGGATTATTAGTGACACAGACAAAGGATTATCAGAGATACAGAGTGAGGATTATCAGTGACACAGAGTGAGGATTATCAGAGACACAGACAAAGGATTATCAGAGACACAGACAAAGGATTATCAGAAACACAGATGAGGATTATCAGTGACACAGATGAAGCCTTATCAGAGACACAGAGTGAGGATTATCAGACACAGACAAAGGATTATCAGAGACACAGAGTGAGGATTATCAGTGACACAGAGTGAGGATTATCAGTGACACAGACAAAGGATTATCAGAGACACAGAGTGAGGATTATCAGTGAAACAGAGTGAGGATTATCAGTGACACAGACAAAGGATTATCAAAGACACAGAGTGAGGATTATCAGTGACACAGAGTGAGCATTATCAGAGACATAGACAAAGGATTATCAGAGACACAGAGTGAGGATTATCAGTGACACAGATTGAGGATTATCAGTGATACAGACAAATGATTATCACAGACAGAGTGAGGATTAACAGTGACACAGAGTGAGCATTATCAGAGACACAGAGTGAGGATTATCAGAGACAGAGACAAAGGATTATAAGAGACACAGATTGAGGATTATCAGAGACAGAGACAAAGGATTATAAGAGACACAGATTGAGGATTATCAGTGACACAGACAAAGGATTATCAGAGATACAGAGTGAGGATTATCAGTGACACAGAGTGAGGATTATCAGAGACACAGACAAAGGATTATCAGAGACACAGACAAAGGATTATCAGAAACACAGATGAGGATTATCAGTGACACAGAGTGAGGATTATCAGTGACACAGACAAAGGATTATCAAAGACACAGAGTGAGGATTATCAGTGACACAGAGTGAGCATTATCAGAGACATAGACAAAGGATTATCAGAGACACAGAGTGAGGATTATCAGTGACACAGATTGAGGATTATCAGTGATACAGACAAATGATTATCACAGACAGAGTGAGGATTAACAGTGACACAGAGTGAGCATTATCAGAGACACAGAGTGAGGATTATCAGAGACAGAGACAAAGGATTATAAGAGACACAGATTGAGGATTATCAGAGACAGAGACAAAGGATTATAAGAGACACAGATTGAGGATTATCAGTGACACAGACAAAGGATTATCAGAGATACAGAGTGAGGATTATCAGTGACACAGAGTGAGGATTATCAGAGACACAGACAAAGGATTATCAGAGACACAGACAAAGGATTATCAGAAACACAGATGAGGATTATCAGTGACACAGATGAAGCCTTATCAGAGACACAGAGTGAGGATTATCAGACACAGACAAAGGATTATCAGAGACACAGAGTGAGGATTATCAGAGACAGAGTGAGGATTATCAGAGACACAGACAAAGGATTATCAGAGACACAGAGTGAGGATTATCAGTGACACAGAGTGAGGATTATCAGTGACACAGACAAAGGATTATCAAAGACACAGAGTGAGGATTATCAGTGACACAGAGTGAGCATTATCAGAGACATAGACAAAGGATTATCAGAGACACAGAGTGAGGATTATCAGTGACAGAGATTGAGGATTATCAGTGATACAGACAAATGATTATCACAGACACAGAATGAGGATTATCAGTGACACAGAGTGAGCATTATCAGAGACACAGACAAAGGATTATCAGAGACACAGAGTGAGGATAATCAGTGACACAGAGTGAGCATTATAAGAGACACAGACAAAGGATTATCAGAGACACAGAGTGAGGATTATCTGAGACACAGAAAAAGGATTGTCAGAGACACAGACAAAGGGTTATCAGAGACACAGTGAGGATTATCAGTGACACAGAGTGAGGATTACCAGTGACACAGAGCGGGGATTATCAGTGACACAGAGCGGGGATTATCAGAGATACAGAGTGAGGATTATCAGAGACACAGACAAAGGTTTATCAGAGACACAGACAAAGGATTATCAGAGACTCAGAGTGAGAATTATCAGTGACACAGAGTGAGCATTATCAGAGACGCAGACCAAGGATTATCAGAGACACAGAGTGAGGATAATTAGTTACACAGAGTGAGGAACATCAGAGACACAGACAAAGGATTATCAGAGACAAAGAGTGAGAATTATCAGTGACACAGAGTGAGGATTAACAGAGACACAGACAAAGGATTATCAGAGACGCAGAGTGAGGATTATCAGAGACACAGAGTGAGGATTATCAGTGACACAGACAAAGGATTATCAAAGACACAGAGTGAGGATTATCAGAGACACAGAGTGAGGATTATCAGTGACACAGACAAAGGATTATCAAAGACACAGAGTGAGGATTATCAGAGACACAGACAAAGGATTATCAGAGACGCAGAGTGAGGATTATCAGAGACACAGACAAAGGATTATCAGAGACGCAGAGTGAGGATTATCAGAGACACAGAGTGAGGATTATCAGTGACACAGACAAAGGATTATCAAAGACACAGAGTGAGGATTATCAGTGACACAGAGTGAGCATTGTCAGAGACACAGAGTGAGGATTATCAGTGACACAGAGTGAGGATTATCAGAGACACAGAGTGAGCATTATCAGAGACACAGACAAAGGATTATCAGAGACACAGAGTGAGAATTATCAGTGACACAGAGTGAGCATTAACAGAGACACAGACAAAGGATTATTAGAGACACAGAGTGAGGATTATCAGTGACACAGACAAAGGATTATCAGAGACACAGACAAAGGATTATCAGAGACGCAGAGTGAGGATTATCAGAGACACAGAGTGAGGATTATCAGAGACACAGAGTTAGGATTATCAGAGACACAGACAAAGGATTATCAGAGACACAGAGTGAGGATTATCAGTGACACAGAGTGAGGATTATCAGAGACACAGAGTGAGCATTATCAGAGACACAGACAAAGGATTATCAGAGACACAGAGTGAGGATGATCAGTGACACAGACAAAGGATTATCAAAGACAGAGTGAGGATTATCAGTGACACAGAGTGAGCATTATCAGAGACAAAGACAAAGGATTATCAGAGACACAGAGTGAGGATTATCAGACACAGAGACAAAGGATTATAAGAGACACAGATTGAGGATTATCAGTGACACAGACAAAGGGTTATCAGAGATACAGAGTGAGGATTATCAGTGACACAGATGAGGATTATCAGTGACACAGAGTGAGGATTATCAGTGACACAGACAAAGGATTATCATAGACACAGAGTGAGGATTATCAGTGACACAGAGTGAGCATTATCAGAGACATAGACAAAGGATTATCAGAGACACAGAGTGAGGATTATCAGTGATACAGACAAATGATTATCACAGACACAGAATGAGGATTATCAGTGACACAGAGTGAGCATTATCAGAGACACAGACAAAGGATTATCAGAGACACTGAGTGAGGATAATCAGTGACACAGAGTGGGGATTATCAGTGACACAGAGTGGGGATTATCAGAGATACAGAGTGAGCATTATCAGAGACACAGACAAAGGATTATCAGAGACACAGAGTGAGGATTATCAGAGACACAGAAAAAGGATTATCAGAGACACAGACAAAGGATTATCAGAGACAGAGAGTGAGGATTATCAGTGACACAGAGTGAGCATTACCAGTGACACAGAGCGGGGATTATCAGAGATACAGAGTGAGGATTATCAGAGACACAGACAGAGGATTATCAGAGACACAGATAAAGGATTATCAGAGATTCAGAGTGAGAATTATCAGTGACACAGAGTGAGGATTATCAGAGACACAGACAAAGGATTATCAGTGACACAGAGTGAGGAACATCAGGGACACAGACAAAGGATTATCAGAGACAAAGAGTGAGAATTATCAGTGACACAGAGTGAGGATTAACAGAGACACAGACAAAGGATTATCAGAGACGCAGAGTGAGGATTATCAGAGACACAGAGTGAGGATTATCAGTGACACAGACAATGGATTATCAAAGACACAGAGTGAGGATTATCAGTGACACAGAGTGAGCATTATCAGAGACACAGACAAAGGATTATCAGAGACACAGACAAAGGATTATCAGAGACGCAGAGTGAGGATTATCAGAGACACAGACAAAGGATTATCAAAGACACAGATTGAGGATTATCAGAGACACAGAGTTAGGATTATCAGAGACACAGACAAAGGATTATCAGAGACACAGAGAGAGGATTATCACAGACACAGACAAAGGATTATCAGAGACACAGAGTGAGGATTATCAGAGACACAGAGTTAGGATTATCAGAGACACAGACAAAGGATTATCAGAGACACAGAGGGAGGATTATCAGAGACACAGAGTTAGGATTATCAGAGACACAGACAAAGGATTATCAGAGACACAGAGGGAGGATTATCAGAGACACAGACAAAGGATTATCAGAGACGCAGAGTGAGGATTATCAGAGACACAGAGTTAGGATTATCAGAGACACAGACAAAGGATTATCAGAGACACAGAGGGAGGATTATCAGAGACACAGACAAAGGATTATCAGAGACGCAGAGTGAGGATTATCAGAGACACAGAGTGAGGATTATCAGAGACACAGACAAAGGATTATCAAAGACACAGATTGAGGATTATCAGAGACACAGAGTTAGGATTATCAGAGACACAGACAAAGGATTATCAGAGACACAGAGAGAGGATTATCACAGACACAGACAAAGGATTATCAGAGACACAGAGTGAGGATTATCACAGACACAGACAAAGGATTATCAGAGACACAGAGTGAGGATTATCAGTGACACAGAGTGAGGATTATCAGAGACACAGAGAGAGGATTATCACAGACACAGACAAAGGATTATCAGAGACACAGAGTGAGGATTATCAGTGACACAGAGTGAGGATTATCAGAGACACAGAGTGAGCATTATCAGAGACACAGACAAAGGATTATCAGAGACACAGAGTGAGGATGATCAGTGACACAGAGTGAGCATTATCAGAGACACAGACAAAGGATTATCAGAGACACAGAGTGAGGATGATCAGTGACACAGAGTGAGCATTATCAGAGACACAGACAAAGGATTATCAAAGACACAGAGTGAGGATTATCAGTGACACAGAGTGAGCATTATCAGAGACACAGACAAAGGATTATCAGAGACACAGAGTGAGGATGATGAGTGACACAGACAAAGGATTATCAAAGACAGAGTGAGGATTATCAGTGACACAGAATGAGGATTATCAGAGACACAGAGTGAGGATTATCAGAGACACAGAGTGAGGATTATCAGTGACACAGACAAAGGATTATCAGAGATACAGAGTGAGGATTATCAGTGACACAGTGTGAGGATTATCAGAGACACAGACAAAGGATTATCAAAGACACAGAGTGAGGATTATCAGTGACACAGAGTGAGCATTATCAGAGACATAGACAAAGGATTATCAGAGACACAGAGTGAGGATTATCAGTGACACAGATTGAGGATTATCAGTGAAACAGACAAATGATTATCACAGACACAGAATGAGGATTATCAGTGACACAGAGTGAGCATTATCAGAGACACAGACAAAGGATTATCAGAGACACAGAGTGAGGATAATCAGTGACACAGAGTGAGCATTATAAGAGACACAGACAAAGGATTATCAGAGACACAGAGTGAGGATTATCTGAGACACAGAAAAAGGATTATCAGAGACACAGACAAAGGATTATCAGAGACAGAGAGTGAGGATTATCAGTGACACAGAGTGAGCATTACCAGTGACACAGAGCGGGGATTATCAGAGATACAGAGTGAGGATTATCAGAGACACAGACAGAGGATTATCAGAGACACAGATAAAGGATTATCAGAGATTCAGAGTGAGAATTATCAGTGACACAGAGTGAGGATTATCAGAGACACAGACAAAGGATTATCAGTGACACAGAGTGAGGAACATCAGGGACACAGACAAAGGATTATCAGAGACAAAGAGTGAGAATTATCAGTGACACAGAGTGAGGATTAACAGAGACACAGACAAAGGATTATCAGAGACGCAGAGTGAGGATTATCAGAGACACAGAGTGAGGATTATCAGTGACACAGACAATGGATTATCAAAGACACAGAGTGAGGATTATCAGTGACACAGAGTGAGCATTATCAGAGACACAGACAAAGGATTATCAGAGACACAGACAAAGGATTATCAGAGACGCAGAGTGAGGATTATCAGAGACACAGACAAAGGATTATCAAAGACACAGATTGAGGATTATCAGAGACACAGAGTTAGGATTATCAGAGACACAGACAAAGGATTATCAGAGACACAGAGAGAGGATTATCACAGACACAGACAAAGGATTATCAGAGACACAGAGTGAGGATTATCAGAGACACAGAGTTAGGATTATCAGAGACACAGACAAAGGATTATCAGAGACACAGAGGGAGGATTATCAGAGACACAGAGTTAGGATTATCAGAGACACAGACAAAGGATTATCAGAGACACAGAGGGAGGATTATCAGAGACACAGACAAAGGATTATCAGAGACGCAGAGTGAGGATTATCAGAGACACAGAGTTAGGATTATCAGAGACACAGACAAAGGATTATCAGAGACACAGAGGGAGGATTATCAGAGACACAGACAAAGGATTATCAGAGACGCAGAGTGAGGATTATCAGAGACACAGAGTGAGGATTATCAGAGACACAGACAAAGGATTATCAAAGACACAGATTGAGGATTATCAGAGACACAGAGTTAGGATTATCAGAGACACAGACAAAGGATTATCAGAGACACAGAGAGAGGATTATCACAGACACAGACAAAGGATTATCAGAGACACAGAGTGAGGATTATCACAGACACAGACAAAGGATTATCAGAGACACAGAGTGAGGATTATCAGTGACACAGAGTGAGGATTATCAGAGACACAGAGAGAGGATTATCACAGACACAGACAAAGGATTATCAGAGACACAGAGTGAGGATTATCAGTGACACAGAGTGAGGATTATCAGAGACACAGAGTGAGCATTATCAGAGACACAGACAAAGGATTATCAGAGACACAGAGTGAGGATGATCAGTGACACAGAGTGAGCATTATCAGAGACACAGACAAAGGATTATCAGAGACACAGAGTGAGGATGATCAGTGACACAGAGTGAGCATTATCAGAGACACAGACAAAGGATTATCAAAGACACAGAGTGAGGATTATCAGTGACACAGAGTGAGCATTATCAGAGACACAGACAAAGGATTATCAGAGACACAGAGTGAGGATGATGAGTGACACAGACAAAGGATTATCAAAGACAGAGTGAGGATTATCAGTGACACAGAATGAGGATTATCAGAGACACAGAGTGAGGATTATCAGAGACACAGAGTGAGGATTATCAGTGACACAGACAAAGGATTATCAGAGATACAGAGTGAGGATTATCAGTGACACAGTGTGAGGATTATCAGAGACACAGACAAAGGATTATCAAAGACACAGAGTGAGGATTATCAGTGACACAGAGTGAGCATTATCAGAGACATAGACAAAGGATTATCAGAGACACAGAGTGAGGATTATCAGTGACACAGATTGAGGATTATCAGTGAAACAGACAAATGATTATCACAGACACAGAATGAGGATTATCAGTGACACAGAGTGAGCATTATCAGAGACACAGACAAAGGATTATCAGAGACACAGAGTGAGGATAATCAGTGACACAGAGTGAGCATTATAAGAGACACAGACAAAGGATTATCAGAGACACAGAGTGAGGATTATCTGAGACACAGAAAAAGGATTGTCCGAGACACAGACAAAGGATTATCAGAGACACAGAGTGAGGATTATCAGTGACACAGAGTGAGCGTTACCAGTGACACAGAGCGGGGATTATCAGTGACACAGAGCGGGGATTATCAGAGATACAGAGTGAGGATTATCAGAGACACAGACAAAGGTTTATCAGAGACACAGACAAAGGATTATCAGAGACTCAGAGTGAGAATTATCAGTGACACAGAGTGAGGATTAACAGAGACACAGACAAAGGATTATCAGAGACGCAGAGTGAGGATTATCAGAGACACAGAGTGAGGATTATCAGTAACACAGACAAAGGATTATCAAAGACACAGAGTGAGAATTATCAGTGACACAGAGTGAGCATTATCAGAGACACAGACAAAGGAATATCAGAGACACAGAGGGAGGATTATCAGAGACACAGACAAAGGATTATCAGAGACTCAGAGTGAGAATTATCAGTGACACAGAGTGAGCATTATCAGAGACGAAGACCAAGGATTATCGGAGACACGGAGTCAGGATAATCAGTTACACAGAGTGAGGATAATCAGAGACACAGACAAAGGATTATCAGAGACACAGAGGGAGGATTATCAGAGACACAGAGTAACAATTATCAGTGACACAGAGTGAGCATTAACAGAGACACAGACAAAGGATTATTAGAGATGCAGAGTGAGGATTATCAGAGACACAGAGTGAGGATTATCAGAGACACAGACAAAGGATTATCAGAGACACAGAGTGAGGATTATCAGTGACACAGAGTGAGGATTATCAGTGACACAGACAAAGGATTATCAAAGACACAGAGTGAGGATTATCAGAGACACAGAGTGAGGATTATCAGTGACACAGACAAAGGATTATCAAAGACACAGAGTGAGGATTATCAGTGACACAGAGTGAGCATTATCAGAGACACAGACAAAGGATTATCAGAGACGCAGAGTGAGGATTATCAAAGACACAGAGTGAGGATTATCAGTGACACAGAGTGAGCATTATCAGAGACACAGACAAAGCATTATCAGAGACACAGACAAAGGATTATCAGAGACTCAGAGTGATAATTATCAGTGACACAGAGTGAGCATTATCAGAGACGCAGACCAAGAATTATCAGAGACATGGAGTGAGGATAATCAGTTACACAGAGTGAGGATAATCAGAGACACAGACAAAGGATTATCAGAGACACAGAGTGAGAATTATCAGTGACACAGAGTGAGGATTATCAGAGACACAGAGAGAGGATTATCACAGACACAGACAAAGGATTATCAGAGACACAGAGTGAGGATTATCAGTGACACAGAGTGAGGATTATCAGAGACACAGAGTGAGCATTATCAGAGACACAGACAAAGGATTATCAGAGACACAGAGTGAGGATGATCAGTGACACAGAGTGAGCATTATCAGAGACACAGACAAAGGATTATCAGAGACACAGAGTGAGGATGATCAGTGACACAGAGTGAGCATTATCAGAGACACAGACAAAGGATTATCAAAGACACAGAGTGAGGATTATCAGTGACACAGAGTGAGCATTATCAGAGACACAGACAAAGGATTATCAGAGACACAGAGTGAGGATGATGAGTGACACAGACAAAGGATTATCAAAGACAGAGTGAGGATTATCAGTGACACAGAATGAGGATTATCAGAGACACAGAGTGAGGATTATCAGAGACACAGAGTGAGGATTATCAGTGACACAGACAAAGGATTATCAGAGATACAGAGTGAGGATTATCAGTGACACAGTGTGAGGATTATCAGAGACACAGACAAAGGATTATCAAAGACACAGAGTGAGGATTATCAGTGACACAGAGTGAGCATTATCAGAGACATAGACAAAGGATTATCAGAGACACAGAGTGAGGATTATCAGTGACACAGATTGAGGATTATCAGTGAAACAGACAAATGATTATCACAGACACAGAATGAGGATTATCAGTGACACAGAGTGAGCATTATCAGAGACACAGACAAAGGATTATCAGAGACACAGAGTGAGGATAATCAGTGACACAGAGTGAGCATTATAAGAGACACAGACAAAGGATTATCAGAGACACAGAGTGAGGATTATCTGAGACACAGAAAAAGGATTGTCCGAGACACAGACAAAGGATTATCAGAGACACAGAGTGAGGATTATCAGTGACACAGAGTGAGCGTTACCAGTGACACAGAGCGGGGATTATCAGTGACACAGAGCGGGGATTATCAGAGATACAGAGTGAGGATTATCAGAGACACAGACAAAGGTTTATCAGAGACACAGACAAAGGATTATCAGAGACTCAGAGTGAGAATTATCAGTGACACAGAGTGAGGATTAACAGAGACACAGACAAAGGATTATCAGAGACGCAGAGTGAGGATTATCAGAGACACAGAGTGAGGATTATCAGTAACACAGACAAAGGATTATCAAAGACACAGAGTGAGAATTATCAGTGACACAGAGTGAGCATTATCAGAGACACAGACAAAGGAATATCAGAGACACAGAGGGAGGATTATCAGAGACACAGACAAAGGATTATCAGAGACTCAGAGTGAGAATTATCAGTGACACAGAGTGAGCATTATCAGAGACGAAGACCAAGGATTATCGGAGACACGGAGTCAGGATAATCAGTTACACAGAGTGAGGATAATCAGAGACACAGACAAAGGATTATCAGAGACACAGAGGGAGGATTATCAGAGACACAGAGTAACAATTATCAGTGACACAGAGTGAGCATTAACAGAGACACAGACAAAGGATTATTAGAGATGCAGAGTGAGGATTATCAGAGACACAGAGTGAGGATTATCAGAGACACAGACAAAGGATTATCAGAGACACAGAGTGAGGATTATCAGTGACACAGAGTGAGGATTATCAGTGACACAGACAAAGGATTATCAAAGACACAGAGTGAGGATTATCAGAGACACAGAGTGAGGATTATCAGTGACACAGACAAAGGATTATCAAAGACACAGAGTGAGGATTATCAGTGACACAGAGTGAGCATTATCAGAGACACAGACAAAGGATTATCAGAGACGCAGAGTGAGGATTATCAAAGACACAGAGTGAGGATTATCAGTGACACAGAGTGAGCATTATCAGAGACACAGACAAAGCATTATCAGAGACACAGACAAAGGATTATCAGAGACTCAGAGTGATAATTATCAGTGACACAGAGTGAGCATTATCAGAGACGCAGACCAAGAATTATCAGAGACATGGAGTGAGGATAATCAGTTACACAGAGTGAGGATAATCAGAGACACAGACAAAGGATTATCAGAGACACAGAGTGAGAATTATCAGTGACACAGAGTGAGCATTAACAGAGACACAGACAAAGGATTATTAGAGATGCAGAGTGAGGATTATCAGAGACACAGAGTGAGGATTATCAGAGACACAGACAAAGGATTATCAGAGACACAGAGTGAGGATTATCAGTGACACAGAGTGAGGATTATCAGAGACACAGACAAAGGATTATCAGAGACACAGACAAAGGATTATCAGAGACGCAGTGAGGATTATCAGAGACACAGAGTGAGGATTATCAGAGACACAGAGTGAGCATTATCAGAGACATAGACAAAGGATTATCAGAGACACAGAGTGAGGATTATCAGTGACACAGATTGAGGATTATCAGTGATACAGACAAATGATTATCACAGACACAGAATGAGGATTATCAGTGACACAGAGTGAGCATTATCAGAGACACAGACAAAGGATTATCAGAGACACAGAGTGAGGATAATCAGTGACACAGAGTGAGCATTATAAGAGACACAGACAAAGGATTATCAGAGACACAGAGTGAGGATTATCTGAGACACAGAAAAAGGATTGTCAGAGACACAGACAAAGGATTATCAGAGACACAGAGTGAGGATTATCAGTGACACAGAGTGAGGGTTACCAGTGACACAGAGCGGTGATTATCAGTGACACAGAGCGGGGATTATCAGAGATACAGAGTGAGGATTATCAGAGACACAGACAAAGGTTTATCAGAGACACAGACAAAGGATTATCAGAGACACAGAGTGAGGATTATCTGAGACACAGAAAAAGGATTGTCAGAGACACAGACAAAGGATTATCAGAGACACAGAGTGAGGATTATCAGTGACACAGAGTGAGGGTTACCAGTGACACAGAGCGGGGATTATCAGTGACACAGAGCGGGGATTATCAGAGATACAGAGTGAGGATTATCAGAGACACAGACAAAGGATTATCAGAGACTCAGAGTGAGAATTATCAGTGACACAGAGTGAGCATTATCAGAGACGCAGACCAAGGATTATCAGAGATACAGAGTGAGGATTATCAGAGACACAGACAAAGGTTTATCAGAGACACAGACAAAGGATTATCAGAGACAAAGAGTGAGAATTATCAGTGACACAGAGTGAGGATTAACAGAGACACAGACAAAGGATTATCAGAGACGCAGAGTGAGGATTATCAGAGACACAGAGTGAGGATTATCAGTAACACAGACAAAGGATTATCAAAGACACAGAGTGAGAATTATCAGTGACACAGAGTGAGCATTATCAGAGACACAGACAAAGGAATATCAGAGACACAGAGGGAGGATTATCAGAGACACAGACAAAGGATTATCAGAGACTCAGAGTGAGAATTATCAGTGACACAGAGTGAGCATTATCAGAGACGCAGACCAAGGATTATCGGAGACACGGAGTGAGGATAATCAGTTACACAGAGTGAGGATAATCAGAGACACAGAGGGAGGATTATCAGAGACACAGAAAAAGGATTATTAGAGATGCAGAGTGAGGATTATCAGAGACACAGAGTGAGGATTATCAGAGACACAGACAAAGGATTATCAGAGACACAGAGTGAGGATTATCAGTGACACAGAGTGAGGATTATCAGTGACACAGACAAAGGATTATCAAAGACACAGAGTGAGGATTATCAGAGACACAGAGTGAGGATTATCAGTGACACAGACAAAGGATTATCAAAGACACAGAGTGAGGATTATCAGTGACACAGAGTGAGCATTATCAGAGACACAGACAAAGGATTATCAGAGACGCAGAGTGAGGATTATCAGAGACACAGAATGAGGATAATCAGAGACACAGACAAAGGATTATCAGAGACACAGAGTGAGAATTATCAGTGACACAGAGTGAGCATTAACAGAGACACAGACAAAGGATTATTAGAGATGCAGAGTGAGGATTATCAGAGACACAGAGTGAGGATTATCAGAGACACAGACAAAGGATTATCAGAGACACAGAGTGAGGATTATCAGTGACACAGAGTGAGGATTATCAGAGACACAGACAAAGGATTATCAGAGACACAGACAAAGGATTATCAGAGACGCAGAGTGAGGATTATCAGAGACACAGAGTGAGGATTATCAGAGACACAGACAAAGGATCATCAAAGACACAGAAAAAGGATTGTCAGAGACACAGAGTTAGGATTATCAGAGACACAGACAAAGGATTATCAGAGACACAGAGTGAGGATTATCAGTGACACAGAGTGAGGATTATCAGAGACACAGAGTGAGCATTATCAGAGACACAGACAAAGGATTATCAGAGACACAGAGTGAGGATGATCAGTGACACAGACAAAGGATTATCAAAGACAGAGTGAGGATTATCAGTGACACAGAGTGAGCATTATCAGAGACACAGACAAAGGATTATCAGAGACACAGAGTGAGGATTATCAGTGACACAGAGACAAAGGATTATAAGAGACACAGATTGAGGATTATCAGTGACACAGACAAAGGGTTATCAGAGATACAGAGTGAGGATTATCAGTGACACAGATGAGGATTATCAGTGACACAGACGAAGCCTTATCAGAGACACAGAGTGAGGATTATCAGACACAGACAAAGGATTATGAGAGACACAGAGTGAGGATTATCAGAGACAGAGTGAGGATTATCAGCGACACAGACAAAGGATTATCAGAGACACAGAGTGAGGATTATCAGTGACACAGAGTGAGGATTATCAGTGACACAGACAAAGGATTATCAGAGACACAGAGGGAGGATTATCAGAGACACAGACAAAGGATTATCATAGACACAGAGTGAGGATTATCAGTGACACAGAGTGAGCATTATCAGAGACATAGACAAAGGATTATCAGAGACACAGAGTAAGGATTATGAGTGACACAGAGTGAGGATTATCAGTGATACAGACAAATGATTATCACAGACACAGAATGAGGATTATCAGTGACACAGAGTGAGCATTATCAGAGACACAGACAAAGGATTATCAGAGACACTGAGTGAGGATAATCAGTGACACAGAGTGAGCATTATCAGAGACACAGACAAAGGATTATCAGAGACACAGAGTGAGGATTATCAGAGACACAGAAAAAGGATTATCATAGACACAGACAAAGGATTATCAGAGACAGAGAGTGAGGATTATCAGTGACACAGAGTGAGGATTACCAGTGACACAGAGTGGGGATTATCAGTGACACAGAGCGGGGATTATCAGAGATACAGAGTGAGGATTATCAGAGACACAGACAGAGGATTATCAGAGACACAGATAAAGGATTATCAGAGATTCAGAGTGAGAATTATCAGTGACACAGAGTGAGCATTATCAGAGACGCAGACCAAGGATTATCAGAGACACAGAGTGAGGATAATTAGTTACACAGAGTGAGGAACATCAGGGACACAGACAAAGGATTATCAGAGACAAAGAGTGAGAATTATCAGTGACACAGAGTGAGGATTAACAGAGACACAGACAAAGGATTATCAGAGACGCAGAGTGAGGATTATCAGAGACACAGAATGAGGATTATCAGTGACACAGACAAAGGATTATCAAAGACACAGAGTGAGGATTATCAGTGACACAGAGTGAGCATTATCAGAGACACAGACAAAGGATTATCAGAGACACAGACAAAGGATTATCAGAGACGCAGAGTGAGGATTATCAGAGACACAGACAAAGGATTATCAGAGACACAGAGTGAGGATTATCAGAGACACAGAGTGAGGATTATCAGAGACACAGACAAAGGATTATCAGAGACACAGAGTGAGGATTATCAGAGACACAGAGGGAGGATTATCAGAGACACAGACAAAGGATTATCAGAGACGCAGAGTGAGGATTATCAGAGACACAGATTGAGGATTATCAGAGACACAGACAAAGGATTATCAAAGACACAGATTGAGGATTATCAGAGACACAGAGTTAGGATTATCAGAGACACAGACAAAGGATTATCAGAGACACAGAGTGAGGATTATCAGTGACACAGAGTGAGGATTATCAGAGACACAGTGAGCATTATCAGAGACACAGACAAAGGATTATCAGAGACACAGAGTGAGGATGATCAGTGACACAGACAAAGGATTATCAAAGACAGAGTGAGGATTATCAGTGACACAGAATGAGGATTATCAGAGACACAGAGTGAGGATTATCAGAGACACAGAGTGAGGATTATCAGAGACACAGACAAAGGATTATCAGAGACACAGAGGGAGGATTATCAGAGACACAGACAAAGGATTATCAGAGACGCAGAGTGAGGATTATCAGAGACACAGACAAAGGATTATCAGAGACACAGAGTGAGGATTATCAGAGACACAGAGTGAGGATTATCAGAGACACAGACAAAGGATTATCAGAGACACAGAGTGAGGATTATCAGAGACACAGAGGGAGGATTATCAGAGACACAGACAAAGGATTATCAGAGACGCAGAGTGAGGATTATCAGAGACACAGAGTGAGGATTATCAGAGACACAGACAAAGGATTATCAAAGACACAGATTGAGGATTATCAGAGACACAGAGTTAGGATTATCAGAGACACAGACAAAGGATTATCAGAGACACAGAGTGAGGATTATCAGTGACACAGAGTGAGGATTATCAGAGACACAGTGAGCATTATCAGAGACACAGACAAAGGATTATCAGAGACACAGAGTGAGGATGATCAGTGACACAGACAAAGGATTATCAAAGACAGAGTGAGGATTATCAGTGACACAGAATGAGGATTATCAGAGACACAGAGTGAGGATTATCAGAGACACAGAGTGAGGATTATCAGAGACAGAGACAAAGGATTATAAGAGACACAGATTGAGGATTATCAGTGACACAGACAAAGGATTATCAGAGATACAGAGTGAGGATTATCAGTGACACAGTGTGAGCATTATCAGAGACACAGACAAAGGATTATCAAAGACACAGAGTGAGGATTATCAGTGACACAGAGTGAGCATTATCAGAGACATAGACAAAGGATTATCAGAGACACAGAGTGAGGATTATCAGTGACACAGATTGAGGATTATCAGTGATACAGACAAATGATTATCACAGACACAGAATGAGGATTATCAGTGACACAGAAAAAGGATTGTCAGAGACACAGACAAAGGATTATCAGAGACACAGAGTGAGGATTATCAGTGACACAGAGTGAGGGTTACCAGTGACACAGAGCGGGGATTATCAGTGACACAGAGCGGGGATTATCAGAGATACAGAGTGAGGATTATCAGAGACACAGACAAAGGTTTATCAGAGACACAGACCAAGGATTATCAGAGACACAGAGTGAGGATAATCAGTTACACAGAGTGAGGAACATCAGAGACACAGACAAAGGATTATCAGAGACAAAGAGTGAGAATTATCAGTGACACAGAGTGAGGATTAACAGAGACACAGACAAAGGATTATCAGAGACGCAGAGTGAGGATTATCAGAGACACAGAGTGAGGATTATCAGTAACACAGACAAAGGATTATCAGAGACACAGAGGGAGGATTATCAGAGACACAGACAAAGGATTATCAGAGACTCAGACAAAGGAATATCAGAGACACAGAGGGAGGATTATCAGAGACACAGACAAAGGATTATCAGAGACTCAGAGTGAGAATTATCAGTGACACAGAGTGAGCATTATCAGAGACGCAGACCAAGGATTATCGGAGACACGGAGTGAGGATAATCAGTTACACAGAGTGAGGATAATCAGAGACACAGACAAAGGATTATCAGAGACACAGAGTGACAATTATCAGTGACACAGAGTGAGCATTAACAGAGACACAGACAAAGGATTATTAGAGATGCAGAGTGAGGATTATCAGGGACACAGAGTGAGGATTATCAGAGACACAGACAAAGGATTATCAGAGACACAGAGTGAGGATTATCAGTGACACAGAGTGAGGATTATCAGTGACACAGACAAAGGATTATCAAAGACACAGAGTGAGGATAATCAGTGACACAGAGTGAGCATTATCAGAGACACAGACAAAGGATTATCAGAGACACAGAGGGAGGATTATCAGAGACACAGACAAAGGATTATCAGAGACGCAGAGTGAGGATTATCAGAGACACAGAGTGAGGATTATCAGAGACAGAGACAAAGGATTATCAGAGACACAGATTGAGGATTATCAGAGACACAGAGTGAGGATTATCAGAGACAGAGACAAAGGATTATCAGAGACGCAGAGTGAGGATTATCAGAGACACAGAGTTAGGATTATCAGTGACACAGAGTGAGGATTATCAGAGACACAGAGTGAGCATTATCAGAGACACAGACAAAGGATTATCAGAGACACAGAGTGAGGATGATCAGTGACACAGACAAAGGATTATCAAAGACAGAGTGAATATTATCAGTGACACAGAGTCAGCATTATCAGAGACACAGACAAAGGATTATCAGAGACACAGAGTGAGGATTATCAGACACAGAGACAAAGGATTATAAGAGACACAGATTGAGGATTATCAGTGACACAGACAAAGGATTATCAGAGATACAGAGTGAGGATTATCAGTGACACAGATGAGGATTATCAGTGACACAGACGAAGCCTTATCAGAGACACAGAGTGAGGATTATCAGACACAGACAAAGGATTATGAGAGACACAGAGTGAGGATTATCAGAGACAGAGTGAGGATTATCAGAGACACAGACAAAGGATTATCAGAGACACAGAGTGAGGATTATCAGTGACACAGACAAAGGATTATCATAGACACAGAGTGAGGATTATCAGTGACACAGAGTGAGCATTATCAGAGACATAGACAAAGGATTATCAGAGACACAGAGTGAGGATTATCAGTGACACAGAGTGAGGATTATCAGTGACACAGAGTGAGGATTATCAGTGCCACAGACAAAGGATTATCACAGACACAGAATGAGGATTATCAGTGACACAGAGTGAGCATTATCAGAGACACAGACAAAGGATTATCAGAGAAATTGAGTGAGGATAATCAGTGACACAGAGTGAGCATTATCAGAGACACAGACAAAGTATTATCAGAGACACAGAATGAGGATTATCAGTGACACAGAGTGAGCATTATCAGAGACACAGACAAAGGATTATCAGAGACACTGAGTGAGGATAATCAGTGACACAGAGTGAGCATTATCAGAGACACAGACAAAGGATTATCAGAGACACAGAGTGAGGATTATCAGAGACACAGAAAAAGGATTATCAGAGACACAGACAAAGGATTATCAGAGACACAGAATGAGGATTATCAGTGACACAGAGTGAGCATTATCAGAGACACAGACAAAGGATTATCAGAGACACTGAGTGAGGATAATCAGTGACACAGAGTGAGCATTATCAGAGACACAGACAAAGGATTATCAGAGACACAGAGTGAGGATTATCAGAGACACAGAAAAAGGATTATCAGAGACACAGACAAAGGATTATCAGAGACACAGAGTGAGGATTATCAGTGACACAGACAAAGGATTATCAGAGACACAGTGTGAGGATTATCAGAGACACAGAAAAAGGATTATCAGAGACACAGACAAAGGATTATCAGAGACACAGAGTGAGGATTATCAGTGACACAGAGTGAGGATTACCAGTGACACAGAGTGGGGATTATCAGTGACACAGAGCGGGGATTATCAGAGATACAGAGTGAGGATTATCAGAGACACAGACAGAGGAACATCAGAGACACAGACAAAGGATTATCAGAGACGCAGAGTGAGGATTATCAGAGACACAGAGTGAGGATTATCAGAGACACAGACAAAGGATTATCAAAGACACAGAGTGAGGATTATCAGAGACACAGAGTTAGGATTATCAGAGACACAGACAAAGGATTATCAGAGACACAGAGTGAGGATTATCAGTGACACAGAGTGAGGATTATCAGAGACACAGAGTGAGCATTATCAGAGACACAGACAAAGGATTATCAGAGACACAGAGTGAGGAGGATCAGTGACACAGACAAAGGATTATCAAAGACAGAGTGAGGATTATCAGTGACACAGAGAGAGCATTATCAGAGACACAGACAAAGGATTATCAGAGACACAGAGTGAGGATTATCAGACACAGAGACAAAGGATTATCAGAGATACAGAGTGAGGATTATCAGTGACACAGATGAGGATTATCAGAGACACAGACGAAGCCTTATCAGAGACACAGAGTGAGGATTATCAGACACAGACAAAGGATTATGAGAGACACAGAGTGAGGATTATCAGAGACAGAGTGAGGATTATCAGAGACACAGACAAAGGATTATCAAAGACACAGAGTGAGGATTATCAGTGACACAGAGTGAGCATTATCAGAGACATAGACAAAGGATTATCAGAGACACAGAGTGAGGATTATCAGTGACACAGATTGAGGATTATCAGTGATACAGACAAATGATTATCACAGACACAGAATGAGGATTATCAGTGACACAGAGTGAGCATTATCAGAGACACAGACAAAGGATTATCAGAGACACAGAGTGAGGATTATCAGTGACACAGAGTGAGGATTATCAGTGACACAGACAAAGGATTATCAAAGACACAGAGTGAGGATTATCAGTGACACAGAGTGAGCATTATCAGAGACACAGACAAAGGATTATCAGAGACACAGAGGGAGGATTATCAGAGACACAGACAAAGGATTATCAGAGACGCAGAGTGAGGATTATCAGAGACACAGAGTGAGGATTATCAGAGACAGAGACAAAGGATTATCAGAGACACAGATTGAGGATTATCAGACACAGAGTTAGGATTATCAGAGACACAGACAAAGGATTATCAGAGACACAGAGTGAGGATTATCAGTGACACAGAGTGAGGATTATCAGAGACACAGAGTGAGCATTATCAGAGACACAGACAAAGGATTATCAGAGACACAGAGTGAGGATGATCAGTGACACAGACAAAGGATTATCAAAGACAGAGTGAGGATTATGAGTGACACAGAGTGAGCATTATCAGAGACACAGACAAAGGATTATCAGAGACACAGAGTGAGGATTATCAGTGACACAGAGTGAGGATTATCAGTGACACAGAGTGAGGATTATCAGTGACACAGACAAAGGATTATCACAGACACAGAATGAGGATTATCAGTGACACAGAGTGAGCATTATCAGAGACACAGACAAAGGATTATCAGAGACACTGAGTGAGGATAATCAGTGACACAGAGTGAGCATTATCAGAGACACAGACAAAGGATTATCAGAGACACAGAGTGAGGATTATCAGAGACACAGAAAAAGGATTATCAGAGACAAAGACAAAGGATTATCAGAGACACAGAGTGAGGATTATCAGTGACACAGAGTGAGGATTACCAGTGACACAGAGTGGGGATTATCAGTGACACAGAGCGGGGATTATCAGAGATACAGAGTGAGGATTATCAGAGACACAGACAGAGGATTATCAGAGACACAGACAAAGGATTATCAGAGACACAGAGTGAGGATTATCAGTGACACAGAGTGAGGATTACCAGTGACACAGAGTGGGGATTATCAGTGACACAGAGCGGGGATTATCAGAGATACAGAGTGAGGATTATCAGAGACACAGACAGAGGATTATCAGAGACACAGACAAAGGATTATCCGAGACTCAGAGTGAGCATTATCAGAGACGCAGACCAAGGATTATCAGAGACACAGAGTGAGGATAATTAGTTACACAGAGTGAGGAACATCAGAGACACAGACAAAGGATTATCAGAGACGCAGAGTGAGGATTATCAGAGACACAGAGTGAGGATTATCAGTGACACAGAGTGAGCATTATCAGAGACACAGACAAAGGATTATCAGAGACACAGAGTGAGGATTATCAGAGACACAGAAAAAGGATTATCAGAGACACAGACAAAGGATTATCAGAGACACAGAGTGAGGATTATCAGTGACACAGAGTGAGGATTACCAGTGACACAGAGTGGGGATTATCAGTGACACAGAGCGGGGATTATCAGAGATACAGAGTGAGGATTATCAGAGACACAGACAGAGGATTATCAGAGACACAGACAAAGGATTATCAGAGACACAGAGTGAGGATTATCAGTGACACAGAGTGAGGATTACCAGTGACACAGAGTGGGGATTATCAGTGACACAGAGCGGGGATTATCAGAGATACAGAGTGAGGATTATCAGAGACACAGACAGAGGATTATCAGAGACACAGACAAAGGATTATCCGAGACTCAGAGTGAGCATTATCAGAGACGCAGACCAAGGATTATCAGAGACACAGAGTGAGGATAATTAGTTACACAGAGTGAGGAACATCAGAGACACAGACAAAGGATTATCAGAGACGCAGAGTGAGGATTATCAGAGACACAGAGTGAGGATTATCAGAGACACAGACAAAGGATTATCAAAGACACAGAGTGAGGATTATCAGAGACACAGAGTTAGGATTATCAGAGACACAGACAAAGGATTATCAGAGACACAGAGTGAGGATTATCAGTGACACAGAGTGAGGATTATCAGAGACACAGAGAGAGCATTATCAGAGACACAGACAAAGGATTATCAGAGACACAGAGTGAGGAGGATCAGTGACACAGACAAAGGATTATCAAAGACAGAGTGAGCATTATCAGTGATACAGAGTGAGCATTATCAGAGACACAGACAAAGGATTATCAGAGACACAGAGTGAGGATTATCAGACACAGAGACAAAGGATTATAAGAGACACAGATTGAGGATTATCAGTGACACAGACAAAGGGTTATCAGAGATACAGAGTGAGGATTATCAGTGACACAGATGAGGATTATCAGTGACACAGACGAAGCCTTATCAGAGACACAGAGTGAGGATTATCAGACACAGACAAAGGATTATGAGAGACACAGAGTGAGGATTATCAGAGACAGAGTGAGGATTATCAGAGACACAGACAAAGGATTATCAAAGACACAGAGTGAGGATTATCAGTGACACAGAGTGAGCATTATCAGAGACATAGACAAAGGATTATCAGAGACACAGAGTGAGGATTATCAGTGACACAGATTGAGGATTATCAGTGATACAGACAAATGATTATCACAGACACAGAATGAGGATTATCAGTGACACAGAGTGAGCATTATCAGAGACACAGACAAAGGATTATCAGAGACACAGAGTGAGGATTATCAGAGACACAGAGTGAGGATTATCAGTGACACAGATTGAGGATTATCAGTGATACAGACAAATGATTATCACAGACACAGAATGAGGATTATCAGTGACACAGAGTGAGCATTATCAGAGACACAGACAAAGGATTATCAGTGACACAGAGTGAGGATTAACAGAGACACAGACAAAGGATTATCAGAGACGCAGACCAAGGATTATCGGAGACACGGAGTGAGGATAATCAGTTACACAGAGTGAGGATAATCAGAGACACAGACAAAGGATTATCAGAGACACAGAGGGAGGATTATCAGAGACACGGAGTGAGAATTATCAGTGACACAGAGTGAGCATTAACAGAGACACAGACAAAGGATTATTAGAGATGCAGAGTGAGGATTATCAGAGACACAGAGTGAGGATTATCAGAGACACAGACAAAGGATTATCAGAGACACAGAGTGAGGATTATCAGTGACACAGAGTGAGGATTATCAGTGACACAGACAAAGGATTATCAAAGACACAGAGTGAGGATTATCAGTGACACAGAGTGAGCATTATCAGAGACACAGACAAAGGATTATCAGAGACACAGAGGGAGGATTATCAGAGACACAGACAAAGGATTATCAGAGACGCAGAGTGAGGATTATCAGAGACACAGAGTGAGGATTATCAGAGACAGAGACAAAGGATTATCAGAGACACAGAGTGAGGATTATCAGTGACACAGAGTGAGGATTATCAGAGACACAGAGTGAGCATTATCAGAGACACAGACAAAGGATTATCAGAGATACAGAGTGAGGATGATCAGTGACACAGACAAAGGATTATCAAAGACAGAGTGAGGATTATCAGTGACACAGAGTGAGCATTATCAGAGACACTGACAAAGGATTATCAGAGACACAGAGTGAGGATTATCAGACACAGAGACAAAGGATTATAAGAGACACAGATTGAGGATTATCAGTGACACAGACAAAGGATTATCAGAGATACAGAGTGAGGATTATCAGTGACACATATGAGGATTATCAGTGACACAGACGAAGCCTTATCAGAGACACAGAGTGAGGATTATCAGACACAGACAAAGGATTATGAGAGACACAGACTGAGGATTATCAGAGACAGAGTGAGGATTATCAGAGACACAGGCAAAGGATTATCAGAGACACAGAGTGAAGATTATCAGTGACACAGAGTGAGGATTATCAGTGACACAGAGTGAGCATTATCAGAGACATAGACAAAGGATTATCAGAGACACAGAGTGAGGATTATCAGTGACACAGAGTGAGGATTATCAGAGACACAGAGTGAGGATTATCAGTAACACAGACAAAGGATTATCACAGACACAGAATGAGGATTATCAGTGACACAGAGTGAGCATTATCAGAGACACAGACAAAGGATTATCAGAGACACTGAGTGAGGATTATCAGTGACACAGAGTGAGCATTATCAGAGACACAGACAAAGGATTATCAGAGACACAGAGTGAGGATTATCAGTGACACAGAGTGAGGATTATCAGTGACACAGACAAAGGATTATCAGAGACACAGAGTGAGGATTATCAGTGACACAGACAAAGGATTATCAAAGACAGAGTGAGGATTATCAGTGACGCAGAATGAGGATTATCAGAGACACAGAGTGAGGATTATCAGAGACACAGAGTGAGGATTATCAGAGACAGAGACAAAGGATTATAAGAGACACAGATTGAGGATTATCAGTGACACAGACAAAGGATTATCAGAGATACAGAGTGAGGATTATCAGTGACACAGTGTGAGGATTATCAGAGACACAGACAAAGGATTATCAGAGACACAGACAAAGGATTATCAGAGACACAGATGAGGATTATCAGTGACACAGACAAAGGATTATCAGAGATACAGAGTGAGGATTATCAGTGACACAGTGTGAGGATTATCAGAGACACAGACAAAGGATTATCAGAGACACAGACAAAGGGTTATCAGAGATACAGAGTGAGGATTATCAGTGACACAGATGAGGATTATCAGTGACACAGACGAAGCCTTATCAGAGACACAGAGTGAGGATTATCAGACACAGACAAAGGATTTTCAGAGACACAGAGTGAGGATTATCAGAGACAGAGTGAGGATTATCAGAGACACAGACAAAGGATTATCAGAGACAGAGTGAGGATTATCAGTGACACAGAGTGAGCATTATCAGAGACATAGACAAAGGATTATCAGAGATACAGAGTGAGGATTATCAGTGACACAGAGTGAGGATTATCAGTGACACAGACAAAGGATTATCAAAGACACAGAGTGAGGATTATCAGAGACACAGAGTGAGGATTATCAGTGATACAGACAAATGATTATCAAAGACACAGAATGAGGATTATCAGTGACACAGAGTGAGCATTATCAGAGACACAGACAAAGGATTATCAGAGACACAGAGTGAGGATTATCAGAGACACAGAAAAAGGATTATCAGAGACACAGACAAAGGATTATCAGAGACAAAGAGTGAGGATTATCAGTGACACAGACTGAGGATTACCAGTGACACAGAGCGGGGATTATCAGTGACACAGAGCGGGGATTATCAGAGATACAGAGTGCGGATTATCAGAGACACAGACAAAGGATTATCAGAGACACAGAGTGAGGATTATCAGTGACACAGAGTGAGGATTATCAGTGACACAGACAAAGGATTATCAAAGACACAGAGTGAGGATTATCAGTGACACAGAGTGAGCATTATCAGAGACACAGACAAAGGATTATCAGAGACACAGAGGGAGGATTATCAGAGACACAGGCAAAGGATTATCAGAGACGCAGTGTGAGGATTATCAGTGACACAGAGTGAGGATTATCAGTGATACAGACAAATGATTATCACAGACACAGAATGAGGATTATCAGTGACACAGAGTGAGCATTATCAGAGACACAGACAAAGGATTATCAGAGACACAGAGTGAGGATAATCAGTGACACAGAGTGAGCATTATCAGAGACACAGACAAAGGATTATCAGAGACACAGAGTGAGGATTATCAGAGACACAGAAAAAAAATTATCAGGGACACAGACAAAGGATTATCAGAGACAAAGAGTGAGGATTATAAGAGGCACAGAGTGAGGATTACCAGTCACACAGAGTAAGGATGATCAGTGACACAGACAAAGGATTATCAGAGACACAGAGTGAGGATTATCAGTGACACAGAGTGAGGATTATCCGTGAGAAAGAGTGAGAATTATCAGAGACACAGAGTGAGGAATATCAGAGACACAGACAAAGGATTATCAGAGACACAGTGTGAGGATTATCAGTGACACAGAGTGAGGATTACCAGTGACACAGAGCGGGGATTATCAGTGACACAGAGCGGGGATTATCAGAGATACAGAGTGAGGATTATCAGAGACACAGACAAAGGATTATCAGAGACACAGACAAAGGATTATCAGAGACTCAGAGTGAGAATTATCAGTGACACAGAGTGAGGAACATCAGAGACACAGACAAAGGATTATCAGAGACAAAGAGTGAGAATTATCAGTGACACAGAGTGAGGATTAACAGAGACACAGACAAAGGATTATCAGAGACACAGTGTGAGGATTATCAGTGACACAGAGTGAGGATTATCAGTGATACAGACAAATGATTATCACAGACACAGAATGAGGATTATCAGTGACACAGAGTGAGCATTATCAGAGACACAGACAAAGGATTATCAGAGACACAGAGTGAGGATAATCAGTGACACAGAGTGAGCATTATCAGAGACACAGACAAAGGATTATCAGAGACACAGAGTGAGGATTATCAGAGACACAGAAAAAAAATTATCAGAGACACAGACAAAGGATTATAAGAGACAAAGAGTGAGGATTATAAGAGGCACAGAGTGAGGATTACCAGTCACACAGAGTAAGGATGATCAGTGACACAGACAAAGGATTATCAGAGACACAGAGTGAGGATTATCAGTGACACAGAGTGAGGATTATCCGTGACAAAGAGTGAGAATTATCAGAGACACAGAGTGAGGAATATCAGAGACACAGAGCGGGGATTATCAGTGACACAGAGCGGGGATTATCAGAGACACAGAGTGAGGGTTACCAGTGACACAGAGCGGGGATTATCAGTGACACAGAGCGGGGATTATCAGAGATACAGAGTGAGGATTATCAGAGACACAGACAAAGGATTATCAGAGACACAGACCAAGGATTATAAGAAACAAAGAGTGAGAATTATCAGTGACACAGAGTGAGGATTAACAGAGACACAGACAAAGGATTATCAGAGACGCAGAGTGAGGGTTATCAGAGACACAGAGTGAGGATTATCAGAGACACAGACAAAGGATTATCAGAGACACAGAGTGAGGATTATCAGAGACACAGACAAAGGATTGTCAGAGACACAGAGTGAGGATTATCAGTGACACAGAGTGAGGATTATCAGTGACACAGACTGAGCATTATCAGAGACACAGACAAAGGATTATCAGAGACACAGAGGGAGGATTATCAGAGACACAGACAAAGGATTATCAGAGACGCAGTGTGAGGATTATCAGAGACACAGAGTGAGGATTATCAGAGACACAGACAAAGGATTATCAGAGACTCAGAGTGAGAATTATCAGTGACACAGAGTGAGCATTATCAGAGACGCTGACCAAGGATTATCAGAGACACAGAGTGAGGATAATTAGTTACACAGAGTGAGGAACATCAGAGACACAGACAAAGGATTATCAGAGACGCAGAGTGAGGATTATCAATGACAAAGAGTGAGAATTATCAGTGACACAGAGTGAGGATAATTAGTTACACAGAGTGAGGAACATCAGAGACACAGACAAAGGATTATCAGAGACGCAGAGTGAGGATTATCAATGACAAAGAGTGAGGATTATCAGAGACACAGAGTGAGGATTATCAGTGACACAGAGTGAGGATAATTAGTTACACAGAGTGAGGAACATCAGAGACACAGACAAAGGATTATCAGAGACGCAGAGTGAGGATTATCAGTGACACAGAGTGAGGATTATCAGTGACACAGAGTGAGGATAATTAGTTACACAGAGTGAGGAACATCAGAGACACAGACAAAGGATTATCAGAGACGCAGAGTGAGGATTATCAATGACAAAGAGTGAGAATTATCAGTGACACAGAGTGAGGATTATCAATGACACAGAGTGAGGATTATCAGTGACACAGAGTGAGCATTATCAATGACACAGAGTGAGGATTATCAGTGACACAGAGTGAGCATTATCAGTGACACAGAGTGAGCATTATCAGAGACACAGACAAAGGATTATCAGAGACACAGAGGGAGGATTATCAGTGACACAGAGTGAGGATTATCAGGGACACAGACAAAGAATTATCAAAGACACAGATTGAGGATTATCAGAGACACAGAGTTAGGATTATCAGAGACACAGACAAAGTATTATCAGAGACGCAGAGTGAGGATTATCAATGACACAGAGTGAGGATTATCAGTGACACAGAGTGAGCATTATCAGTGACACAGAGTGAGCATTATCAGAGACACAGACAAAGGATTATCAGAGACACAGAGGGAGGATTATCAGTGACACAGAGTGAGGATTATCAGGGACACAGACAAAGGATTATCAAAGACACAGATTGAGGATTATCAGAGACACAGAGTTAGGATTATCAGAGACACAGACAAAGTATTATCAGAGACACAGAGTGAGGATTATCAGTGACACAGAGTGAGCATTATCAGAGACACAGACAAAGGATTATCAGAGACACAGAGTGAGGATGATCAGTGACACAGACAAAGGATTATCAAAGACAGAGTGAGGATTATCAGTGACACAGAATGAGGATTATCAGAGACACAGAGTGAGGATTATCAGAGACACAGAGTGAGGATTATCAGAGACACAGACAAAGGATTATCAGAGACAGAGACAAAGGATTATAAGAGACACAGATTGAGGATTATCAGTGACACAGACAAAGGATTATCAGAGATACAGAGTGAGGATTATCAGTGACACAGTGTGAGGATTATCAGAGACACAGACAAAGGATTATCAGAGACACAGATGAGGATTATCAGAGACAGAGTGAGGATTATCAGAGACACAGACAAATGATTATCTAAGACACAGAATGAGGATTATCAGTGACACAGAGTGAGCATTATCAGAGACACAGACAAAGGATTATCAGAGACACAGAGTGAGGATAATCAGTGACACAGAGTGAGCATTATCAGAGACACAGACAAAGGATTATCAGAGACACAGAGTGAGGATTATCAGAGACACAGAAAAAGGATTATCAGAGACACAGACAAAGGATTATCAGAGACAAAGAGTGAGGATTATCAGTGACACAGACTGAGGATTACCAGTGACACAGAGGGGGATTATCAGTGACACAGAGCGGGGATTATCAGAGATACAGAGTGCGGATTATCAGAGACACAGACAAAGGATTATCAGAGACACAGAGTGAGGATTATCAGTGACACAGAGTGAGGATTATCAGTGACACAGACAAAGGATTATCAAAGACACAGAGTGAGGATTATCAGTGACACAGAGTGAGCATTATCAGAGACACAGACAAAGGATTATCAGAGACACAGAGGGAGGATTATCAGAGACACAGGCAAAGGATTATCAGAGACGCAGTGTGAGGATTATCAGAGACACAGAGTGAGGATTATATGAGACACAGACAAAGGATTATCAGAGACACAGTGTGAGGATTATCAGTGACACAGAGTGAGGATTATCAGTGATACAGACAAATGATTATCACAGACACAGAATGAGGATTATCAGTGACACAGAGTGAGCATTATCAGAGACACAGAGTTAGGATTATCAGAGACACAGAGTGAGGATTATCAGAGACACAGAAAAAAAATTATCAGGGACACAGACAAAGGATTATCAGAGACAAAGAGTGAGGATTATAAGAGGCACAGAGTGAGGATTACCAGTCACACAGAGTAAGGATGATCAGTGACACAGACAAAGGATTATCAGAGACACAGAGTGAGGATTATCAGTGACACAGAGTGAGGATTATCCGTGAGAAAGAGTGAGAATTATCAGAGACACAGAGTGAGGAATATCAGAGACACAGACAAAGGATTATCAGAGACACAGTGTGAGGATTATCAGTGACACAGAGTGAGGATTACCAGTGACACAGAGTGGGGATTATCAGTGACACAGAGCGGGGATTATCAGAGATACAGAGTGAGGATTATCAGAGACACAGACAAAGGATTATCAGAGACACAGACAAAGGATTATCAGAGACTGAGAGTGAGCATTATCAGAGACGCAGACCAAGGATTATCAGAGACACAGAGTGAGGATAATTAGTTACACAGAGTGAGGAACATCAGAGACACAGACAAAGGATTATCAGAGACAAAGAGTGAGAATTATCAGTGACACAGAGTGAGGATTAACAGAGACACAGACAAAGGATTATCAGAGACGCAGAGTGAGGGTTATCAGTGACACCGAGTGAGGATTATCAGAGACACAGACTGAGCATTATCAGAGACACAGACAAAGGATTATCAGAGACGCAGTGTGAGGATTATCAGAGACATAGAGTGAGGATTATCAGTGACACAGACAAAGGATTATCAGAGACGCAGTGTGAGGATTATCAGAGACACAGAGTGAGGATTATCAGTGACACAGAGTGAGGATTAACAGAGACACAGACAAAGGATTATCAGAGACGCAGAGTGAGGGTTATCAGTGACACCGAGTGAGGATTATCAGAGACACAGACAAAGGATTATCAGAGACGCAGTGTGAGGATTATCAGAGACACAGAGTGAGGATTATCAGTGACACAGAGTGAGGAATAACAGAGACACAGACAAAGGATTATCAGAGACGCAGAGTGAGGGCTATCAGTGACACCGAGTGAGGATTATCAGAGACACAGACAAAGGATTATCAGAGACGCAGTGTGAGGATTATCAGAGACAAAGAGTGAGGATTATCAGTGACACAGAGTGAGGATTAACAGAGACACAGACAAAGGATTATCAGAGACGCAGAGTGAGGGTTATCAGTGACACCGAGTGAGGATTATCAGAGACACAGACAAAGGATTATCAGAGACACAGAGTGAGGATTATCAGTGACACAGTGAGGATTATCAGTGACACAGACAAAGGATTATCAAAGACACAGAGTGAGGATTATCAGTGACACAGACTGAGCATTATCAGAGACACAGACAAAGGATTATCAGAGACACAGAGGGAGGATTATCAGAGACACAGACAAAGGATTATCAGAGACGCAGTGTGAGGATTATCAGAGACACAGAGTGAGGATTATCAGTGACACAGTGAGGATTATCAGTGACACAGACAAAGGATTATCAAAGACACAGAGTGAGGATTATCAGTGACACAGACTGAGCATTATCAGAGACACAGACAAAGGATTATCAGAGACACAGAGGGAGGATTATCAGAGACACAGACAAAGGATTATCAGAGACACAGAGTGAGGATTATCAGTGACACAGTGAGGATTATCAGTGACACAGACAAAGGATTATCAAAGACACAGAGTGAGGATTATCAGTGACACAGACTGAGCATTATCAGAGACACAGACAAAGGATTATCAGAGACACAGAGGGAGGATTATCAGAGACACAGACAAAGGATTATCAGAGACGCAGAGTGAGGATTATCAGAGACACAGACAAAGGATTATCAGAGACACAGAGTGAGGATTATCAGTGACACAGAGTGAGGATTATCAGTGACACAGACAAAGGATTATCAAAGACACAGATTGAGGATTATCAGAGACACAGAGTTAGGATTATCAGAGACACAGAGTGAGGATTATCAGTGACACAGAGTGAGGATTATCAGTGACACAGACAAAGGATTATCAAAGACACAGATTGAGGATTATCAGAGACACAGAGTTAGGATTATCAGAGACACAGACAAAGAATTATCAGAGACACAGAGTGAGGATTATCAGTGACACAGAGTGAGGATTATCAGTGACACAGACAAAGGATTATCAAAGACACAGAGTGAGGATTATCAGTGACACAGAGTGAGCATTATCAGAGACACAGACAAAGGATTATCAGAGACACAGAGTGAGGATGATCAGTGACACAGACAAAGGATTATCAAAGACAGAGTGAGGATTATCAGTGACACAGAGTGAGGATTATCAGAGACAGAGACAAAGTATTATAAGAGACACAGATTGAGGATTATCAGTGACACAGACAAAGGATTATCAGAGATACAGAGTGAGGATTATCAGTGACACAGAGTGAGGATTTTCAGACACAGACAAAGGATTATCAGAGACACAGAGTGAGGATTATCAGTGACACAGAGTGAGGATTATGAGAGACACAGACAAAGGATTATCAGAGACACAGAGTGAGGATTATCAGTGACACAGAGTGAGGATTATCAGTGACACAGACAAAGGATTATCAAAGACAGAGAGTGAGGATTATCAGTGACACAGAGTGAGCATTATCAGAGACATAGACAAAGGATTATCAGAGACACAGAGTGAGGATTATCAGTGACACAGAGTGAGGATTATCAGTGACACAGACAAATGATTATCACAGACACAGAATGAGGTTTATCAGTGATACAGAGTGAGCATTATCAGAGACACAGACAAAGGATTATCAGAGACACAGAGTGAGGATAATCAGTGACACAGAGTGAGCATTATCAGAGACACAGACAAAGGATTATCAGAGACACAGAGTGAGGATTATCAGAGACACAGAAAAAGGATTATCAGAGACACAGACAAAGGATTATCAGAGACAAAGCGTGAGAATTATAAGAGGCACAGAGTGAGGATTACCAGTCACACAGAGTAAGGATGATCAGTGACACAGACAAAGGATTATCAGAGACACAGAGTGAGGATTATCAGTGACACAGAGTGAGGATTATCAGTGACAAAGAGTGAGAATTACCAGAGACACAGAGTGAGGAATATCAGAGACACAGACAAAGAATTATCAGAGACACAGAGTGAGGATTATCAGTGACACAGAGTGAGGATTACCAGTGACACAGAGCGGGGATTATCAGTGACACAGAGCGGGGATTATCAGAGATACAGAGTGAGGATTATCAGAGACACAGACAAAGGTTTATCAGAGACACAGACAAAGGAGTATCAGAGACTCAGAGTGAGAATTATCAGTGACACAGAGTGAGGATTATCAGAGACACAGACAAAGGTTTATCAGAGACACAGACAAAGGATTATCAGAGACTCAGAGTGAGAATTATCAGTGACACAGAGTGAGGATTATCAGAGACACAGACAAAGGTTTATCAGAGGCGCAGACCAAGGATTATCAGAGACACAGAGTGAGGATTAACAGAGACACAGACAAAGGTTTATCAGAGACACAGAGTGAGGATTATCAGAGACACAGAGTGAGGATTATCAGAGACACAGACAAAGGATTATCAGTGACACAGAGTGAGGATTATCAGTGACACAGACAAAGGATTATCAAAGACACAGTGAGGATTATCAGTGACACAGAGTGAGCATTATCAGAGACACAGACAAAGGATTATCAGAGACACAGTGAGGATTATCAGTGACACAGAGTGAGCATTATCAGAGACACAGACAAAGGAGTATCAGAGACGCAGAGTGAGGATTATCAGAGACACAGAGTGAGGATTATCAGAGACACAGACAAAGGATTATCAGTGACACAGAGTGAGGATTATCAGTGACACAGACAAAGGATTATCAAAGACACAGTGAGGATTATCAGTGACACAGAGTGAGCATTATCAGAGACACAGACAAAGGATTATCAGAGACACAGACAAAGGATTAGCAGAGGCGCAGTGTGAGGATTATCAGAGACACAGAGTGAGGATTATCAGAGACACAGACAAAGGATTATCAGAGACACAGAGTGAGGATTATCAGTGACACAGAGTGAGGATTACCAGTGACACAGAGTGAGGATTATCAGAGACACAGACAAAGGATTATCAGAGACACAGAGTGAGGATTATCAGAGACACAGACAAAGGATTATCAGAGACACAGAGTGAGGATAATCAGTGACACAGAGTGAGGATTATCATTGACACTGACAAAGGATTATCACAGACACAGAATGAGGATTATCAGTATCACAGAGTGAGGATTATCAGAGACACAGACAAAGGATTATCAGAGACACAGAGTGAGGATAATCAGTGACACAGAGTGAGGATTATCATTGACACTGACAAAGGATTATCAAAGACAAAGAGTGAGGATTATCAGAGACACCGAGTGAGGATTATCATTGACACAGACAAAGGATTATCACAGACACAGATTGAGAATTATCGGAGACACAGACAAAGGATTATCAGAGACACAGAGTGAGGGTTATCAGTGACACAGAGTGAGGATTATCAGTGATACAGACAAATGATTATCACAGACACAGAATGAGGATTATCAGTGACACAGAGTGAGCATTATCAGAGACACAGACAAAGGATTATCAGAGACACAGAGTGAGGATAATCAGTGACACGGAGTGAGGATTATCAGTGGCACAGAGTGAGCATTATCAGAGACACAGACAAAGGATTATCACAGACACAGATTGAGAATTATCGGAGACACAGACAAAGGATTATCAGAGACACAGAGTGATGATTATCAGAGACACAGAGTGAGGATGGTCAGTGGCACAGTGTGAGGACTATCAGAGACAAAGAGTGAGGATTAACAGAGACACAGACAAAGGATTATCAAAGACACAGAGTGAGGATCATCAGTGACACAGAGTGTGGATTATCAGAGACACAGAGTGAGGATTATCAGTGACACAGAGTGAGGATTATCAGAGACACAGACAAAGGATTATCAGAGACACAGACTGAGGAGTATCAGTGACACAGAGTGAGGATTATCAGAGACATAGACAAAGGATTATCAGAGACACAGAGTGAGGATTGTCAGAGACACATAGTGAGGATTCTCACAGACACAGGATGAGGATTATCAGAGACACAGAGTGAGGATTGTCACAGACACTGAGTGAGGATTATCACAGACACAGGATGAGGATTATCAGAGACACAGAGTGAGGATTATCAGAGACACAGGATGAGGATTATCAGAAAAAGAGAATGCAGGTTATGAGATGCACAGACAAAGGATTATCAGAGACACAGAGTGAGGATTGTCAGAGACACAGAGTGAGGATTATCACAGACACAGAGTGAGGATTATCAGAGACACAGAGTGAGGATTGTCAGAGACACAGAGTGAGGATTATCAGAGACACAGAGTGAGGATTGTCAGAGACACAGAGTGAGGATTATCAGAGACACAGTGTGAGGATTATCAGAGACACAGAGTGAGGATTATCAGAGACACAGAGTGAGGATTGTCAGAGACACAGAGTGAGGATTATCAGAGACACAGAGTGAGGAGTATCAGTGACACAGAGTGAGGATTGTCACAGACACAGAGTGAGGATTATCACAGACACAGGATGAGGATTATCAGAGACACAGAGTGAGGATTATCAGAGACACAGGATGAGGATTATCAGAAAAAGAGAATGCAGGTTATGAGATGCACAGACAAAGGATTATCAGAGACACAGAGTGAGGATTGTCAGAGACACATAGTGAGGATTCTCACAGACACAGGATGAGGATTATCAGAGACACAGAGTGAGGATTGTCACAGACACTGAGTGAGGATTATCACAGACACAGAGTGATGATTATCAGAGACACAGAGTGAGGATTGTCAGTGGCACAGTGTGAGGATTATCACAGACACAGTGTGAGGACTATCAGAGACAAAGAGTGAGGATTAACAGAGACACAGAGTGAGGATTATCAGAGACATAGACAAAGGATTATCAGAGACACAGAGTGAGGATTGTCAGAGACACAGAGTGAGGATTATCACAGACACAGAGTGAGGTTTATCAGAGACACAGAGTGAGGATTGTCAGAGACACAGAGTGAGGATTATCACAGACACAGAGTGAGGATTATCAGAGACACAGAGTGAGGATTATCAGAGACATAGACAAAGGATTATCAGAGACACAGAGTGAGGAGTATCAGTGACACAGAGTGAGGATTATCAGAGACATAGACAAAGGATTATCAGAGACACAGAGTGAGGATTGTCAGAGACACAGAGTGAGGATTATCACAGACACAGAGTGAGGATTATCAGAGACACAGAGTGAGGATTGTCAGAGACACAGAGTGAGGATTATCAGTGACACAGAGTGAGAATTATCACAGACACAGAGTGAGGATTGTCAGAGACACAGAGTGAGGATTATCAGTGACACAGAGTGAGAATTATCACAGACACAGTGTGAGGATTATCAGAGACACAGGATGAGGATTATCAGAGAAACAGAATGCATGTTATGAGATACACAGATTGAGGATTATCAGAGACAAAGAGTGAGATTATCAGAGACACAGTTTGCGGGTTATCAGAGACTCAGAGTGAGGATTCTCAGGGACACAGAGTGAGAAAATACAGAGGCACAGCATGAGCAATATCAGAGACAGAGAATCAGAATTATCAGAGGCACAGACTGAGGATTATCAGATACACAGACTGAGGATTATCAGAGACACAGAGGGAGGATTATCAGGAACATAGAGTGAGGATTATCAGGGACAGAGTGTGAGGATTATCAGAGGCACAGAGTGAAGATCAGCAGAGACAGAGTTTTGGTATAATCG
The DNA here is from genome assembly GCF_036365525.1 of Heterodontus francisci. NCBI lineage: Eukaryota > Metazoa > Chordata > Chondrichthyes > Heterodontiformes > Heterodontidae > Heterodontus > Heterodontus francisci. The sequence goes on along the minus strand of NC_090397.1, from coordinate 51,489,508 downwards.
AGACACAGATTGAGCCTTTCCAGAGACTCAGACTGAGCATTATCTGTGACAAAATGTAACCATTATCAGAGACACAGAGTGAGGATTGTCAGAGACACAGAGTGAGGATTATCACAGACACAGAGTGAGGATTATCAGAGACACAGAGTGAGGATTGTCAGAGACACAGAGTGAGGATTATCACAGACACAGAGTGAGGATTATCACAGACACAGAGTGAGGATTGTCAGAGACACAGAGTGAGGATTATCAGAGACACAGAGTGAGGATTGTCAGAGACACAGAGTGAGGATTATCAGAGACACAGTGTGAGGATTATCAGAGACACAGAGTGAGGATTGTCAGAGACACAGAGTGAAGATTATCAGAGACACAAAGTGAGGATAGTCAGAGGCACAGAGTGAGAAAATACAGAGGCACAGCATGAGCAATATCAGAGACAGAGAATCAGAATTATCAGAGGCACAGACTGAGGATTATCAGATACACAGACTGAGGATTATCAGAGACACAGAGGGAGGATTATCAGGAACATAGAGTGAGGATTATCAGGGACAGAGTGTGAGGATTATCAGAGGCACAGAGTGAAGATCAGCAGAGACAGAGTTTTGGTATAATCGAGACACAGATTGAGCCTTTCCAGAGACTCAGACTGAGCATTATCTGTGACAAAATGTAAGGATTATCAGAGACACAGAGTGAGGATTGTCAGAGACTCAGAGTGAGGATTATCACAGACACAGAGTGAGGATTATCAGAGACACAGAGTGAGGATTGTCAGAGACACAGAGTGAGGATTATCACAGACACAGAGTGAGGATTATCACAGACACAGAGTGAGGATTGTCAGAGACACAGAGTGAGGATTATCAGAGACACAGAGTGAGGATTGTCAGAGACACAGAGTGAGGATTATCAGAGACACAGTGTGAGGATTATCAGAGACACAGAGTGAGGATTGTCAGAGACACAGAGTGAGGATTATCAGAGACACAGTGTGAGGGTTATCAGAGGCACAGAGTGAAGATCAGCAGAGACAGAGTTTTGGTATAATCGAGACACAGATTGAGCCTTTCCAGAGACTCAGACTGAGCATTATCTGTGACAAAATGTAAGGATTGTCAGAGACACTCTGTGAGGATTATTGGAGATACACAGTGAACCTTATCAGAGACACACAGTGAGGATTATTAGAGACACAGTGTGAGGACTCTCAGAGACACAGAGTGAGGATTATCAAAGACACGGAGTGAGGATTATCATACACACAGAGTGAGGATTATCAGTGACGCAGATTGAGATTTATCAAATGCACAGTGAGGATTATCAGAGACACAGACTGAGGATTATCAAAGACACGGAGTGAGGATTATCATACACACAGAGTGAGGATTATCAGTGACACTAATTGCGATTTATCAAATACACAGTGAGGATTATCAGAGACACAGAGTGAGGATTGTCAGAGACACATAGTGAGGATTCTCACAGACACAGGATGAGGATTATCAGAGACACAGAGTGAGGATTGTCACAGACACAGAGTGAGGATTATCACAGACACAGGATGAGGATTATCAGAGACACAGAGTGAGGATTATCAGAGACACAGGATGAGGATTATCAGAAAAAGAGAATGCAGGTTATGAGATGCACAGACAAAGGATTATCAGAGACACAGAGTGAGGATTGTCAGAGACACAGAGTGTGAATTATCACAGACACAGAGTGAGGATTATCAGAGACACAGAGTGAGGATTGTCAGAGACACAGAGTGAGGATTATCAGAGACACAGAGTGAGGATTGTCAGAGACACAGAGTGAGGATTATCAGAGACACAGTGTGAGGATTATCAGAGACACAGAGTGAGGATTGTCAGAGACACAGAGTGAGGAGTATCAGTGACACAGAGTGAGGATTGTCACAGACACAGAGTGAGGATTATCACAGACACAGGATGAGGATTATCAGAGACACAGAGTGAGGATTATCAGAGACACAGGATGAGGATTATCAGAAAAAGAGAATGCAGGTTATGAGATACACAGACAAAGGATTATCAGAGACACAGAGTGAGGATTGTCAGAGACACAGAGTGAGGATTATCAGAGACACAGAGTGATGATTATCAGAGACACAGAGTGAGGATTGTCAGTGACACAGAGTGTGGATTATCAGAGACACAGAGTGAGGATTATCAGTGACACAGAGTGAGGATTATCAGAGACACAGAGTGAGGATTATCAGTGACACAGAGTGAGGATTAACAGAGACACAGACAAAGGATTATCAAAGACACAGAGTGAGGATCATCAGTGACACAGAGTGTGGATTATCAGAGACACAGAGTGAGGATTATCAGTGACACAGAGTGAGGATTATCAGAGACACAGACAAAGGATTATCAGAGACACAGAGTGAGGAGTATCAGTGACACAGAGTGAGGATTATCAGAGACATAGACAAAGGATTATCAGAGACACAGACAAAGGATTATCAGAGACACAGAGTGAGGATTGTCAGAGACACAGAGTGAGGATTATCACAGACACAGAGTGAGGATTATCAGAGACACAGAGTGAGGATTGTCAGAGACACAGAGTGAGGATTATCAGTGACACAGAGTGAGAATTATCACAGACACAGAGTGAGGATTGTCAGAGACACAGAGTGAGGATTATCAGAGACACAGAGTGAGGATTGTCAGAGACACAGAGTGAGGATTATCAGAGACACAGTGTGAGGATTATCAGAGACACAGAGTGAGGATTGTCAGAGACACAGAGTGAGGATTGTCAGAGGCACAGAGTGAGGATTATCAGAGACACAGTGTGAGGATTATCAGAGACACAGTGTGAGGATTATCAGAGACACAGGATGAGGATTATTAGAGAAACAGAATGCATGTTATGAGATACACAGATTGAGGATTATCAGAGACAAAGAGTGAGATTATCAGAGACACAGTTTGCGGGTTATCAGAGACTCAGAGTGAGGATTCTCAGGGACACAGAGTGAGAAAATACAGAGGCACAGCATGAGCAATATCAGAGACAGAGAATCAGAATTATCAGAGGCACAGACTGAGGATTATCAGATACACAGACTGAGGATTATCAGAGACACAGAGGGAGGATTATCAGGAACATAGAGTGAGGATTATCAGGGACAGAGTGTGAGGATTATCAGAGGCACAGAGTGAAGATCAGCAGAGACAGAGTTTTGGTATAATCGAGACACAGATTGAGCCTTTCCAGAGACTCAGACTGAGCATTATCTGTGACAAAATGTAAGGATTATCAGAGACACAGAGTGAGGATTGTCAGAGACACAGAGTGAGGATTATCACAGACACAGAGTGAGGATTATCAGAGACACAGAGTGAGGATTGTCAGAGACACAGAGTGAGGATTATCACAGACACAGAGTGAGGATTATCACAGACACAGAGTGAGGATTGTCAGAGACACAGAGTGAGGATTATCAGAGACACAGAGTGAGGATTGTCAGAGACACAGTGTGAGGATTATCAGAGACACAGTGTGAGGATTATCAGAGACACAGAGTGAGGATTGTCAGAGACACAGAGTGAAGATTATCAGAGACACAAAGTGAGGATAGTCAGAGGCACAGAGTGAGGATTATCAGAGACACAGTGTGAGGATTATCAGAGACACAGTGTGAGGATTATCAGAGACACAGGATGAGGATTATCAGAGAAACAGAATGCATGTTATGAGATACACAGATTGAGGATTATCAGAGACAAAGAGTGAGGATTCTCAGGGACACAGAGTGAGAAAATACAGAGGCACAGCATGAGCAATATCAGAGACAGAGAGTCAGAATTATCAGAGGCACAGACTGAGGATTATCAGATACACAGACTGAGGATTATCAGAGACACAGAGGGAGGATTATCAGGAACATAGAGTGAGGATTATCAGGGACAGAGTGTGAGGATTATCAGAGGCACAGAGTGAAGATCAGCAGAGACAGAGTTTTGGTATAATCGAGACACAGATTGAGCCTTTCCAGAGACTCAGACTGAGCATTATCTGTGACAAAATGTAAGGATTATCAGAGACACAGAGTGAGGATTGTCAGAGACACTCTGTGAGGATTATTGGAGATACACAGTGAACCTTATCAGAGACACACAGTGAGGATTATCAGAGACACAGTGTGAGGACTCTCAGAGACACAGAGTGAGGATTATCAAAGACACGGAGTGAGGATTATCATACACACAGAGTGAGGATTATCAGTGACGCAGTTTGAGATTTATCAAATGCACAGTGAGGATTATCAGAGACACAGACTGAGGATTATCAAAGACACGGAGTGAGGATTATCATACACACAGAGTGAGGATTATCAGTGACACTAATTGCGATTTATCAAATACACAGTGAGGATTATCAGAGACACAGAGTGAGGATTATCAGACACACAGAGTGAGGATTATCAAAGACACGGAGTGAGGATTATCATACACACAGAGTGAGGATTATCAGAGACACAGGCTGAAGATTATCAAAGACATTTTGTGTGGATTATCAAAGACACACAGAGAGGATTATCAGAGGCACAGAGTGAGGATTATCAGTGACACTAATTGCGATTTATCAAATACACAGTGAGGATTATCAGAGACACAGAGTGAGGATTATCAGACACACAGAGTGAGGATTATCAAAGACACGGAGTGAGGATTATCATACACACAGAGTGAGGATTATCAGAGACACAGGCTGAAGATTATCAAAAACATTTTGTGTGGATTATCAAAGACACACAGAGAGGATTATCAGAGGCACAGAGTGAGGATTATCAGTGACACGGATTGAGGATTATCAAAGTCACAGAGTGAGGATTATCAGAAACACAGATTGTGGATTATCAAAGACATTTTGTGTGGATTATCAAAGACACAGAGAGAGGATTATCAGAGGCAGTGAGTGAGGATTATCAGTGACACAGATTGAGGATTATCACAGACATCAAGTTCCCCTCCAGGTCACACTCCATCCTGACTTGGCACTATATCGCCATTCCTTCACTTTCGCTGGGTCAAAATCCTGGATACTCCCTTCCTAACAGCACTGTGCGTGTACCTACCCCACATGGACTGCAGCGGATCAAGAAGGCAGCTCACCAGCGACTTCTCAAGGGCAATTAGGTATGGGCAATAAATGCTGGCTTGGCCAGCGACGCCCACTTCAGATGAATGAATGAAAAAAAACAAAATCAGAGACACAGAGTGAGCATTATCAGAGATATAAAGTGAGGATTATCAGATGCGCGGAGAGAGAATTATCAGGGACACTGATAATTTTAAAAAGTTCTTTGTACACAGGTGATCGTGGTATATGATGAAGTTAGACGATAAAGGCTGTAGATTTTTTTTAAACATGTCCTGTGAGACATGATCATTGTTGAATCTGGAGTCTGGTAGAACTTGACCAGTGATGACGATGCACTGCGGACTGACTGGTCATGCAGCGAGTGCATCTTGGCGGAGTACTGCTGATGTGTTGGCAACAGTTATGTTAGTTGAAACCGTTGTTTCCCCAAGAACCTTTTTTTTCCTGTCATCTTTGCTCTTAAACTGCCTTGCAATTGTGAAAAGATTTTTTAAAGTTTTTGTTGACCAATTGTTCAGTTATACGGGCATTATTTATAAATTTACGTTAGTGTGAGGTTTATCTGAGATACTTTCTTTTTTCTTTGGCCTCCTTGTCTCGAGAGACAATGGTTAAGCGCCTGGAGGTGGTCAGTGGTTTGTGAAGCAGCACCTGGAGTGGCCAATTCCAGAGTGACAGACTTTTCCACAGGTGCTGCAGATAAAATTGGTTGTCGGGGCTGTTACACTGTTGGCAGAGAGATTACACAGAGACACACAGTGAGGATTATTAGAGACACAGATTCACGACTATCAGGGATACAGAGTGAGGATGATCAGAGATGGTGTGAGGATTATCAGAGACACAGAGTGAGGATTATCTGAGACACAGATTGGGGAATATCAGAGACACAGAGTGAGGACTATCAGAGACTCAGTGTGAGGATTATGCGAGATACAGGGTGAAGATTATCAGAGACACAGTGTTAGGACTATCGAGACACTGATTGAGGATTGTCAGAGAAACAGAGTGAGGATTATCACAGACACAGACTGAGGATTATCAGAGACACAGAGTGAGGATTATCAGAGACACAGAGTGAGGATTATCAAATACACAGAGTGAGAATTATCAAATACACAGAGTGAGGATTTTTTGATCAGCGGTAGCAGTGAGAGTGCGAGCCAGGGGGCAGCCGGGAAGGTAAGTTTCACTATAAAAGTACTTACCTCGCGATTCGGCAGCTTCTTTTTGATCAGCGGTAGCGGTGATATTGCGAGCCAGGGGGCAGCCGGGAAGGTAAGTTTCATTATAAAGTTACCTCGCGATTCGGCAGCTTCTTTTTGATCAGCGGTAGCGGTGATATTGCGAGCCAGGGGGCAGCCGGGAAGGTAAGTTTCATTATAAAGTACTTACCTAGCGATTCGGCAGCTTCTTTTTGATCAGCGGTAGCAGTGAGAGTGCGAGCCGGGGGGCAGCCGGGAAGGTAAGTTTCACTATAAAGTTACCTCGCGATTCGGCGGACGCGGACACGGGGACTGCTGGGTAAGTGAATTTATATATTCGGGCAGTGGCTAAACCCGAAACACTTCACGTGTAGTGTCTCCCACCCATCCTCCTCCTCTAACCAAAAAAAAAGGACTCTTGTGTGGAGGGTTTGGTAAGGTAAGGTTTTCCTTTATTTGTTTTTATTCTCTGTTGTCAATTTAGAGCAGAGGGGATGGAAGCTAGGGCAGTTGCATGCTCCTCTTGCAGGATGTGAGAAGTAAGGGTCACCACTTGTGTCCTTTGAGAAGTGCACCCAACTCCAGCTCCTCACAGACCGCGTTAGGGAACTGGAGCTGGAGCTGGATGAACTTCGGATCATGCGGAAGGCTGAGGGGGTGATAAAGAGCAGTTATAGGGAAGTAATGACACCTAAGTCACAGGATAAAGGTAGCTGGGTGACCGTCATGGGAGGGAAAGGGAATAGGCGCACAGTGCAGGGATCCCCTGTGGCCGTTCCCCTCAATAGTAAGTATACCGTTTTGGATACGGTTGTGGGGGACGACCTACCAGGGCAAAGCCACAGTGGCCAGGTCTCTGGCACTGAACCTGGCTCAGTGGCTCAGAAGGGAAGGGGGGAGAATAGGAGAGCGATAGTGATAGGAGATTCAATGGTTAGAGGAACAGACAGGAGATTCTGTGGTCGCGAACGAGACTCCCGGATGGTACGTTGCCTCCCGGGTGCCAGGGTCAGGGATGTCTCGGATCGAGTCTGCAGGATTCTTAAGGGGGAGGGGGAGCAGCCAGAAGTCGTGGTACACATCGGTACCAATGACATAGCTAGGAAAAGAGATGAGGACCTGAAAAGTGAATATAGGGAGTTAGGTTGGAAGCTAAGAGGCAGAACGAGCAGGATAGTAATCTCAGGATTGATACCGGTGCCACGTGCTAGTGAGTCTAGAAACAGAGAGCGAGTGCAGCTGAACACGTGGCTACAGAGCTGGTGTAGGAGGGAGGGCTTCAGATATGTGGATCATTGGGATACCTTCAGGGGAAGGTGGGACCTGGACAAGAAGGACGGGTTGCATCTGAACTGGAGAGGCACCAATATCCTGGGCAGGAGGTTTGCTAGAGCTCTTCGGGAGGGTTTAAACTAGTTTGGCAGGGGGATGGGAACCTGAGCTACGGATCAGTGGATGGGGTAGCTGTTGAACAGGCAGATACAGAGTGCAGAGAGTCTGTGAGGAAGGTTAGACAGTTGACAGGGCAAAGTTGCAGCCAGTATGATGGGCTGAAGTGTGTCTATTTTAACGCAAGAAGTGTCAGGAATAAGGGTGATGAACTTAGAGCATGGATCAGTACTTGGAGCTACGATGTTGTGGCCATTACGGAGACTTGGATATCACAGGGGCAGGAATGGATAATGGATGTTCCGGGGTTTAGATGTTTCAAAAGGAATAGGGAGGGAGGTAAAAGAGGTGGGGGAGTGGCATTGCTAATCAGGGATAGTATCACAGCTGCAGAAAGGGAGGTCGTCGGGGAGGGTTTGTCTACTGAGTCATTATGGGTGGAAGTCAGAAATAGGAAAGGAGCAGTCACTTTATTGGGAGTTTTCTATAGACCCTCCAATAGCAACAGAGACATGGAGGAACAGATTGGGAGGCAGATTTTGGAAAGGTGCAGAAGTAACAGGGTTGTTGTCATGGGTGACTTCAACTTCCCTAATATTGATTGGAACCTCCTTAGTGCAAATAGTTTGGATGGAGCAGTTTTTGTCAGGTGTATCCAGGAAGGTTTCCTGACTCAATATGTAGATCGGCCGACTAGAGGGGAGACTATGTTGGATTTGGTGCTTGGCAAAGAATCAGGCCAGGTGGCAGATCACTCGGTGGGAGAGCATTTCGGTGGTCACAACTCCCTGACCTTTACTATAGTCATGGAGAGGAACAGGAGCAAACGGGATGGGAAAATATTTAATTGGGGGAGGGGGAATTACAATGCTATTAGGCAGGAACTGGGGAGCATAAATTGGGAACAGATGTTCTCAGGGAAATGCACGACAGAAATGTGGAGGTTGTTGTGGGAGCACTTGCTGTGACTGCTGGATAGGTTTGTCCCAATGAGGCAGGGAAGGGATGGAAGGGTGAAAGAACCTTGGATGACAAGCGATGCGGAACAGCTAGTCAAGAGGAAGAAGGAAGCTTACTTAAGGTTGAGGAAGCAAGGATCAGACAGGGCTCTAGAGGGTTACAAGGTAGCCAGGAAGGAACTGAAGAATGGACTTAGGAGAGCTAGAAGGGGACATGAAAAAGTCTTGGCGGGTAGGATTAAGGAAAATCCCAAGGCGTTCTACAATTATGTGAGGAACAAGAGGATGGCCAGAGTGAGGGTAGGGCCGATCAGGGATAGTGGAGGGAACTTGTGCCTGGAGTCGGAGGAGGTAGGGGAGGTCCTAAATGAATACTTTGCTTCAGTATTCACTAGTGAGAGGGACCTGGTCGTTTGTGAGGACAGCGTGAAACAGGCTGATATGCTCGAACAGGTTGATGTTAAGCGGGAGGATGTGCTGGAAATTTTGAAAGACATGAGGACAGATAGGTCCCCGGGGCCAGACAGGATATACCCAAGGTTATTATGGGAAGCGAGGGAAGAGATTGCCGCGCCTTTGGCGATGATCTTTGCGTCCTCACTGTCCACTGGAGTAGTACCAGATGATTGGAGGATGGCAAATGTTATTCCCTTATTCAAGAAAGGGAATAGGGTTAACTCTGGGAATTATAGACCAGTCAGTCTTACGTCGGCAGTGGGCAAATTATTGGAGAGGATTCTGAGAGACAGGATTTATGATTATTTGGAAAAACATAGTTTGATCAGAGACAGTCAGCATGGCTTTGTGAGGGGCAGGTCATGCCTCACAAGCCTTTTTGAATTCTTTGAGGATGTGACAAAACACATTGATGAAGGAAGAGCAGTGGATGTGGTGTATATGGATTTTAGCAAGGCGTTTGATAAGGTTCTCCATGGTAGACTCATTAATAAGAAAAATAAGGAGGCATGGGATACAGGGAAAGTTGGCTGTCTGGATACAGAATAGGCTGGCCCATAGAAGGTGGTAGTAGATGGAAAGTATTCAGCCTGGAGCTCGGTGACCAGTGGTGTTCCGCAGGGATCTGTTCTGGGACCTCTGCTCTTTGTGATTTTTATAAATGACTTGGATGAGGAAGTGGAAGGCTGGGTTAGCAAGTTTGCTGATGACACGAAGGTTGTTGGAGTTGTGGATAGTGTGGAAGGCTGTTGTAGGTTGCAACGGGACATTGACAGGATGCAGAGCTGGGCTGAGAAGTAGCAGATGGAGTTCAACCTGGAAAAGTGTGAAGTGATTCATTTTGGAAGGTCGAATTTGAATGCGGAATCCAGGCTCAAAGACAGGACTCTTGGTAGTGTGGAGGAACAGAGGGATCTTGGGGTCCATGTCCATAGATCGCTCAAAGTTGCCACCCAAGTTGATAGGGTTGTTAAGAAAGCGTATGGTGTGTTGGCTTTCATTAACAGGGGGATTGAGTTTAAGAGCCGTGAGGTTATGCTGCAGCTCTATAAAGCCCTGGTTAGACCACACTTGGAATATTGTGTTCAGTTCTGGTCGCCTCATTATAGGAAGAATGAGGAAGCTTTAGAGAGGGTGCAGAGGAGATTTACCAGGATGCTGCCTGGACTGGGGGGCATGTCTTACGAAGAAAGGTTGAGGGAGCTAGGGCTTTTCTCATTGGAGCGAAGAAGGATGAGAGGTGACTTGATAGAGGTGTACAAGATGATGAGAGGCATGGATAGAGTGGATAGCCAGAGACTTTTTCCCAGGGTGGAAAGGGCTATCAGCAGGGGGCATAATTTTAAGGTGATTGGAGGAAGGTTTCGGGGAAATGTCAGAGGTTGGTTCTTTACACAGAGAGTGGTGGGTGCGTGGAATGCACTGCCAGTGGTGGTAGTAGAAGCAGATACATTAGGGACATTTAAGCGACTCTTGGATAGGTACATGGATGATAGCAAAATGAAGGGTATGTAGGTAGTTTGATCCTCGAGTAGGTTAAAGGTTCGGCACAACATCGTGGGCCTGTACTGTGCTGTACTGTTCTATGTTCTATGTTCGATGATTATCAGAGACACAGAGTGAGGTTTATCAGTGACAGAGATTGAGGATTATCACAGACACGGAGTGAAGTTTATCAGAGACATAGAGTGAGGATTATCAAAGACACAGAGTGAGGATTATCAGAGACACAGAGTGAGGATTATCAGAGACACAAAATGAGGATTATCAGAGACACAGAGTGAGGATTATCAAAGACACAGAGTGAGGATTATCAGAGACACAGAGTGAGGATTATCAGAGACACAAAATGAGGATTATCAGAGACACAGAGTGAGGATTATCAGAGACACAGAGTGAGGAATATCAGAGACACAGACTGTGAATTATCAGTGATACAGAGTGAGGATTTTCAGTGACACAGATTGAATTTATCAGAGACACAAAGTGAAGATTATCTGTGACACAGAGTTTACGGGTTATCAGAGACACAGAATGAGGATTATCGGGGGCAAAGAGTGAGGATCATCAGAGACACAGAATGAGGATTATCAGAGGCACAGAGTGAGAATTATCAGAGGCACAGAGTGAGAATTATCATGGCACAGAGTGAGGACTTTCAGAATCATAGAGCGAGGATTATATTAGAATATTAGAACATTACAGCGCAGTACAGGCCCTTCGGCCCTCGATGTTGCGCCGACCTGTGAAACCATCTGACCTACACTATTCCATTTTCATCCATATGTCTATCCAATGACCACTTAAATGCCCTTAAAGTTGGCAAGTCTACTACTGTTGCAGGCAGGGTGTTCCATGCCCCTACTACTCTCTGAGTAAAGAAACTACCTCTCACATCTGTCCTATATCTATCACCCCTCAACTTAAAGCTATGTCCCCTCGTGTTTGCCATCACCATCCGAGGAAAAAGACTCTCACTATCCACCCTATCTAACCCTCTGATTATCTTATATGTCTCTATTAAGTCACCTCTCTTCCTTCTCTCCAACGAAAACAACCTCAAGTCCCTCAGCCTTTCCTCGTAAGACCTTCCCTCCATACCAGGCAACATCCTAGTAAATCTCCTCTGCACCCTTTCCAAAGCTTCCACATCCTTCCTATAATGCGGTGACCAGAACTGCACGCAATACTCCAGGTGCGGTCTCACCAGAGTTTTGTACAGCTGCAGCATGACCTCGTGGCTCCGAAACTCGATCCCCCTACTAATAAAAGCTAACACACCATATGCCTTCTTCACAGCCCTATTAACCTGGGTAGCAACTTTCAGGGATTTATGTACCTGAACACCAAGAGCTCTCTGTTCATCTACACTACCAAGAATCTTCCCATTAGCCCAGTACTCTGCATTCCTGTTACTCCTTCCAAAGTGAATCACCTCACACTTTTCCGCATTAAACTCCATTTGCCATCTCTCAGCCCAGCTCTGCAGCCTATCTATGTCCCTCTGTACCCTACAACATCCTTCGGCACTATCCACAACTCCACCGACCATTGTGTCATTCGCAAATTTACTAACCCACCCTTCTACACCCTCATCCAGGTCATTTATAAAAATGACAAACAGCAGTGGCCCCAAAACAGATCCTTGCGGTACACCACTAGTAACTAAACTCCAGGATGAACATTTGCCATCAACCACCACCCTCTGTCTTCTTTCAGCTAGCCAATTTCTGATCCAAAGCTCTAAATCACCTTCAACCCCATACCTCCGTATTTTCTGCAATAGCCTACCATGGGGAACCTTATCAAACGCCTTACTGAAATCCATATACACCACATCCACTGCTTTACCCTCATCCACCTATTTGGTCACCGTCTCGAAAAACTCAATAAGGTTTGTGAGGCACAACCTACCCTTTACAAAACCGTGCTGACTATCGCTAATGAACTTATTCTTTTCAAGATGATTATAAATCCTATCTCTTATAACCTTTTCCAACATTTTACCCACAACCGAAGTAAGGCTAACAGCACTGTGGTTGCACCTCCCCAACATGGACTGCAGTGGTTCAAAAAGGCAGCTCACCAGCACCTTCTCAAGGGCAATTAGGGATGGGAAATAAATGCTGGCCTGGCCAGCGATGCCCACATCAGATGAATGAATGAAAAAAAACTAAATCAGAGACACAGAGTGAGCATTATCAGAGATACAGAATGAGGATTATCAGATACGCAGAGAGAGGATTATCAGGGACATTGGGTGAGGATTATCAGAGATACACAGTGAGGATTATTAGAGACACAGATTCCTGACTGTCACAGATACGGAGTGAGGATGATCAGAGATGGTCTGAGGATTATCAGAGACACAGAGTGAGAATTATCAGGGGCACAGAGTGAGGATTATCAGAGACACAGAGTGAGGATTATCAGGGGCACAGAGTGAGGATTATCAGGGGCACAGAGTGAGAATTATCAGGGGCACAGAGTGAGGATTATCAGAGACACAGAGTGAGGATTATCAGAGACATAGAGTGAGGATTATCAGAGACACAGAGTGAGGATTATCAGAGACACAGAGTGAGGATTATCAGAGACACAGAGTGAGAATTATCAGGGGCACAGAGTGAGGATTATCAGAGACACAGAGTGAGGACTATCAGAGACACAGAGTGAGGATTATCAGAGACACAGAGAGAGGATTATCAGAGAGCGAGGTAGGTATGGGTGCAGGAAATCCCTACCTTTAATTTGTAACTTTGACACTAATGTTGAATCTATTTGCTGTGTTTCATGTTTGAGGAAAGGATTTTCACTGCAGACATGATGCTGGTGATGGTTTTGGTGATTTCCTCGTCAATTATGTGACAGTTAGGGTCAATCAAACATGATGTGTGAGGACAGGTTAGTGCTGTGAGGTGAGGAGTTAGTGGATTACCTGCTGTGTAAATTACAGGGAACAGAAAGCAGCAGCAACTGAAGAAATGACGAAAATTGAGATACAGTCAAGTGATGAATGGCATCAGTCAGCTGATTTCTTCATCTACTAAACCTAGTGTTTGATAAGTCTCTCACTGGAGAGTTCCAGCACAGAATCAAACAGCAAGACAAATCCAGTCTGGCCAGTTACTGCCCCATCTGTCACCTCTCAATCATCAGCCAAGTGATGGAAGGTGCCTCCGACATTTGTATGAAGTAGCACTTACTCAGCAACAACCTGCTCGCCGATGGACAGTTAGGGTTTCTACAGGGCCACTCAGCTCCTGACCTCATTACAGCCCTTGTCCAAACATGGGCCAAACCGCTGAATTCCACAGGTGAGGTGAGAGTGAATGCCGTTGCCATCAAAACAGCATTTGACCAACTGTGGCATCAAGGAGCTCTCGCCAAATTGAAGTCAATGGAAATTGTGGGGAAAATTTCCACTGGCTGGGGTCATATCATGCACAAAGGAAGATGGTTGTGGTTGTTGGAGGCCAGCCATCTCAGCCCCAGGACATCACTGCAGGAGCTCCTCAGGGTAGTGTCCTAAGGCCAACCATCTTCAAGTGCTTCATCAATGACCTTCCCTCTATTGTAAGGTCAGAGGTGGAGATGTTCACTGATGATTTCACAATGTTCAGTACCATTTGCTACTCCTCAGATACTGAAGTAATGCATATCCACATGCAGCAAGTCTTGAACAGTATTCAGGCTTGGGTTAATAAGTGGCAAGTGACATTTGTGCCACAAACTTGCCAACTTGCCAGGCAAAGACCATTTCCAACAAGAGTGAGCTTCCCTTGACATTCAACTGCAGTACCATCGCTGAAATCCCCCACTATCAACATTCTGGGGAGGGGGGAGTGGGTGGGGTGAGGGGGTGCCCATTGATCAGAAAATTAACTGGACCAGCCATATAAATACTGTGGCCACAAGAGCAGGTCAGATGATGGGAATGCTGCGTGATTAACTCACCTCCTGATTCCCAAAGCCTGCCACCAACTACAAGGCACAAGTCAAGAGTATGATAGAATACTCTCTAGTTGCCTGGGTGAGTGCAGCTCCAACAATACTCCAGAAACTTACCACCATCCAAGTCAAAGCAGTCCGCTTGATCAGCATATCATCCACCCTCTTGAACATTCTGTCCCTCAACCAGCAGCACAAAGTTGCAGCACTGTGTACCATCTACAAGATGCACTGCAGCGATTCACCTTACCTCCTCTGACAACACCTTCCAAGCCTGCGAGCACTACCACCTAGAAGGACAAGAGCAGCAGATGCATGGGAACAACACCACCTGCAAGTTTCCCTCCAAGTCACACACCATCCTGACTTGGAATTATATCGTCGTTCCTTCACCATCACTGGGTCAAAATCCTGGAACTCCCTTCTGAACAGCACTGTTGGTGTACCTACACCAGATGGACTGCTGAAGTTCAAGAAGGCAGCTCACCACTACCTTTACAAGGAAAGTTAGTGATGGGCAGTAAATGCTGGCCTTACCACGACGCCCATATCCCATGAATGAATAAAAGAAAAAATATCAAGCAAGTCAGCCAATCCAGACTAATCACACTCCCCTGCTCACTCCCCAAACCCTTTAATATCTCACCTAATCTAATCACACTTTCAGGCTCACTCCCCATACCCTGGAGCTGGAATGTGCTCAAAGGCCGTGCCAATTTGTGGCCCTCCAGGGGTCCCTTCAGACAACAACTGCAAAGGCATTGTGAGCAGATAGTTGTCACTGTCAACGCAAGCAGTCTGGCCCCGAGGACCTGGGCGCAGTACAGGAAGATGTTTAGTGACCTCACATGAGTGGCCAAGGTCAGTGAATTCATCCTCAATACCACAACCTTACAACCAAACCACGAGCTGCATACAGTGCTCAATTCCCCACCTCCTCCATTACACACGTGCCAACTGTCTCTGTCAACCATGACTCAAGTCTCACATTCATCGCTGCACCTCACCTTCACACATGGAGCACTGGTATAAGCCGCACACCCACATCTCACAGCTTGCACAAACTACCAGCTATTCAACCATGACAGCCATATCATCGAAACACATTGCACCACACTCAATGACACAGTTCTCTCCCTGTTGCAGGACAAGATGGCACACAACCAGAACCAGCCACTGGCAATGCCATCCACACCCTGCCCTGACTCTGCAGATCTGCCTGCAATTAGCGCTAGATTTCAGTGAGCAGATCCTTATGAAGTGGGGACATGATACACGCTGTTCCTCGCCGAAGTTGAGGTAGGAGAATTGTTCCTTGAAGAGCCTGGGTGAATATGGCCTCCTGCTGAGAGCCCTTCTAACCCATTCTCCTCCTCCTACCTCTTCAAGAAGCTTGTCCTCCTCTCAGTCTCCCTGTCATGCTGTAGGGCAAGGGGGATAGAAAATACAGCACCCATGACTGGGAGAAGGTCGCCTGAACACAACCCTTGAAGTGAAAACCAAGGCCTTCACCACATGCTATGTCACCTCCTCCAGACTTCACCAACTTTAAATAGCAGTACAAACTGCCAACCACTTCTACTAACTCAGCAACAGCCTGTAGAACTCAATCAGCATCTCACCTATCAATCCAAGCCTGAAAGTCATCAAGACTTGCTTCATGGGGGCACGGAACTACTTCAGTATCTGAGAACTCTCAATGGTGCAATCATCAGCAAACATCCCCACTTCTGACCTTCTAATGGAGGGAAGGTCATTGTAGAAGCAGCTGAACATAGATGGGCCGAGGACATTACCCTGAGGAATTCCTTCAGCGATGTCCTGGGGCTGAGAAAATTGGCCTCCAAAAACCACAACCATCTTCCTTTGTGCTAGATATGACTCTAACTAGTGCAGAGTTTTCCCCTTGATTTCAATTTTGCTAGGGCTCCTTGATGTCACACTCGGTCAAATGCTGCCTTGACGTCAAGGGCAGTCATTCTCACCTCATTTCTTGAATTCACTTCTTTTGCCCACGTTTGGACCAAGGTGGTAATGAGGTTTGGAGCCAATTGGCCCTGGCAGAACCCAAACTGAACAATGGTGGGCAGGTTATTGCCAAATCAGTGCCACTTGATAGCACTGTCGCGACACCTTCCATCACTTTACTGATGATCGAGACTAGACTGATGGAGTGATAATTGGCCACATTAGATTTGTCCTGATTTGTGTACAGGACATACCTGGGTAATTGTTGGGTAGATGCAAGTATTGTAACTGTACTGGAACAGCTTGGCTAGGGATGTAGCTAGTTCCGGAGCACAAGTCTTCAGTGCATCAGTGCATCAGCCGGGATGTCAGCAGGGCCATAGCCTTTGCTGTATCCAGTGCCTCCAGACATTTCTTGTTACTGCATGGCTGAAGACTGGCATCTGTGAAGCTGAGGACCTCAGGAGGAGATGGATCATCCACTTGGCACTTCTGGCTGAAGATGGTTACAAAGGTTTCAGCCTTGTCTTTTACACTGACGTTCTGGTCTCCTCCTTCCCAGTGGACCAGGTAGTCACGCAATACCAATGGTCATCAAGGTCACCTCCGCTCTGAATTTCTTCACCTCCGGCTCCTTTCAGGGATCTGCTGGTGAAATCTGCAAGATTTCACAATCATCTGCCCACGAGCCATGTTTGCCAGAGCTGACAATTATGTCCACTTTGCTACTACTGATCAGGCCGGTCAGATACAAAGGGTTTTCAGATTTGCTGTAGTGGTTGGATTCCCACAGGTACAGGGAGTCATGGACTGGACACATGTGGCAATCAAGGTGCTCTCAGATCCAGTAGCAGTCTTTGACAATCAGAAGGGAGTCCACTCCATCAATGTATCGGAGAATGTGAGGTCTAACTTTTCACATTTTTCTGGGTTGGTTGACCGGGTGGGAGGGGCTCTCAACCCGGATTTTTCCCGGACTTCCTTTAACCTGCCCTCTGGGTCGCTTTTTCCTCTTATCTTTCTAAACTTTTACCAGCCATGTTCCTGCCTGTCCCCTTTTGTTCTCGGCAGGGGTCCCTTGCAGTTCACCAGCCCTCTGCTGGACTGTCCTCCTAACACCGGTACAGGATTTAGGGGTGCAGGTTTCACTGTACGTTGGGGTTTTCCCTCAACCTGGCACATGTGGCAACTCTTGCAGTACTCCACCATATCTTTGTGGAGTTGTGGCCAGTCAAATTATTGCCGTACGCGGGTTTTGGTCTTTCATTTACCAGCATGTACAGCCACTGTAGTCTCGTGGGCCTTTCTTAATATTTCACCCCGGGACTTCTGTGGCACCACTAACTGGTGAACTACTGTCCACTCCTGGCCCTCAGGTCTGTGAGGAGAACTCCATTTCCGCATCAGTACCTCATTGTTTAAAAAGTAGCAATCAGGGACTCCTTCTGCTTCACTTTCAGATTGGGCAGCCAGTGCTAACCCTCACACTACTGGGTCGGCTCACTAAACCTCACATGGGAAAATTCATTTAATTAATTCCCTGGGTCTCCTAACTTTCCAAAGAAAGTAACGGCTCGGCAGACCTCATGGTCATTTGCCTGCAGTGTCAATGCAGTCTCCTCTGGGGGAGATGGTTTGATCATGGCCTGACCCACTACACATTCGCGGACTCTGCAGGAGATCGTCTCCTGCCACCGCCCTGTCTCTCTGACCTCCTGCGGTCTTTCTTTCATTCCTGGGGGTGCTACCACCTTCACCCCCACCAGATCATTACATAGCAGCAGGTCAACCCAGCCCACAGACAAACTAGAGACAATCCCTACAGTCACCGGTGCCGAAACTAGGTCACACTCCAGGTGCACCCGGTGTACAGGTACAGACATACACTGCCCTCCAATACCATTCACCACCATTTTGGTGTTCAATGCACTCCTGGGGGAAAGGTCAGGCCTTTTCCCAGTAAAACGGATCTGGTGGCCCCTGTTTCCCTGAGAATCACTATGGGCTTGCTTGCCCCACTCGAGGGATGAGGTTACTTTCCCTTCAGATACAAAACCCTGATAACCTTCAGGAATCCTATCAACGTTTGCTGCACTGGCCGTGGTAAGCCTCCTGGGTTGTACCCTTACTGCAGTCAAAGCCACAGCCCGTTCCGTGTTTTCCATCAGGCCCTCATCTTCATTGAGCAGTTGTGCCCTGATTAACCCTACCGGTTTCCCCTTTAATTTCCAGCAGTCGGTGTTTAAATATCCTGCCTTATTAGAATGGAAGCACACAGGTCTCTGGGTCTCACTCTTGCTCACAGCATCTTCCTTTTTGGTTGAAGGAGTGCCCCCTGTGTCTCCTGCTTTCTTTTCTCTTCCAGGACTGCCTGGGCAGATATCACCTTCCCACCTTTCTCTTTTTTGGATTTGTGGGGGTGATTGGGAAAGGTTCTCCCCTGAGAAACTGATTTATACGTTAAAGCAAACTCATCAGTCAGAATGGCCGCTTGCCGGGCTCCCTGAACCTGATGCTTCTCAACATGAGTTTTTATTGAGAATGGGAGAGAGTTTTTCAATTCCTCCAACAGGATTACTTCTCTGAGAGTCTCATAGCTGAGCTTTATTTTTAAAGCCCTCAGCCACTGGTCAAAAGCCAGCTGCTTGCTTCTTTCAAACTCCAGATAAGTTTGATTAACTTGCTTTTTTGAGGGTTCTAAACTTCTGGCGGTAGCCTTCGGATACGAATTCATGTGCCCCGAGAATAGCATTTTTTGATCAGTTCATAGTTTGATGAACTCTCATCTGGCAGCAAGGAATAGAGCTCATGGGTTTTTCCAGTTAGTTTGCTTTGCAGTAAAAGAGACCAGGTGTCAGCTGGTCATTTTAGCTGCCTTGCTAGTTTCTCGAAGGACACGAAAAACATTTCCACATCTTCCTCATTGAATTTTGGGATTAGCTGGGCAAGTTTTCGCAATCTTGTACCCAGTCCTGAATTCTGATCCTCCATAATGGCCATGCTTTCACTGGGGTTACTCTGTCGCCCCCTAGCTAACTCAAGCCGCTTCAGCTCTCACTCTTCAGATTCTTTCCAGAATTTTCTTTCTCTCTATCTCTTTTTTTCATTCTCCTGTCTTCTTTTATCTCTCTCCTCTCTCTCTCGTTCCCTCTCCTGTATTTGTTTTTCTTCACATTCCTTCTGGAAGGCTCTTTCTCCCTCTCCTGCCTGTCTCCTTCTCTCTTTCCTCTAATTCAAGTTTCCTCTGTTCTAGTTGTATCTTTGCTAACACTACCCTGTCGGATTCTGCTGTTAAGCCTGTTTCTACTTCTTCAGATTCAAGGGAAAAATGGTGGGCCACTAGTCTCAGGAGTTCAGACTTCCTAGTCTTGCTACATACAGTGATCCCACACTGCTCAGCCATTTTTCTCAACTCCTCCATAGACAGTGCTTTTAACTTATCCCAAGTTACTTCACCCTGGCTTGGAGAGCTACTTGCTTCAGTTGCAGATTCAATCACACACAACCACAAGAAAACCTGTACTGATTTGCTCTTTTTGATTGGGAACAATTTGGCTTCCCACTTCAAATTTCACTCGTTTGTCTGTGGGTCACAAACCGGATGCGAGCACCCAATTTCTGTTACAAACAGGTGAGCAATGTGTCTAAGGATCTTTTGCTGTCTTTACCTGGTCTTATTGTAACAGGGTTTTATTTTTAACACACTGTGTTTTGAGCTCCTTTTTTTTGTGAATCCTTGTTCACCGTTTCCAATTATAAGGCAAAAAAATGAGCACAAACAAGCTTTCTTTGGTTTAACGCAGAAAGATGAAATTTAAACTTTAATACGGTTCAAGCCTACGGATTTACGACGCGCCCACGTTAGCAGGCACACGCTGTGAAGAAAAGTCGGTATAATAGGCTTGATTAGGTAGAATTTGGAAATAGTTAGTGTATTATGCCTTAAGAGTTAAAGATTGAACAATGGTTACTTTTCAGAGCTCACTGAAGTTCCTCTTTAAGATGGTAGAGTTAAACATTTCAAGGTCTCTGTTAGAATAGCAGTGCTGTTGTCAAGGACTTGGAAGATAAACATACACATTGAAATATCCTGTGTGACCTCAGTAAAAGGTAGCAATAAAACTTAATTGGTTTATGGAGTTGTTGTTCAGACAGGTCAGCTCTGGAGTTTGTTTTGAAGTACCATGGAAAGGGTAATTAACAATAAATGGAATGTACTCACAGGAACAAGTGAGGTCAAGTAAACACAACTATAAATCTTTTGACCAGAAAATCATTAAATTAAAGATATGGATTTTAAAAGGAACACAGGAAGGTCACATCTATTGCAAAAGTCATATGACACCTTAGAAATAGTATAAAAATACAAGGTTCTGAAGCAAATACTGATGGGTGTTGAATCCTCAACAACACTTCTCATCCCATGCCTTATTCGGGGATTTAAGGTACAAGTTTACTTTAAATTTTGATGGATATTCTGGATATTCCAAGATAATTTTGTTGTAACAGTAGCAAGGTTAAACTTTTGGATTCTGTTAGAAATAAGAATATATGTTACATCTCAGTAATATTTGATATTGTGATATGCTTATCCACTTAAGAAGCTTATTGCATGTTAAATTATTTAACAAATATATAAAAATTAATAAAATGGCTCATGTAGTATTCTGTATACAACTACAAGAACCCCATCGCCGTGTCTCTTTAACTGGATAGATACGCATTGAAGAGAGTTTCCCAGACCCTTATAATATCTGGGATATTTATGACTTAGCCATAAAAATATTAGAAATTGGCTATCCGAAAGATGGTAAAATGTTCTGTTGGTTTTCTTTCTTTGAGGGAAAGCTAGTGCTCCTGATTTGGTTTAGTCCCTACAAGGGGTTAAAGTCATTTATCACTTCAGTTGGCACCCAAAAACATGGTCTTATTAACAGAATCCTGTACTTTTCGGTTAGTCTTTAATGGATATTTTAGATTTGTAAGTACGGAAGGAATGTTTTCTGTCTGTGGTATTAAGACACTGATTTAAGTATCTAGAGATGGCAAACTCTTGATCATGGTTTGTGGATCTTAAATCAGAACTCCTTCATTCTACTTTTGAGTTTTGGAAATTTCCTTTAAAGTTCACTTTAAATCCTAGTTGAGATTAGGTCCTGACATATTTTAATTCCTAATTCAGGTTCCGTTCCAAGAGTATGGCTAATGAAGAAGGGATTGGTTTAATTTTTCTGTTGGGTGATCCAACAACTTGTTTTAGTGGATTACAGAATCCCATTCCACTGCCACAGGCAGATCAGGTGGTAGTCTTTGAGATAGATGATTTTGATGCCGATGGTACTATTGTGGCTGACCCCCCCAGGAGGAAGGGACAGCACGTATTCAGTGGGATAATCAGACTGATACCCCGGACCCACGATATTCCTTCATGATAAAGTGCACACCTGCACAATTGGGTGGCCTAATGACTGGTGCACGACAGGGTGGGGGTATCCATGGTAGAATTGTAGGTCCTGGGTCTCCCTATGTTCGTGGTGGCCATGGGTTTTGGATTAGATGGCTTCCTCACAGTGAGGTTCGGATCAGAATTTGTGGGAGGATTATAGACAGCTTCTGATACATCACCTTCAAATGAAACAGGCACTTCTCCAGGCTTTTGCTAATGATGGTGCTGCAGGCTTTCCTCTGTCTGTGGGACAGCCAGTGCAGACTCAAATTACACGTTGAGGCAATGTGAATCTTAACTCTATATCCGCCATGTGTGGCAAGCCCAGTTCCACTAACAAAGATAAAACAAGGTGGATTTTAAATAACTTGATAGACTTGACACTTGTTGTCAAGGCTGGAGTGCTGCACATTTATGGCAGCTCCTCTCGATGATGTTAAACTCTGACCTCGTCCCCCCAATTAATAAGTGCAACAGCTGGATACAAAGATATTCCCAACTCCTGATCACAACTCAGGGAGGGCATGTAATGGGCTCAATCAAAGAAATCCTTCAATATAATGTTAAGTCGAATGGTTTGTTAGCTGCCTATCGATTAGGTAAGGACCTTACAGATGGCAACTGGGAAATTGTTCACGGTTTCCTGGCTAACCAGTATCAGAATTCTGCGCTTAAACTAGCCTATGAAGGGACATTGTCTGCTTATCCCGATGACCAGCAGAGGTGGGACAATTTTGAACGCATTATCCGATCTAACCGTGCCTTGCTGGATCTGCCCCATACTAAACCTGTGGTCCAACCGAATCCTAAGGTTAAAAATAATATGGACATTGTCTCTGTTTCATGCACACAGGGATAGAATAGGACATGTACTCCTTCTCGTTCCAGTTGCCCGCAGATTTGTTCCTTTGGGCCCCTGAATGGGCGCTCTGGTTGGACTATACTGCCATCTCGCCAGGAGCATATTTCCTCAGAATGGTGGGAACAGTCTAGCATTACACCTCACAGAGATAGCAGGGTCAGCTGGAATCCCCATGGGATAAATTTTATTTCTTTATTTTTATTTTTTTTAAGAGATACAGCACTGAAACAGGCCTTTCGGCACACCGAGTCTGTGCCGACCATCAACCACCCATTTACACTAATCCTACATTCATCCCATATTCCTACCACATCCCCACCTTCCCCTACCACCAACCTAAACATGGGGCAATTTATAATGGCCAATTTACCTATCAACCTGCAAGTCTTTGGCTGTGGGAGGAAACCGGAACACCCGGCAAAAACCCACACAGTCACAGGGAGAGCTTGTAAAGTCCACACAGGCAGTACCCAGAATTGAACCCAGGTCGCTGGAGCTGTGAGACTGCGGTGCTAACCACTGCACCACTGTGCTGCCCTAATTTTACACTGGCCTTTCCTATCATACAGTAATGGGAGGTTCCAGTGCTGACAGAGGCAGGGATCTGAAAGACTCCCAACAGATTTGGCATCCACTCCAAGGGGGCGATCGTTGTGACTGTAAACCTTCTGATGGACCACCTAAGGGATCGGTAAAGCATGAGACTCCTAAAAGGGAGAGGCAGACTTCAGTTAAAGTCATCAGAAATCAAGGCAGGGCTGATAGTCAGGACTCAGAAGCATTTGACTCTCCACAGTGAACGGTTGGCACCCAGCCAGGGTCTCTTGAATTCCCCGATGCCCTGGCAACACTGCCCACTGCTGAACAGGTAGTCACTCTTTGATACAGGAGCTGATTACTCATTCATGGATCCTGTACTCATAAAATCTCAGTGGTCAGATTTGGGAAGCCCGCTTTATCACTTATCATCAGGGGGATTTACACAGTGTAAGGCACAGCGAATTGCCTTTTATGCAATTCCTGTTACTATTCACGGTATTACAGCCATCCTGGAGGTGGGTTTAGTGCCTGATTTGGTTTGCCCTCTTATTATAGGACAACCTGATATTAAATACTTCCTTAAGATCACATTCAGGCCTGTGGAAGCATCCACGGACCAGGATAACCAACAGAAATAGTCAGGCACAGCTAGACCGCATCTGCCTAGAAGGAGGGTGATAAAGGTCTATTGGAACAGCTGCTAAACAAGTACTATCCTTATCTACAGCGTCATTCAAATCAATGTGGCAAGGTAGATATAGAACCTCATTCTCTTGATGTAGTCTGACACAAGCCCAGGAAACAGTGGCCTATTCAAATCATAAAGAGAAATTAGATACAATTCAAAATCTCCAAACTTTGAAACATTTGCAGGCCAGTTTAGGACTCCTGAACTTTGCTCGATCATTTACCCTGACCTTTGCTGAGCTCTCAGCATCTCTGTATGCTAGAGTAGGCGAGAGAGTAAAAGGCCAGTTCATTTTTTCGCCAGATGATTACTTGAAATTGCAACAGCTGTGCCATGATGTACAGAAGGCTGTAGATTTGGAACAAAGGGCCGTGCATGTCCCACTTTATCTTCATGTTAAAACATCTCCGAAAGTAGCAATTGCAGTTTTTTACAATGAGGATCGAATTGTGCTGGTTCAGTTTCATTCTTATAATTTTTCCAATGTTGAAAGACGGTACATAGAACATAGAACATTACAGCGCAGTACAGGCCCTTCGGCCCTCGATGTTGCACCGACCTGTGAAACCATCTGACATACACTATTCCTTAGAACATAGAACATTACAGCGCAGTACAGGCCCTTCGGCCCTCGATGTTGCACGGTACAATAAAAAGGAAAGGGTTATGACGATGATAGTTCAGTGCCTCATTAATGCACAACCGCTTCAAGGGATACACCCCATTACAATTTATACTGAAGTACCAGATTTGAGATCAGTTTTGCGAATGGCCTCTGATGAGAGAAGGGCCGCTCAAATCCGAAAAGACAACTGGGCCTCCTTTTTGAATGATCATACGCTCATTTTTAAATTTCTATCCTCAGAAATGGACTTAGAACACCTCCCTGATTTGGAAGATCATGATACTGAGGGAGGAGTTAAACAAGTACCTCTGAAACCACTTATAGATTATCATCAGTTTATTTACTGTGATGGGTCATCAATGATGATTAAAAAAGGGATATCCCAACCATCCTCAGCTGGGATGGGAATAGTAATAGGTACGTTTTGGGATTCTTGTTCTTTCTATCCAGAAGAATTACTGTCCATACCCCTTGGCCAACAGACAGCACAGTATGCTGAAGCTGTAGCATTACGGGGTATGCTTTAGAAAAGGCAGACCCTATTAAGGTTGCATTAATTTGTCCAGATAGTGACTATTGTAAATGGGCTTACAATCAAAACCTTGTGTTCTGGGAGCAAACAGGTTTTACCAATCATAAAGGTAAACCCATAAAACACAAGTCATTGCTGGAAGATATTTTCCATTTGCAGAAGGAGAAACATAATTGTCAGGTAATTCATGTACCCGGGCATACCACTGGTTCAGTACACTCAAAGGGCAACAGTCTTGCCACTGGACAAGCAAAACATTCAGTATGCATGACACCCCCTCGAGAGGGGCCTGCCATAGTTAATATAATCACTGGGCAGAAAGGGCAGCTAACCAGGCTGAGGAACTGATTCAGCTATTAGAGCTGACAAAAGAGAATCCAAAAGAATATCCATCAAAGTACTTCTGTCCGGAGACCCCGACTGGTATTGTACTGGTTAGGTAGCCCAGGGATCTCCAGGAGGTACCCCTGAATCACACACGAGAACAGCTTGTAAAAGAAGCTCACGCAGGTATAGGTCAGGCAAATAGTGGTGCCCGAACAACATTCTGTAAATTGATGCAGTTCCGAAGAAGGGTTACTGACCCGAACCGTTAACTCTGCTTCTCTTTCCACAGATGCTGCCAGACCTGCTGAGTGGTTCCAGCATTTCTTGTTTTTATTTCAGATTTCCAGCATCCACAGTATTTTGCTTTTATTATTATTATTCTGTAAATTGACTCCTTTATATTAGTGGCCAGGCATGCTTAAAGCCTGTGAAACATATGTGGCTAATTGTGAGCCATGTAATTTGATCAACAAATCACCACTTCTTCAACTGCCACCATTGGCTCCTGTGAAGCCGAATAAAGCAACGGAGAAATGTTTTGTTGATTTCATTGGACCACGACCCCCATCAATGGGGTATAAACATGTTCTCATTTGTGTTGATGCCTGCACTTCTTTCTGCTGGCTGGTCCCCAAAAAAACTGTTTCAGAAACCACACTTGTCAATGCTATTACTGATATTATTACTGTAGCTGGTGTATCCAAAATCCTACACTCTCATCAAAGCGGAGCCTTTGTTTCCAAGGTTTTTAAAGACCATTGTGTGCAAAGGGGGACAAAAACAAGAAATGCTGGATTCACTCAGCAGATCTGGCAGCATCTGTGGAAAGAGAAGCAGAGTTAACGTTTTGGGTCAGTGACCCTTCTTCGGAACTTTGTGTGCAAAGGGGGATTGGGTTTAAGTTCAGCACACAATATCATTCGCAATCAGCGGGACTGGTGAAATGTAAAAACCAGGAAGTAAAAAAGCTATTGACCAAACTGTTGAGAATCAGAGGGAATAAGTGGGCTGCCATCATTCCAGAAATATAGTTATCACTAAATAATGTGCCCATGTGCACATCAGGGACAGTGTTCCCTAGAACACCATATTATTTAACGTATGGTGTTGAAATGCATACACCACTTACTCGCAGTTGTTTTATTGCCCCTATGCTTTCTGACTCCTTGACTCAGCAGCAACAATTAGATTTGAAACATGAAATAGATCAAATTCATGAAATTGATCAGAGGATCAGAGAGAAGAATAGACAAAAACAGATAACTAACAAAGCTTGGCAACCAGTAACTGGGGAGTGGGTTCAGGAGAGAAAATTTGAACAGAAACCTGGTTTGAGACCTAAGTGGAAGAAACCTATTCAAATACATTCTGTTATTAATGAAATAATAGCCAAAATCTTTGCTAACCAGCCAAATGGCAAGAACTCTTTTAAAATTGTCTCTGTAGCTAACCTGAAGAGCTGTCCTGAAGGGTACAGGCATGGAGGAACAGTACAAGGTGCAGTTGTACACTGGCTTTCAGGATCCAGCCTGGAGGCTGGCATCACAAACGGGCTAATCGAACTGAAACCAACTGCGTCAACATATGTTCCTCACCCATGCAGGACCTCACAGCACCTCAAAGGTGGATTTCACAGGGAACCACACTCGGACCAATGAGTGATAGTTAAGTCACAATGACAAAAGGAGGAAGCACTATGGGAATGGAATGACGTACTGCGGACTCTCAGTGATAAGACTTGCTCTTGAGTAAAGCAACGATTAAGGTACTGCTAGACTCTTTTGTTAAAGATCTTCTGGATGCAAGCAGTGCATGTGACATGCCAGAGATGTCTTACTACTTGAACACCTTACCCTATGCGAGTTCTTGCAGAGAAGCCGGAATAAAACATTTTACTGCATTTGCCCTGAGTGACTTTTGGAGGGGAGGCAATGCAACTAATGTTCTTATTCATCGCAACATTGGAAAAGTGTGCTGGTACCAAGGAGAACATGGTGGAATGGCTTTTCTTTGTATCGCCAAGTTAACTTCTGATGGAAAGTACACTTGTTATACAGATACTCAGGTTCTGAATAACACTTCTATCCATGTGACCTTAGAATTCCCTGATGTTAATCTCTTTTCATTTTATTCCTGGTATGAGGACATTGGCTGGAATGTTACTGACAATAGACGCAAGCACATTTTAGTTTATCGCAACAGGACTTAATTGGTTCAAGATCGAGTGGCAGCTATGGATCCTTACTTCACTACATCTCTATGTAATTTCATCAATTGTTCCTTGATGCTTGACATGTCGAGCTGCAGTCATCTTATTGAACATTTTGCGACCTCAGATCGTGGACGCTCCCCATAGTTTTATTCGGAACTGCGTACTGGAATTACAAGATTTATTTTGGGAGAATTTAGATGATCCATGTAAAAATGCGGACCATGATTGCTGTCAATGTATTCTTTTGTATTATTGTCCTGTTACACATAATAGGTTATAACATTTTACTGAATGTTTACATTTTAGGCATTGTTTAGTTAAACAACCTATCTTTGTTTCTTGTCTTTATACACATCAAGAGTGGGGTGTAATGGAATATAGGTATAGTAGGCTTGATTAAGTAGAATTTGGAAATAGTTAGTGTATTATGCCTCGAGAGTTAAAGATTGAATAATGGTTACTTTTCAGAGCTCACTGAAGTTCCTCTTTAAGATGGTAGAGTTAAACATTTCAAGGTCTCTGTTAGAATAGAACTGCTATTGTCAGGGGTTTGGAAGATAAACATACACATTGAAATATCCTGTGTGACCTCAGTAAAAGGTAGCAACAAAACCTAATTGGTTTATAGAGTTGCTGTTCAGACAGATCAGCTCCAGAGGTTGCTTTGGAGTGCCATGGAAAGGGTAATTAACAAGAAATGGAATGCACTCACAGGAACAAGTGAGATCAAGGAAAGACAATTATAAACACTTTGACCAGATAAAAGCTCACAACTTCAAATTCCAGTAAATCATTAAAGATATGGATTTTAAGAGGAACAAAGGAAAGTCACATCCAATGTAAAAGTCATATGACAACTTAGAAGTAGTATAAAAATACAAGGTTCTGAAGCAAACACTTAGGAGTGTCAAATCCTCAACAGCACTTCTCATCCCATGCCTTATTCGGGGATTTAAGGTACAAATTTACTTTAAATTTTGATGGATATTCTGGATACTCTAAGATAATTTTGTTGTAACATTAGCAAGGTTAAACTTTTGGATTCTATAACAGAAATGAGAATATGTGTTACATCTCTCAGTAATATTTGATATTGTGGTATACTTATCCACTTAAGAAGTTTATTTCATGCTAAATTCTTTAATAAATATATAAAAATTAATAAATCTTCTCATAGTATTCTGTATACAACTACAAGAACCCTCTTCTCTGTATCTCTTGAAGTGGAGAGATATGTATTGAAGAGAGGTTCCCAGACCCTTATAATATCTGGGATAGTTATGACTTAGCCGTAAAAATATTAGAAATAGGCCATCCGAAAGGTGGTAAAATTCTCTGTTGGTTTTCTTTCTTTTAGGGAAAGCTAGTGCAATTCTTTGGACCCAAATCATGTCTGAGAATTTGTCTCGTTTGTACCTGTTTAAGGGAGATTTGTGGTAATGTACTCCTGATTTGGTTTAGTCCCTACAAGGGGTTATAGTCATATATCACTTCATGATATAAACATGCAAAATAGGGAGAGAAAAGAGTCGAAAAAAAGAGAAGTAGAACAGGCTGAGGCAATATCTTGTTACTGTTTCTCAAGCTTGCTGTAGTCCTTGATTGAAGATATGGTCTTGCATTTCTTTGGGGCCCAGTATTCATCTTTAAAAGCCTTGTTGATGTTGGAAACGGTTCTCTCTTGAGTTTCACGTGTTTTCACAAGATTCAGTTCTGTGGAAAGAGATGAAGGCAGGCAGACAGGAGAGGAGCAGTTCTCAGTCCCAGGAGAGGTCTTTACTCAATGAGCATTCATTGAGGCTTTTTCTGCTTCATCTTTGTTGGAAGTTCAAATTCAAAACTCCGGCCAGCTATTCATGTGACTAAAACTGGTTTGACCACTTCTGTGTATTGGGGAAGCAACTGCTGGGGCCACCATTGTTTTACTATTTGTCTGGTATTATGCAAATGTCCTTCAAGTCAAGGCTTGCGATTTTAAGTTTCTGTTCATGTGGCGAAATAATGTGGGCCTCACTCTTGGCAGGTGGGGGGGTGGTGGGGTGTTTGCCTGACAATAGCTGACATGCAATCACTGGAATCTTTCCATGCATGTCTGTGCAAGATATCGTGGAAGCTACCATGATGCTTATTATTCTATGATGCCTTCATTCTGCGCCAGTCACATTTCCCACAGGTTTTCACAGAGTGAATAGATGGCTCTTTGGAAACAAGGTCTACCCAAGGACGACCTGGCTGATAAAACCAGTGAGTAAGCCTACCTGTGAAGCAGATAAAAGATACAACCAGAGTCACATGAGCACGAAGACACTCAGAGCGAAAGCTATTGGGTTGCTAAAAATTCAATTCAGGTGCTTGGATAGATCTTCAGTATGTACCAGCAAGTGTCTCCAGAATGGTAATGGTCTGCTGTGCCTTGCAGGATGAGGAGAAACCTGGTGTGTCCAGGCGCCTGCAGCCACTCACCCAGCTGCCAGAGAAGCTCGCGACGGACGCAATCAGGTACAATTCAGATAACTTGAGTGTGTGAAGCCTCATGACACAACAATGTTTAACCCATTGCCCCCCACCACCAGCCCCCGCATCCACCACCTCCCCCTCACTCCACAATACAAATGATTCCCAGAGTCAAAAAACCCACCATCTCATTCACACCCATTCCAATCTGGGTGTCATTCTCCTCAAGACTACTGTCCATTTAGAAGGCAGGATGATTGGAGATGACTGGACAATGGAGCCTTGAAATAAAGTGCTGCATTTATTAACATTTTGCAATACATTATCACACTGACATTTTCATAAGATACCAAATAAATCCAAGTGAAAAAAGTATTTTCCTTCCTTTCCCTATTATTTCTATGAGCTGCAACCCCTGCGGTTTCAGCAGAGCTAGAGGCAGGCTGCTCGTTCCCCTGCTCCAAAAGCTGAGATGCCCATGGCAGAGATCCACTGCTTTCGAGGCCAATGACAGCTGCACCAAAGATGCCCCTACCTGTTCCTGTGCAGGGGCAGACACAATCAATAGGGCAGGAGACAGCATGACTGAGGCTGGGGGTATTAGGGATGAGAATTGGGAGTAGAGTCCCCATTTCCATGTGCCCTTTCTTCATCTTCCCCCTCATGGTTCACCCACACTTTCCTGCTAGCTGGGAGAAGGAGATCACTTTGCTGCAGGTCAGGGAGGTGCTGAGTGGCCAAGGTGAGACTCTTCTCCATCCTGTGTAAAGTGGCAGACTGAGTGTGCAGGTCATTGGTCACGGCAAGCCTGCACTTGGTTGCCTGCTACATGTGATCCTCCACACAGATGACCACTTGCACCCCTGTGCTCGCTGATCTACATTGGCTCCCAGTGAAGTAATCTCTTGATTTTGAAATTCTCAACCTTGTTTTCAAATCCCTTCATGGCCTCAACCCTCCCTATCTCTATAATC
Organism: Heterodontus francisci; assembly: GCF_036365525.1. Taxonomy (NCBI): domain Eukaryota; kingdom Metazoa; phylum Chordata; class Chondrichthyes; order Heterodontiformes; family Heterodontidae; genus Heterodontus; species Heterodontus francisci. The sequence goes on along the minus strand of NC_090397.1, from coordinate 51,458,272 downwards.
TCCTCCACCTGATAACCCTCTGAGATATCTCCACTCCTCTAATTCTGGCCTCTTGAGCATCCCTGATGTAATCTCTGCAGGTACTTGAATGAGCAAGGCATAGAGGGATATAGAATTAATGCAGCCAGGTGTGATTAGTATAGATAGGCATTATGGGTGGCATGGACGCGGTGGGCCAAAGGGCCCGTTTCTATGCTGTACGACTCTATGACTCTATGACCATTGGTGGCCGTGCTTTCAGTTGCCAAGGCCCTAAGTTCTGGAATACCCTCCCTACACCTCTCCAACCTCTCTTTCATCCTTTAAGACATTCCATCAAACCTACCTCTTTGACTGAAGCTTTTGGTCTTCTCCCCTCTTTTGGGCCTCCTTATCTCGAGAGACAATGGATACGCGCCTGGAGGTGGTCAGTGGTTTGTGAAGCAGCGCCTGGAGTGGCTATAAAGGCCAATTCTAGAGTGACAGGCTCTTCCACAGGTGCTGCAGAGAAATTTGTTTGTCGGGGCTGTTGCACAGTTGGCTCTCCCCTTGCGTCTCTGTCTTTTTTCTTACCAACTACTAAGTCTCTTCGACTCACCACATTTTAGCCCTGTTTTTATGACTGCCCGCCAGCTCTGACGAACGCTGGCAACTGACTCCCACGACTTGTGATCAATGTCACAGGATTTCATGTCGCGTTTGCAGACGTCTTTATAGCGGAGACATGGACGGCCGGTGGGTCTGATACCAGTGGCGAGCTCGCTGTACAATGTATCTTTGGGGATCCTGCCATCTTCCATGCGGCTCACATGGCCAAGCCATCTCAAGCGCCGCTGACTCAGTAGTGTGTACAAGCTGGGGATGTTAGCCGCCTCGAGGACTTCTGTGTTGGAGATACGGTCCTGCCACCTGATGCCAAGTATTCTCCGGAGGCAGCGAAGATGGAATGAATTGAGACGTCGCTCTTGGCTGGCATACGTTGTCCAGGCCTCGCTGCCATAGAGCAAGGTACTGAGGACACAGGCCTGATACACTCGGACTTTTGTGTTCCGTGTCAGTGCGCCATTTTCCCACACTCTCTTGGCCAGTCTGGACATAGCAGTGGAAGCCTTACCCATGCGCTTGTTGATTTCTGCATCTAGAGACAGGTTACTGGTGATAGTTGAGCCTAGGTAGGTGAACTCTTGAACCATTTCCAGAGCGTGGTCGCCAATATTGATGGATGGAGCATTTCTGACGTCCTGCACCATGATATTCTTTTTCTTGAGGCTGATGGCTAGGCCAAATTCATTGCAGGCAGCCACAAACCTGTCGATGAGACTCTGCAGGCACTCTTCAGTGTGAGATGTTAAAGCAGCATCGTCAGCAAAGAGGAGTTCCCTGATAAGGACTTTCCATACTTTGGACTTCGCTCTTAGACGGGCAAGGTTGAACAACCTGCCCCCTGATTTTGTGTGGAGGAAAATTCCTTCTTCAGAGGACTTGAACGCATGTGAAAGCAGCAGGGAGAAGAAAATCCCAAAAAGTGTAGGTGCGAGAACACAGCCCTGTTTCACACCACTCAGGATAGGAAAGGGCTCTGATGAGGAGCCACCATGTTGAATTGTGCCTTTCATATTGTCATGGAATGAGGTGATGATACGTAGTAGCTTTGGCGGGCATCCAATCTTTTCTAGTAGTCTGAAGAGACCACGTCTACTGACGAGGTCAAAGGCTTTGTTGAGATCAATGAAAGCAATGTAGAGGGGTATCTGTTATTCACGGCATTTCTCCCGTATCTGACGAAGGGAGAACAGCATGTCAACGGTCGATCTCTCTGCACGAAAGCCACACTGTGCCTCAGGGTAGACGCGCTCGGCCAGCTTCTGGAGCCTGTTCAGAGCGACTCGAGCAAAGACTTACCCCACTATGCTGAGTAGGGAGATTCCACGGTAGTTGTTGCAGTCACCGCGGTCACCTTTGTTTTTATAGAGGGTGATGATATTGGCATCGCGCATGTCCTGAGGTACTGCTCCCTCGTCCCAGCACAGGCATAGCAGTTCATGCAGTGCTGAGAGTATAGCAGGCTCCCTGGTGTGCAGCAAGGTTAGACTCAGACCAAAGAAGTTGCATCATTCCAAGCAGAAGGGCCACCCGCGCATCAACACGAGCAGAATTTCTCATCCACAGCTGTTACAAAAATTTCTAAATTCACTTGTAACAGCCCTTCAAAACACTCCCACAGGGGATGCTGAGACCAAGTGAGCCCACATCAGAGATGCCATCTATGAGTCAGCTTTGACCACCTACGGCAAAAGTGCGAAGAGAAATGCAGACTGGTTTCAATCTCATAATGAAGAGCTGGAACCTGTCATAGCCGCTAAGCGCATCGCACTGTTGAACTACAAGAAAGCCCCCAGCGATTTAACATCCGCAGCACTTAAAGCAGCCAGAAGCACTGCACAAAGAACAGCTAGGCGCTGCGCAGACGACTACTGGCAACACCTATCCAGTCATATTCAGCTGGCCTCAGACACCGGAAACATCAGAGGAATGTATGATGGCATGAAGAGAGCTCTTGGGCCAACCATCAAGAAGATCGCCCACCTCAAATCTAAATCAGGGGACATAATCACTGACCAACACAAACAAATGGACCGCTGGGTTGAGCACTATCTAGAACTGTACTCCAGGGAGAATGCTGTCACTGAGACTGCCCTCAATGCAGCCCAGCCTCTTCCAGTCATGGATGAGCTGGACATACAGCCAACCAAATCGGAACTCAGTGATGCCATTGATTCTCTAGCCAGCGGAAAAGCCCCTGGGAAGGACAACATTACCCCTGAAATAATCAAGAGTGCCAAGCCTGCTTCTCCCCTAATATCTCCTTATTAGGCTTGCTGTCATATTTTGTTTTATAATGCTTTTGTGAAGCACCTTGGGATGTTTTATTAGCTTAAAGGTGCTATATAAATGTAATTTGTTGTTGTTATTGCACACTACATTTCGGCTACAGTCGTTCACTAGCTCCACAGCTACACTGGGGAGAGAAGTTATTTTCTAAAGTGGGGGAAACAGACTCATCTCCTCATTGTTAAGCAGCTGACTGGGATATAAGCTGCTCTGCTGTGATTGTTTTAAATTTACACAACAGTGAGGAGCATGGGGAGATGAAGTGGAAAGATCAGCATCCCTCAGGTTTGTAAATCCTTCACATTTACCTCAAATTGGAGATGGGCTTGAAGAGGAGAGAATTGCAGGGATACAGGGAAAGAGCAAGTTAGTGGGACTAATTGGATGGTTCGGTCAAAGAGCTGGCACAGACACGATGGGCCAACTGCCGTCCAGTTACATTATCTGACTCCATGAGATAGTTCCAAATTAACAACCATAATCTCAGCCCCTTCATAACTGACCTGTGAGTGTCACATGCCCATTGTGATAATCACAATGATCAGAAATGAGCATCTGTAAAAAACACTTTAATTTATCATGCTAGTTACAGTGTGAAAATAAACATGTGAAAATTGCCTACTTTTACTACAATCAGTAATGTAAAGATTGTCTGATGTTATTACAATAGTTCATTAGAAAGATCCGTCTTGGTCTGCCCACTTGTCAGTGTGAAACAGGATCTTTGCCAAAACAAACTCAGCCGCTGTCGAGCAGCTCAAACCAGCTCAGAATCTAAACATTCAACTCTCCATGAGCTTTATTTAACCCTTTTCAAATGGTCCTGTTATGAACCCTTCACACTTCAGTGTATTGCAGTGATGGTTTCTCAGGTGAATTGTTAACCCATTGACACCACAGCGATGACACTGCCAGCTGTAATCCAGGTCACCTCCTCTCAACTCTCTTGACTCCAGATTAACATAGGGATCATCTGTATTCTCAGCCAGTTTGCTGAGTCCTGCAACACTGATATCATACAAGGACACCATGACCCAGAACGATTTTTTTATAATTGTTCGTGGGATGTGGGCATCTCTGGCGAGGCCAGCATTTATTGTCCATCCCTAATCGTCCTTGAGAAGGTGGTGGTGAGATTGAACTGCAATCCTTGGGCCGCAGATACACTAACAGTGCTGGTTTCATTCCTTTTCTTAGACTTTGTAGCAGTTTGATACAACTGAGTAACTTTCTAGGCTATTTCAGAGGGCATTTAAGAGTCAACCACATTGCTGCGGGTCTGAAGTCACACGTAGGCCAGACCAGGTAAGGATGACAGATGTCCTTCCCTCAAAAACATAGTGATCCAGATGGGTTTTTCCAACAATTTACAATGGTTTCATGGTCAGACTAGACTAGCTTTTAATTCCACATTTATAAATTCAATACAAATTCCACCAGCTGCCATGGTAGGATTCAAACCCCTGTCCCCCAAGCATTAGTCTGGGGCTCTGAATTACTAGTCTAGTGACATTGCCACCATGCCACCACCTCCCATAGCAAAGACCTGTTTGAAAGGCAGAAGGCAATGTTATAACACCTGACAGACAATTTTTTTTTTTATTCATTCGTGGGATGTGGGCGTCGCTGGCCAGGCCAGCATTTATTGCCCATCCCGAACTGCCCTTGAGAAGGTGGTGGTGAGCTGCTTTCTTGAACCGCTGCAGTCCATGTGGGGTAGGTACACCCACAGTGCTGTTAGGAAGGGAGTTCCAGGATTTTGACCTCGCGACAGTGAAGGAACGGCGATATCGTTCCAAGTCAGGATGGTGTGTGACTTGGAGGGGAACTTGCAGGTGGCAGCGTTCCCATGTATGTGCTGCCCTTGTCCTTCTAGTTGGTAGAGGTTGCGGGTTTGGAAGGTGCTGTCTAAGGACCCTTGGTGCATTGCTGCAGTGCATCTTGTAGATGGTACACACTGCTGTCACTGTGCGTCGGTGGTGGAGGGAGTGAATGTTTGTAGATGGGGTGCCAATCAAGCGGGCTGCTTTGTCCTGGATGGTGTCGAGCTTCTTGAGTGTTGTTGGGGCTGCACACATCCAGGCAAGTGGAGAGTATTCCATCACACACTTGACTTGTGCCTTGTAGATGGTGGACAGGCTTTAGGGAATCAGGAGGTGACTTACACGCCTCAGGATTCCTAGCCTCTGACCTGCTCTTGCAGCCACGGTATTTATATGGCTACTCCAGTTCTGTTTCTCGTCAATGGTAGCCCCGAGGATGTTGATAGTGGGGGAATTCAGCGATGGTAATGCCGTTGAATGTCAAGGGGAGATGGTTAGATTCTCTCTTGTTGGAGATGGTCATTGCCTGGCACTTGTGTGGCGCGAATGTTACTTGCCACTTGTCAGCCCAAGACTGGATATTGTCCAGGTCTTGCTGCATTTCTACACGGACTGCTTCAGTATCTGAGGAGTTACGAATGGTGCTGAACATTGTGCAATCATCAGCGAACATCCCCGCTTCTGACCTTGTGATTTAAGGAAGGTCATTGATGAAGCCGCTGAAGATGGTTGGGCCTAGGACACTACCCTGAGGAACTCCTGCAGTGATGTCCTGGAGCTCAGATGATTGACCTCCAACAACCGCAGCCATCTTCCTTTGCGCCAGGTGTGACTCCAGCCAGCGGAGGGTTTTCCCCCTGATTCCCATTGGCTCCAGTTTTGCTAGGGCTCCTTGATGTCATACTCGATCAAATGCTGCCTTGATGTCAAGGGCAGTCACTCTCACCTCACCTCTTGAGTTCAGCTCTTTTGTCCATGTTTGAACCAAGGCTGTAATGAGGTCAGGAGCTGAGTGGGCCTGGCGAAACCCAAACTGAACGTCACTGAGCAGGTTGTTGCTAAGCAAGTGCCGCTTGATGGCACTGTTAATGACACCTTCCATCGCTTTACTGATGATTGAGAGTAGGCTAATGGGGCGGTAGTTGGCCGGGTTGGATTTGTCCTGCTTTTTGTGTACAGGACATACCTGGGCAATTTTCCACATTGCAGGGTAGATGCCAGTGTTGTAGCTGTACTGGAACAGCTTGGCTAGGGGCGCGGCAAGTTCTGGAGCACAGGTCTTCAGTACTATTGCTGGAATATTATCAGGGCCCATAGCTTTTGCAGTATCCAGTGCCTTCAGTCGTTTCTTGATATCACGTGGAGTGAATCGAATTGGCTGAAGTCTGGCATCTGTGATACTGGGGATTTCAGGAGGAGGCCGAGATGGATCATCAACTCGGCACTTCTGGCTGAAGATTGTTGCAAATGCTTCAGCCTTATCTTTCGCACTGATGTGCTGGGCGCCCCCATCATTGAGGATGGGGATATTTGGGGAGCCACCTCCTCCAGTTAGTTGTTTAATTGTCCACCACCATTCTCGCCTGGATGGGGCAGGACTGCAGAGCTTAGATCTGATCCGTTGGTTATGGGATCGGTGAGCTCTGTCTATCGCATTGCTGCTTACGCAGTTTGGCATACAAGTAGTCCTGGGTTGTAGCTTCACCAGGTACATCTGCAGCAGGCAGATTGGTGAGGACGATGTCGAGTATGTTCTTCCCTCGTGTTGGTTCCCCCCACCACCTGCCGCAGACCCAGTCTAGCAGCTATGTCCTTTAGGACTCGGCCAGCTCGGTCAGTAGTGGTGCTGCCGAGCCACTCTTGGTGATAGACATTGAAGTCCCCCACCCAGAGTTCATTTTGTGCCCTTGCCACCCTTAGTGCTTCCTTCAAGTGGTGTTCAACATGGAGGACTACTGAGTCATCAGCTGAGGGAGGGCGGTAGGTGGTAATCAGTAGGAGGTTACCTTGCCCATGTTTGACCTGATGCCATGAGACTTCATGGGGTCCTGAGTTGATGTTGAGGACTCCCAGGGAAACTCCCACCCTACTGTATACCTCTGTGCCACCACCTCAGCTGGGTCTGTCCTGCCGGTGGGACAGGACATACCTGGGGATGGTGATGGCAGTCTGGGACATTGGCTGTAAGGTATGATTCCGTGAGTATGACTATGTCAGGCTGTTGCTTGACTAGTCTGTGGGACAGCTCTCCCAACTTTGGCACAAGCCCCCAGATATCATTGAGGAGGACTTTGCAGGGGCGACAGGGCTGGGTTTGCCGTTGTCGTTTCTGGTGCCGAGGTCGATGCCGTGTGGTCCGTCCGGTTTCATTCCTTTTTACAGACTTTGTAGCGTTTAGGTACAACTGAGTGACTTGCTAGGCCTCCCAGACTTTCAGATCGTAAACAAGGAGTCAATGGATCTGAAAATGTCAATGCGAGTTGCAATTGCTAACATCTGGAAACAAAACCCAGGTGATTCTGCTGTCACCAGACTTGTGGGCTCTGCAGATTGAAAAAGCAAATGACTACTGACTTTTACTTCTGGATAAATTCTACAGATTTTGAGAAATCTGCAGGCTGTAAGGAAAAGCAGAAGACAAAGACAGATGGCAAAGATGGCAGCCTCGGAAGAGGGGAGGAGAGAGAGAGAGATAGAGAGAGAGAGAGGGAACACCTCCTCTCTGAACACTGACACAACGAAAGGCGGCAAAGACTTGAACAAAATTTGAAAGTCGTGGTTTGCAGAGAAGAAAAGACAAACAGGATCACCAGAAATCACCGTATTCACGGATATCAAGGTTGAACGTGCTCGGAAAAAGTGAGCGGAGAGGACATTGATTTTGTGAAGGACTGGGAGGTCCAATGCAATGCAACTGAGAGGAGTTTGGGACTTTTAGCTGCAAGGATGTCATTTCAAGGGAGGACTGTGTAACATATAAACGTGGTGTGGGGTTTTCAAATGTTTTTAATAAATGAAGGAAAAATGCCTTTCTCTGTAGTTTGGAGTATTAACTACTTACAAAGTGCTGTTTAATTAATGGTGATTTTTCATTTAGTTGTTCTAATGAAAGTCTTAAAATGTGAAATCTTGTCAGGTAATTCATTAAATTGGTCTGAGTAGTTCATATATCGTGTTTTAAAGTTAATGGTCTCACTGAGGTTCTAATAACCCACCATTCACCTAATGGGAGCAGCTACAACACTCAAGAAGCTCAACATCAACCACAACAACAAAAACTTGCATTTATATTATGCCTTTAATGTGAGAAAACATCGTAACACGCTTCACTGGAGTGTTAGGAAACAAAATTTGATGCCAAGACACACAAATGACTCTATGACTCGAAAGAGATATTAGGACGGATGGCCAAAAGCTTGGTTAAAGAGGTAGATTATAAAGAGTGTCTTAAAGGAAAAGAGAGGTACAGAGGCAGCTAAGGCATGGCTGCCAATAATGGAGCGATTAAAATCGACGATGCGCAGGAGGCCAGAACTGGAGGAACACAGATATCTCAAAGCGTTGTAGGTCTGGGGGAGATTACAGAGATACTGAGGGACAAAGTCATCGTGAAATTCAAAAACAAAGATAAGAATTGTAAAATCGAGGCATTTCTGTAATGGGAGAGAATGTAGGTAAGCGAGCACATGGGTGATGGGTGAGTGGTATTTGACGTGAGTTTGAATATGGGCAGCAGAGTTTTGGATGAGGTAGAAAACTGGAGGAGTTCAAACATGGAGTTCAGGGAAAGATGGGTCTGGATTTGTGAAGTGACAACACATTCAAGAGCTTTGGAGAGTAAAGGGAGATTGCAGATGGGGTGCTAGTTTGCAAGGGATTTTCAGAGAGGGCTGATGATCGCATATTTGAAGGGGAGGGGGACAGTACCTGAGGAGAAGGACCTATTAACAATATCAGCTGACATGGGGGTCGTTAAGAGGAGATGGATGGTCAGCTGTTTCATGGGAATAGAATTGAGGGAGGAAGAGGTGGGTCTCATGGACAAGATGAGCTCAGAGATGGCACACGGGGAGATAGGAGAGAAACTAGACAAAGATGAGAGTTCAGGGTTAGGGCAGGGAGAACCTTAGAGGAAGTTTAGCCAGGTGGTCTAGGGGAAGGGAGGGTCAGCTGAACGGATGATATCAATCTTAGTGACAAAGAAATCCATGAGCTCCTCACACTTGTTATTGGAGATGAGGGTGCAGGGGACAGGGGCTTGAAAAATGGTTTGTATAGAAAAGAAGCCGGGGTTATCTTTGCATTTCAGGATGATCCTGAAATAGTGAGCAGTTTTAGCAGAGGAGAACAGGACCTAATAGTGTTTTATGTGCTTCAACCAAATCCAAACATCATGCAGGACAAAGTAGTACTATTGCTTTTATTATTAAAGTAGTATGATTGTTCAGTACCCCTGCTACTGTAATCAATATCCACCCACTCCACCATCAGCACATTGTGATTACAGTGATCTACAGGATGCAGCAACACACTAGGGCCACTTCAACAGTATCTCCATCCCCTGTGGCCTTTACCACTGAAAAGGACACAAACAGCATTGTTGTGGGACATCGCCTCCAAGTTCCTCTCAAGTCTCACAAACCATCCTGATTTTTACATATACCTCCATTTCTTCATAGTCATTGCATCAATACCTTGCAATTCTCTACCTACTCCATTATGGGAGCACCATCACCACATGCTCAAGTAGAAGGCCCACCACCACCTTTCCAGGGCAAGTAGGGATGGGCAATAAATGCAACCATGCTTGCAATGCCCACATTCTGAGAACAGATTAAAAAAATATGTCCCTTTCCATGATCGGGAATCAAATCTGGAATTTCAGTTCCAGCTAATCGCCTTACGCAATCGATTGGCCAGATCTGGTTTGCCTTTAAGCAGTGACTGAAAGTCCAGCATGGACATGATGGACCAAATGGCCTCCTTCGGTGCCATAAGTTTTTCTATATTTCTAATTCTACATCTTCTGTTAAAGAACAAGTGAGAACCGAGGAATGAAAAGTGAGAACTGAGGAATGAAAAGTGAGAACTGAGGAATGAAAAGTGAGAACTGAGGAATGAAAAGTGAAAACTGAGGAATGAAAAGTGAGAACTGAGGAATGAAAAGTGAAAACTGAGGAATGAAAAGTGAGAACTGAGGAATGAAAAGTGAGAACTGAGGAATGAAAAGTGAGAACTGAGGAATGAAAAGTGAGAACTGAGGAATGAAAAGTGAAAACTGAGGAATGAAAAGTGAGAACTGAGGAATGAAAAGTGAAAACTGAGGAATGAAAAGTGAAAACTGAGGAATGAAAAGTGAGAACTGAGGAATGAAAAGTGAGAACTGAGGAATGAAAAGTGAAAACTGAGGAATGGAAAGTGAGAACTGAGGAATGAAAAGTGAGAACTGAGAAATGAAAAGTGAAAACTGAGGAATGAAAAGTGAGAACTGAGGAATGAAAAGTGAAAACTGAGGAATGAAAAGTGAAAACTGAAAAATGAAAAGTGAGAACTGAGGAATGAAAAGTGAGAACTGAGGAATGAAAGTAAATTTTCTATCTAGTGTCAGTCAGTTAGTCAGTGATGTCACCCTCCTCAGCTGTCCTGTTCAGGAACATTAGAGTGTGGAGATTTTCCAGCACTTTATCCACCCACTCTGCAGTTGATAGCTTTCTTTATTTTGAGGTATTCCTCCACATTATTATCGATGATGCCTAAGTTGGTATCATCTGGAAATTCAACAGCATACCTCAAATATTTGAGTCCAAATTTCTGCTGCTTCGCATCTCTGCCAATCCGATAAATTGCCCTTTACCCCTACCCTCTGTTTCCTATTTTACAACCATCTTTCAATCTATTCTCCTCCTTGTCCCTGCCTCCACACACCATGACCTTTGTCATCATTCATTATCAAAGGCCATTTGAAAAGCCATGTTTCCACATCTATTGTGTTCCCTTTGATGACTCCTTCTGTTACTTTGTCAATTGCTTTTCTCAGCCAATCCCATGAGTTTGTATCAAAAGAAAGATAAAGCCTGAGTTAAAAGCCTGTTGGTGTTATTAGTGGGACAAATGTTTAATACATTCCTCTCTCTGTAATTTTAGCACAGGAGATAATCAATTTAATTGGATCAAGACCTCAATGACAGCAGTGGATAATGGATTGTGATAGGCACAGGTCCAGTGTTATTGGATATTTCAGTGCCAAAGTGTGAAGTTGTGGGAATTATGTGGAAAAGGTTAAGCAAAGCTCATGGGGAGCTGACTGGACAGTTTCTAAGCTGATTTAAAAAGTCCAAGACTGACCTTCATCTGGTGTACTAACAACAGTTAATTTGCATAAGATTATTCTACGTAGCTCACCTCCTTCTGTTATCACATGGTTGTCAGTTTGTTTATTTTTCCACTGTAACTAGCATTTTTTTATTCATTCGCATGATTTGGGCATTGCTGGCATGGCCAGACTTTTCTGTCCATCCCTCGTTGCCTTGAGAATGAGGCGATACAGTTTTTGACACATCTGAGTGTTTTGCTAAGCCATCTCTGAGGTCAATTCAGGGTCAACCATGTTAGTGAGGGGCTAGAGTCACAAATAGGCCAGACTAGGTAAGCACATGAGGCTTCCTTCCCTAAAAGACTTTATTGAATCAGCTGAGTTTTTATGACAATCCAATAGCTTCACGGTCATTTTTACTGAGACCAGCTTTTTATTTCCACTACTCAACCTCGCCCATCATATATCAATGACATAGCTCCTTGTGGGGGCTAAATGTCTTTTAGCAGGATCATGGAACTTGGTGATCTCCATCTGGAGTCTTCCCCCGTCAGGAGTGATTGCTATCCTCCTGGAGCCACTGCGCAGGAATCCGCACCTCCTTCAGTACAGCTCATCAGGCTGGTGGAGGAGAAGCACTGGTTCCAAGGTGACCAGAGTCAGGGATGTTCTGGATGGTGGAGGAATAGGCTGGATGTTGTGGGAAGAACTGACACAACGTGCATCCTTGATTAGCTTCCAGCTCGGGGCCAAAGCCAGACAGAATCTTAAAAATGTGGTACTCTTCCCTGACTGTACACAAGGTGCTGAGGTAGCTAGGGCAGGTGCAGTGCTCCCGTTAGAGCTGGACTGCATTCAGACAGGATTTCTCATCGGTGCCAGGTCCCGAAACCTTCCTTGGGATCTTCAGCACCACAACCTGAGCCATCTCTCGGAAATTCCCTTTGTGCCATTCAACTCTGCATGGAGGGTATTCCTGTACAGGCTGCCCTTGCGTGCTGTTCTTTTCCTCACCCTCATTGGTCATTCGGACACGCCATAGCGCTCTGTCCTGCTGTGTCGAGGAGGCGGGTGTTCGCAGTGGGAGGCACTCTATATAGGAGTCCTCCCATTGTCTATTGGTAACTTGGCCTGGAGGGTGTTGCATGCGGCAGTCCTGTGCAATAGATGGTTAAGTTGATTCATGGCCTGTAATTTCTGTTACCAGGAGCAGATTGTGTTTCATATTTATACCAAACGCACAAGGTTACAGCCCATTTGACTATCTGAGGGGGCTGCTCTCAAATTCTGGCTGCACTCCAGTTCCACATTCCTGACCTTTGGCAACCTGGTACACAGAAGAGGCAGATCAGAGGACCTCCTCGTGGGATTGTTCCTGAGCCTGGCCAAGGTTGCCATCAACAGGTCCGGGCAGCAGGCGGTTGGGGAAGGTCATTCGGCCGACCTGCCTGCCTCTCTTCTCCAGTTACCGCCTTGCCTGTGTGTCCCTGGAGAAGGAGCATGCGGTGACTGCTGTTACACTTGAAGGCTCTGTGACTGGGGAGGGGAAACAGGGGGACTGGACTGCATCAACAGCCCAAGAAATGTTATTTTAATTTTAATTTTTAAGTTTCCTTTCAATTTTTGGGTTTTTGTTACTGACACTTAATGGTGCCCCTACATTAGGGGTACTTAGTTCCTCCCTTTTGGGCTAACCGGAAGCTTATTAAGTTTTTAAAAAGAGGTATAAAAATGACATTATTAACCGGCAGTCATTCTCTGAACCATTTATCAGTAAAGTAGCAAACTTGTGATTCTACCCAGTCTGTTCAGCAACATGTGAAACTCATAGGATGGACTGGACAATACGTCAGGGAGATTTTTCAAAATACTTAAATGAAGGTACTGTGCAGAATGGATGGAGGGGCTGCTCCTGATGTGCTGATTGGAAAGTTATTCCAATATTTCAATAACATTTCTCACTGTCTTCAGGGTTATTGGGCCATAGGAAAATGTATAATAATCCAAAGATACCACCCTGCTGTCTTCAGAAAAGTTGACATGAGAAGCATATAACTGATGGTGGGACAAAATCGAATGAATATCCTACCATCTATGGGGAAGCTGTAGTTTAGCTCCCTGTGCACCTTACTGGCATCAAGGGAAGATGGTAGCATAGTGGTACCGTCACTGAACTAGTAATCTAGAGGCTTAGGGTAATACCCTGGGGATACGGGTTCAAATTCCATCACAGCTGCTGGTGGAATTTAAATTCAATTAATTAATAAATGCAGTTAATTAATTAAAAATTTGGAATTAAAAGCTAGTCTCAGAAAAAGTGCTATGAAACTATCAATGAATGTCATAAAAAAACCATCTGGTTCAGTAATGCCCTTTAGGGAAGGAAATCTGCGCTCCTTACCTGATCTGGTCTATGTGTGACTCCAGACCCACAGCAATTTGGTTGATGTTTAACTGCCTTCTGAAATGACCTAGCAAGCCAATCAGTTGTCAGGAGCAATTAGACAAGCACTACAAATACTGGCCTTACCAGTGATGCTCACATCCCATGAAACAAATCAAAAAAATCATGTAACTCAGTGGTCTCTCTGATAGAAGTGGACTTGCTGTGATGTCTGCCTACACCTCCCAGCTAGTATCAGTGAAGATTGCTACAGCCTTTGGTTTTTATGTGACGGATTCATTTCAGTCCCTGGGAGACACACTTTGGCTGTGAGCCAATGTACTGAGCACCAGTGTTGTCTTCAAAATGTCAGAAACTGACTTCTCCCTAAAATGAGGCACACAACATGTAAGGCTTATGTACATAGCTTCAAGGCCCATGCTGGCTTCTTGCCCCCTCTCCATTCCAGGTCCAGGTCTCATTATTCCATCATGGATTCTCTCCCACACCACCTATTGGTTCTGTGCCTGGAGAAACGTCAAGGAATTCTGTTATCTCAACATCCCTGAGTCGACTTTTCAAGAGACATCGACCCAGCTCCTTTATCAATGGTGATAATGATACCTAATTGACTTTTTTCTTTTTACAAATGGATAACAATCTCACTGCAGCCAGTGCATGAAGGAGACCTTCCGACATGATGTGAGACAGGGTGACATGATGGGGTGCAGTTTTATTACAAAAGGGATTGAATGGTATAAAAATCTTGATTTTGTAGCTGTTAGCTCTTTATTTTGGCAATTTCACCTGAATATAATCTTCACCAAATCCTCATTGATAATATTAATTAAATTTTGATATCATCAGTGCATTCTCTTACAGTCTGATTAATGGCGTCAAGAACCAACAATGCAATTTCCACTTCCCAGTGAGCAGTTACAGTGCCACGTTGTACAGACTCACATGCAGCTCACAAAATAGTCCCATGTCGTCAGCCTGTCCTGTTCTGAGATGTCAATCACTCATTGGTCAGCATAAATGTTGACATCATTACTGGTCCAGCCAATTGGATCTGATTTCAATAGTTTCAAGATTTGCGCTATTTTTATATATAAGCAGTAATACTCGAAACCTCATCGCATCAGACAACTGGGAGAGAGAGAGAGAGGTAGGAATGGGAGCAGGAAGTCCCCACCTTTAATTTGAAACCTTGAAACTGATGTATCTTTTTCTTGTATTTCAGGTTTGAGGAACTTCACTGCAGATATGTTGCTAGTAAAGGTTTTGCTGCTGAGTGCATTGCTTGCCAGTGCTGTGGCAGGTAGGGGCAAGTGATTCTAATATTATTACAAATATAGTACTGTTAATAATGAATAATGAAGAGTTGGAGTATAAGAGTAAGGAGCCTTACTGCAATTATAAAGGGCTTAGGTAAGACCACAGAATGGTTATGAAAAGAGTGCAGCATGAATAGAGTGCAAAAGTTGGGAATTAGGTGAGAGCAGGAATTTGGTGTAGCGGGGGAAGGAGGTGCTGCTTTTTGCCTCCAGTACTTGTATTGATCATGTAAGCTTGAGGCAATAAATATTTAAAACTTTTGTCCAGTGTTTTGGTGCTTCGTGCAAGTTAGAGTGTAGAAAAAAAAACTTACAGCAAATGAAAAAGTAGATATAAATAATATAAATAATCTGGACTAAGATATGGCAGAGCAGGTTGCATGACTGGACTGCAGCATGTGTGAGTTTGTGTACAGCATGACCCTGCCGAGCGAACACATCTATAGTTGCTGTCTCTGTCTCCAATCTCTGGCTCAGAGTCATTACGCTGGAGTGCAAGTTGGAGACACTCTAACACAGTATCTAGACAGTTTGCTCCAGACTTTGTGGAGAGAAGCAAGTTCAGAACGAGGTTGGTGTGACTGATAGTGTGCAGAGTAAGGGGAACCCAGGTGAGCTGGAGAATGAGGAACCTCAGAAATGGATCCGATCCAACTGTATGATATACTTGCAACCTGTGAGAATGATTGGGCGAACAATTGATAAACAGGAGTTATTAGAAAGGCTGGCTGTACTTAAAGTTGATCGCCAGAAGCAGATAGGATGCACTGAGGATGCTGAGGGAAGTAAGGATGGAAATTGCAGAGGTACTGGCCATAACCTTCCAATCCTCCTCATACAGGGGTGGTGCCTGAGGACTGGCAATTTGCAAATGTTATACCCTTGTTTAAAAAGGGCGTAAAATAAACCCAGCAACTACAAGCCAGTCAGTTAAACCCTGGTGGTGGGAAATCTTTTAGCACCAATAATCTGGGTTAAAATGAACAGAAATGTGGATTAAATAAGGAAAGACAGCAGAGGTTTGTTAAAGGTATATTGTGTTTAACTAACCTGATTGAGTTTTACTGATGAGGTAACAGAGAGGGTTGATGAGAGTAATGGGGTTTATGTTGTGTACATGGATTTCCAAAAGACATTTGATAAATTGCCACGTCATAGGATTGTCAGCAAATTTGAAGCCCATGGATTAAAAGGGCAGTGGCAACATGGAATCGAAGTTGGCTGAGTGAAGGAAATAGAGAGTAGTGGTGAACAGTTGTTTTACCGACTGGATGAAGGTATACAATGGGGATCTCCAGGGATTGGTATGAGGACCATTGTTTTTCTTGATATATATTAATGGCCTAGACTTAGTTGTACAAGGCATAATCTCAATCTGCAGATGACACAAAACTTGGAAGTATTGTAAACTGTGAGGAGGATAGTGATATGTTTCAAGAGGATATAGACAAGCTGGAGGAATGGGTGGACACATAGCAGACGAAATTTAAAACAGAGATGTCTGAAGTGATACTTTGGTTGGAAGAATGAGATAGTACAATCTAAAAATTACAATTCTGAAGGGGGTGCAGGAACAGAGGGTCCTGAGGATATTTGTACACAATTCATTGAAGGTAGCAGGGCAGGTTGAGAAAGTGGTTAAAAAAGGCATTTAGGATCCTGGGCTTTAGAAATAGAGGCATAAAACACAAAAGGAAGGAAGTTATGATGAACTTTTATAAGACAGTGGTTTGGCCTCAACTGGACTATTGTGTCCAATTCTGGGCACTGCACTTTAGAAAAGATGTGAAGGCTTCAGAGAGGGTGCAGAAAAGATTCACAAGAATGGTTCCATGGATGAGAGACTTCAGCTACCAGGATAGATTGGAGAAGTTGGGGTTGTTCTCCTTCGAGAAGGTTGAGAAGATTTGACAGAGGTCTTCAAAATTCTGAGGAATCTCGACAGGGTAAACAGGGAGAAACTGTCCCAAGGGTCGAGAACCAAAGGACACCAATTTATGGTGATAGGCAAAAGAAGCAATGACATGAGGAAAAACATTTTTATGCAGCAAGTGGTTACAATCTGGAATGCACTGCCTGTGAGTGTTGTGGAGGCAGATTCAATTACGGCTTTCAAAAGGGAATTAGCTAAGTACCTGAAGAGCAAAAAAAAAATGCTGGCTATGTGGAAAGGGTGGAGGAGTGGAACTGACAGAGTGGCTCTAGTGGAAAGCTGGCAAGGACAAGATGGGCTGAATGGCCTTTCAGTTCTGCAACCATTCTATGATTCTATAGTAAGGATAAAGACTGTTGGAGGGGCTGTGAAGATGTGGACCCTGGTACCTTTGAGCAGGAGGCTGTCCAAAAGGGAGGCAGGAGGAAGAGGAGCAAAACCCAATGTGGTAATTTTAGTTCCGAAGAAGGGTCACTGACCCGAAACGTTAACTCTGCTTCTCTTTCCACAGATGCTGCCAGACCTGCTGAGTGAATCCAGCATTTCTTGTTTTTGTTTCAGATTTCCAGCATCCGCAGTATTTTGCTTTTATTATATTATTGTGGTAATTTGAGTGGTAGTTTATTACATTCATCAATTAGCTGCTGTGGGTGGGCGGGGCAGGGTGCAGACAGCATCGTTTGTAATCAGGATGGAGAATCCCACGGGGTATGTTGCCTTCCTGGTGAGGGACATCTTGAACTGACTTGAAAGGATATTGGAGAGGAAGGGGAGGATCCAGTCATTGAAATCCACGTGAGGACCAGTGCATAGGCAAACAGTCTTGTTTGCAGAGTACCAGGAACTAGGATCTCAATTAAAGAAAAGGCCCTTCTGGATTATTACTAGAGCCATGTGTAAATTGGTGTTGGGATAAACAGATTAGGGAGGTGAACACGGGGTTGAAGGAATGGTATGGGAACGAGGGGTTCCATTTCATGTGACACTGGCAGCAGTACTGGGACAGGACAAAATTGTACTGTTGGACTTGCTCCATCTACACCGGACTGGAATCACGGTTCCAGCGGAAATGATAATAGGGCAGTCACAATAAATTAGTAAGTGAGGTGGACGGGGAGGTTAGGGTCCACAAAAAAAATTGGCAGAGTAAATTAATGATCAGATATTGTGCTTTAGACATTACAGGTAAAAGAAACTAAAAGATGTTAAGTAATTAAACCAGGAGCGAAAACTAAAAATGTGTGAGTACCGCATTAGAGCAGAAGCACAGGTAGGGTGTGTGGCTCAAATAAGCATTCTTTATATAAACATAGAGTATAAGAAACAAACTGAATGTATTGCGGGTGCAAATTCAACTTGGAGAGTATGATATGGTCACCATTACAGAGACATGACAGCACAGTGGTCAGGATTAGGAACTAAATATACCAATTTATAAGGTTGACAGAAAAGATCGGGAAAATGGAGCAGTCTTAATGTTTAAGGATGAACTCACTTATAAGTGAGGATATAATGAGTGGTAAGCAGGCACTGGTGACTTTATGAATAGAATTGAGAAACAGAAAAGGATTTAAATTGTCGTGAGAGTTTTGTAGAGGCCCCCGGTAACAGCTGTGAGGTGGTACATTGTATAAATGCTGAGATTAGACAAGCATGTAGCAAAGGCAGAGTGGTTTTAATTCATATAGATTGGGATAAGCAGCTCGCACATTTCAGCAAGATAGTGAATTTCCTGAGTGTGTGGGATAGTTTTCTGCAACAACAGGCAGAATTCTTGGTCCCACCCCACCCAAACCCTGGGAGTGAGCTGGAAGGTTGGGGGGGGGGGAACATAAAATCGAGTGGGAAGCAGGGGGGAAAATACAGAAGATCAGGGGGAGATGTTCAAAAAGAATTTAATGTGCTACAGCACAAGTTTATACTCTTAAGAGGCAAGATCTCTATTTCCCATAAGACAGCCATGGATAACTAAAGAGCTAAGGAACATCATAAAAATAAAAGTGAAAGCACACAAAAATGCAAAATTAGCACAGGCCCCTTAAAAACTGATGACTGATTTTCAATGAAAAAAAGAAATGGCGGACATGTTGGATAATTCCTTTGCATTTGTATTTCCAGTAGAGGAAGAGGTCAGCATGCCAAACATCCCAAGGAAACTAATATTGAATCAGGGACAGGGCTCACCCAAATTAACGTAAGCAAAATGACAGTAATGAAGAAAATAGCGGCACTAAAGTACTAAAGAGTGACAGATCCCCAGGACCAGATGGTTTCCATCCCAGGTTTTTGAAGGAAGTTGATGAGATCATTGCAGATGCTCGAACAAGAATCTTCCAAAGTTCTCTCGATTCATGAACCATTCCTTTAAATTGGAAAATTCTGCATGTCCCCCTACTATTTAAAAAAGGACACAGGGAAAGCAGTGAATTATAGACCAGTTCACCTAATATCGGTTGTCAGGAAATTACTAGTCTATAATTCAGGATCGGGGTGACTGAATACCTTGCAAAAGCAAAATACTGCAGATGCTGGAAATCTGAAATAAAAACAGAAAAACACTCAGCAGGTCAGGCCGTATCTGGGGAGAAACAGAGTTAACGTTTCAGGTCGATGACCTTTTCATAAATATAGTGATTAGTTGCGGCCCTAATACAGATTCTTGCAGGACACCACTAGTCACATTCTATCAAGTAGAGTCCTGCCCATTATCCAAACTCTCTGTCTCCTGCTGTTCAATTTCCAATTTTATAAAAAGGGTTTTGATGAAAGGTCATCGACTTGAAAAGTTAAATGTTTCCACAGATGTTGCCTGACCTGTTGAGTGTTTCCAGCATTTTCTGTTTTTATTATGGATTTGTAAAGGGTAGGTCATGCCTGACAAATCTGATCGAATTTTTTGAAGAGCTGACGAAAGTAGTGGGCAGGATGGATGTTATTTATATAGACTTCCAGAGGGCATTTGATAAGGTCCCTTATAAGAGGCTTTTGGATAAAGTTGAAACTCATGGAATTGAAGGCCAATTATTGATCTGTGTTGGGGTCTCAACTATTCCAGGTATGTATTAACAATTTAGATGATGGAATAGAAAGCACATATCCAAATTTGTCGATGACACAAAGATAAGCAGAGTAGACGGAAACGTAACTTTTCAAAGAGATATTCATAGATTAAGTGAATAGGATAAACTGTGGAAAATGTAGGTAAATGCAAGGTCCTTCACTTTGCACCTAAAAAGGATAGAAAAGGTTATGTGCTAAATGGTGAAAAGCTAAAAACCATGGCAGTCCAAAGAGTCTTGAAGTTCCAACTACATAGATGATTAAAATGCCATGAATAAGTACAGAAAATAATGTAAAAGGCAAATGAAACACTGGCCTTTATATCTAGAGTGATAGAATGCGAGGGGTAGACATCACTCTTCAACTATATAATGCACAGATTATACCATACCTGAAGTATTGTGAGTAGTTCTGGGCATCACACCTCCAGAAGGATATATTGGCCTTGGAGGGAGTGCTGTGTAGATTTACCAGAATGATACCTGAACTCCAAGCATTAAGTTATGAGAGATGATTACACAAACAAGGGTTGTATTCTTTGGAATATGGAAGGTGAAGGTTTGAATGAAGATTCTCAGGTATTAAGGGGAATAGATAGGGCAGACAAAGAGAAACTACTTCCACTAGGTTGGGCATCCAGGACTGGGACACAGTCTAAGCATTAAAGACAGACCTTTCCGGAGTAAAATTAGGAAACACTTCTGCATGCAAAGGGTGGTAAAAGTTGGTAATTCTCTTCCACAAACGGCAATTGATGCTGAATCAATTGTTAAATTTAAGACATTTGTTAACCCATGTACCCATCCTGTAATAAAAGCAAAATACTGCAGATGCTGGAAATCTGAAAGAAAAACACAAAGTTCTGATGAAAGCCAAAAGAATTGCAGGTTGGTAGGTAAATTGGCCGTTACAAATTGCCCCTCATATAGGTAGGTGGTAGGGAAGTATAGGAACAGGTGGGGATGTGGTAGGAATATGGGATTAGTGTAAGATTAGTATAAATGGGTGGTTGATGGTCGGCACAGACTCGGTGGGCCGAAGGGCCTGTTTCAGTGCTGTATCTCTAAAACTAAAACTAAACTAAACCTGAAATATTAACTCTGATTCTCTCTCCACAGATGCTGCCTGACCTGCTCAGTATTTTCAGCACTTTTTGTTTTCATTACCCATCCTGTGCATCGTCCTACCTGTGTCCTTCTGCCTGTGCACCCTCCCACATGACCCAACACTGCACCACATCCCTGCCACCCTCCCATGCGCACCTCCAGCCGACATGCCCCAACCTTGCACACCTCTCCTCTGCATGCTCCTTCCTGTATGCACTACCCCCCTCCCTGCCCGAACGCCACTCTACCCAAAGCACCTAACGCCAACCTCTCCCCCATGGGCTGCCTCCCCACCTGCCCCCTGCATCTTCTTCTTGTTTGGCCTCCTTGTCTCGAGAGACAATGGGTAAGTGCCTGCAGGTGGTCAGTGGTTTGTGAAGCAGTGCCAGGAGTGGCTATAAAGGCCAATTCTAGAGTGACAGACTCTTCCACAGTCGTTGCAGATAAAATTGCTTGTCGGGGCTGTTACACAGTTGGCTCTCTCCTTGCGCTTCTGTCCTTTTTTCTGCCAACTGCTAAGTCTCTTTGACTCACCACTCTTTAGCCCCGCCTTTATGGCTGTCCGCCAGCTCTGGCGATCACTGGCAACTGACTCCCATGACTTGTGATCAATATTACAATATTCTCCGGAGGCAGCGAAGATGGAATGAATTGAGACGTCGCTCTAGGTTGACATACGTTGTCCAGGCCTTGCTGCAGTAGAGGACACAGGCTTGATACACTCGGACCTTTGTGTTCCGTGTCAGTGCATAATTTTCCCACATTCTCTTGGCCAGTCTGGACATAGCAGCGGACGCCTTTCCCATGCACTTGTTGATTTCTGCTTCGAGACAGGTTCCTGGTGATAGTTGAGCCTAGGTAGGTGAACTCTTGAACCACTTCCAGAGCGTGGTCGCCGATATTGATGGATGGAGGATTTCTGATGTCCTGTCCCATGATGTTCGTTTCCTTGAGGCTGATGGTGAGGCCAAATTCATTGAAGGCAGCCGTAATCCTGTCAATGAGTTTCTGTAGACGCTCTTCTGTGTGGGATGTTAATGCAGCATCGTCAAAGAGGAGGTCCCTGATGAGGACCTTCCGAACTTTGGTCTTCGCTCTTAGATGGACAAGGTTGAACAAACTACCATCTGATCATGTGTGGAGGAAAATTTCTTTTTCTGAAGACTTGAACGCAAGTGAGAGCAGCAGGGAGAAGATCCCAAACAGTGTAAGTGCGAGAACACAGCCCTGTTTCACATCACTCAGGATAGGAAAGGGGTCTGATGAGGCACCGCTCTGCTGAATTGTGCCTTTCA
Source organism: Heterodontus francisci (assembly GCF_036365525.1). Taxonomy (NCBI): domain Eukaryota; kingdom Metazoa; phylum Chordata; class Chondrichthyes; order Heterodontiformes; family Heterodontidae; genus Heterodontus; species Heterodontus francisci. The sequence goes on along the minus strand of NC_090397.1, from coordinate 51,436,151 downwards.
TATTGTCATGGAATAAGGTGATGATACTTAGTCGCTTTGGATATCCGATCTTTGCTAGCAGTCTGAAGAGTCCACGTCTGCTGATGAGTTCAAAGGCTTTGGTGTGATCTATGAAAGCAACGTAGAGGGGCATCTGTTGTTCGCGGCATTTCTCCTATAGCTGGTGAAGGCAGAACAGCATGTCAATGGTGGATCTCTCCCCTGTAAATCCTGCACCTGTGTGCCCTCCCCAGTGTACTGTCTCCCTGCACAGGGCCCACCCTTTGTGTGACCATCAAATTTCCAGGCCCACAAACCAGAAATAAACTGAAGGTTTGGGGATTGCTGTTGTGATTTACAGAACCTGTTTTAACCAAATTCTCTTTAATTGATTCTCTGAAAGGAACCTTGTGGAAGCAGCCAGCTAAGAGACAAGCAAACCCCAAGCAAGGACCCTGTGACGAAGGCTGGGTTAATTTTGCTGCACTATCCTCCTGTTATCAGGTTTTCGATGACAAAGAATCTTGGAAAACTGCTGAGGTAAGTCCCTGAGTCAATGACCACATAATCAGTTATGACTAATGTTTGTTAAGGGATAAATATAGACCAGGACACCAAGGAAAACTCTCCTGCTCTTTGATTAGTGGCCATAGATTCATTTCTGTCTAAGAAGGCAGATGGGGTCTCAGTTTAACATCTCATCCAAAACATAACTGACAGTACAGCACTCCACCAGTACTGCCTCCATGTCAGCATATTCTCCAATCTTAGAGTGGGACATGAGCCCCTGACCAGTGGCCAGAGTGCTATCAGCTACAATTGATAGCATGATGTACATAGTTTTGTGATATAAATACTTTATATTCATCATTCATTTACACCAAATCCTAGTGAGGTATAGGGAGCCCCCAGAGCCTCACCCTCTGGTAGGGATGCCTGTGGATACCCAGTATATCCAGATTGCTTTAACTGAAGTTTTAGGTGAATTGCTCCAGGAGGGCCAGGGAATACTGGTCCCCAAATTAGCTCATTCCCATTCATTCATTGTTTCTGGATGATTTGTGTGCTCAACCCAGGCCTGCAATGTGTCCATAAGTTTCTGGATGTGTATCAATGGAACCATGGGCACCAGTTTCTACTGATCAGATTAACAGGTGAAATATTGCTGAGTCTGGGGAAGCTGCATGTTTATATATATTTTGGCTCTGCCACCTAAATAGTTTCAACAGCGGGAACTCTTTTTTTAAGAGAATGAGAGTTAGAAGTAGTGGATGCCAAGCCCCCAGGACCTGATGGCATGCATCCAAGTGTCTTAAAAGAAGTAGTTACTGAGATTTGGGGTTGAATCTTGTGGTCCCGGGTGAGCATGAAAGATTGCAACTGGCACGCACAGGCCACCAGCTGCCACGCCACTGCAATCTTGAGGCCAGTGGATCATTACCACATGCAGGGAGGCCACCCCCCCACCACTATCACGTGGGGGGCATGCTTGGCAATGGCATGAACAGTCAACTGTTTCTGCGCAGGCGCTGGTGTCATTTTTAAAGGGCTGGCAGACATACAAAGAAACTGCAGAGTTGACCCCTTCCCCCCCAACCACCCCACTACACAACAAATGCAGACATCACCCCTCACCTCCCCACCACCTCCATGCCACTACTGTGACAATACAAATGCAGTGTTCTCCCCTTCCCATATCAGTGGCATCAGCTTTCCCTGGACGGGAAAGTGAAAGTGCGTGAGCGATGCACGTCACGCTGAGGATTCGGAACTGCATGCAAGATTGCTCTGGTTTTCATTTTAACTCGTGCAAACAGGTAATTTAAATATGTAAAGTCAGGTCCAGTCGCAGAGCGACGAAGGGCCCGTCATGGAGCTTCCCCACAGCCGGGAAGATTGGTCCTGGCAATCCTGGCGTCGGGTTCTGTGGTGGGCTACCGACACTCCGAACTTCCAGCCCCACCCCGCCACGGAGCCCAACATGGAGGAGAACAAGATCCCGGCCTTGGTCTTCCAAAAGGCGTTTGATACATTGCCACAAAACAGACTTGTGAACAAAGTTATAAGGGCAATTCTCAAGAGCAATTAGGGATGGGCAATAACTGCTGGCCTGGCTAGCGTCGCCCACATCCCATGAATGAATAAAAAAAAACTCATGGAATAAAAGGGACAGTAGCGACATGAATACGGAATTGGTTGTGTGACAGAAACTAAGAGTAGTGGTTAACAGATGTTTTTCGGGCTAGAGGAAGGTTTGTAGTGGAGTTCCCCAGAGACCCAGCGTTGGGACGCTTGCTTTTCCTGATATATATTAACGATCTAGATCTCGGTATATGGGGCAAAATTTCAAAGTTTGCAGATGACCCAAAACTTGGAAGCATTGTGAACTGTGAGGAGGATAGTGTAGAAGTTTAAAAGGACATAGACAAATTGGTGGAATGGGTGGACAGATGGCAGATGAAGTTCAATGCAGAGAAATGTGAAGTGATACATTTTGGTAGGAAGAGCATGGAGAGACAATATAGAATAAAGGGTACGATTCTAAAGTGGGTGCAGGAGCAGAGGGACCTGGGTGTATACGTCCAAAAATCATTGAAGGTGGCAGGACAGGTTGTGAGAGCGGTTAATAAAGCACACAGTATTCTGGGCTTTATTAATTGGGGCATAGAGTACAAAAGCAAGGAGGTTATGTTGAATTTGTATAAGACACTAGTTCGGCCTCAGCTGGAGTATTGCATTCAGTTCTAGGTGCCGTACCTTAGGAAAGATGTGAAGGCATTGGAGAGAGTGCAGAAAAGATTCATGAGAATAGTTCCTGCGATGTGGAACTTCCATTATGAAGATAGATTGGAGAAGTTAGGACTCTTTTCCTTGAAGAAAAGAAAGCTGAGAGATTTGGTAGAAGTATTCAAACTCATGAGGGGTCTGGATAGAGTAGATAGGGAGAAGATGTTCCCACTCATGAAAAGATCGAGAACGAGAAGGCACAGATTTGAAGTGATTGGTAAAAGAAGCAAAAGCAACATGAGAAAAAACTTTTTCACACAGCAAGTGGTTAAGGTCTGGAATGCACTGCCTGAGTATCATGGAGGCAGTTCAATTGAAGCATTCAAAAGGGAATTAGACGGTTATCTGCAAAGGAAGAATGTGCAGGGTTACGAGAAGGCGGGAAAATGGCACTAAGTGAATTGCTCATTCGGAGAGCCAGTACAGACATAATGGGCCGAATGGCCTCCTTCTGTGCTGTAACAATTCTTTGATTCTGTAATAGTAGATGCACTGATTGCAATTTTTCAAAATTCCTTGGAAAGATCCCATCACATTGGAAAATAGCAAATGTAACTCCTCTAGTCAAGAAAGGAGGGAGACAGAAAGCAGGAAATGACAGGCCTGTTAGCCTAACATGTGTCATAGGGAAAATGCTAGAATCTATCATTAAGGAGGTTATAGGTGGGCACTTAGAAATTCTTAATACAATCAGACAAAGTCAACATTGGTTTTCTGAAAGGAAATGGCGCATGACTATTCGAGTTCTTTGAGGAAGGAAAAAGCAAGTTGGATAAAGGAGAACCTGTAGATGTAGATGTACTTGGATTTTCAAAAGACATTTGGTAATGTGCCACATCAAAGGTTAGTACACAAAAGAGCTCGTGGTGTAGGGGGTAACACAGTAGCATGGATTGAGGATTGGTTAGCTAACATGAAGCAGAGAGTAGGGATAAATGGGACATTTTCAGGGTAGCAAGCTGTAACTAGTGGAGTGCCACAGGGATCAGTGTTGGGGCCTCAACTTTTACAATCTATATTAATGACTTGGATGAAGGGACTGAGCGTATGCTTGCTAAATTTGCTGATGACACAACGATAGGTAGGAGACTAAGATGTGAAGAGGACATAAGGAGTCTGCAAAGGGATGTAGATAGGTTAAGAAAGTGAGCAGAACTTTGGCAGATGGAGTATAATGTGTGAAAATGTGAACTTGCCCTCTTAGGCAGGAAGAATAGAACAGCAGTATATTTAAATGGAGAGAGCTTGCAGAACACTGCAGTCCAGAGGGATCTGGATGTCCTTGTACATGAATCACAAAACAGATACAGCAAGTGATTAGGAAGGCAAATGGAATGTTGTCATTTATTGCAAGGCGAATCAAGTATAAAAGTAGGGAAGTTCTGCTACAGTCATGCAGTGCGTTTGTGAGACCACATCTGGAGTTCTGTGTACAGTTTTGGACTCTTTACTGAAGAAAGGATATAATTGCATGAGAAGCACTTCAGAGGTTCACTCAACTTATTCCTGGGATGAGAGGGTTTCTTATGAGGAAAGTTTGGATAGCTTGCGGCTGTATCCATTGAAGTTTAGAAGAATGAGAGGCGATCTTATTGAAATATATATCCTGAGGGACTTGACAGGGTGGATTCTGAAAGGATGTATTCCCTTATGGGTGAAACTAGAACTAGGGGGCACAGTTTAACAATTACGGGTCTCCCATTTAAGACAGAGACAAGGAGAAATTTTCTGTCAGAAGGTTGTTAGTCTGTGGAATTCTTTTCCTCAGAGAGCAGTCGAGGCAGGGTCAATGAATATTGTTAAGGCGGAGTTAGATAGATTCTTGATTGACAAGCGAGTCAAAAGGTTACAGCAGGTAGACAGGAAAGTACAGTTGAGGCCACAATCAGATCAATCATGATCTCATCAAATGGTGGCCCAGGCTTAAAGGGCCAAATGGTCAACTCCTGCTCCTAATTCATATTTTCATATGTCTGTATGAGAGTTGCCATAATTTCCAACTGCAGGATCACACTATTTACTGATGCACTTGTAGGACGATGAAAGATGCTGAAATACAAATCCTCAACAATGAACTATTTCTTTTATTTAAAGAAATACTGCGAGGATGATGAACATTCGGCCCACCTGGCATCAGTGATGACAGAAGAGCACAACACTTTCCTTGGAAAATTGATTGAGCAAAAAGGCATAACAGATCATTCTGCTTGGATCGGCTTAAGTGACAGATGCAAGGTAAAGTTTCCACATTACATAGAAGTACAGAAACAAGACATTTGGCCCAACAGATCCATGCTAACATTTGTGCTCCACACCAGCATATTTCTGTTCTACTTCATCTAACCCTCTCAGTATAATTATATTTCCCTTTCCCCCCTTATGTGTTTATCTAGTTTCCCCTTAAATGCATCAATTCTATCCACATCAACTGCTCCTTGTGTTGTCAAGTTCCACATTCTAAACACTCTCTGGGGTAAGAGATTTCTCCTGAATCTCCTGTTGTGTTTATTAGTGACTATCTTACATTTCTGGTGCAAGTATTGGTCTCCTGCACAAGTAGAAACAACTTCTAGATGTCTACCTTATTGAACCTTCATAATCTTAATGACTGCTATCAGATCACCCCTCAGTCTTCTATTTTCAAGAGAAAATGGCCCCAGCCAGGTCGATCTTTGCCGTTAAGTTCTGGTATCATCCCCTTGCAAATATTTTTGCCCTTCACCAGTGCCTCAATATCCTTTTTATTATATTGAGTCCAAAACTGTGCACAGTATTCCAAATGTAGTCTCAACAAGTTTAACATAACTTCTCTGTTTTTAATTCTATCCATCAAGAAACAAACCCCAATGCTTTGTTTGCATTTATATGAACTTATTAACCTGTAGCCCTAGATTTTACCATCCCTAGGTCCCTTTGTTCCATTTTGACTCTTATCTTCCAAGGATTTAGGCGGCCATCATTTTCTTCCTACTAAATGGACCACCTCATATTTATCTATATTGAAATTCATTTGCTGATTACGTTCTCCATTTATTTATTATTTTTATTTTATTTAGAGATGCAGCACTGGAACAGGTCCTTTGGCCCACCGAGTCTGTGCTGACCGACAACCACCCATTTATAGTAATCCTACATTAACCCCATATTCCCTACCACATCCCCACCATTCCCCTACCACCTACCTACACTAGGGGCAATTTGCAATGGCCAATTTACCTATCAACTTGTAAGTCTTTGGCTGTGGGAGAAAACCGGAGCACCTGGCGGAAACCCACGCGGTTACAGGGAGAACTTGCAAACTCCGCACAGGCAGTACGCAGAACCGAACCCGGGTCGCTGGAGCTGTGAGGCTGCGGTGCTAACCACTGCGCCACTGTGCCGCCAAGTTTGATGTCTTGTTTTATACTATTGCAGTCCTTCTCATTAACTATACCCCCAATGTAGTATCTTCTGCTAATTTTGAAATTTTATTTGATTCTTGAGACAAAACGATGGTCCCAACCCTGATCCTTTTCGAGCAATTCTTCCCAACTTTTGCCCATCTGAGCAACTACATTTCTTTTTTGTAGCCAGCTTACTATCCATTCTACTTTACAACTGAGTCTACTATGTGGCACCTTATCAAAAGGTGTTGAAAATCTAAATATATTACATCTGCATTACCCTTGCTTATTGTTACTTCAAAAAAACATGAAGTTTGGTCAAGCATGGCCTTCCTTTTTGAAATCAGTGCTGCCTGTTCTATTATTCTCAAGCTTTTTCTATTACATTTTTGAGTAAAGATCTCATTATCTTTCCTATCATTGACATTAAGCTAACTGGTCTATTGTTCCCTGAACTTGTTCTATCTCCATTTTTAAAATGATGAATAACAATAGCTGTCTGCCAGTCTTCTAGCACCATTCCCTTCTCTAATCAATTTTTATATGTAATCGTGCCTCTGCTATCTCTGACCTAGCTTCCGTAAAATGTGTGGATGCAAACCATCTGGACCAGCAATTTTATCCTCAGTTTGATTAGTTTATCAATTATCTTTACCCCCAACCCCACACCCGCTTTCTATCTCAATGCCATTATACCGTCTATAATCTCTCCTTTTACTGTCATGTTGATCTTGTTGTTCTCACTGCTAAAGACGGAGGCAAAGTAATTATTCAATATTCTGACATTTTGCTGTCATTACCTGAGTTTATCTTGTGTGTCCCTTAGTGGCCCTATTCCTGATTCTTCTTTTGTTATTTATTTGTCTGCAGAATTTTTTTTTGTATATTCTTTGCTAATTTAATGTCACAGCTCCTCCTTGCTTTCCTAATTTTTTGACTCCTTTCCTTTGTATTCTGCGTTGCCTTTGTTGTCCATGTACTTCATGTATGTCTTTTTCTTTCGTTGCAATTTTACCCTCATCTCTCTATCCAGTCAGTGTTTCATTATTGGCTAATTGGTTCTCTGCATGTAGCAGAATCTATTTCTCCTGAACTCAACTGATCAACTTTTTAAATCTTTCCCACAATATCTTTTGCCATTTTTTTTTCAAGTTTATCTTCCCTAGTTCCAATCTATGGCTTTGGTCATTGCCATTATTTTAAACCTTAGTTTGTCATGATCCCTATGGTTCAGATGCTCCCCAAATGTATTTCTTTTATCTGCTCTGGTTCACTTCCCATCACTAGGTCCAGCAGTGATTTCTCTCCTGCTGGACTTCTTACATACTGGGTACGAAAGGAGTTCTGTGCAGACTGTAAAAGCCTCTTATTTGCATCTTTAATGACCACATCTTTCCAGTTCAGGCAAGGATAGTTGTAATCTACCATGATTATTTTGTCTTTTACTCATTTCATAGATTTGCTCACATATTTCTTCCTACACTTCCCTTCCATTACTAGGTGGTCTGTAGCATACCCCTATTAACGTGATTAATCCCTTATCCTTTATCTCAATACATACAGAATCTCTTTATAACTACATGTTAATTATGTCCCTTTTGTACTGCTATATTATCTATAATTAGCACAGCTCCCACATGTCGCCTCCTGTCCTTCCTTCCCTACATGTTGTCATGTTTCAGTTATTCTTAATACATCTGATTCCTCGCTATGAATTATTGCCTCCAGTTCCTGTTTTGGTTCCGATGGAAATTCAATTTATTTTTATGAATTGTATCTCCCACTTTATGTTCCCCTTACCCCTTTGCTGTCACCTATTTCTTTTATCCTCTGGATTATGTTATTTCCACCAGATCCTGCTACCCATTTTACAAGTTTAATGTCTTATCCACAGCCCTATTTATCCATTCCACTAGGATTCTGGTCCCATTCCTGCTCAAGTGGTGCCCATCCCAGTGGTACAGCTCCTTGCTTGCCCAGTACAGGGCCACTATCTCATGAAATAGAAAAAATATTCAGTATTATAACAGAAATAAAGATTGATTAATACCTTGCAGGAAGGGACATTCAAGTGGAGAGATGGCTCTTCGTTAAGTTTCAGCAAATGGGCCAGCAATCAACCCGACAATTACCAGGGAAAGGAACACTGTGTGCACATTCGTAAGTGTAACATAGTTTACTGGTAAATTAATTTTAGACACAGATTAACTAATCTTCATTCAGATTTGAACTGGAGGTTATCTCAATAAGCCTGATGATACACAGAGGATGTGAACCAACTCAGTCAGTGCCCACACATTGCAGGATTGTGCAGACTGCTTGTAACACTACAGATAGAGGAACATACATTTTGGGCAGCACTGCAGATAGAGGAATGCATGCTGGGAGTATAGTACAATTCCCAAATTTAAAATGATATAATCAGGACACAGACATTCTACCTCCAGAAAACACAGACTTTACTCTAATTGTATGAAGTCCATGCAATGGGGAAGGAGTAAAAAAGAAATGCTGGAAATACTCAGCAGGTCTGGCAGCATTTGTGGAGAGAGAAGCAGAGTTAACATTTCAGGTCAGTGACCCTTCATCAGAACTAATGGATCAATCAATGGGGAGGGAGACTGTTTAACCCTGGGTGTGAGGCCTTGTTGTCCACCCCACACAGGTAAATCCAGCCCATGGTGAGCTCAGCATCTTCACACAGGAGCTGGCTAAATCCTTTTCAGTGGCGCACACATGGCTTGCAATTGGGATTATAGATTCAAATGCCGCACGCTATTTACAAAATGAACTCAGATCAAGACGGAGGTAAAATTAATGCATGACAGACACTGACTCAAACAAGTTGGTCCAATGCAAATATTTCACAAATAGTAGCCTGATTTACTCAGGAGTAAATGTTTGATTCAATTTTTCTCTTCCAGGCAGTGGTGATTTTTGGAATGATCTACCGTGTGAATGGAAATTGCCTTTTGTTTGTTCCTACAAATACGACTGACGTTAAAATAATGTAGTGATGATCCACAGATCCCTTTCAGAAGCAGAGTCAGTGTCTTAATTTGTTTGTAGCCTGTAATGACTTAGTCTTTCAGCCAATAATAAATGTGATTGCATCTTGAGCGATGTGTTTAATGCTGTGTGAGTCTAGTTTATCACAGCCTTCCTGTCCCACTGCAGCTTCCTTCCCACATCTTCACTCAATACTGCATTAGGGAGAAAGCGACACAGATATCATAAAATTAACTTGCAATATATTGTTCAGCCCCAGCTGGAGTGATATGACCAATTCTAGGGGCCAGACTTCAAGGAGAATATGAAGGCTTTGGAGAAGGTAGGTATTTACTGGAATGGTTCAAGGATGAGGATAGACTGGAGTAACTGAGGTTGTTCTCCTTGGAGCAGGAGGTTAACAGCAGATTAGCAAGAGGTGTTTAACATCATGAAGAATTTAAATAGAGAGAAACTTATTCCAGTGGCTGAAGGATCAATAACCAGAGGACACAGATCTAAGGTGACTGGCAAAAGAACCAGAGGCAACATGAGGAAAAACTTTTCCATGATTTGGAATGCACTGCATGACAGGGTGTTGGAAAGAGATTCAATAGTAACCTTCAAAAGGGAATTCGAGAAATACTTGAAGAAAAAGTTGCAAGGGTATGGGGAAGAGCAGGGACATAGGATGAACTGAATTGCTCTTAGAAAAGCTGGTACAGACATAATTGGTTGAATGACTTCCTTCACTGATATACCATTGTTGGATTCTATATGTCTTTAAATTTTAAAGGGATGAAATCAAATGAAAATAAATGAATTGGTAAATATTATTGAAAGGACTTTCATTGGAAGATGGAACACAGGTAAACCTGCTCTGAGTGTGCAAGATGAATATATACACCCAAAAATAACTAAACTAAACAAAGGTCCCAGAGAGCACAGGGAATTAAAATGGGAAGAAAGTTCAACAAACCACACAGGAATGCATGGAAAATGGAGCTCTGGGAGTACAAGAATTTACTGAAACAGATGAAAAAGATATTGTTGGGAATAAAACATGGGGAATAAACCCTGGCCTTGCCAGTGACGCCCACATCCCGTGAATGAATTAAAGAAAATTTTAAGAATAGCCACATTGCTCCAATGTTAACCACTGGGAATATACACTTGTCACTCTTGTTTTCTATTTATTTACTGAGCTTTGAGTCAGTCCTCCAAGTTCAGTCACCAAACTACAAACTCACGCACACATGTGCAGACGGGCTGGGGAGCATCTCACACACACAGTCTGACCAAGGGAGTAGCTTTCTGTTCTGGCTGTGTATCAGTGGGTCCTGGATCTCCAAGGCAGCAGAAACTGAGGGGTGGGTACAGTCAGGCTGTTATCTGCAGCACACATCAAGAAACAACAAACCTGGAGGTGGCGGAGAGACCTCCCGACCTGGTCAGCTGCATCCGGGTTCAATTCTGGGTACTGCCTGTGTGGAGTTTGCAAGTTCTCCCTGTGTCTGCGTGGGTTTCCTCCGGGTGCTCCGGTTTCCTCCCACAGCCAAAAAAAAGACTTGCAGGTTGATAGGTAAATTGACCATTGTAAAATGCCCCTGGTATAGGTAGGTGGTAGGGGAATATAGGAACAGGTGAGGATGTGGTAGGAATATGCGATTAGTGTAGGATTAGTATAAATGGGTGGTTAATGGTCGGCACAGACTCGGTGGGCCGAAGGGCCTGTTTTAGTGCTGTATATCTAAATCAAAATCAAAAATCAAAATCTTCTCTATTGAACTGCTCTATCCAGTGGTATTACTGATGACAAGACATGTTCTGCAGTAAAGTTAACAGCAGCTTTATTTATTTAGTTCAAGCACTTACCTCTCTCCTGCAACTCCACAGGCACCAGCAGACCTGCAGTGCCTCAGCCCAGAGCGAGGATTATTCATGACACAGAGTGAGAATTATCAGAGACACAGACTCAGGATTATTAATGACACCGATTGAGGATTATCGGAGACACAGAGTGAGGATTATTAGAGGCAAAAAGTGAGGATTATCAGAGACACAGAGTGAGAGTTATTAGTGGCACAGAGTGATGATTATCAGAGACACAGAGTGAGAATTATTCTTGACACAGAGTGAGGATTATCAGAGGCACAGAGTGAGGATTATCAGAGAAACTGAGTGAGGATTTTTAGTGACGCAGAGTGAGTATTATCAAGGGCACAGAGTGAAGATTATCAGAGAAATAGAGTGAGGGTTATTCTTGACACACAGAGAATTTTCAGAGACACAATGCACGGATTATCAGAGACTCAGAGTGAGGATTATCAGCGACACAGAGTGAGGATTATGTGAGACAGAGAATGAGGATTATTAGTGACACTGATTGAGGATGATCAGAAAGACAGAGTGATAATTATGAATGACACAGATGGAGCATCATCAGAGTCACAGATGGAGGATTATTAGAGACACAGATTGAGGATTATCAGAGACTCAGAGTGAGGATTATCAGCGACACAGAGTGAGGATTATGTGAGACAGAGAATGAGGATTATTAGTGACACTGATTGAGGATGATCAGAAAGACAGAGTGATAATTATGAATGACACAGATGGAGCATCATCAGAGTCACAGATGGAGGATTATTAGAGACACAGATTGAGGATTATCAGAGACACAGAGTGAGGATTATCAGAGATATTGAGTGAGGATTATCAGAGAACCAGAGTGAAGATTATCAGCAACTTGGAGTGAGCATTTTTTGAGACACAGAGTGAACATTATCAATGACAGAGTGTGAGAATTATTAGTGACACTGATTGAGGATTATCAGTGATATAGAGGGAGGATTATCAATGACACAGATAGAGGATTATTAGTGATTCAAAGTGAGGAACATTAGCGACACAGAGTGAGGATTAACAGAGACACAGAGTGAGGATTAACAGAGTCACAGGGTGAGGATTAACAGAGACACAGAGTGAGGATTATTCCTGACACAGAGTGAGGATTATCAAGGACACAGAGTGAGGATTATCAGAGACACAGAGTGAGGATTATCAGAGGCGCAGAGTGAGGATTATTACTGACACACAGTGAGGATTATCAAGGACACAGAGTGAGGATTATCAGAGACACAGAGTGAGGATTATCAGAGGCACAGAGTGAGGATTATTACTGACACACAGTGAGGATTATCAAGGACACAGAGTGAGGATTATCAGAGACACAGAGTGAGGATTATCAAGGACACAGAGTGAGGATTATCAGAGACACAGAGTGAGGATTATCAGAGGCACAGAGTGAGGATTATCAGAGAAACTGAGTGAGGATTTTTAGTGACGCACAGTGAGTATTATCAGAGACACAGAGTGAGGTTTAGCAGAGAAACAGAGTGAGGATTATCAAGGACACAGAGTGAGGATTATCAGAGACACAGAGTCAGGATTATTATTGACACGGAGTGAGGATTATCATGGACACAGAGTGAGGATTATTACTGACACAGAGTGAGGATTATCAGAGACACAGAGTCAGGATTATTACTGACAGAGTGAGGATTATCAAGGACACAGAGTGAGGATTATCAGAGACACAGAGTCAGAATTATTATTGACACAGAGTGAGGATTATCAAGGACACAGAGTGAGGATTATCAGAGACACAGAGTGAGGGTTATCAGAGACACAGAGTGAGGATTATCAGAGAACCAGAGTGGGAATTATCAGAGACACAGAGTGAGGATTATTAGTGACACAGAGAGAGAATTTTCAGAGACACAGAGTCCGGATTATTAGAGGCACAGTGTGAGTATTATCAGTGACACAGAGAGAGAATTTTCAGAGACACAGAGTCCGGATTATTAGAGGCACAGTGTGAGGATTATCAGTGACACAGAGAGAGGATTATATTTGACACAGAGTAAGAATTTTCAGAGACTCAGTGAGGATTATCAGAGACACAGAGTGAGGATTATCAGAGACACAGAGTGAGGATTATCCGAAAAACAGAGTGAGGGTTATTCTTGAAACAGAGAGAGAATTATCAGAGACACAGAGTGAGGATTATCAGAGAAATAGAGTGAGGGTTATTCTTGACACATCGAGAGAATTTTCAGAGACACAATGCACGGATTATCAGAGTCACAGAGTGAGGGTTATAAGAGACACAGAGTGAGGATTATGGGAGACACAGAGTGAGGGTTCTCAGAGACACAGAGTGAGGATTATCAGAGACACAGAGTCCGGATTATTAGAGGCACAGTGTGAGGATTATCAGAGAGACAGAGTGAGGATTTTTAGTGAAACTGAGTGAGGATTATCAGAGACATAGAGTGAGGATTATCAGAGAAACTGAGTGAGGATTTTTAGTGACGCAGAGTGAGTATTATCAGAGACACAGAGTGAGGTTTAGCAGAGAAACAGAGTGAGGATTATCAGAGAAATAGAGTGAGGGTTATTCTTGACACATCGAGAGAATTTTCAGAGACACAATGCACGGATTATCAGAGTCACAGAGTGAGGGTTATAAGAGACACAGAGTGAGGATTATGAGAGACACAGAGTGAGGGTTCTCAGAGACACAGAGTGAGGATTATCAGAGACACAGAGTGAGGATTATCAGAAAAACAGTGTGAGGGTTATTCTTGACACAGAGAGAGAATTTTCAGAGACACAGAGTGAGGACTATCAGGCAAACAGAGTGAGGATTATTCATGACACAGAGTGAGAATTAACAGAGACACAGACTCAGGATTATTAATGACACCGACTGAGGATTATCGGAGACACAGAGTGAGGGTTGTCAGAGACACAGAGTGAGTATTATTCTTGACACAGAGTGAGTATTATCAGAGACACAGAGTGAGGATTATCAGAGGCACTGAGTGTGGATTATCAGAGGCACAGAGTGAGGATTATCAGAGAAACTGAGTGAGGATTTTTAGTGACGCAGAGTGAGTATTATCAGAGACACAGAGTGAGGATTATCAGAGGCACTGAGTGAGGATTATCAGAGGCACAGAGTGAGGATTATCAGAGAAACTGAGTGAGGATTTTTAGTGACGCAGAGTGAGTATTATCAGAGACACAGAGTGAGGATTATCAGTGACACAGAGTAAGAATTTTCAGAGACACAGAGTCCGGATTATTAGAGGCACAGTGTGAGGATTATCAGTGAGGCAGAGTGAGGATTTTTCGTGAAACTGAGTGAGGATTATCAGAGACACTGAGTGAGGATTATCAGAGACACAGAGTGAGGATTATCAGAGACACAGAGTGAGGATTATCAGAGAAATAGAGTGAGGGTTATTCTTGACACATCGAGAGAATTTTCAGAGACACAATGCACGGATTATCAGAGTCACAGAGTGAGGGTTATAAGAGACACAGACTGAGGATTATAAGAGACACAGACTGAGGATTATGAGAGACACAGAGTGAGGGTTCTCAGAGACACAGAGTGAGGATTATCAGAGACACAGAGTGAGCATTATCAGAAAAACAGTGTGAGGGTTATTCTTGACACAGAGAGAGAATTTTCAGAGACACAGAGTGAGGACTATCAGGCAAACAGAGTGAGGATTATTCATGACACAGAGTGAGAATTAACAGAGACATAGACTCAGGATTATTAATGACACCGATTGAGGATTATCGGAGACACAGAGTGAGGGCTGTCAGAGACACAGAGTGAGTATTATTCTTGACACAGAGTGAGTATTATCAGAGACATATAGTGAGGATTAACAGACAAACTGAGTGAGGATTTTTAGTGACGCAGAGTGAGTATTATCAGAGACACAGAGTGAGGTTTAGCAGAGAAACAGAGTGAGGATTATCAGAGAAATAGAGTGAGGTTTATTCTTGACACATCGAGAGAATTTTCAGAGACACAATGCACGGATTATCATAGTCACAGAGTGAGGGTTATAAGAGACACAGAGTGAGGATTATGAGAGACACAGAGTGAGGGTTCTCAGAGACACAGAGTGAGGATTATCAGAGACACAGAGTGAGGATTATCAGAGACACAGAGTCCGGATTATTAGAGGCACAGTGTGAGGATTATCAGAGAGACAGAGTGAGGGTTTTTAGTGAAACTGAGTGAGGATTATCAGAGACATAGAGTGAGGATTATCAGAGACACAGAGTGATGATTATCAGAGAAACTGAGTGAGGATTTTTGGTGACGCAGAGTGAGTATTATCAGAGACACAGAGTGAGGATTATCAGAGACACAGAGTGAGGATTATCAGAAAAACAGTGTGAGGATTATCAGAGAAATAGAGTGAGATTTATTCTTGACACATCGAGAGAATTTTCAGAGACACAATGCATGGATTATCAGAGTCACAGAGTGAGGGTTATAAGAGACACAGAGTGAGGATTATGAGAGACACAGAGTGAGGGTTCTCAGAGACACAGAGTGAGGATTATCAGAGACACAGAGTGAGGATTATCAGAGACACAGAGTCCGGATTATTAGAGGCACAGTGTGAGGATTATCAGAGAGACAGAGTGAGGGTTTTTAGTGAAACTGAGTGAGGATTATCAGAGACATAGAGTGAGGATTATCAGAGACACAGAGTGATGATTATCAGAGAAACTGAGTGAGAATTTTTGGTGACGCAGAGTGAGTATTATCAGAGACACAGAGTGAGGATTATCAGAGACACAGAGTGAGGATTATCAGAAAAACAGTGTGAGGATTATCAGAGAAATAGAGTGAGATTTATTCTTGACACATCGAGAGAATTTTCAGAGACACAATGCACGGATTATCAGAGTCACAGAGTGAGGGTTATAAGAGACACAGAGTGAGGATTATGAGAGACACAGAGTGAGGGTTCTCAGAGACACAGAGTGAGGATTATCAGAGACACAGAGTCCGGATTATTAGAGGCACAGTGTGAGGATTATCAGAGAGACAGAGTGAGGGTTTTTAGTGAAACTGAGTGAGGATTATCGGAGAAATAGAGTAAGGATTATCAGAGACACAGAGTGATGATTATCAGAGAAACTGAGTGAGGATTTTTGGTGATGCAGAGTGAGTATTATCAGAGACACAGAGTGAGGATTATCAGAGGCACTGACTAAGGATTATGAGAGACTCAGAGTGAGGATTCTCAGAGACACAGAGTGAGGATTATCAGAGACACAGAGTGAGGATTATCAGAAAAACAGTGTGAGGGTTATTCTTGACACAGACAGAGAATTTTCAGAGACACAGAGTGAGGACTATCAGACGAACAGAGTGAGGATTATTCATGACACAGAGTGAGTATTATCAGAGACACAGAGTGAGGATTATCAGAGGCACTGAGTGAGGATTATCAGAGGCACAGAGTGAGGATTATCAGAGAAACTGAGTGAGGATTTTTAGTGACGCAGAGTGAGTATTATCAGAGACACAGAGTGAGGATTATCAGTGACACAGAGTAAGAATTTTCAGAGACACAGAGTCCGGATTATTAGAGGCACAGTGTGAGGATTATCAGTGAGGCAGAGTGAGGATTTTTCGTGAAACTGAGTGAGGATTATCAGAGACACTGAGTGAGGATTATCAGAGACACAGAGTGAGGATTATCAGAGACACAGAGTGAGGATTATCAGAGAAATAGAGTGAGGGTTATTCTTGACACATCGAGAGAATTTTCAGAGACACAATGCACGGATTATCAGAGTCACAGAGTGAGGGTTATAAGAGACACAGACTGAGGATTATAAGAGACACAGACTGAGGATTATGAGAGACACAGAGTGAGGGTTCTCAGAGACACAGAGTGAGGATTATCAGAGACACAGAGTGAGCATTATCAGAAAAACAGTGTGAGGGTTATTCTTGACACAGAGAGAGAATTTTCAGAGACACAGAGTGAGGACTATCAGGCAAACAGAGTGAGGATTATTCATGACACAGAGTGAGAATTAACAGAGACATAGACTCAGGATTATTAATGACACCGATTGAGGATTATCGGAGACACAGAGTGAGGGTTGTCAGAGACACAGAGTGAGTATTATTCTTGACACAGAGTGAGTATTATCAGAGACACAGAGTGAGGATTATCAGAGGCACTGAGTGAGGATTATCAGAGACATATAGTGAGGATTATCAGAGAAACTGAGTGAGGATTTTTAGTGACGCAGAGTGAGTATTATCAGAGACACAGAGTGAGGTTTAGCAGAGAAACAGAGTGAGGATTATCAGAGAAATAGAGTGAGGTTTATTCTTGACACATCGAGAGAATTTTCAGAGACACAATGCACGGATTATCATAGTCACAGAGTGAGGGTTATAAGAGACACAGAGTGAGGATTATGAGAGACACAGAGTGAGGGTTCTCAGAGACACAGAGTGAGGATTATCAGAGACACAGAGTGAGGATTATCAGAGACACAGAGTCCGGATTATTAGAGGCACAGTGTGAGGATTATCAGAGAGACAGAGTGAGGGTTTTTAGTGAAACTGAGTGAGGATTATCAGAGACATAGAGTGAGGATTATCAGAGACACAGAGTGATGATTATCAGAGAAACTGAGTGAGGATTTTTGGTGACGCAGAGTGAGTATTATCAGAGACACAGAGTGAGGATTATCAGAGACACAGAGTGAGGATTATCAGAAAAACAGTGTGAGGATTATCAGAGAAATAGAGTGAGATTTATTCTTGACACATCGAGAGAATTTTCAGAGACACAATGCACGGATTATCAGAGTCACAGAGTGAGGGTTATAAGAGACACAGAGTGAGGATTATGAGAGACACAGAGTGAGGGTTCTCAGAGACACAGAGTGAGGATTATCAGAGACACAGAGTGAGGATTATCAGAGACACAGAGTCCGGATTATTAGAGGCACAGTGTGAGGATTATCAGAGAGACAGAGTGAGGGTTTTTAGTGAAACTGAGTGAGGATTATCAGAGACATAGAGTGAGGATTATCAGAGACACAGAGTGATGATTATCAGAGAAACTGAGTGAGGATTTTTGGTGACGCAGAGTGAGTATTATCAGAGACACAGAGTGAGGATTATCAGAGACACAGAGTGAGGATTATCAGAAAAACAGTGTGAGGATTATCAGAGAAATAGAGTGAGATTTATTCTTGACACATCGAGAGAATTTTCAGAGACACAATGCACGGATTATCAGAGTCACAGAGTGAGGGTTATAAGAGACACAGAGTGAGGATTATGAGAGACACAGAGTGAGGGTTCTCAGAGACACAGAGTGAGGATTATCAGAGACACAGAGTCCGGATTATTAGAGGCACAGTGTGAGGATTATCAGAGAGACAGAGTGAGGGTTTTTAGTGAAACTGAGTGAGGATTATCGGAGAAATAGAGTAAGGATTATCAGAGACACAGAGTGATGATTATCAGAGAAACTGAGTGAGAATTTTTGGTGACGCAGAGTGAGTATTATCAGAGACACAGAGTGAGGATTATCAGAGGCACTGACTAAGGATTATGAGAGACTCAGAGTGAGGATTCTCAGAGACACAGAGTGAGGATTATCAGAGACACAGAGTGAGGATTATCAGAAAAACAGTGTGAGGGTTATTCTTGACACAGACAGAGAATTTTCAGAGACACAGAGTGAGGACTATCAGACGAACAGAGTGAGGATTATTCATGACACAGAGTGAGTATTATCAGAGACACAGAGTGAGGATTATCAGAGGCACTGAGTGAGGATTATCAGAGGCACAGAGTGAGGATTATCAGAGAAACTGAGTGAGGATTTTTAGTGACGCAGAGTGAGTATTATCAGAGACACAGAGTGAGGTTTAGCAGAGAAACAGAGTGATTATTATCAGAGACACAGA
Organism: Heterodontus francisci; assembly: GCF_036365525.1. NCBI lineage: Eukaryota > Metazoa > Chordata > Chondrichthyes > Heterodontiformes > Heterodontidae > Heterodontus > Heterodontus francisci. Next base: position 51,417,180 of record NC_090397.1, on the reverse strand, counting down.
GTGAGGTTTAGCAGAGAAACAGAGTGAGGATTATCAAGGACACAGAGTGAGGGTTATCAGAGACATAGAGTCAGGATTATTATTGACACAGAGTGAGGATTGTCATGGACCCAGAGTGAGGATTATTACTGACACAGAGTGAGGATTATCAAGGACACAGAGTGAGGATTATCAAGGACACAGATTGAGGATTATCAGAGACACAGAGTGAGGGTTATCAGAGACACAGTGTCAGGATTATTATTGACACAGAGTGAGGATTATCATGGACACAGAGTGAGGATTATTACTGACACAGATTGAGGATTATCAGAGACACAGAGTGAGGATTATCAGAGACACAGAGTGAGGGTTATCAGAGACACAGTGTCAGGATTATTATTGACACAGAGTGAGGATTATCATGGACACAGAGTGAGGACTATTACTGACACAGAGTGAGGATTATCAAGGACACAGAGTGAGGATTATCAGAGACACAGAGTCAGGATTATTATTGACACAGAGTGAGGATTATCAAGGACACAGAGTGAGCGTTATCAGAGACACAGAGTCAGGATTATTATTGACACAGAGTGAGGATTATCAAGGACACAGAGTGAGGATTATCAGAGACACAGAGTGAGGGTTATCAGAGACACAGAGTGAGGATTATCAGTGACACAGAGTGAGGATTATTAGTGACACAGAGAGAGAATTTTCAGAGACACAGAGTCCGGATTATTAGAGGCACAGTGTGAGGATTATCAGTGACACAGAGTGAGGATTATCAGAGACACAGAGTGAGGGTTATCAGAGACACAGAGTGAGGGTTATCAGAGACACAGAGTGAGGATTATCAGTGACACAGAGTGAGGATTATTAGTGACACAGAGAGAGAATTTTCAGAGACACAGAGTCCGGATTATTAGAGGCACAGTGTGAGGATTATCAGGGACACAGAGTGAGGATTATCAGAGACACAGAGTGAGGGTTATCAGAGACACAGAGTGAGGATTATCAGAGAACCAGAGTGGGAATTATCAGAGACACAGTGTGAGGATTATTAGTGACACAGAGAGAGAATTTTCAGAGACACAGAGTCCGGATTATTAGAGACACAGAGTGAGGATTATTAGTGACACAGAGTAAGAATTTTCAGAGACACTGAGTCCGGGTAATTGGAGGCACAGTGTGATGATTATCAGTGAGACATGGTGAGGATTTTTAGTGAAACTGAGTGAGGATTATCAGAGACACTGAGTGAGGATTATCAGAGACACAGAGTGAGGATTATCAGAGAAATAGAGTGAGGGTTAATCTTGACACATCAAGAGAATTTTCAGAGACACAATGCATGGATTACCAGAGTCACAGAGTGAGGGTTATAAGAGACACAGAGTGAGGGTTCTCAGAGACACAGAGTGAGGATTATGAGAGACACAGAGTGAGGGTTCTCAGAGACACAGAGTGAGGATTATCCGAAAAACAGAGTGAGGGTTATTCTTGACACAGAGAGAGAATTTTCAGAGGCACAATGCACGGATTATCAGAGTCACAGAGTGAAGGTTATAAGAGACACAGAGTGATGATTATGAGAGACACAGAGTGAGGATTATCAGAAAAACAGCGTGTGGGTTATTCTTGACACAGACAGAGAATTTTCAGAGACACAGAGTGAGGACTATCAGACGAACAGAGTGAGGATTATTCATGACACAGAGTGAGTATTATCAGAGACACAGAGTGAGGATTATCAGAGGCACTGAGTGAGGATTATCAGAGGCACAGAGTGAGGATTATCAGAGAAACTGAGTGAGGATTTTTAGTGACGCAGAGTGAGTATTATCAGAGACACAGAGTGAGGTTTAGCAGAGAAACAGAGTGATTATTATCAGAGACACAGAGTGAGGTTTAGCAGAGAAACAGAGTGAGGATTATCAAGGACACAGAGTGAGGATTATCAGAGACACAGAGTGAGGGTTATCAGAGACATAGAGTCAGGATTATTATTGACACAGAGTGAGGATTGTCATGGACCCAGAGTGAGGATTATTACTGACACAGAGTGAGGATTATCAAGGACACAGAGTGAGGATTATCAAGGACACAGATTGAGGATTATCAGAGACACAGAGTGAGGATTATCAGAGACACAGAGTGAGGTTTATCAGAGACACAGTGTCAGGATTATTATTGACACAGAGTGAGGATTATCAGAGACACAGAGTGAGGATTATCAGAGACACAGAGTGAGGGTTTTCAGAGACACAGTGACAGGATTATTATTGACACAGAGTGAGGATTATCATGGACACAGAGTGAGGACTATTACTGACACAGAGTGAGGATTATCAAGGACACAGAGTGAGCGTTATCAGAGACACAGAGTCAGGATTATTATTGACACAGAGTGAGGATTATCAAGGACACAGAGTGAGGATTATCAGAGACACAGAGTGAGGGTTATCAGAGACACAGAGTGAGGATTATCAGTGACACAGAGTGAGGATTATTAGTGACACAGAGAGAGAATTTTCAGAGACACAGAGTCCGGATTATTAGAGGCACAGTGTGAGGATTATCAGTGACACAGAGTGAGGATTATCAGAGACACAGAGTGAGGGTTATCAGAGACACAGAGTGAGGATTATCAGAGAACCAGAGTGGGAATTATCAGAGACATAGTGTGAGGATTATCAGTGACACAGAGAGAGAATTTTCAGAGACACAGAGTCCGGATTATTAGAGACACAGAGTGAGGATTATTAGTGACACAGAGTAAGAATTTTCAGAGACACTGAGTCCGGGTAATTGGAGGCACAGTGTGAGGATTATCAGTGAGACAGAGTGAGGATTTTTAGTGAAACTGAGTGAGGATTATGAGAGACACTGAGTGAGGATTATCAGAGACACAGAGTGAGGATTATCAGAGAAATAGAGTGAGGGTTAATCTTGACACATCAAGAGAATTTTCAGAGACACAATGCACGGATTACCAGAGTCACAGAGTGAGGGTTATAAGAGACACAGAGTGAGGGTTCTCAGAGACACAGAGTGAGGATTATGAGAGACACAGAGTGAGGGTTCTCAGAGACACAGAGTGAGGATTATCCGAAAAACAGAGTGAGGGTTATTCTTGACACAGAGAGAGAATTTTCAGAGACACAATGCACGGATTATCAGAGTCACAGAGTGAAGGTTATAAGAGACACAGAGTGATGATTATGAGAGACACAGAGTGAGGGTTCTCAGAGACACAGAGTGAGGATTATCAGAAAAACAGTCTGAGGGTTATTCTTGACACAGAGAGAGAATTTTCAGAGACACAGAGTTAGGACTATCAGAGGAACAGAGTCAGGATTATTATTGACACAGAGTGAGGATTATCAAGGACACTGAGTGAGGATTATCAGAGACACAGAGTGAGGGTTATTCTTGACACATCGAGAGAATTTTCAGAGACACAATGCACGGATTATCAGAGTCACAGAGTGAGGGTTATAAGAGACACAGAGTGAGGATTATCAGAGAGACAGAGAGAGGATTATCAGAGGCACAGAGTGAGGATTATCAGAGGCACAGAGTGAGGATTATTCATGACACAGAGTGAGGATTATCGGAGACACAGAGTGAGGTTTGTCAGTGACACAGAGTGAGTATTATTAGACACAAAACGTGAGGTCTATCAGAGACACAGAGTGAGAGTTATTAGTGGCACAGAATGATGATTATCAGAGACACAGAGTGAGAATTATTCTTGACACAGAGTGAGTATTATCAGCGACACAGAGTGAGGATTATCAGAGGCATAGAGTGAGGATTATCAGAGAAACTGAGTGAGGATTTTTAGTGATGCAGATTGAGTATTATCAAAGACACAGAGTGAGGTTGAGCCGAGAAACAGAGTGAGTATTATCAGAGACACAGAGTCAGGATTATCAGTGACACAGAGTGAGGATTATCAGAAGCACAGAGTGAGGATTATCAGAGAAACTGAGTGAGGATTTTTAGTGACGCAGAGTGAGTATTATCAGAGACACAGAGTCAGGATTATTATTGACACAGAGTGAGGATTATGATGGACACGGAGTGAGGATTATTACTGACACAGAGTGAGGATTATCAAGGACACAGTGTGAGGATTATCAGAGACACAGAGTGAGGATTATCAGAGAACCAGAGTGGGAATTATCAGAGACACAGAGTGAGGATTAACAGTGACACAGAGTAAGGATTATTAGTGACACAGAGTAAGAATTTTCAGAGATACAGAGTCCGGATTATTAGAGGCACAGAGTGAGGAATATCAGAGACACAGAGTAAGGATTATCAGAGACACAGAGTGAGGATTATCAGAGAAATAGAGTGAGGGTATTCTTGACACATCGAGAGAATTTTCAGAGACACAATGCACGGATTATCAGAGTCACAGAGTGAGGATTATAAGAGACACATTGTGAGGATTATGAGAGACATAGAGTGAGGATTATCAGAGAGACAGAGTGAGGATTTTTAGTGAAACTGAGTGAGGATTATCAGAGACATAGAGTGAGGATTATCAGAGAAACTGAGTGTGGATTTTTAGTGACGCAGAGTGAGTATTATCAGAGACACAGAGTGAGGATTATCAGAGAAACTGAGTGGGGATTTTTAGTGACGCAGAGTGAGGATTATCAAGGACACAGAGTGAGGATTATCAGAGACACAGAGTGAGGGTTATCAGAGACACAGAGTCAGGATTATTATTGACACAGAGTGAGGATTATCATGGACACAGAGTGAGGATTATTACTGACACAGAGTGAGGGTTATCAGAGACACAGAGTGAGGATTATCAGAGAACCAGAGTGAGAATTATCAGAGACACAGAGTGAGGATTATTAGTGACACAGAGTAAGAATTTTCAGAGACACAGAGTCCGGATTATTAGAGGCACAGAGTGAGGAATATCAGAGACACAGAGTGAGGATTTTTAGTGAAACTGAGTGAGGGTTATTCTTGACACATCGAGAGATTTTTCAGAGACACAATGCACGGATTATCAGAGTCACAGAGTGAGGATTATAAGAGACACAGAGTGAGGATTATCAGAGACACAGAGTGAGGATTATCAGAGACACAGAGTGAGGATTATGAGAGACACAGAGTGAAGGTTATCAGCGACACAGAGTGAGGATTATCAGAGACACAGTGTGAGGGTTATCAGAGGCACAGAGTGAGGATTATCAGAGACACAGAGTGAGGATTATGAGAGACACAGAGTGAAGGTTATCAGCGACACAGAGTGAGGATTATCAGAGACACAGTGTGAGGGTTATCAGAGGCACAGAGTGAGGATTATCAGAGAAACAGAGTGAGGATTATCAGAGACACAGAGTGAGGGTTATCAGAGGCACAGAGTGAGGATTATCAGAGACACAGAGTGAGGATTATCAGAGACACAGTGTGAGGGTTATCAGAGGCACAGAGTGAGCATTATCAGAGACACAGACTGAGAATTATCAGAGACACAGAGTGAGGGTTATCAGAGACACAGCAAGGATTATCAGTGACACAGAGTGAGGACTATCAGGGAAACAGAGCGAGGATTTTTATTGACACCGACTGAGGATTATCGAAGACACAGAGTGAGGGTTGTCAGAGACACAGTGTGAGTATTATCAGAGACACAGAGTGAGGATTATCAGAGTCACAGAGTGAGGATTATCAGAGAAACTGAGTGAGGATTTTTAGTGACACAGAGTGAGGATTATCAAGGACACAGAGTGAGGATCATCAGAGACATCGAGTGAGGATTATCAGAGACACAGAGTGAGGATTATCAGAGAAACTGAGTGAGGATTTTTAGTGATGCAGAGTGAGTATTGCCAGAGACACAGAGTGAGGTTTAGCAGAGAAACAGAGTCAGGATTATCAGAGACACAGAGTCAGGATTATCAGTGACACTGAGTGAGGATTATCAGAGACACCCAGTGAGTATTATCAGAGACACAGAGTGAGGAATATCAGAGACACAGAGTGAGGATTATTCTTGACACAGATTGAGGATTATCAGAGACACAGCGTGAGGCTTATCAGAGACACAGAGTGAGGATTATCAAAGGCACAGAGTGAGGATTATTCTTGACACAGATTGAGGATTATCGGAGACACAGAGTGAGGCTTATCAGAGAAACAGAGCGAGGATTATTCATGACACAGAGTGAGAATTATCGGAGACACAGAGTGAGGGTTGTCAGAGACACGGAGTGAGTATCATCTGAGACATAGAGTGAGGATTATCAGAGACACAGTTTGAGGATTATCAGAGACACAGAGTGAGGGTTATCAGAGACATAGAGTGAGTATTATCAGAGACACAGATTGAGGATTATCAGAGAAATGGAGTGATGGTTATTCTTGACACAGAGAGAGAATTTTCAGAGATACAATGCACGGATTATCAGAGTCACAGGGTGAGGGTTATAAGATACAGAGAGTGAGGATTATCAGAGACACAGAGTGAGGATTATCCGAAAAACAGAGTGAGAGTTATTCATGACACAGAGAGAGAATTTTCAGAGACACAGAGTGACGACTATCAGAGAAACAGCGTGTGAATTATTAGTGACACAGAGTGATGGTTATAAGAGACACAGATTGAGGATTATCAGAGACACAGACTCAGGATTATTAATGACACCGACTGAGGATTGTCAGAGAAACAGAGTGAGAGTTATTAGTGGCACAGAGTGATGATTATCAGAGACACAGAGTGAGAATTATTCTTGACGCAGAGTGAGTGTTATCAGAGACACAGAGTGAGGATTATGAGAGAAACTGAGTGAGGATTTTTAGTAACGCAGAGTGTGGATTATCAAGGACACAGAGTGAGGATCATCAGAGACATAGAGTGAGGATTATCAGAGACACAGAGTGAGGATTGTTAGTGAAACTGAGTGAGGATTTTTAGTGACGCAGAGTGAGGATTATCAGAGACACAGAGTGAGGATTATCATAGACACAGAGTGAGGATTATTCTTGACACAGAGTGAGTATTATCAGAGAAACAGAGTGAGGAGTTTTAGTGACGCTGAGTGAGTATTATCCGTGACAGAGAGTGCGGATTATCAGAGAAACAGAGTGAGGGTTATTCTTGACACAGAGTGAGTATTATCAGAGACACAGAGTGACGATTAGCAGTGAAACAGAGTGAGGATTATTAGTGACGCGGATTGAGGAATATCCGTGACACAGAGTGAGGATTATTAGTGACGCAGATTGAGGAATATCCGTGACACAGAGTGAGGATTATTAGAGACAAAGTGTGAGGATTATTAGTGGCACAGAGCGAGGATTATTAGTGACACAGAGTGAGGATTATTGGTCGCACAGAGTGCGGATAATAAGTGGCACTGAGTGAGGATTATCAGAGACACAGAATGAGGTTTATCCATGACACAGAGTGTGGATTATCAGAGACACTGAGTGAGTTTTATCAGTCACACTGAGTGAGGTTTATTAGTGACACAGAGCGAGAATTTTCAGATACACTGAGTGTGATTATTAGAGACACTGTGTGAAGATTATCAGAGACAGAGTGTAAGGATTATTAGTGACACAGAAAGAGAGTTTTCAGAGACACAAACTCCAGATTATTAGAGACACAATATGAGTATTATCAAAGAGCCAGAGTGAGGATGATCAGAGACACAGAGTGAGCATTATTAGTGACACAGAATGAGGATTATCAGTGACGCAGTGTGAGGATTATGAGTGATGCAGAGTGAGGATTATCAAGGACACAGAAAGAGGATTATTAGTGACACCGAGTGAGGATTATCAGAGAAATACAGTGATGATTATTACTGACACAGAGTGAGTTTTATCAGGTATGCAGAGTGAGGATTGTCAAGGACACAGAGTGAGGATTATTAATGACATAGAAGGGGGATTCTCATAGACACAGAGTGAGGATTATGCTTGACACCGAGTGAGGACTATCAGAGAAACAGAGCGAGGATTATTAATGACACAGAGTAAGAATTATCAGAGACACAGACTCAGGATTATTAATGACACAGACTGAGGATTATCGGAGACTCAGAGTGAGGGTTGTTTGTGGCACAGAGTGATGATTATCAGAGAGAGTGAGAATTATTAGTGACACAGAGAGAGAATTTTCAGAGACACAGAGTCCAGATTAGTCGATACACAGAGTGAGGATTATCAGAGACACAGAGTGAGAATTATTCTTGACACCGAGTCAGTATTATCTGAGACACAGAGTGAGGATTATCAGAGAGACAGAGTGAGGATTTTTAGTGAAACTGAGTAAGGATTATCAGAGACACAGAGTGAGGATTATCAAGGACACAGAGTGAAGATTATCAGAGACACAGAGTGAGGGTTATTCTTGACACATCGAGAGAATTTTCAGAGACACAATGCACGGATTATCAGAGTCACAGAGTGAGGGTTATAAGAGACACAGAGTGAAGATTATCAGAGACACAGAGTGAGGATTATCAGAGACACAGAGTGAGGATTATCAGAGAAACAGAATGATGGTTATTCTTGATACAGAGAGAGAATTTTCAGAGACACAGAGTGAGAACTATCAGAGAAACAGAGTGAGGATTATCAGAGACACAGAGTGAGGACTATCAGAGAAACAGAGTGAGGATTATCAGAGAAACAGAGTGAGGATTATCAGAGACACAGAGTGAGGACTATCAGAGGAACAGAGTGTGGATTATTACTGACAAGGGGTGAGGATTATCAGAAACACAGAGTGAGGATTCTTAGTGACACAGAGTGAGGACGATCAGAGAAACAGAGCAAGGATTATTAATGACACAGAGACAGAAATTTCAGAGACACAATGTACGGATTATTAGAGTCACAGAGTGAAGGTTTTCAGAGACACAGAGTGAGAGTTATTCTTGACACCGAGTCAGTATTATCTGAGACACAGAGTGAGGATTATCAGAGACACAGAGTGAGGATCATTAGTGACACCGAGTGAGGATTATTAGTGAAGCAGATTGAGGATTATCAGTGACACAGAGTGAGAATTGTCAAGGACACAGAGTGAGGATTATCAGAGACACAGAGTGAGGATTATTTATGGCATAGATTGAGGATTATCAGAGACACAGATTGAAGATTATTAGTGACACCGAGTGAGGATTATCAGAGACAGAGTGTGAAGATAATTAGTGACACGGATTTAGGATTATTAGTGACACAGAGCGAGGATTATTAGTGACACAGAGTGAGGATTATTGATGGCATAGAGTGAGGATTATCAGAGACAGTGTGCGAGGATTATCAGTGACACAGAGTGAGGATTATTAGTGACACAGAGTGCGGATAATAAGTGGCACCGAGTGAGGATTATCAGAGACACAGAATGAGGTTTGTCCAAGACATAGAGTGAGGATTATCAGTGACACTGGGTGAGTTTTATCAGTGACACTGAGTGAGGTTTGTCAGTGACACAAAGTGAGGATTATCACAGGCATACAGTTTGAGGATTATTAGTGTGACAGGGGGAGGATTATCATAGACACAGAGCGAGGATTTTCAGATGCACAAAGTGAAGATTATCAGTGACATAGATGAGGATTATCAGAGACACAGAGTGAGGATTGTCAGAGAAACAGAGTGAGGGTTATTCTTGATACAGAGAGAGAATTTTCAGAGAAACAGAGTGAGAACTATCAGTGAAACAGAGTGAGGATTATCAGAGACACAGAGTGAGGACTATCAGAGGAACAGAGTGAGGGTTATTAGTGACACAGAATGAGGATTATCAGAGACACAGAGTGAGGATTATCAGAGACACAGAGTGAGGAATATCAGAGACACAGAGAGAGGATTATCAGAGACACAGAAAAGGATTATCAGAGACACAGAGTGAGGACTATCAGAGGAACAGAGTGAGGATTATTAGTGACACAGAATGAGGATTATCAGAAACACAGAGTGAGGATTATTAGTGACACAGAGTGAGGACTATCAGAGAAACAGAGCAAGGATTATTAATGACACAGAGAGAGAAATTTCAGAGACACAATGTACGGATTATTAGAGTCACAGAATGAAGGTTTTCAGAGACACAGAGAGAGGATTATCAGAGACACAGAAAAGGATTATCAGAGACACAGAGTGAGGACTATCAGAGGAACAGAGTGAGGATTATTAGTGACACAGAATGAGGATTATCAGAAACACAGAGTGAGGATTATTAGTGACACAGAATGAGGACTATCAGAGAAACAGAGCAAGGATTATTAATGACACAGAGAGAGAAATTTCAGAGACACAATGTACGGATTATTAGAGTCACAGAGTGAAGGTTTTCAGAGACACAGAGTGAGGATTATCAGAGACACAGAGTGAGAATTATTCTTGACACCGAGTCAGTATTATCTGAGACACAGAGTGAGGATTATCAGAGACACAGAGTGAGGATTTTTAGTGAAACTGAGTAAGGATTATCAGAGACACAGAGTGAGGATTATCAAGGACACAGAGTGAAGATTATCAGAGACACAGAGTGATGGTTATTCTTGACACATCGAGAGAATTTTCAGAGACACAATGCACGGATTATCAGAGTCGCAGAGTGAGGGTTATAAGAGACACAGAGTGAAGATTATCAGAGACACAGAGTGAGGATTATCAAGGACACAGAGTGAAGATTATCAGAGAAACAGAGTGATGGTTATTCTTGATACAGAGTGAGAATTTTCAGAGACACAGAGTGAGAACTATCAGAGAAACAGAGTGAGGATTATCAGAGACACAGAGTGAGGACTATCAGAGGAACAGATTGAGGATTATTACTGACAAGGGGTGAGGATTATCAGAGACACAGAATGAGGATTATCAGAGACACAGAGTGAGGATTATCAGAGACACAGAGTGAGGATTATCAGAGAAATGGAGTGATGGTTATTCTTGACACAGAGAGAGAATTTTCAGAGACACAGAGTGAGGACTATCAGGCAAACAGAGTGAGGATTATTCATGACACAGAGTGAGAATTAACAGAGACATAGACTCAGGATTATTAATGACACCGATTGAGGATTATCGGAGACACAGAGTGCGGATTATCAGAAACACAGAGTGAGGATTATTAGTGACACAGAATGAGGACTATCAGGGAAACAGAGCAAGGATTATTAATGACACAGAGAGAGAAATTTCAGAGACACAATGTACGGATTATTAGAGTCACAGAGTGAAGGTTTTCAGAGACACAGAGTGAGGATTATCAGAGACACAGAGTGAGAATTATTCTTGACACCGAGTCAGTATTATCTGAGACACAGAGTGAGGATTATCAGAGACACAGAGTGAGGATTATCAAGGACACAGAGTGAAGATTATCAGAGGCACAGAGTGATGGTTATTCTTGACACATCGAGAGAATTTTCAGAGACACAATGCACGGATTATCAGAGTCGCAGAGTGAGGGTTATAAGAGACACAGAGTGAAGATTATCAGAGACACAGAGTGAGGATTATCAGAGAAACAGAGTGAGGGTTATTCTTGATACAGAGAGAGAATTTTCAGAGACACAGAGTGAGAACTATCAGAGAAACAGAGTGAGGATTATCAGAGACACAGAGTGAGGACTATCAGAGAAACAGAGTGAGGATTATCAGAGAAACAGAGTGAGGGTTATTCTTGATACAGAGAGAGAATTTTCAGAGACACAGAGTGAGAACTATCAGAGAAACAGAGTGAGGATTATCAGAGACACAGAGTGAGGACTATCAGAGGAACAGAGTGAGGATTATTACTGACAAGGGGTGAGGATTATCAGAAACACAGAATGAGGATTATCAGAGACACAGAGTGAGGATTATCAGAGACACAGAGTGAGGATTATCAGAGAAATGGAGTGATGGTTATTCTTGACACAGAGAGAGAATTTTCAGAGATACAATGCACGGATTATCAGAGTCACAGGGTGAGGATTATAAAATACAGAGAGTGAGGATTATCAGAGACACAGAGTGAGGATTATCCGAAAAACAGAGTGAGAGTTATTCATGACACAGAGAGAGAATTTTCAGAGACACAGAGTGACGACTATCAGAGAAACAGCGTGTGAATTATTAGTGACACAGAGTGATGGTTATAAGAGACACAGATTGAGGATTATCAGAGACACAGACTCAGGATTATTAATGACACCGACTGAGGATTGTCAGAGAAACAGAGTGAGAGTTATTAGTGGCACAGAGTGATGATTATCAGAGACACAGAGTGAGAATTATTCTTGACGCAGAGTGAGTGTTATCAGAGACACAGAGTGAGGATTATGAGAGAAACTGAGTGAGGATTTTTAGTAACGCAGAGTGTGGATTATCAAGGACACAGAGTGAGGATCATCAGAGACATAGAGTGAGGATTATCAGAGACACAGAGTGAGGATTGTCAATGAAACTGAGTGAGGATTTTTAGTGACGCAGAGTGAGGATTATCAGAGACACAGAGTGAGGATTATCATAGACACAGAGTGAGGATTATTCTTGACACAGAGTGAGTATTATCAGAGACACAGAGTGAGGGTTATCAGAGACATAGAGTGAGGATTATCAGTGACACAGAATGAGGATTGTCAGTGAAACTGAGTGAGGATTTTTAGTGACGCAGAGTGAGGATTATCAGAGACACAGAGTGAGGATTATCATAGACACAGAGTGAGGAATATTCTTGACACAGAGTGAGTATTATCAGAGAAACAGAGTGAGGAGTTTTAGTGACGCAGAGTGAGTATTATCCGTGACAGAGAGTGCGGATTATCAGAGAAACAGAGTGAGGGTTATCCTTGACACAGAGTGAGTATTATCAGAGACACAGAGTGACGATTAGCAGTGAAACAGAGTGAGGATTATTAGTGACGCGGATTGAGGAATATCCGTGACACAGAGTGAGGATTATTAGTGACGCAGATTGAGGAATATCCGTGACACAGAGTGAGGATTATCAGAGACAAAGTGTGAGGATTATTAGTGGCACAGAGCGAGGATTATTAGTGACACAGAGTGAGGATTATTGGTCGCACAGAGTGCGGATAATAAGTGGCACTGAGTGAGGATTATCAGAGACACAGAATGAGGTTTATCCATGACACAGAGTGTGGATTATCAGAGACACTGAGTGAGTTTTATCAGTCACACTGAGTGAGGTTTATTAGTGACACAGAGCGAGAATTTTCAGATACACTGAGTGTGATTATTAGAGACACTGTGTGAAGATTATCAGAGACAGAGTGTAAGGATTATTAGTGACACAGAAAGAGAGTTTTCAGAGACACAAACTCCAGATTATTAGAGACACAAAATGAGTATTATCAAAGAGCCAGAGTGAGGATGATCAGAGACACAGAGTGAGCATTATTAGTGACACAGAATGAGGATTATCAGTGACGCAGTGTGAGGATTATGAGTGATGCAGAGTGAGGATTATCAAGGACACAGAAAGAGGATTATCAGAGACACAGAGTGAGGATTATTAGTGACACCGAGTGAGGATTATCAGAGAAATACAGTGATGATTATTACTGACACAGAGTGAGTTTTATCAGGTATGCAGAGTGAGGATTGTCAAGGACACAGAGCGAGGATTATTAATGACACAGAGTAAGAATTATCAGAGACACAGACTCAGGATTATTAATGACACAGACTGAGGATTATCGGAGACTCAGAGTGAGGGTTGTTTGTGGCACAGAGTGATGATTATCAGAGACACAGAGTGAGAATTATTAGTGACACAGAGAGAGAATTTTCAGAGACACAGAGTCCAGATTAGTCGATACACAGTGTGAGGATTATCAGAGGAACAGAGTGAGGATTATCAGAGACACAGAGTGAGAATTATTCTTGACACCGAGTCAGTATTATCTGAGACACAGAGTGAGGATTATCAGAGAGACAGAGTGAGGATTTTTAGTGAAACTGAGTAAGGATTATCAGAGACACAGAGTGAGGATTATCAAGGACACAGAGTGAAGATTATCAGAGACACAGAGTGAGGGTTATTCTTGACACATCGAGAGAATTTTCAGAGACACAATGCACGGATTATCAGAGTCACAGAGTGAGGGTTATAAGAGACACAGAGTGAAGATTATCAGAGACACAGAGTGAGGATTATCAGAGACACAGAGTGAGGATTATCAGAGAAACAGAGTGATGGTTATTCTTGATACAGAGAGAGAATTTTCAGAGAAACAGAGTGAGGATTATCAGAGACACAGAGTGAGGACTATCAGAGGAACAGAGTGTGGATTATTACTGACAAGGGGTGAGGATGATCAGAAACACAGAGTGAGGATTCTTAGTGACACAGAGTGAGGACGATCAGAGAAACAGAGCAAGGATTATTAATGACACAGAGACAGAAATTTCAGAGACACAATGTACGGATTATTAGAGTCACAGAGTGAAGGTTTTCAGAGACACAGAGTGAGGATTATCAGAGACACAGAGTGAGAATTATTCTTGACACCGAGTCAGTATTATCTGAGACACAGAGTGAGGATTATCAGAGACACAGAGTGAGGATCATTAGTGACACCGAGTGAGGATTATTAGTGAAGCAGATTGAGGATTATCAGTGACACCGAGTGAGAATTGTCAAGGACACAGAGTGAGGATTATCAGAGACACAGAGTGAGGATTATTTATGGCATAGATTGAGGATTATCAGAGACACAGATTGAAGATTATTAGTGACACCGAGTGAGGATTATTAGTGACACAGAGTGAGGATTATTGATGGCATAGAGTGAGGATTATCAGAGACAGTGTGTGAAGATAATTAGTGACACGGATTTAGGATTATTAGTGACACAGAGTGAGGATTATTAGTGACACAGAGTGAGGATTATTGATGGCATAGAGTGAGGATTATCAGAGACAGTGTGCGAGGATTATCAGTGACACAGAGTGAGGATTATTAGTGACACAGAGTGCGGATAATAAGTGGCACTGAGTGAGGATTATCAGAGACACAGAATGAGGTTTGTCCAAGACATAGAGTGAGGATTATCAGTGACACTGGGTGAGTTTTATCAGTGACACTGAGTGAGGTTTGTCAGTGACACAAAGTGAGGATTATCACAGGCATACAGTTTGAGGATTATTAGTGTGACAGGGGGAGGATTATCATAGACACAGAGCGAGGATTTTCAGATGCACAAAGTTAAGATTATCTGTGACATAGATGAGGATTATCAGAGACACAGAGTGAGGATTGTCAGAGAAACAGAGTGAGGGTTATTCTTGATACAGAGAGAGAATTTTCAGAGACACAGAGTGAGAACTATCAGTGAAACAGAGTGAGGATTATCAGAGACACAGAGTGAGGACTATCAGAGGAACAGAGTGAGGATTATTAGTGACACAGAATGAGGATTATCAGAGACACAGAGTGAGGATTATCAGAGACACAGAGTGAGGAATATCAGAGACACAGAGAGAGGATTATCAGAGGAACAGAGTGAGGATTATTAGTGACACAGAATGAGGATTATCAGAAACACAGAGTGAGGATTATTAGTGACACAGAATGAGGACTATCAGAGAAACAGAGCAAGGATTATTAATGACACAGAGAGAGAAATTTCAGAGACACAATGTACGGATTATTAGAGTCACAGAATGAAGGTTTTCAGAGACACAGAGAGAGGATTATCAGAGAAACAGAGTGATGGTTATTCTTGATACAGAGAGAGAATTTTCAGAGAAACAGAGTGAGGATTATCAGAGACACAGAGTGAGGACTATCAGAGGAACAGAGTGTGGATTATTACTGACAAGGGGTGAGGATGATCAGAAACACAGAGTGAGGATTCTTAGTGACACAGAGTGAGGACGATCAGAGAAACAGAGCAAGGATTATTAATGACACAGAGACAGAAATTTCAGAGACACAATGTACGGATTATTAGAGTCACAGAGTGAAGGTTTTCAGAGACACAGAGTGAGGATTATCAGAGACACAGAGTGAGAATTATTCTTGACACCGAGTCAGTATTATCTGAGACACAGAGTGAGGATTATCAGAGACACAGAGTGAGGATCATTAGTGACACCGAGTGAGGATTATTAGTGAAGCAGATTGAGGATTATCAGTGACACCGAGTGAGAATTGTCAAGGACACAGAGTGAGGATTATCAGAGACACAGAGTGAGGATTATTTATGGCATAGATTGAGGATTATCAGAGACACAGATTGAAGATTATTAGTGACACCGAGTGAGGATTATTAGTGACACAGAGTGAGGATTATTGATGGCATAGAGTGAGGATTATCAGAGACAGTGTGTGAAGATAATTAGTGACACGGATTTAGGATTATTAGTGACACAGAGTGAGGATTATTAGTGACACAGAGTGAGGATTATTGATGGCATAGAGTGAGGATTATCAGAGACAGTGTGCGAGGATTATCAGTGACACAGAGTGAGGATTATTAGTGACACAGAGTGCGGATAATAAGTGGCACTGTGTGAGGATTATCAGAGACACAGAATGAGGTTTGTCCAAGACATAGAGTGAGGATTATCAGTGACACTGGGTGAGTTTTATCAGTGACACTGAGTGAGGTTTGTCAGTGACACAAAGTGAGGATTATCACAGGCATACAGTTTGAGGATTATTAGTGTGACAGGGGGAGGATTATCATAGACACAGAGCGAGGATTTTCAGATGCACAAAGTGAAGATTATCAGTGACATAGATGAGGATTATCAGAGACACAGAGTGAGGATTGTCAGAGAAACAGAGTGAGGGTTATTCTTGATACAGAGAGAGAATTTTCAGAGACACAGAGTGAGAACTATCAGTGAAACAGAGTGAGGATTATCAGAGACACAGAGTGAGGACTATCAGAGGAACAGAGTGAGGATTATTAGTGACACAGAATGAGGATTATCAGAGACACAGAGTGAGGATTATCAGAGACACAGAGTGAGGAATATCAGAGACACAGAGAGAGGATTATCAGAGGAACAGAGTGAGGATTATTAGTGACACAGAATGAGGATTATCAGAAACACAGAGTGAGGATTATTAGTGACACAGAATGAGGACTATCAGAGAAACAGAGCAAGGATTATTAATGACACAGAGAGAGAAATTTCAGAGACACAATGTACGGATTATTAGAGTCACAGAATGAAGGTTTTCAGAGACACAGAGAGAGGATTATCAGAGACACAGAAAAGGATTATCAGAGACACAGAGTGAGGACTATCAGAGGAACAGAGTGAGGATTATTAGTGACACAGAATGAGGATTATCAGAAACACAGAGTGAGGATTATTAGTGACACAGAATGAGGACTATCAGAGAAACAGAGCAAGGATTATTAATGACACAGAGAGAGAAATTTCAGAGACACAATGTACGGATTATTAGAGTCACAGAGTGAAGGTTTTCAGAGACACAGAGTGAGGATTATCAGAGACACAGAGTGAGAATTATTCTTGACACCGAGTCAGTATTATCTGAGACACAGAGTGAGGATTACAGAGAGACAGAGTGAGGATTTTTAGTGAAACTGAGTAAGGATTATCAGAGACACAGAGTGAGGATTATCAAGGACACAGAGTGAAGATTATCAGAGACACAGAGTGATGGTTATTCTTGACACATCGAGAGAATTTTCAGAGACACAATGCACGGATTATCAGAGTCGCAGAGTGAGGGTTATAAGAGACACAGAGTGAAGATTATCAGAGACACAGAGTGAGGATTATCAGAGAAACAGAGTGAGGGTTATTCTTGATACAGAGAGAGAATTTTCAGAGACACAGAGTGAGAACTATCAGAGAAACAGAGTGAGGATTATCAGAGACACAGAGTGAGGACTATCAGAGGAACAGAGTGAGGATTATTACTGACAAGGGGTGAGGATTATCAGAAACACAGAATGAGGATTATCAGAGACACAGAGTGAGGATTATCAGAGACACAGAGTGAGGAATATTAGAGACACAGAGAGAGAATTTTCAGAGACACAGAGTGAGAACTATCAGAGAAACAGAGTGAGGATTATCAGAGACACAGAGTGAGGATTATCAGAGACACAGAGTGAGGATTATCAGAGACACAGAGTGCGGATTATCAGAAACACAGAGTGAGGATTATTAGTGACACAGAGTGAGGACTATCAGAGAAACAGAGCAAGGATTATTAATGACACAGAGAGAGAAATTTCAGAGACACAAGGTACGGATTATTAGAGTCACAGAGTGAAGGTTTTCAGAGACACAGAGTGAGAATTATTCTTGACACCGAGTCAGTATTATCTGAGACACAGAGTGAGGATTATCTGAGACACAGAGTGA
The DNA here is from genome assembly GCF_036365525.1 of Heterodontus francisci. Lineage (NCBI taxonomy): Eukaryota > Metazoa > Chordata > Chondrichthyes > Heterodontiformes > Heterodontidae > Heterodontus > Heterodontus francisci. The sequence continues at coordinate 51,398,832 of NC_090397.1, read as the reverse complement.
GGATTATCAGAGACACAGAGTGAGGATCATTAGTGACACCGAGTGAGGATTATTAGTGAAGCAGATTGAGGATTATCAGTGACACAGAGTCAGAATTGTCAAGGACACAGAGTGAGGATTATCAGAGACACAGATTGAAGATTATTAGTGACACCGAGTGAGGATTATCAGAGACAGTGTGCGAGGATTATCAGTGACACAGAGTGAGGATTATTAGTGACACAGAATGAGGTTTGTCCAAGACATAGAGTGAGGATTATCAGTGACACTGGCTTAGTTTTATCAGTGACACTGAGTGTGGTTTATCAGTGTCTCAGAGTGAGGATGATCAGTGACACTGAGTGAGTTTTATCGGTGACACTGAGTGAGGTTTGTCAGTGACACAAAGTGAGGATTATCAGAGGCATACAGTTTGAGGATTATTAGTGTGACAGGGGGAGGATTATCATAGACACAGAGCGAGGATTTTCAGATGCACAAAGTGAAGATTATCAGTGACATAGATGAGGATTATCAGTGACATAGAGTGCGGATTATCAGACCAAAATTTGAGGATTATCAGGGACAGAGATTGAGTATTACCAGTGACACAGAGTGAGGATTATTTGTGGCACAGATTGAGGATAAGCAGACACAGAGTGAGGATTATCAGAGGCTCAGCGTGAGTATTATTCGTGACACACTTAGAATACCTAAAGTAATTCCTAAAGTTCAAGCACTGTTGTGAGGGGGTAGGGGAACAGAACCTCTTACAGAATCGGCGACCGTGGCAGGTCTTTACAAAATTGGGAACAAAATTAAAACTATGGACACGGTCATAAGCAAGAAACCCTCAATGGAAGATAGGGTATATCAGTATGTGTATGGGAAGTTAAACCTTTATGAGCCATGGGTGCTGGTAATTATGCATTCTGGCAATCCCCAGGAGAGGACAGCAGAGTGGAAGCGTAGGAGCAAGTACAAGAAATCAAATGGAAAAGCAATTTGGTTACTGTGTATGCAGAAACAAATTCAGGTTCTCACAGAAAGGGTTGAGCAGTTAGAACAGGAGAAAAGGGAATCAGAGAACAGGGCGAGTAACAGAGAGGCTGTAGTGAATCGGCTAATGGCAGATCTAAGTAAGGAAAGGCAGGAGGAAGGCGCAGGAAGAAATGTTCAAGAATACGATAGAGTACTTATAATGCCAGGTGGTCACAGAGAGTAAAAGGGAGTGTCAGGCTCAGCACGAGGAAAGTACCAAGACCTTGGAGAAAGCTGACAAGGCTGAGGGGCAACTGAAGGATATCAAGGTGGCATACAGGGTAGCTCAGAGTTGGATACTTGACGAGGCTGATCAACGGTTATGTAACCAGGAAATTTGTAAACAGACCCTAGCATTATCTGGCGCCAGGGACATGGCTTGTCTTATGGAAGCAGGGGAAATTGGGTAAGACTGAGATGTGGAGAGAAGGATGTCAGATGATGGGACCCAGTATAGAGTGTGTCAGCCGGCACCCGAGATACTGGGACCACCGAGACCAATGTGCCCCCTGCAACAGCAAAACTCGAGTCCACCCTCGGCAGGTAGTGGTCCAGCGCTGTTGTAGAGTGATTCTGTGCTCCCCTATATGACCCTTCAGTTGCAGGAAATGCTGGCCAGTGTGCTGAAACCGAAGAGTGGGAGTGATGCCTCTGTCCATTTTGCTCACATAGTGCAGATTTGGGGAATTAATAACTGTGATGAGGAAATGAAGAAACTGATCCTGTTCACCCTAGTTGGGAAGCTGTTTCAGAGTCTGTCTCCAGCTATTAAGTTGGGACGGGGAACCACGGACAGTTTGAAGGATGAAATCTTAGTGGCGCTGGGACATAATAAGGGGAGTCCATTCTTGCAGGTTGATCAGACCAGACAGCTAGCAGGCGAGGCACCGGAGGCGTTTGTGGATAGGTTATGGCCCAAATATATGAAAGTTACTTGGTGAAAGCCAGCCCGAGCGCAGCTGATAGGGGCTCCCAGGAATCATTGGTTGAGGACCCTATTGGCTAACAGCTTGCCACGGATCAGGGCAAGGGCAGAATCGTGGTTTGACCCTGAGGATGAGACAAATACAGAGGCAGGTGTATTGAGGAAACTGACTCTGGTTTTTAAATCTGACTGGGGGAAGGAGAATAAACAAAAAGGAAAGGTGCTTGAAATAAAGGGAAACGTGAGTGGTCGAAAGGAGTGGAAGCAAGAAGATGATAATGTGGACAGATCCCAGGCATGTTTCAATTGTGGGAAAACGGGACACTGGAGTAGGGAGTGTAAGTCTCCGAAAGGTGGGAAACCAGGAAGTGGGAATCCCTCAGCCTCTCTGTCACTCGGCCTGTTCTCTGATTCCCTTTTCTCCTGTTCTAACTGTGGGCAGTAGAGGCAGAGAAAGAGCGAGTAGAAGACCCAGTCTTCTTCCATGACGGTGCTTCTGATATAACCTCCTTTTTCCTCAACCGAGGATTTCCCCCCAGTGTGGTTGACAGGGCCCTCAACCGTGTCCGACCCATTCCCCGCACCTCTACCCTCACCCCTTCCCCTCCCTCCCAGAACCGTGACAGGGTTCCCCTTGTCCTCACTTTTCATCCCACCAGCCTCCATATCCAAAGGATCATCCTCCGCCATTTTCGCCACCTCCAGCGTGATGCCACTACCAGTCGCATCTTCCCCTCCCTTCCCCTGTCAGCATTCCGAAGGGATCGTTCCCTCCACGACACCCTGGTCCACTCCTCCATTACCCCCACCACCTCGTCCCCGTCCCAGGGCACCTTCCCTTGCAATCGCAGGAGGTGTAATACCTGCCCATTTACCTCCTCTCTCCTCACTATCCCAGGCCCCAAACACTCCTTTCAGGTGAAGCAGCGATTTACTTGTACTTCTTTCAATGTAGTATACTGTATTCGCTGCTCACAGTGTGGTCTCCTCTACATTGGGGAGACCAAGCGCAGACTGGGTGACCGCTTTGCGGAACATCTCCGCTCAGTCCGCAAGCAGGACCCTGAGCTTCCGGTTGCTTGCCATTTCAACACTCCCCCCTGCTCTCATGCTCACATCTCTGTCCTGGGATTGCTGCAGTGTTCCAGTGAACATCAACGCAAGCTCGAGGAACAGCATCTCATCTACCGATTAGGCACACTACAGCCTGCCGGACTGAACATTGAGTTCAATAATTTCAGAGCATGACAGCCCCCCACTTTACTTTCATTTTTAGTCATTTTTAGTTATTTTTTCTTCCTTTTTTTTTTTGCATTCCTTTTTACATTTTTTACCATCTTTTTTTGCATTTATTTCATTTCATCTTAGTTTGTTCAGTTTGCTTACCCACTGTTTTTTTCAGGTTGTTTTTCTTCAGGTTTGCACTTGCTGATGTTCTGTATTCAGTATATTCACACCTAATCTGTACTAATGCTTTGTCTTTCAAAACACCATTAACATATTGTTTGCCTTTGCTCCGTGACCTTTTGGTCAGCTATGTGGCCTGGTCCAATCTGCACCTTCTCCTTTGTTATCTCTTGCCCAACCCCCACCTCACTTGTTTATAATCTGTGACTTTTCTAATATTTGTCAGTTCCGAAGAAGGGTCACTGACCTGAAACGTTAACTCTGCTTCTCTTTCCACAGATGCTGCCAGACCTGCTGAGTGAATCCAGCATTTCTTGTTTTTGTTTCAAATTTCTGGTTGCCGCATTACAGCAGGTTATGGGCAAGGGACAGGGAAAGGTGCTCGGATTGAAAGTTAATGGTTAGAGGTAGTTAATCAGAAGTTTCACATGGTAGGTTTTAAAACACAGTGTGAACAGCAAAAGAAAACCTTGGGCGGAATTTTACCAGCTCCTCGACGCCGTGGATTGCAGTGCGGGGGTCGGTAAAATGCTGCAGAGAGAAGCCCGCCTCGACCCACAGTGTCGAGAAGGGCCCACCACAAATTACTGGCGGTGGGGGGACCTCGGTGCGGCCCCCTCGCCGCATGGTAGCAGCACCACAATTAGCATATGGTAAACGGTACTTACCTTTACTGATTATACAGCCCGCTGCCTCTCCACTGACACTTCCTGATTTTTCGATGAACGGGTGGCTGTCACGTGCCGTCCTGTTCATGATTGGAAAAGCTGGTGGGTCCACAGAGGCAGAAGGCTACACGGCAGAAAGTAAGTCTATTTTCAGAGGTTTCACTCTGCATTCCTAAAGGGAGAAGGGTGGGGGGCATTACAGGAGTCTCACTCTGCATACTGGAAGGGAGAAGTGAGGGGGGATACACAGGGGTCTCACTCTGCATACTGGAAGGGAGAAGTGAGGGGGGATACACAGGGGTCTCACTCTGCATACTGGAAGGGAGGGGGGATACACAGGGGTCTCACTCTGCATACTGGAAGGGAGAAGGGAGGGTGGCACTACAGGGGTCTCACTCTGCATACTGGAAGGGAGGGGGGATACACAGGGGTCTCACTCTGCATACTGGAAGGGAGAAGGGAGGGGGGATACACAGGGGTCTCACTCTGCATACTGGAAGGGAGAAGGAAGGGGGGATTCACAGGGGTCTCACTCTGCATACTGGAAGGGAGAAGGGAGGGGGGATACACAGGGGTCTCACTCTGCATACTGGAAGGGAGAAGTGAGGGGGGATACACAGGGGTCTCACTCTGCATACTGGAAGGGAGGGGGGATACACAGGGGTCTCACTCTGCATACTGGAAGGGAGAAGGGAGGGGGGATGCACAGGGGTCTCACTCTGCATACTGGAAGGGAGGGGGGATACACAGGGGTCTCACTCTGCATACTGGAAGGGAGAAGGGAGGGGGGATACACAGGGGTCTCACTCTGCATACTGGAAGGGAGAAGGAAGGGGGGATTCACAGGGGTCTCACTCTGCATACTGGAAGGGAGAAGGGAGGGGGGATACACAGGGGTCTCACTCTGCATACTGGAAGGGAGAAGGAAGGGGGGATTCACAGGGGTCTCACTCTGCATACTGGAAGGGAGAAGGGAGGGGGGATACACAGGGGTCTCACTCTGCATACTGGAAGGGAGAAGGGAGGGGGGATACACAGGGGTCTCACTCTGCATACTGGAAGGGAGAAGGGAGGGTGGCACTACAGGGGTCTCACTCTGCATACTGGAAGGGAGAAGGGAGGGGGAATACACAGGGGTCTCACGCTTCATTCTTAAATGGAGGAGGGAGGGGAGCATTACAGGGGCCTTACAGGGGTCTCACTCTGCATACTGGAAGGGGGGTGGGAGGGGGAATACACAGGGGTCTCACTCTGCATTCTTAAATGAAGGGGGTCTGGGATTACTGGAGGGAAATCTTTCTGGAATGAAGGGAGGTACTGTGTACCAGCCCTCTGTTAACAGTGTACGCTCTGTGTTTGTTTGTGTTTGTGAGGGGGCAATGGTACACCAGGCACCTGTGGGGAGGAAGTCAGAAAGGGCAGGAGCATTAAGGATATATGGATGGTGGGAGTAATCAATTCAGCTGGTAGAATCGTGATGTGGTCATGCTGTGCTACTCTGAGTGTTGGTCAGGATGGGCAATGCCATGGCACACCACATGGTTGATCCAGGAAAGCAGCTGATGTACCCGTCGACACCAGTCCATGCCTTGTTAGGAACCTTCAAATACATGCAGGGTTCAACTTTGTTTATCACATGGAAATAGATGTGGCTCATCCTACATTGGCTGATCCTCTGCTCGTGAGGATCCTTATGCGCCAGAGGCAATACCAACAGGCAGGTACGGTCCAAGTAGAGGTCCCCGGTCGTGAGCAGCAGCCCCCAAGGGGAGCTCGCCAGTGTGATTGCCGTGCATCTACAGGCCCCACATGAAATGCCATCGGATGTCAGTGCACCAGTGTCAGATGCGTTTGCGCATGTAAAGCGGGTGGTGACATGTTTGTGTGTCCTGCTCAAGGATGACCTGCAGCCCATGGGCTCCAGTGGACATCCCATGCCTTTTTTCCTGATAGTGACAGCGGTTCTCAAGTTTGACACCTCTGCAGCTTTTTAGGGTCCATCAGAGACCTTTGTGGGGTCACACAGTCAGCAGTGCACCCCTGCATCAGGGAGGTCACCAATGCCCTGCACCGGAGGGCCGGTGGGTATGTCCGCATCAGGACGGACTCTCAGAGCCAGGCCCAGAGGGCAATTGGTTCTGGCACCATTGCCAGAGAACCATAGGTTGTAATGTTCATAGATGGCATTCATGTGGCCATCAGGCCTACTACCAGGCTACCACCTGCTGATGTCACTATTAAAGGAGCCCTCTCAATCTAGGTGAAGCTGGTATGTGATCACCTCAGATGCTTGCTGCGAATGTGTGACCTCTTCTCCGGCAGCTGTCATGATACCTTGGTCTTGCGCCAGTCCCGGCTGCCACCGCTGTTCACTGAACTGGCTCAGATGGAGGGGTGGCTTCTTGGAGATAGGGGCTATCATTTGCAGAGGTGAATCCCGAGACCAGTGAGAGACCCCACCACTGCTGCAGAGGAGAGATACAACACCAACCACAGAGCTACATGTGCCACCATTGAGCAGGAGATCGGCATGCTGAATGAGCGCCTCCAATGCCTGTATGGATAGGGTAATATAGATACCCCTGTACTATGGGCTGAAAAAGCCAGCTCCTTTCTTTGCTGCTCTGCAGAACTACGCACCCAATAGGGGCCAGATGAGGAGAGACATTAAATGCATGATGAGGAGAGACATTAACAGGATTCCTCCTCGGACTATGAGGATGCTGAGGACCTACAACATGAAAGATGCATGGAAGGGCAGATGGCACCCAAGCTCTGCACACAGGGCTAGCAGTGAGCTAGGGATGTACAGAAGTGGCATTTTAGATAAAACTCCAATTGTTTCCAAACTTTTATCATCATTTGTAAAAGGTTTCTAAACCAAGGATTTTTTTTTGGATACAACCAAGATGATTTCAAATTCCAGTTTACGGCAATAAACATTTAAAATTCAAAACTGCCAATGTTATATGAGCAAGGTATCCAGAATTAAAGCCTCCCTCAAAACTTGACATAATATACTTGGAATTCATTGTGGCTACAGTTAGTTAACCTTAATAGTATAAACTTAATTCAGACTTATTAACTTATAACTACACACAGAACAGAATAGTGTGTGCTTTTTTGAAGGAAAAGTAAATTCCGTCATTTTTTCTTGTTCTTTCTTCAGGCAGCTATTTAAATGACTGTAATAAAACCAAAAACTAAAGAAAAAGTTATTTAACATTCTTACAGCATTCTGCCAGGCATGTTCAGACATTCAAGGCTGAAGCTTATCTCTTACAAAATTGTTCATTGCCTTTTGACAGTTGCAAAACCAACTTTTAAAATAAAAATAAAAGTTTTAATTTAAAATGTAATTCAATATATATATCCCATTCCTGAGTGCACAATCTTAAATTGAAATGAACACATTCGACAATCACTTTCCCACTCATTCAATTCCAAACAACTTAGAAAAATTGATTCCTGTAATGCTTTCAACATTAAAGCCAGACAATAAAGAGTTAACGACTGTCAGCTTCACAGCACACAGCTACAAAGACAAATGGAAGCTTCCAAGATCCATGCAGACTCGAACAAAGACACAGTAACTTTTTTTTATTCACTTGAAATTTCACTAAAAACATAGTCTTTTTACTTAGCCATGGAGCCCTCCGGCCCCCAGTCAAAGTCCATTTCACTAATCAACTTCTTCTCTGATATTTTGCTAGCCTCCTGACATCACCCAGCATGGTCACCTATCCCCTTGTCTCTCCCAACCAGCACAGCTTTATGTCCTGTATACCTTACGATAAGTGGTTCTGACCTCTGCGCGTCTTCGGACTTACTGTCCTGCCAGCGCGGTTCCGCCTCCTTACCCGGCACCTCCTGACTTGAGTCCTCCTTTAGATTCTTTGGGCACTCTACCAGACCTTCACTCAGGTAGGCTTACTGCCCTGACTACAGATGGTAAATAAATATACTCACCTGCTTGCAGTGCCGCTCCAATGATCCGGAGCGAGTATCCTGCCGACTACGCCAAACTATTGTGGGACAACTCAATCACCACACGAGGAGACTCAGGTACAGGTTTTGATTGTTTATTCAAGCGTACGCAGGGAGAGACCACCTTGGGCAGTCTGAGGTCGTACTATGATTTTACACTCATAGATACAAACTTATATACTGTTCTTGTCACACAATATGGTCAAACAATGGATAATTGATCATATACTTTTATGAATACAAAGTTCTAGTCTTATCAGTACTCATAATAGGTGTCGCCAGTCTTGGTCCTTCATCTCTTTGTTTCACACTGGTCAAACATTCCATAGTTTGCTGATTGTGCAGCCTGGACGAATCCCAGCTCTAACCTTCAATCCCTAATTCTGCCCTTTGCCCTCGCAGTTTGTTTGTCTTTTTCCCATCCTGACTTAACCATATTCTGCTGAGCTGCCTTCTTAATTCACATTTTATGTCTACTTAACCCTTTCAATATGGGGAAAGGGCAGGGTAGTGGGACCAATTTGACACTTCTTTCTAAGTCCTGACACAGGCAAAACAGACACAATGGCCTCGTTTGGCTCTGGTTCATTCTATGATTTTATGATTGCATGACCCATTTCAAGTACTACATTCAGTTCTGGGCACCACACCTCAGGAAGAATATATTGACCTTGGTAGGGGTACGGCACAGATGCAGCAGAATGATACCGGGGTGAAAAGGATTAATTTTTTTAAAATTTGTTTCATGGGCTGTGGGTGTTGCTGGCAAGATCAGCATTTGTTGCCCATCCCTAATTGCCCTTGAGAAGGTGGTGGTGAGCTGCCTTCTTGAACCGCTGCGGTCCATCTGGTGTCGGTGCACCCAGAGTGCTGTTTGAGAGAGAATTCCAGTATTTTGATCCAGTGACAGTGAATGAATGGTGATATATTTCCTAATAAGGACGGTGTGTGACTTGGAGGGGAACTTGCACGTGCTGGTGTTCCCATGTGTCTGTTGCCTTTGTCCTTCTAGGTTGAAGAGGTCGTGGGTTTGGAAAGTGCTGTCAAAGGAGGTGTGGTGAGCTTCTGCACTGCATCTTTTATATGGTACACGCTGCTGCCACTGTGTGCATGTGATGGAGGGAGTGAATGTTTAAGATGGTGGGTGGGGCACTGATCAAGGGGGCTGCATTGTGCTGTATGGTGTCAAGCTTCCTGACAGTTGGAGCCAGACTCATCCAGGCAATTGGAGAGTGTTCCATCACACTCCCGACTTCTACCTTGTAGATGGTGGAAAGGCTTTAGCGAGTCAGGAAGTGAGTTACTCTTTGCAGAATTCCCAGCCTGTGCAGCCACAGTATTTATGTGGCTGGTCCTGTTCAGTTTGTGGTCAGTGGTAACCCCCAGGATGTTGATGGTGGGGGCTTCAGCGATGGTAATGCCTTTGAATGTTGGTTAGATTTTCTCTTGTTTGAGATCATCATTGCCTGGCATTTGTGTGGCATAAATGTTACTTGCCACTTATCAGCCCAAGCCTGAATGTTGTCCAGGTCTTGCTGCACATGGACACAAGCTGCTAGAGTATCTGAAGAGTTATGACTGGTACTGAACATCGTACAATCATCAGGAAGCATCCCCACTTCTGACCTAATGATGGAGGGAAGGTCATTGATGAAGCAGCTGAAGATGGTTGGGCCTCGGACACTACCCTGAGGAACTCCTGCCTTGATGTCCTGAGGCTGAGATGATTTGCCTCCAACAACCACAACCATCTTCCTTTGTGCTAGGGAAGACCCCAACCAGTGGAGAATTTCACCCCCCACCGATTCTCAACGACTTCAATTTGGCTAGGGCTCCTTGATGCCACACTTGTCAAATGCTACCTTGATATCCAGGACAATCGCTCTTACCTCACATCTTTAGTTCAATTCTTATGTCTATATTTGGACCAAGGCTGTAATGAGGTCAGGAGCCAAGTGAGCCTGTCGGAAGACAAACGGAGCATCATTGAGCTGGTTATGGCTGTTTAAGTAGCGTTTGATAGCACTGTCAATGACTCCTTTCATCACTTTGCTGATTATCGAGAGTAGGCTGACAGAGTGGTAATTGGCTGGATTGAATTTGTCCTGCTTTTTGTGGAGAGGACATAGCTGGGCAATTTTCCACATTGTCGGGTAGATGCTGGAGTTGTAGCTGCATTTGAACAGCTTGGCTTTGGGTGCAACTAGTTCTGCAGCACAAGTCTTCAGTATAAGAGCGGGGATGTTTTCAGGACCCATTGCCTTTGCAGTGTCCAGTGCCTTCAACCTTTTCTTGATGTCACATGGAATGAATCGAATTGGTGAAGACTGGCATCTGTGATGCTGGGGACCTCTGGAGGAGGCCGAGGTGGATCATCCATTCGGCACTGCTGGCTGAAGATTATGAGGTTAATTAGTCTTGTATTCTGAATAGAAGGCTCCATTTTGAACTAATTGAGGTACTTAAGATGATTGAAAGAAATAGTAGGGTGAATAGAGAGAAACTATTTTTTCTGTTGGGGGGCATCCAGTATAAGGGGGCAAACCTTAAAATTAGGTCTAAACCATTCAAGGGTGATGTCAGAAAGCACTGCTTCACATAAAGGGTGATGGACATATGGAACACTTTCCCCAGAAAGCTGTTAAGCCTGGGTGAATGGAAAATTACAAGATAAAGATTGATACATTCTTTTTAGACAAGGGTATTAAGGAATATAGGACCACAGCGGGTAGGTGGAGTTATGAGACTTATCAGTGGGAAACAGGATCTTTTTGCCAAAACAAACTCAGATGTTGCGGGATGACCTCAAGAGAGGACCTGTAAGTGAAGATCACCAGAGGAAGTGATGTTGTGTCACACATAACCAGTCAGTTGTGGGTGGAGCCAGAGAGAGCAAGACATGTTTAGATGTAGCTTGTGCAGTAACTGTTTGTACATATGTGCTTCAGTTAAAGTACAATAAAACCCATGTTTACTTTTGATTTTACTTGTAGCCCTGTGAGTCTGACAATATATCAGATACCAAAGGATCAAGTGATATTATATCAGCCACTGTAGAGAAGCTGAAACCAGCTCAGAAACAGTCCCTTCAGATCTCCACAAACTTTGCTTCACGCTTTCCACATGCTCCCACTGTGAACCGAGATCCAAAAGTATATAAAGATATTTAAAATAAAAAGTGGAGAGGTAATTGATAAACTAATCAAACTTAAAGAGGATAAATTCCCAGGTCTGGATGGATTATGTCTGCGCATATTGAAAGGAGTTAGAGAAGCTATAGCAGAGGCACTATTACATATATATCATCAGAAAATGGAATAGTGTCAGAGGACTAGCAGACAGCTAATGTGATTCCTATACATCAAAAGGGAGATAGAAAAGCCCAAGAAATTATCAGCCAATTAGCTTAACATCAGCTGTAGGAAAGATAATGGAATCCTTATAACAATGGCAGAAACCTGTATTCCTATAGCTCCTTTAACATAATAAAACATCCCAAGGTGCTTCACAGGAGCATTTTAAAGCAAAAGATAGTGCAGAGTCAAAGAAGGAGATATTAGGTCAGATGACCAAAGGCTTGGTCAAAGTGATAGGTTTTAAGGAGTGTCTTAATGGAGGAAAGTGAGGTAGAGAGGCAAAGAGGTGTAGAGAGGGAATTCCAGAGCTTATGGCCAAGGCAACTGAAGGCACAGCCAACAATGGTGGAGTGATCAAAATTGAGAATGCTGAAGACACCAAAGTTAGATTAGCACAGATATCTCAGAGGATTGTGGGGCTTGTGGAGCTTACAGAGAGAGGGGCAAGGCCATGGAGGGATTTGAAAACAAGGATGAGAATTTTTAAATCAAGATGTTGCTTGACCGAGAGCCAACATAGGTCAGTGAGAACATGGGTGATAGGTGAATGGGACTTGGCATAAGTTAAGACACAGGCAGCAGAGTTTTGGATGACCTCAGGTTTATGGAGGGTAGCATGTGGGACACCAATCAGGAGTGCATTGGAATAGTCAAGTCCAGAGGTAAAAGCATGAATGAGGGTTTCAGCTGCAGATGAGTTGAAACAGGAACAAAGTTAGGCGATGTTATGAGGTGAAAATAGGCGTTTTAATGATGGCTCGAATATGTGGTCAGAAGTTCATCTCGGGGTCGAATATGACACCAAGGTTTAGTCTCAGACTGTTACCAGGGAGAGGGCTGAAGTCGGTAGCTAGGGAACGGAATTTAGAGTGGGAACAGAAAACAATGGTAAAAAAGCAAAACACTGCAGATGCTGGAAATCTGAAACAAAGACAGAAAATGCTGGAAGTACTTAGTTAGTCAGGCAGCATCTGTGGAGAGAAAAACAGAGTTCACATTTCAGGTCAGCTGTCTGACCTGCTGAGTACTTTGAGCATTTTCTGTTTTTGTTACCAAAACAATGGCTTCAGTCTTTCCAATATTTAACTGAAAATAATTTCGGCTTTGCAGTACTGGAGGTTGGATAAGCAGTCTGATAATTTAGCAACAGTGGAGGAGTTGAGAGGCGTGGTGGTGAGGTAGAGCTGGGTGTCATCAGCATATAGGCGAAATCTAATGCTGTGCTTTCGGACAATGGCGCCAAGGGGCAGCATTTAGATGAGAAATAGGAGGGGACCAAGGATAGATCTATGGAAGGACAGTAGAGGTAACGGTGTGGGAGTAGGAAGAGAAGCCATTGCAGGTTACTCTGGCTACAATTAGATAGATACGAATGGAACCAGGTGAGAGCAGTCCCACCCGGCTGGTCATCAGTGGAGAGGCGTTGGAGGAGCCTAGTGTGGTCAACCATGTCAAAAAGCTGCTGAGTGGTTGAGAAGGAAGAGGAGGGAAAGTTTACCTTTTTCACTGTCACATAGGAAGTCATCTGTGACTTTGATAAGAGCTGATTCGGTACTGTGGTAGCGATGGAAACTTGATTGGAGGGATTCAAACATGGAGTTCCAGGAAGGAAGGCAGGGATTTGGGAGGCAACAACATGCTTCAGGAGATGAAAGGGAGGTTGGAGATCGGGTGGTGGTTTGCAAGGATGGGTGGGGTAAAGGTTTGGTTGGTGTTTTGAGGAGTGAGGTGATAACGGCATATTTAAAGGATAGAGGAATAACACTTGAAGAGAGAGAACTGTTAATTAAAGATGTCATAGAAAATCATCTAGAAACTAAAAATATAATAAAGATTAATCAGCATAGATTCCAACAGGGAAAGTCATGTTTGAACAAACTTGTTGAATTCTTTGAGGAAATAGCAGAAATGCTGGATCAGTAGATGCACTTTATTTGGATTGTGAAAAAGCTTTCGATATGGTACCACATAAATTCATTACTAAGATCAGAATATGTGGAGTCAGGAGAGAAGTAACGGAATGGATAGTAAGCTGGCTACAAAACAAAGAGTAGGGGTTAAAGGTCATTACTCAGGTTGCCAAAAGTTGGGAAGTTGTGTTTCACGAGAATGGTTGCTGAGACCCCTGTTATTCACCATTTACAGAAATGGTTTTGACTTGGGAACTGGAATTACAATTTCAAAATTTGCAGATGACACCTGATTGGGGGTGTAGTTAATATAGAGGGAGACTGCAACAGAATACAGGAAGACATAAATAGACTTGCAATGTAGGTGTACAATTGGCACATAAACTTCAATATAGATAGAGCGAAGTGGTATAATTTCGCAGGATCTATCAGGAGGCCACTTATTCCTTGGAAAATCAGGGCTGGATTTTAAGAGCCTACCTTCACTCCCGACAGCGAGCTCAAAAATAGCCGGGTGACCCGCTCCCCCCCACCCACCAATCACATGGGGGAGAGGGCTGTCCAATGCCAGCAACGGTGTCATCTGCCTGTGTACAGGCTCTGGTGCCCTACTTAAAGACCAGCCATCCCTGCCAGCATGTTTAAATTTTTAAAGATACGCCTGCACCCAAAATTTATCAAATAAAATTCTAACACCACTTCCCCCCGCCCCGCAATAACAATTACATTAACTATTTCCCCTTCAACCCCCAAAACACAACTTTTAAATCCAACCTTCACCCACAGACTGTACAAAGTTTAAAGTTCACCCCTTCCCACCATCCCCTCCACTCATTACATTTATTTGACCCTGTTCCCTACATGCTCCCCCCATCCCCGCACTGGAAATCTTAACTGCTCCCCCTCTGCCCCCACCGCTGTCACGTTGGCTTTACTCAGACGGGGAATTGAAGGCGCAGCAGTGCTGGCCGCTGCACTAAGGATCACGGCGGGCCCGGATAATTGCGGGTAAGTTCATTTAAATTTATTCCTCTCGTTAATTTTCTAGCTACTGGCGATTCTGGGTACTGCCTGTGCGGAGTTTGCAAGTTCTCCCTGTGACCGCGTGAGTTTTCGTCGGGTGCTCCGGTTTCCTCCCACAGCCAAAGACTTGCAGGTTGATAGGTAAATTGGCCATTATAAATTTCCTCTAGTATAGGGAGGTGGTAGGGAAATTGAGGGAAGGTAGAGATGTGTTAGGAATATGGGATTAATGTAGGATTAGTATAAATGGGTGGTTAATGGTCGGCACAGACTTGGTGGGCCAAAGGATCTGTTTCAGTGCTGTATCTAAAAATAAAAATAATTTATATATTGAAATTGAGGTCCTGTTGTCCGGCGACTGTAGGGTCACCACAGAGCCTCGCCGGTGCTGGGAGAATCAGGCCGGGCCCGCCCAACATAGATCTCCGTGGCGGGCCACTGCCACAAGCATCTTCCACCCTCCCCCCTTCTCCCCCGGCAAGGAGCCCGATGTCATGGGCTTGGTAAAATCCAGCCCTAATTGTCTTAGTGGGGTAGAGAAACAGGGATTTGTAAGTAGCAAAGTAGTAACAACAAATTGCATTCATCTTGTGCCTTTAGAATAAGATGTCCCAAGTTGCTTTACAAGTATGATCAAAGAAAGTTTGACATTGAGTCACATAAGGAGATATTAGGTCAGATGACCAAAAGCTTGGTCAAAGTGGTGGGATTTAAGGAGTGTCTTAAAGGAGCAACGAGAAGCAGAGAGGCTTAGAAAAGGAAGGACAGAGCTTAGGACCTTGGCAGATGAATGTACAGCCCCCAATGATGGAGCGATTAAGATTGGGAATGCTCAAGCTGCCAGAATTGGCAGCACGTAGAGATCTTCGTGTTGCTGCAACTGGACCTGGCGAGTCAAGTGGTGAGTATTCCATCACACACCTAACCTGAATCTTGTAGATGGTGAAGGGTCTATGAGGGATCAGGATGTGAATGATTCCTCACTGACTTTCCAGTCTCTATTCAATTAAACTTTTGGTCAATGGTGACCCCCAGGCTGTTGATGCCGGGGACTCAGCAGTGATGGTGTCAACTGAAACTTGTGGGGAGCATATTGGGGCGTCCTTTTGTTGCAGATGGTTAATTGCCAGTCAGAAACAATTTTGTCACCAAAAACAAACTGAGCCAACCCAAAATCTATCGACCCAAATTACCAAGTGTTTGCCTTAACCCTTTCCACATGCTCTCACTTTGTGCCCTCACACTTTAGTGTGGAAATAACTGTTGGTTATTCAGATGAATTCTTAACCCACAGTCATCACAGGGATGGACTGCCAGCTGTCGTCAAGATTACCTCCTTTCAATTTTTCTGCCTCCAGACTAACATACGGATCATCTGTAGTCTCGGCCAGTTTGCTGCCCGCAGATACATCAAACAGGTAACTGATACATCACTGAGCAGGGCCTGTACTGGGAGGAGGCTCGTGTGGAGCATAAGCACTGACATAGGCTAGTTGGGCCGAATTTTATGTAATTTTATGTGATCCGAAGAAGTGTCATAAAGATGTCCTCAGAATTGAATTTTTACATTCCTGCTTAATTCTGGGAAAAAGAGAAATTATAAAGCAAAGAATTTCTGTCAGAATCGGTAAAC
Organism: Heterodontus francisci; assembly: GCF_036365525.1. NCBI lineage: Eukaryota > Metazoa > Chordata > Chondrichthyes > Heterodontiformes > Heterodontidae > Heterodontus > Heterodontus francisci. The sequence continues at coordinate 51,382,903 of NC_090397.1, read as the reverse complement.
ATGAGTTAACAAGGCTACAAATCAGAGCCAACATGTTAGAAGAGTAAAGAGTTTTCAATTCTTTGTTACTGGTATGTGAGAAGTTCCCAGAGTAATTCTGTCCTGTCCTGAACCTTTCTGTCTCTCTCTCTCCCTCTCTCCATCTCTCTCTCAATCACTCCCTCTAACTCTATTCTTCTCTCTCTGTCACTGCCGCTCTCTATCTTCCCTCTGTCTGTCTCGCTCCCTCTCTCTGTCATTCTCGATCTCAGTCTCTCTGTCTATTTGTTTCTCTCTGTCTCTCTATCTGTCTACCTTTCTGTTTATCCATGTCTCTCTCAGTCCCTCTCTGTCCCTCTGCCTCTCTCTCTCGCTACCTGTCTGTCTCTCTCTCACTCTTTGGCTGTCTCTCTGTCTCACTCTTTGCTACCTCTCTCTCACTCTCTCTATCATTCTTTCTCTGACTCTGCTTCTCTCACACTCTCTCTCTCTCTCTCCCTCTCTCTGTCTCCCTCTCCGTCTCTCTCTTCTTTCTTGCTGCCTCTTTCTATATGACTCTCTCTTTCTGTCATTCTGTATCTCAATCCCTGTGTCTCTCTGTTTCTCTGTCTATCTGTCTCTCTCTCTTTCTGCCTCTCTCTGTGACTCTCTGTCCCTCTCATTCTCTCTGCCTTTCTCTCGCTGTTTGTCTGTCCATCTGTCTGCCTGTCCCTCTGTCTGTCTGTTTTTCTTTCTCTGTCTCTTTCTCTCTCTCTGTTTTTCACTCCCTATCTTGTTCTCTAGGAATCTCGGAAGTCCAGCCACCGGGACAGAAACTGGGTCCTAAGCCTGCACGGATAGATGGCGAAACCCTGGGTGGGATTTGACCAGCTGTGGCCAATTAAGAGGCAGCCGCTGGGGCCGCCGGGACCACCGTCCAATTGAGGGTGGTAACCTGCCTTTCAGAGCTGCCTGTCCAATCAGAGGGACAGCAGCTCAGCAGTCTCGGCAGCTCCACTGATAAAGGTGACCGCTGTTGAGGCTGCAGAGAGAGGGAGAGGGTGTCTCCATGTTGAGGAGCCCTCGAAGGCCAGTTAAATTTTTCTTTCCTGTGCTGGGGCCAGGCAGGCAGGTCCTGGTGATTGGGAGGGGTGAACCATCCAGCAAACATTACCATTAAGGGCCAGCTCCGTGATTCATGGATCAGCCATTAAGGAAGGCCTCCCACTGGGAACCCGCTTAGAGGCCACCAGGGTTTACCTGGAGGTCTCCCCGTGTGGAGGGGGCTGGTTCCGATGCTGGGGGCATGAAGTGGCTGTTAATTGGCCATTTAGTTTGTTTAATTGGCTGTCCGTATCCAGTTGGCAGGTAGCCGTCCCGCTGACATTCCCACCATTGAGAATAAGCCATGATGCCTGGAAGACATCGAGCTCCCCTCCTGATGCTTTCTGCCACCGTTTTACGAGACCTTCTGCCTTCCAGGTCATCTCCAAAGAGCTGGTAAAATTCAGCACTCTGTCTGGCTCTTGCTCATGCTCTCTGTCTCTCTCTCTCTCTCTCTCTGTTACTCCACTTTCTCTCTTGAGCGATGGCAGAAAATATTCGGAGAATTCAAAAACTACAAAATAAAATCAAGGAGTAACATCACAAGATAAGTGGTTGGTGATTATTCCAGGATATATTTTGCTCTCCAAGCTGGGGCAGTGGGTTAAACTCAGAGCCTAGAAACTACTTCATTAAATTCATAACTTAAACTAGATAACCAGATAAACTAATTAATTAATAAAATGACAATAAAACTAAAATAATTGATTTAATAAAATAATTGATTTAATAAAAGTTAATAAATGTGAAGTCATTCATTTCGTTAGGAGTAACAGTAAAAAGGATTATTACTTGAATGGTAAAAAGTTGCAGCATGCTGCTATGCAGAGGGACCTGGGTGTCCTTGTGCATGAATCGCAGAAGGTTGGTCTGCAGGTACAGCAAGTAATTAGGAAGGCAAATGGAATTTTGTCCTTCATTGCTAAAGGGATTGAGTTTAAAAGCAGAGAGGTTATGTTGCAGCTGTATAAGGTACTGGTGAGGCCGCACCTGGAGTACTGTGTGCAGTTTTGGTCTCCTTACTTGAGAAAGGATATACTGGCACTGGAGAGGGTGCAGAGGAGGTTCACTAGGTTGATTCCGGAGTTGAGGGGGTTGGCTTATGAGGAGAGACTGAGTAGATTGGGATTATATTCATTGGAATTCAGAAGAATGAGGGGGGATCTTATAGAACATATAAAATTATGAAGGGAATAGATAAGATACAAGTAGAGAGGATGTCTCCACTGGCAGGTGAAGCTAGGACAAGAGGGCATAGCCTCAAGATTAGAGGGAGTAGATTTAGGACTGAATTAAGAAGGAACTTCTTCACCCAGAGGGTTGTTAATCTATGGAATTCCTTGCCCAGTGAAGTAGTTGACGCTTCTTCAGTAAATGTTTTTAAAGCTAAGGTAGATATCTTTTTGAACAATAAAGGAATTAAGGGATACGGTGAGAGCGCGGGTAAGTGGATCTGAGTCCACGAAAAGATCAGCCATGATCTTATTGAATGGCGGAGCAGGCTCAAGGGGTCGGACGGCCTACTCCTGCTCCTAGTTCGTATGATCTTATGATCTTATGATCTTCCACTTATTTATGGTAAGGTAATTAATCGTGCAATAAATAGAAGCATGGCAGGCAGCTCAGTCCCATCGATAGCACATCCTATTCCATGTGGGAACTCCAGGATGCTTCTCACACTCTGGACAAACACGCACAGGAAGTGTCATCAACTGAAGCAGCTCGCGCTCCGGGTTTCAGCGCTTGAGCAGCAGCTGACATCGTAGCAGTGCATCCGCAAGGTTGAGGGCTACACTGATTGTTCATTTCTGAAGGTGGTCACCCCACAGCTTAAAAGTGTGTAGGCAAAGAGGGAATGGGTGACCTCCAGATAGACAAGGAGAAGTAGAGAGTAGTGCAGAGGTTCCTTAATGCATCTTTCTCTCTGACCAGTATTTACTCTGGGGACTACAGCCAGAGCCAAGGCCAGGGCACCATAGGTAACTCAGCAGTATGGTCAGAGGAGTGGGAGGGTAGGAGGAAGGTCAGAAAAGCAATAGTAATAAAGGATTCATTAGTTAGAGGAACAGACAGGCACTTCTGCAACACAGACATGATTCTAATTTGATAAGTTGCCTCCCGGGTGCCAGCAAGAATGTCACTGAACAGCTGCAAAGCATTCTGAGACGAGTGGGTGAACTGCCAGAAGTCGTGGTTCATATCAGTACCAATAACATAGGTAGACAGAGGGATGACGTCCCGCAGGCAGATTTTAGGGAGCTAAATAAGAAATTAAAAAGTAGGACCTGGAAAGCAATAATCTCTGGATTTACTCCTGTGTCACATGTGAGGGAGGTTACGCGAGAACTGCATAAAAGGTTAGTTGGACTGCAGCTAGAGTACCACATACAGTTCTGGGGTAGATTTAATGAAAGTGTATAAAATTATGAGGCATCCTGATAGAGTGGATAGGAAAGACTGATTCCTCTCAGCAGAGAGGTCAATAACCAGGGGGAAGAGATTGAAAGTAATTGTCAGGAAGATTAGAGGGGAGATGAGGAGAAGTTATTTTTTTACCCAGAGGGTGGTGGAGATCTGGAACTCACTACCTGAAAGGATGGTGGAAGCAAAAGCCCGCATCACATTTAAAAAATACTTGGATATGCACTTGAAATGCCGTAACCTAGAGGGATACAGACCAGTAGCTGGAAAGTGTGATTAGGTTGCATAGCTCTTTTTTGACTGGCACAGACACAATGGGCTGAATGGCCTCCTTCTGTACTGCAAATGTTCTGTGTTTCTATGCTCTCTGTCCCTCTCTTTCTCTATGTCACTATTTCTCCCTGTCTCTCTCTGTCTCTCTTTGTCTGTGTCTCTTTGTCTCTTTCTGTCTCCCTGTATCTCTCTCGCTCTGTCTTTGTCTATCTGTCACTCTTTCTCTCTGTCTGTCACACTCTCTCTCTTTATATCTGTCTCTCTATCTTTTCATCTCACTGTCTCTTGCTGTCGCCCTGTCTCTCTCTCTCTCTCTCTCTATTTCTGTTCTTCTCCGTCTCTCTCTCGCTCTCACTCTTTGTTTCTCCATCTTGCCGACTGTCTCTCCCTCTCTGTCTCTCCGTCTTACTCTCTGTCTGTCTCTCTCTTTGTCCCCACAGAACTGTTGCCCAGAAGTATGAAGAAAGGAATTGTGGGGAAAATGGTCCGCGGTTGGGGGAGGGGTAAAGCCTGTGGCAGTGGAGGTCAGAGGTCTCCTTGTGGGGTGAGGCGGGGCACTCCAGATTCTCATGACCAATAAGAAACCTGTAAAAGTCTAAAACTATCTTTTACAGGGCCTCCTGTTCCCAGGATCTTTATTGCTCCCAGCTTTATCTGGTGTGTTTGTGACTGCATGGGCCTTAGTCAGGCCCATGGTTAAAATGGCGGGCATGTTTCAATGTTATAATCAGGATGCCACGTTGCTATTTAAACTAGGACCCCCTCTCCTCTGGGATAGGTGGCCTTCCCACCCCTGATTCAGGAGAGTTACAATGTTGGGGGGCAAGAGTGAATTGGCAATTTGGCATGAAATCATGTTATCATCTTACGCCTCACCCACGCCTGTACTGTTAGTGCCAGGTGGAGAAGGGGTTAAAATAATGCCTCATGATTCTAACCCTATCGCTGAGACAGCCACATCACCCAGTATAACATGACTGTGGCCTATGTATTTACCAAGATCAGCAGCTGGGAAAGTGCCCTGAAGCTATTCCGAGTTAATAAGAATCAGCAATAAATAATCTTAGCAGAACAATCGACTAAGGAATTGTCACTCAACTGGCAATTTTACAGAAACCAAAATATTTCTGCTTGAAAAATGTCCTTGCGTGAGCAAGAGGTGGAACATCATTCACACAACCTGTTATATGTATCCATACAGGCTGGTCCTCTTACAACAAGGAATCAAGTTGCACACAAGATTTTATGAAAATGAGCTGCTGTCAATGCAATAGACAAAGAGCCATCACCATCTAAGCAGGCTCAACTTCAAATCAAAATCTGTCGACTCAAATTCTCATGAGTTTCGCTTTACCCTTTCTATATGCTCCCACTATAAACCCTTCACATTTTAGTGTTGGTTAATCAACATTAATTTTTAACCCACAGATACCCCAGGGATGGCACTGCCAGTTGTAGTCCAGGTCACTTCCTCTCAGCTTTTCTGTCTCCATAACATACAAATCATCTGCATTCTCGGCCAGTTAGCTGCCCGCAGATACATCAAACCAATAACTGAAACATCATTCAGCAGGGTCTGCACTTCCATCCTCTTTCACTCTGAGAGACTCCAGACCTTCTCAGAGCCTTGATCCAGTCATGGTCAGAAGATCTGAGTGCCGGGGAAAGGTGAGAGGAGCTAGTCAACATATAGAGGCAGCATTTGACTGAGTGTGGCACCAAGGAGCCTGAGCAAAACTGTGGTCAATGGGGATCAAAGTGAAACCTCTCCAGTGACTGGAGCCACACTGGACTCAAAGAAGTTTGATTATCAAAGGCCAATTATCGCAGACCTAGGACATCAGTGCAGGACTTCCTCAGCCAAGCAGCATCGGCACAAACATCTTCATCTTCTTCCTGAATGATCCACCCTCCAGGTCATGAGGTTAGGAGTAGCTGTTCAGTGATGATTCCACATTCTTCAGCTTCATTTGCAACTCCTCTGATAATGAAACAGCCCATACCAGCCTCCAGGGGAACCTGAATTGTGTCCAGACATGGGTTTACAAAAGACAGGCAACATTTCCACCACATCAATGGCAGGTAATGACCATCTTTAAGAAGAAAAGACTCACCAATTCCATTGGCATTCAGTGGTACCTCCACTGCTGTGACCCAACTCTCAGTCTCTGATTATTTTTTAAATTCATTCATGGGATGTGTGGGTCACTGGCAAGGCCAGCACTTATTTTCCTTATCTAATTGCCCTTGTCAAAGTGGTGGTAAGCCACCTTCTTGAACCATTGGAGCCCATGTGGTGTAGGTACACCAAGAGTGCTGTTAGGAAAGGAGTTCCAGCGACAGTGAAGAAATGGCGATGTGCTTCCAAGTCAGGATGGTATCTGACTTGAAGGGGAACTTGCAGATGGTGGTGTTCCCCTACCTTTACTGTGCTTGTTCTTCTAGGTGGAAGAGGTCACTGGTTTGGAAGGAACTGTCTAAGGAGGCTTACAAGTGCATCTACTACTGTGCGCTGGTGCTGGAGGGAGTGAACGTATAAGATGATGAATGGGATGCTGATCAAGTGCACTATTTTGTACTGGATGGTATCGAGCTTTTTGAGAGTTGTTGGAGCTGCACTCATCCAGTCAAGTGGAGAGCATTCCAACACATTCCTGACTTGCGCCTTGCAGATATTGGACAAGCTTTGGGGAATCAGGAGGTGAGTTACTCGCTGCAGAATTCCCAGCCTCTGACCGGCTCTTGTAGCCACTGTATTCATATAGTCAGTCCAGTTCAGTTTCTGGTCAATAGTCAGGTCAGGTGTTTTAATGCATCGGTGCAGATTCGATGGGCCGAAGGGCCTCTTCTGCACTGTATTATTCTGTGATTCTGTGATTCTGTGAATAGTAACCCCAAGATATTGATGGTGGTCAATTCAGTGATGGTAATCCCATTGATCGTCAAGGAGAGATGGTTAGATTCTCTCTTGTTGGAGATGGTCATTGGCTGGCATTTGCTTAACTGGAATGTTACTTGCCACTTATCGACCTAAGCCTGAATGTTGTCCAGGTCTTGCTGCGTGCAGGCACATACTGCTTCAGTATCTGAGGAGCTGGGAAATGAACAGAACATTGCAATCATCAGTGAACATTCCCCCTCTGACTTTATGATGGAGGAAGGCATTGATGAAGCAGCTGAAGATGGTTAGGCTGAGGCCACCACCCTGAGGAACTCCTGCAGCAATGTCCTGGAGCTGAGATGGTTGACCGCAAACAACCATAACCATCTTCCTTTGTGCTAGGTATGACTCAAACCAGAGTAGCATTTCCCATCTGATTCTTATTGACTTCAATTTTTCTTGGGATCCCGAATGACACACTTTATCAAATGCTGCATTGATATCGGGGGCAGTATTCCCACATCTCCTCTTGAACACAGCTCTTTTATTCATGTTAGGACCAAAGCTGTAATGAGCTCTGGAGCTGAGTGGCTCTGACAGTACCCAAACTCAGCATCTATGAGCAGGTTACTACTGAGTAAGTGCCACTTGACAGCACTGTCAATGACAGCTTCCACCATTTGCTGATGATTGAGAGTAGATTGATGGGGCGGTAATTGGCCGGATTGAATTTGACCTGCTTTTTGTGTACAGGACATACCTGGGCAATTTTCCACATGGTCGGGTAAATGCCACTATTGTACTGGAATACCCTGGCTAGAGGTATGGCTAATTCTAGAGCACAAGTCTTCAGTACTACAGCCAAGATGTTGTGAGGGCCCATAAGCTTTGCTGTATCCAGTGCCTTCAGCTTTTTTCTTGATATCATGTGGAGTGAGCCGAATTGGCTGGAGACTGGCATCTGTGATACTGGGGCCCTCAGGGGGAGGCCGAGATGGATCATCCACTTGGTACGTCTGGTCGAAGATGGTTGCAAATTCTTCAGGCCTGTCTCAACACCTGGGCTCCACAATCGTAGAGGACGGGGATATTCAAGTATCTTCTCCTCCCATTAGCTGTTAAATTTCCCACTACCATTTGCGACTGGATGTGGCAGCATTGCTGAGCTTTGATCTGATCCATTGTTTCTGGGATTGCTTAGCTCTGTCTATCACATGCTGCTTTTGCTGTTTAGCATGCGCGTAGTCCTGTGTTGTCGCTTCAATAGGTTCGCACCTCACTTTTAGGTATGCTTCATGCTGCTCCTGGCATGCTCTCCTGCACTCTTCATTGAACCAGGGTTGATCCCCTGGCTTGATGGTTATGGTCGAGTGAGGGATATGCCCTGCCATGAGGTTACAGATTGTGGTTGAGTAGAATTCTGCTGCTGATGATGGTCCACAGTGCCTCATTGAATACCTGGTTTTGAGCTGCTAGATCTGTTCTGAATATATCCTATTTAGCACAGTGGTAGTGCCATACAGCCTGATGAAGGGTATCCTCAGTGTTAAGACAGGACTTTGTTTCCATAAGAACTATGCAGTGTTCACTTCTACCAATGCTGCCATGGACAGATGCATCTGAGGGTGAGGTCAAGTAGGTTTTTCCCTCTTGTTTGTTCGCTTATCACCTGACAGGTATGTCCTTCAGGATGCAGCCATTGGTCATTAGTGGTGCTACCGAGCCACTCTTGATGATGGACATTGAAGTCCCCCACCCAGAGTACATTCTGTGCCCTTACTACCTCCAGTGCTTCTTTCCAGTGGTGTTCAACATGGAGAAGTACTGATTCCTCAGCTGAGGGAGGGCGGTAGGTGATAATCATCAGGAGGTTTACTTGCCCATTTTTGACATGATAATCTGTGACTTCTTGGGATTCAATGTTGAGCAGTCCTAGGGCCCTCCCTCCCTCCCAACTGTATACCTCTGTGTTGCCACCTCTGGTGTGTCTGTCCTGCTGGTGGGACAGGATATGCCCAGAGATGGTGATGGATGAGCTTGGGTCATTGGCCGTAAGATATGATATGCTGAGTATAAATATGCCAGGCTGTTTCTGAACTGGTCTGTGGGACAGCTCTCCCAATTTTGACACAAGTCCCCAAATGTAAATAAGGAGGAATTTGTTGTATTTCTTTCTATCCTTCAAACACAAACTCACCAATCACTCAAGTAGGACTGGTAAACTATACTGTGAGACCTTTATTTGAAGATTACAGTCGTATATAATCATTTCTGGACAGCTCTTACCAGTACATCTTGCTTGGTCAACTAACATATTCCAACTATGGCATCATGTGACAGATGACATCATATCCTGCCTGATGATATATACAGATATCCACTTAATGACATACTTAAAAATTTGCTGGAGCGACTGGGCAGGGTGTTAAAATCAGGTGTGGAGGGTTCGAAGGCCTCTCCTCTTGTCCTGCTCCTTGTTTGACCACAGCAGGTTTATTTCTCCTTTAAAGTGGCTATACTTGCCAATTCAGTGAGTGTTTAACTATTGTCAGGCAAACCCCCCACCTGCCAAGACTGAGGCACACATTATTTCACCACATGAACATTAAAACTTAAAAATTGCAAGCCCCTGACAGGAAAGACATTTGTATAGTGACAGACAGTGTTGGAACAATGTGGACCAGTTGTTGCTTCCCAATACACAGAAGAAGTGGTCAGGCTAGTTTTAGTCACATGAACAACTGGCTGTTGCAGAGGTTTGAACTGAGAGTTTTAAATTGGAAAAAACAGTGTTTGAAGTCAGAAAACTCCTGGCTCCTGGTTTGAGAGCATCTCTCTCCTGTCTGGTCTCATCCAGCTCTTACCAGCTTTGGAATCCATTGAAGACCTATGAAAAGCAAGAGAGAAAATTCTCCTGCAGTGAACAAGGTTTAAGAAGAATTCCGGGCCCCAACAAAAAGTAAGAGCTGTCTACAATCAAGAACTCTACAGCGAGCTGGAACAACAGAAACAGTAACAAGAAACTCCCTTTAGAGATTGCCTCAAACCCCTCCATTCGATTTTTCTTCTGCTCTTTTCTGTCCTTATGTGCATGTGTGTGTCATGTGTGCATGCTAGTGAGGGCGTGTTGCATATCCTAAGGCATTAACCATATTAGAATTTAAGTTTAAGGTTTAATAAATTTCGCTTTTCTTCCTTAAACCTAAGAAGGCCTGTTTATGCTCATTTCTTTGCCTGATAATTGGAAAGCTGTGAACAAGGATTCACAAAGGAGGAGCTCAAAACACAATGTGTTTAAAAATCAAATCTTGTTGTAATACGACCAGGTGAAGACTGTAAAAGACCTCTAGACACCTTTCTTGCCTGGCTATAACACTATTCACATGTTTTAATCATAGAAGAACCAATTAGACAGGTTTTCTTGAGTTGAACAAAGAAAGAGGTTAGCTTTATTGTACTTAAGCCAATCTAAGTAAAACAATAAATGATGCTCCAACTTTCACACACACACACAAATAGATTACAGAGTGGGGAAGGATAGATTAGATTAGATTAGATTAGATTAGAGATACAGCACTGAAACAGGCCCTTCGGCCCACCGAGTCTGTGCCGACCATCAACCACCCATTTATACTAATCCTATATTCCTACCAAACATCCCCACCTGTCCCTATATTTCCTTACCACCTACCTATACTAGTGACAATTTATTGTCTGGAACAATAAAAAGGGGTATACAGTCTGTGGAGTTTGGTGACTCAGCTGGCTTCAGGCTGAACTCGGTGGTCCTGAGGCTTACGGTTTGCCGATGTGGACAGCTGGTTCAGTGGTTTGGCTGGACAGAGTGATGCAGATGAATACCTTCATGGGGTCTCTGTCTGCAGCAGTGATAGGCCTAGGTGGTTATGGTCAGAAGGCAGGGTATGAAGCTTGCAAGAGGGACTGGAGAGAGAGGAGGGACCCCATTTGGGTCTAGCTGCTTATCTGGTTGCTGCAGAGAAAACCCCATCTTAAACACACAGATGGTGGGCCTGTCACATGATCACCAGCCAGTGATTCAACATGGCTGCTATCAGTGCGTATTCCCTCTTGCAACTTAATCAGCTTATGTCTAGGAATTCCTTTCTCTCAACCAGTGTCCCATTGTTCAAGTGATTAGGTTTGAACGGTTTATCTCCACCAATTTAATGTCCCAAGTGATTGCCTTAATGCCTTGCTAATGGGATCAGGCTAGGTAGTTCACTCAAATTCCCCAGGCAATTGTTCCTGCCGGGACTGGGCAGACATTGCGTCTCCAACTCGATTTATTGGAAGGTAGGGTGTAGTGACGCGGCGGACATCGTAGCTGCTAGTAAAGTCACCTTTTATCTGTTCCTTCTTTCTTTTTCTAAAATTTAATTCAGGTTTCCAGCCTGTGGTTCAAAAATAATCATCGTTTGGAATAACACGTTTCCGTAACAAGAGTGAACCTTTGTCGTTTCCAGTGCCTCGGTTGATACTGCATGGTCTGACCAATTTTATTCTTCTTCTTCTAAACTCCAGAGAGTATAGACCAAATTCACTCAGTCTCTCATCACAGGACAACCCTTTCATCCCAGGATCCGATCTCGTGAACCTATGTTGTACTGCCTCCAATATAAAAATATCCTTCCTTAAATAAGCAGAATAAAACTGCACAGTATTCCAAGTGTGGTCTCGCCAAAGCCCTGTACAATTGTAGCAAGACTTCCTTATTCTTGTCCTCCACTCCCTTTGCAATAAAGGCCAACATGCCATTTGCCTTCCTATTTGCTTGCTGTGCCTGCATGCTAACCTTCTGCGTTCCTTGTATGAGCACACCCACGTCTCTCTGAACATCAACATTGACAAGTTTCATGCCATTTTAAAAATACTTTGCTTTCCTATCCTTGCTACCAAAGTGAATAACCTTACATTTTCCCATGTTATACTCCATCTGCCACATTGCTGTCCACTCACTTGACCTGTCTATGTCTCTTTACAGACTCTTTCTTTCCTCCTGTCAGCTTGCATTCCCACCTAGCTTTGTATAGTCAGCAAACTTAAATATATTACACTCTGGCTCAAATTTTACGCCCCCCAAAAGAGCAGGCTGGTAGTGGGGGTGGTGGGTGGTGTAAAATAGAGCGGGAGGCTGGTGGGGAGGGGCCCTTCCCGACCTACCCCCACCTCTGCTGCCAATTTACATAGGGTGGGCATGGCGAGAAATGGCCTGCCCGCACCAGGTCAATGAACTGCCACTTCAGGGCCTCTGCCCACCACCACAAGGATTTTACATTTGGCTGGCGGGCGGCTGAGGCCTCAGCAAACACACCTGATAAAACGAGGCAGCCTTCTGGGTGGGTGGGGGGCCGTCCTGATTGGCATCCTGTGCCCCACGGAGGGCTGTCCCTGCAGCACCAATTGCCTCCAACGCACAATATGCCCTCCACCCCCCCTAACCAAACACCCTAACCAACCCCTCTTGCCTCGCCAGGGCCCGACTGATTGACCCTGGCGAGGCCGTAAAAACTTACCTTTTTTCTGGGGCCATCTTCCACCTGCAGCAGGGTGTAGTCCCAGCAGCACCACCGGAAACCCAAAGAGCTGCCATCCTGCTGATTGGACGACAGTCCAAGAGGCAGAGCTTACTACCTCAATACGGTGGAATTCCTGCCCAAGACCAAGTAAGGTCCTGGGGACTGTACAATTAGGTATGGATCCTCAAGCCTGGCAGAGGCAGGCTTTTGACCAACTTTTCAGCCAGTGGACGGGCCCCACTCCCATTCCACCCTGCACAGTAAAATTCAACCCTCTGTCTCTTCATCTAAGTCATTAATATAGCCCGTAAGTTGCTGAGGTCCCACCACTGATACTTATGGCACTCAGCTAGTCACAGCTTGTCAACATGAAAATCCTCATTTATCCCGACTCTCTATTTCCTGTCCATTAACCAAACCTATGTCCATGCTGATATATCACCCTCAACTCCATCTTGTGCATTAAACTTTTGTGTGGAATCTTATCATATGCCTTTTGGAAATCCAAGTATACTACAGCTACTGGTTCCCCTTTATCTATCCTACTAGAGTTACATCCTCAAAAACTCTGATAAATTTGTCAAAGAGGATTGGAGTACAGGAATAAAGAAGTCTTACTAAAACTGTACAGGGTTTTGGTGAGACCGCACCTGAAATATTGTGTGCAGTTTTGGTCTCCACATTTAAGAAAGGATACACTTGCACTGGTGGCGGTGCAGCGAAGATTTACTAAATTGGTCCCTGGGATGAGGGGTTGTCTGTTGATGAGAGGCTGAGTAAATTGGGCCCATATTCTCTGGAGTTTAGAAGAATGAGAGGCGATCTAATTGAGACCTACAAGATTCTGAAAGGGCTTGATAGGTTAGCAAATGACAGATTGTTTCTCCTGGTCAGGAAATCTAGAACATGGGGACACAGTCCCAGGATATGGGGCCAAACATTCAGGACTGCGATGAGGAGAAATTACTACACTCAAAGGGTTGTGAATCGTTAGTATTCTCTACCCCAGATGGTCATGGATGCTCCAATGTTGTATACATTTAAGATTGGGATAGATAGATTTTTGGTCTCACGGGGAATCAAAGGATATAGGACGCTGACAGAAAAGTGGAATTGAAGCCCAAGATCAGCCATGATTGTATTGAATGGTGGAGCAGGCTCAATGGGCCATATGGTCTACTTCTGTACCGATTTCTTGTGTTCCTGTGCCCTTTTTTAAAACCATGTAGACTTTTGCGAATCATGCTCTGTTTTCCTAAGTACATTATTGGTACTTTCTCAATAAAAGTTTGCAGCACTTTCCCAATGAATGATGTCAGTCCAACTGGCCTGCTGTTCCCTGTTTTGTCTTTCCCTCTGCTCACTTGCTCAGTCATGCTCAATGTCAAGAGGAAGCTTTACTATGCCACCCATGCCTGGAGGCTACAGTTTGTGCACAAGTTTAAGAGGCTTCATAGCACCTAAAAAGTGTCCAATTTAACCCTCCATGTTTCCACATTAACTCCATTGCCTGTGTCTACTCTTCCTGTTAATTCTTCAATTGCTACTTTCAGCCAATTCCATGCGTATGCAGCAGTTTGTACACAAGGGAAAGATAAAAGCATCAAGTTACTCTTGGTGATATTAGGAGGACAAACAGTTAACAAGTTCCTCTCTCCACAATATCAGCATAGAAGATAATCCTTCTATTTTAACTGAGTCAGGGCCACCATCACAGCAGTGAATGTTGGAGTGTGATAGGGACAGATTCAGGGTCCGGCTGACATCACCAAGAATTATTTCAGTACTGAAGTGTGAAGGATTCATAGTGGGAGCATGTGGAAAGGGTTAAGCAAAGCTCATGGAGAGTTGAAATTTGAGATTCTGAGCTGCTCTACAGTGGATGAGTTTGTTTTGGCAAAGATCTTGTTTCACACTGACAAGTGGGCTGACTAAGACGGATCTTTCTAATGAACTATTGTCATAAAATCAGGCAATCTTTACATTACTGATTGTAGTAAAAGCAGGTAATTTTCACATGTTTATTTTCACACTGTAACTAGCACGAGAAATTAAAGTATTGCTTACAGATGCTCATTTCTGATCACTGTAATTATCAGAATGGGCATGTGACACTCACGGGTCAGTTATGAAGGGGCTGAGCTTGTGGTTGTTAATTTAGAGCTATATCATGGAGTCAGAGAATGTGATGATACAGATTAAGGGCATTTGGCCCATCATGTCTGTGCTGGCTCTTTGAGAGAACTATCCAATTAGTCCCACTATCTTGCTCTTTCCCTGTAACCCTGCAATTCTCTCCCCTTCAAGTCTGTCTCCAATTTGAGGTAAATGTGAAGGATTTACAAACCTGAGGGATGCTGTTCTTTCCACTTCATCTCCCCATGCTCCTCACTGTTGTGTAAATTTAAAACAATCACAGAGAGCAGCATATATCCCAGTCAGCTGCTTAACAATGAGGAGATGAGCCTGTTTCCCCCACTTTAGAAAATAACTTCTCTCCCCAGTGTAGCTGTGGAGCTAGTGAACGACTGCAGCCGAAATGTAAAGTGTAATGAATGATTGTTGTATACCATGTGATTGTGCAATATCTAATTCTGTCAGTAGATATCTGGGAGACCCCTGTTGCAAATAGCCATACATGTTGAGTCTCTGCTTATCTCCAGTGCATCCTCCTTGGCAGTGGTTCGGATCACAATGACAGGAGCCCTAAATCTGGTTCTGTAGCTCTCTCTGGTGTTCTGTGCTCTCCTCCTGCAAGGAGAGAAAGAGAGTTATGAGTGTGAGATGTGGAGTGTTTTAAGAGGTTGGATGGACCACATTTGGAGAGGGTCACTGTGAGGGATGGGTGTGACATGGCAATAAGATGAGGGTGAGTGTCACAACTGGCTGTTCAAATGGGGGATGTAAGGAGATACCTCAAGGGAGAGAAATGGGTGTCTCTGTAAGGTGTGTTGAACTAGGAGTGATGTGCAGGAGAGAGCTGGGGAAGTCAGAATGTGGGAGTTTGAACTTGAATGTTGCACACCACTCATCTTTCCTGCCCTGATGAGGTCAATGAAACTCTTGCAGTACTGTATCCAGGAGTGAGGGACCACATTCCTGCTGCTCATTTCCTCTGTCATTTCCAGTGAGACCTGCTTGGTTTCGAGGCAGGCTTCTTCCTTCCATTCACTGGGAACAGAATCTCTTTGTGGGTCCTTACAGCCCACAGCAGAATGTCCAGTGATGCATTAGAGAAGCATGGGGCAGCCTTCCCTTGCTGAGACAGGGTCCCTTTAAATAGTGAAGGTGCAACAGTCAGGTGCAGGTTGTGATCATGCCCAACTCTCTAATTGGTCAAGGAACCTGGAAATGGGATGCTAATACTGTATCTCAGTTAAAAAGCCACTGAAAAACCCACTGCCTAAACTTCCAGGTTCCTGACACGCTAACGGCCTCTCTAACTATCGGAACAAAGGAAAATAGGAACAGGAGTAGGCCATTCAGTTCCTCGAGACTGTCCCTCCATTCAATGAGATCCTGGCTGATCCGCAGCCTAACTCCATATACCTGCCTTTGGCCCATATCCCTTAATATCTTTGCTTAACAAAAATCTATCTATCTCAGATTTAAAATTAACAACTGTTCTAGCTTCAACTGCTGTTTGTGGGAGTGAGTTCCAAACCTCTACCACCCTTTACATGAAGAAGTGTTTCTTAACATCTCTCCTGAACGGTCTGGTCCTAATTTTTAGACTATGCCCCCTAGTTTTAGAATCCCCAACCAGTGGAAATAGTTTATCTTTATCTAGCTTGTCTTTTCTTGTTAATATCTTGAAGACTTGGATCAGATCACCCCTTAACCTCTAAATTCTAGCGAAAACAGGCCCAATTTGCGTAATCTCTCCTCTTAACTTAACCCCTGTAGTCCAGGTATCATTCTTGTAAACCTATGTTGCACTCCCTCCAAGGCCAATATATCCTTCCTAAGGTGTGGTGCCCAGAACCACTCACAGTACTCCAAGTGGGGTCTAACCAGGGTTTTGTACCGCTGCAGCATAACCTCTGTGTCTTTATACTCCAATCCTCTATATATAAAGGCTAGCATTCCATTAGCCTTTTTGATTATTTTCTGCACTTGCTCGTGGAATTTTAAAGATCTATGCACCTGAACCCCCAAGTCTCTTTGGATATCCACTGTACTTAACCTCTTCCCATTTAGAAAGTACCCTGTTCTATCCTTTTTTGGTCGAAAATGGATAATCTCACACTTGCCCGCATTGATATCCATCTGCCACAGTTTTGCCCATTCACCTTGTCTGTCACTAACTCTTCGCAATTTTATGCTATCATCTAGATTGTCTACAATGCTTCCTAACTTTGTATCATCAGCAAATTTAGATATATGACTTACTACGCCATCATCCAAGTCGTTAATGAATAATGTGAATAATTGAGGCCCCCAACACAGATCCCTGTGGGACACCACTAGTCACATCCTGCCAATCAGAGTACTTGCCCATTATCCCCACTCTCTGACACCTACCACTCAACCAATTTCCTAACCATGTCAACAATTTGCCCTCAACTCCATGGGCTTCTACCTTAGTTAACAATCTCTTATGTGGGACTTTATTAAATGCCTTCTGGAAGTCCATATAAATAACATCCATAGACATTCCCCTGTCCACTACCTTAGTCACCTCTTCAAAAAATTCAATGAGATTTGTCAGGCATGACCTTCCTGTTATGAATCCATGCTGGCTATCCCTGATTAACAGAAAATTTTCCAGGTATTCAGTCACCCTATCCTTGATTATAGACTCCAGCAATTTGCCCACCACAGATGTCAGGTTAACTGGTCTGTAATTTCCTTAGTTCCCCCTTTCACCCTTCTTAAAAAGTGGAGTGACATGTGCAACTTGCCAATCCAGAGGGACCATTCCTGAATCTAGGGAACTCTGAAAGACTATAGTTAGGGCATCTACAATGTGCTCCTACTTCCTTTAACACCCTCAGATGGAAACCATCAGGTCCTGGGGATTTCCCACTCGTTAATTCCATTAATTTCCTTGTTACTGATGTTTTACTTCCGTTAATTGTATGATGTCCCCATCCCCTATCAGCTATTAATTTTTTCGGGACTTCCGGCAAGTTATCCTTCTTTTCAACTGTAAATACTGAGGCAAAGTAATTGTTCAACATGTCTGCCATTTCCCCATTATCAATGACAATATCTCCATTTTCAGCTTTTAGTGGGGCTACATTGCTCTTGACCACCCGCTTTCCCATTATGTAAATATAAAAATTTTTCTTATTGATTTTGATGTCCCTTGCAAGATCCCTTTCATAATCTCTTTTAGTAGCTCTTATAAGCTGCTTCGTGACCCTTTGCTGGTCTTTGTATCGATCCCATTCGGCTGGATCTGTGTTGTGTTTTGCATTTTTTAAAGCCCTTTCTTTTTGTTTCCATGCTATCCCTAATCTCTTTAGTTGTCCATGGCTGTTTTTTCTGTGAAGTGGAGCTTTTTCCTCTCAGGGGTATATACTCGCTCTGTATCTCGTGAAATGTTTCTTTAAATATTCTCCACTGTTCTTCAGTCGTTTGACCCATTAACAGATCTACCCAGTTTACTGTGGACAGTCTCTGTCTCATCCCGGTAAAGTCAGCCTTACCCAAGTCTAAAATTCTAGTAGCTGATTCGTGCTTTTCACTTTCAAACGCTACCTTGAATTCGATCATGTTATGATCACTATTTGATAAATGTTCACGCATAGTTAGGCTACTAATTAAATTTGGCTCATTACTCATAACTAAATCTAATATTGCCTATCCCCTTGTTACATCTAGGACATATTGCTGTAGGAAACTATCCCGGACACATTCCAGAAATTCACTACCTTTCTGACAGGTGCTAGTCTGCTTCTCCCAATCTATGTGTAAGTTAAAATCCCCCATTAATACTACTCTGCCTTTGTTACACACTTGCCTAATTTGTGCATTTCTTCAATCTAACACCTCAGAACTGCTACCAGGGGGTCTATACAAAACACCTAATACAGTTTTAGATCCTTTTCTGTTCCTCAATTCCACCCATATGGTCTCCACTGGATGCTTTCCCTTCATTATATCCTCCCTCACCAATGAGGTGATATTATTTCTAATCAGTAAGGCTGCTCCATCCCCTCTGCCATTTTCCCTGTCCCTCCTGTAAGCTTTATAACCAGGTATATTCAGTTCCCAGCCCTGACCATCCTGCAGCCACGTCTCCGCAATGGCCACCACATCATAATCTTCCATTTGAATTTGCGCCTGCAGTTCATCTAGTTTATTCCTTACACTCTGTGCATTTGTATATAGAGCTCTTATTTGGGCTATACCCACTAACCTGTCCCTCAGCACGGATGCTTTATTTGCCTGTTGATTATTTCTCTCTTCTGGTTTAACCAGTATACATCTTGCAGTTTTGCCATTACCTACAGTTCCTGAAGCAGGGTTCCTGACTGTTTCTTTACTCTCTGCCCTGTTATTTGTTTTTGAAACTGTATTGACTTCCCCTGAGGCCTCCCCCTCCCCCTCCCCCCCCCATTTACTAATTTAAAGTCCTTGTGACCACCCTATTTATCCTTTCTGCTAGGACACTGGATAAATAGAGCCTGAGGATTGCGGCCTAGAGCACTTACCTTCCGGGAGAGCAGCGGAGAGGAGCGGACCTGCGGGAAGAACACAGATCGGGTAGCGGATAAATAGAGCCCGAGGATTGTGGCCTAGAGCACTTACCTTCCGGGAGAGCAGCGGAGAGGAGCGGACCTGCGGGAAGAACACAGATCGGGTAGCGGATAAATAGAGCCCGAGGATTGTGGCCTAGAGCACTTACCTTCCGGGAGAGCAGTGGAGAGGAGCAGACCTGTGGGAAGAACACGGAGCGGGGAGCAGATATATAGAGCCGATGGATCGCGGCCTGGAGCACTTACCTTCTGGGAGAACAGTGGAGAGGAGCGGACCTGCGGGAAGAACACAGAGTGGGGAGCGGATAAATAGAGGCTGAGGATCGTGGCCTAGAGCACTTACCTTCCGGGAGAGCAGTGGAGAGGAGCGGACCTGCGGGAAGAACACAGAGTGGGGAGCGGATAAATAGAGTCTGAGGATCGTGGCCTAGAGCACTTACCTTCCAGGAGAGCAGTGGAGAGGAGTGAACCTGTGGGAAGAACGTGGAGCGGGGAGCAGATAAATGGAGCCTGAGGATCGCGGCCTAGAGCACTTACCTTCCAGGCGAGCAGCGGAGAGGAGATCAGGCATATCCAAGTTTGAAAACAAAGTCAGCAGGGACGTCACAGAAAAGCTGCAATGTGATTGGTTGGGGATGGAGGTGTAGAAAGATTGGAAGCCCATCGTGAAGAGGAGGTGGTTGGGGCCAGGAAACTGGAAAGTGTCAAAATGACGTAGGGCGTCAGAAGAGTCACAGATATAGGTGGGAAGAGACTGGACCGGGGGGAAAAGATAGAGTCAAGATAGGAAGAAATAATTTCAGCGGGGCAGGAACAGGCTGAAACAATGGGTCTACTGGGACAGTCCTGTTTGTGGATTTGGGGAAGGAGGTAGAAGCAGGCTGTCTGGGATTGTGGGACGTGTGGGACTATGAGGTTGGAAGCTGCAGAGGAGATGAGATCAGTGACAGTTCTGTGGACAGTAGCTTGATGTTCGGTGGTAGAGTCATGGCCCAGGGGGAGGTAGGAAGAAGTGTCTGAGAGTTGGCGCTGAGCCTCTGTAAGGTAGAGGTCGGTACGCCAGACAACAACAGCACCACCCTTGTCTGCAGGTTTGATGACAATGTCGGGGTTCGACCTGAGAGAATGGAGTGCAGCAAGTTCAGAGGGGGACAGCTTAGAGAGAATGAGGGGGGCAGAGAAATTGAGACGGCCGATGCCTTGCCGACAGTTTTCAATTAAAAGATTATGAAAATGAAAAGATAAAGGTTATTTTATTTTCGGTTTGTCAGTTTGTTTAGTTTGTTTCCACTGTGCTTACCCAGTGTTTTGTTTTTTTTAATGTGTATTTTTATGTTTGTGCTTGAAATGCTCTGTGCTTTACCGTCATCCACACCCTCTCTGTACTAACGCTTTGTCTTTCAGCACACCATTAACATACCGTTCGCCTTTGTTCCATGACCTTCTGGTCAGTTATTCTCTGTGACCATGTCCTATCAACACCTTCACTTTGTTATCTCTTGCCCCACCCCCATTTTATTTGCTTAAAACCTCTCACATTTCTAATATTTATCAGTTCTGAAGAAGGGTCTCTGACCTGAAACGTTAACTCTGCTTCTCTCTGCACAGATTTCCAGCATCTGCCGTATTTTACTTTTAATTTAAAATCTGCAAGCCTGTTTATGGCTTTCTATATTTTGATATAATGCTTCACATTATTAACTTTGCTCCCCAAATTGATATCATCTAGAAATCTTGACATTATACCACAAATTTTTGGGACAAAATAATTTCTGCTAGTCTTGACTTACCTTCCGGGAGAGCAGCAGAGAGGAGCGGACCTGTGGAAAGAATACGGATTGGGGAGCGGTTAATAGAGCCTGAGGATTGCGGCCTAGAGCACTTACCTTCCGGGAGAGGAGCGGACCTGCGGGAAGAACACAGATCGGGGAGTGGATAAATAGAGCCCGAGGATTGTGGCCTAGAGCACTTACCTTCTGGGAGAGCAGTGGAGAGGAGCAGACCTGTGGGAAGAACACGGAGCGGGGAGCAGATATATAGAGCCGATGGATCGCGGCCTGGAGCACTTACCTTCTGGGAGAGCAGTGGAGAGGAGCGGACCTGCGGGAAGAACACAGAGTGGGGAGCGGATAAATAGAGTCTGAGGATCGTGGCCTAGAGCACTTACCTTCCAGGAGAGCAGCGGAGAGGAGTGAACCTGTGGGAAGAACATGGAGCGGGGAGCAGATAAATGGAGCCTGAGGATCGCGACCTAGAGCACTTACCTTCCAGGCGAGCAGCGGAGAGGAGATCAGGCATATCCAAGTTTGAAAACAAAGTCAGCAGGGACGTCACAGAAAAGCTGCAATGTGATTGGTTGGGGAGTAACTACTATTAGGGAATAACTCTAAATAACTGAGTTAGTACATCAGTGTTAGTCTGTGTGTGTAAATAGCTTAATAATAAGGAACAAATGAGGAGCATTATTTTGAGTAAGGTTTATTTTAACTAGTGAAGTGTATTGATTTTTAGTAGGATTTATCAATAGCTTCAAAAGTAAAGGTAAGGACTTTAGATTGTATTGAGTAGTGTTTGGACTAGAACAAGGCCCCTATTGTAATTAGTATTTTTTAATTGGAGGGAGTAACTAAATAATCTAAAGGTAATTCATGGCAGGAGAGCTCACACCCATGATATGCTCCTCCTGCGCTATGTGGGAAATCAGGGACGCTTCCAGTGTCCCTGACGACCATGTGAGCAGGAAGCATATCCATCTGAAGCTACTGGCTACCCGCGTTATGGAGCTGCAACTGCAGGTGGATTCACTGTGGAGCATCAGCAATGAAGAGATCATCATGGATAGCACATTTAGTGAGGTGGTTACACCACAGGCAAATGCTGCAAAGGCAAAAAGGGAATGGGTGACCACTAGGCAGAGTAGAGGAAGGCAAGTAGTGCAGAGTCCCCTGTGGCCGTTCCCCTCTATAACAGATATACCACTTTGGATACTGTTGGGGGAGATGGCTCAGGGGAAAGCAGCAAGAGCCAAGTTCATGGCACCATGTGTGGCTCTGCTGCACAGGAGGGAAGGAAGAAGAGTGGCAGGGCTATGGTGATAGGGGATTCAATCATAAGGGGAACAGACAGGCATTTCTGCGGCTGTAAAAGAGACTCCAGGATGGTATGTTACCTCCCTGGTGCTCGGATCAAGGATGTCTCTAAGTGGCTGCAGGGCATTCTGAGGGGAGAGGGCGAGCCGCCAGTTATCATGATATATATCAATAACAATGACATAGGTAAGAAAAAGGGATGAGGTCCTATAAGCTGAAGATAGGGAGTTAGGATGTAAATTATAAAGTAGGTCCTCAAAGGTAGTAATCTGAGGATTACTACCAGTGTCATGTGCTGGTGAGTGCAGAAATAGCAGGATATATCAGATGAATACGTGGCTGGAGAAATGGTGTAGGGGGCAGGGATTCAGATTCCTGGGACATTAGGACTGGTTCTGGGGAAGGTTGGAGCAATACAAGCTGGACGGGTTGCATCTGGGCAGGACCAGGGCCAATTTCCTCGGGGGTGGGGGGGGGGGGGCGGGGGGGGTGGGGGTGTGGGGGGGTTGGTGGGGGGTGTTTGCCAGTGATGTCAGGGAGGGTTTAAACTAGAGTGGCAGGGAGATGGGAATCTGAGCAGGGAGACAGGAGGGGGAAACAAGGATAGTAATGAAAGACAGAAATGTAAGAAGCAAAAGTGGAAGGCACAGAAAACAAGGGTGAGAAACAAATGGCGCCAGAGTGCAAAATAAAGCTAAGATGACTAACAATGTTAAAAAGACAAGTCTAAAGGCATTGTGTCTTAATCCGCGAAGCATTTGCAATAAGGTTGATGAATTAACAGCGCAAATAGATATAAACGGTTATGAAGTAATTGTGATTTCGGAGACTTGGCCGCAGGGTGACCAAGGATAGGAACTGAACATCCAGGGGTATTCAATATTTAGGAAGGACAGGCAAGAAGGGAAAGGAGGTGCAGTAGCATTGTTAGTAAAGGAGGAAATCAATGCAATAGTGAGGAAGGATATTGTCTCGGAAAATAATGTTGTGGAATTGGTATGGGTGGAGCTAAGAAACACCAAGGGGCGGAAAACTTGGTGGGGGTTGTCTGTAGGCCGCCAAACAGTAGTGGAGGTGTAAGGGATGGCATTAAACAGGAAATTAGAGATGCATGCAATTAGGGTACAACTGTAATCATGGGTGATTTTAATCGACATATAGATTGGTCAAACCAAATTAGCAATGAAACTGTGGAGGAGGATTTCTTGGAGGGTATACGTGACAGTTTTTTAGACCAGTACTTTGAGGAACCAACTAGAGAACAGGCTATCCTATACTGGGTAGTGTGCAATGAGAAAGGATCAATTAACAATATTGTTGTGCGAGGTCCCTCGGGGAGGAGTGACCATAACATGATAGAATTCTTCATTAAGATGGAGAGTGAAGTACATAAAGAACATAAGAACAAGGAGCGGGAGTAGGCAATTCAGCCCCTCGAGCCAGCTCCACCATTCAATAATCATGGCTGATCTCATCTCGGCCTCAACTCCACTTTCCTGCCCGTCCTCCATAACACTTCAACCCTTTACCAATTAAAAATCTGTCTATTGCCTCCTTAAATTTACTCAATGTCCCGGCATCCTCCGCACTCTGGGGTGGTGAATTCCACAGACTCATGACCCTATGAGAGAACAAATTTCTCCTTATCTCTGTTTTAACTTTGCTACCACTTATCCTAAAACTATGACCTCTTGTTCTAGATTGCCCCACCAGAGGAAACATCCTCTCTAAGTCTACTTTGTCAATCTCCTTAATCATCTTATATACCACAATTAGATCTCCTATCATTCTTCTAAACTCGAGAGAGTAAAGGCCTAAACTGCTCAATCTCTCTTCATAAGACAAACCCCTCATCTCTGGAATCAATCTAGTGAACCTCCTTTGAACTGCCTCCAATGCAACCACATCCTTGTTCAAGAAAGGGAATAGGGATAACCCTGGGAATTATAGACCAGTCAGTCTTCCGTCGGTAATATAAAAACAAAATACTGCGGATGCTGGAAATCTGAAACAAAAACAAGAAATGCTGGATTCACTCAGCAGGTCTGGCAGCATCTGTGGAAAGAGAAGCAGAGTTAACGTTTCGGGTCAGTGACCCTTCTTCGGAACTCCGTCTTCCGTCGGTAGTGGGCAAATTATTGGAGAGGATTCTGAGAGACAGAATTTATGATTATTTGGAAAAGCATAGTTTGATTAGAGACGGTCAGCATGGCTTTGTGAGGGGCAGGTCATGCCTCACTAGCCTTATTGAATTCTTTGAAGATGTGACAAAACACATTGATGAAGGAAGAGCAGTGGATGTGGTGTATATGGATTTTAGCAAGGCGTTTGATAAGGTTCCCCATGGTAGGCTCATTCAGAAAGTAAGGAGGCATTGGATACAGGGAAATTTGGCTGTCTGGATACAAAATTGGCTGGCCCATAGAAGACAGAGGGTGGTAGCAGATGGAAAGTATTCAGCGTGGAGCTCAGTGACCAGTGGTGTTCCGCAGGGATCTGTACTGGGACCTCTGCTCTTCGTGATTTTTATAAATGACTTGGATGAGGAAGTGGAAGGCTGGGTTAGCAAGTTTGCCGATGACACGAAGATTGCTGGAGTTGTGGATAGTGTGGAAGGCTGTTGTAGGTTGCAACGGGACATTGACAGGATGCAGAGCTGGGCTGAGAAGTGGCAGATGGAGCTCAACCTGGAAAAGTGTGAAGTGATTCATTTTGGAAGGTCGAATTTGAATGCAGAATACAGGCTTAAAGACAGGATTCTTGGTAGTGTGGAGGAACAGTGGGATCTTGGGGTTCATGTCCATAGATCGCTCAAAGTTGCCACCCAAGTTGACAGGGTTGTTAAGAAGGTGTATGGTGTGTTGGCTTTCATTAACAGGGGGATTGAGTTTAAGAGCCGCGAGGTTATGCTGCAGCTCTATAAGGCCCTGGTTAGACCACACTTGGAATATTGTCTCCAGTTCTGGTCGCCTCATTATAGGAAGGATGTGGAAGCTTCAGAGAGGGTGCAGTGGAGATTTACCAGGATGCCGCCTGGACTGGAGGGCATGTCTTACGAGGTAAGATTGAGGGAGCTAGGGCTTTCCTCATTGGAGCGAAGAAGGATGAGAGGTGACTTGATAGAGGGGTACAAGATGATGAGAGGCATAGATAGAGTGGATAGCCAGAGACTTTTTCCCAGGGCGGAAAGGGCTATCAGCAGGGGGCATAATTTTAAGGTGATTGGAGGAAGGTTTCATGGAGATGTCAGAGGTAGGTTCTTTACACAGAGAGTGGTGGGTGCGTGGAATGCGGTGCCAGCGGTGGTAGTAGAAGCAGATACATTAGGGACATTTAAGCGACTCTTGGATAGGTACATGGATGATAGCAGAATGAAGGGTTGGTAGGTGGTTTGATCTTAGAGTAGATTAAAGGTTCGGCACAACATCGTGGGCCGAAGGGCCTGTACTGTGCTGTACTGTGCTATGTTCTATGTTCTATGTTCTATCCCTCCTCAAGTAAGGGAACCAAAGCAGTTGAAACCGAAACGAGGGTCCTGAATCTAAATAAAGGAAACTACAAAGGTATGAGGCCGAGTTGGCTATGGTCGATTGGGGAACTTTATTAAAAGGGTTGATGATGGATAGGCAATGGATAATATTTAAAGACGTGTGCATGAATTACAACAATTATTCATTCCTGTCTGGTGCAAAAATTAAAGCAGAAAGGTGGCTCAATCGTGGCTTACAAAATAAATTAGGGATAGTATTAGATCCAAAGAGGAGGCATATAAAATTGCCAGAAAAAGCAGCAAGTCTGAGGATTAGGAGCAGTTTAGAATTCAGCAAAGGGGGACAAAGAGGTTGATTAAGCCGAGGAAAATAGAGTATGAGAGTAAGCTTGTGGGGAACATAAAAACTGACGGTAAAATCTTCTATATGTGAAGAGAAAAAGATTAGTGAAGCCAAATGTAGGTCACTTGCAGTCAGAAACGGGGAAAATTATAATGGGGAACAAAGAAATGGCAGAACAATTAAACACATACTTTGGTTCTGTCTTCACAAAGGAGGACACAAATAACCTCCCAGAAATGTTAGGGAACCAAGGGTCTAATGAGAGCGAGGAACTGAAGGAAATCAGTATTAGTAAAAAAATAGTGCACGGGTAATTAATGGGGTTAAAGGTTGCCAAATCCCCAGGGACTGATAATCTACATCCCAGAATACGAAAGGAAGTGGCCCTGGGAATAGTTGTGCATTGGTGGTCATCTTTCAAAATTCTATCGACTCTGGAGCAGTTCCTACAGATTGGAGGGTGGAAAATGTAACCCCACGGTTTAAAAAAAGAGGGAGAGAAAAAACAGGGAATTACAGACCAGTTAGCCTTACATCAGTAGTGGGGAAAATGCTCGAGTCTATTATAAAGGTTGTGATAACAGAACACCTGGAAATCATAAATGGGATTGGACAAAGTTAGCATGGGTTTACAAAAGGGAAATTATGCTGAAAAATCTACTGGAGTTTTTTGCAGATGTAACTAGTAAAAAAGATCAGGGAGAACCAGTGGATGTGGTGTATTTCAATTTTCAGAAGGCTTTTGATAAGGTCCTGCATAAGAGGTAGATGTGCATGACTAAAGCACATGAGATTGGAGGTAATATACTTGCATGGATTGAGAATTGGCTGGTGGCCAGGAAGCAGAGAGCAGGAATAAACGGGTCTTTTTCCGGGTGGCAGGCAGTGACTAGTGGGGTACCGCAGGGATCAGTGCTTGGGTCCCAGCTATTCACAATATATATTAATGACTTGGGTGAGGGAACTAAATGTAACATTTCCAAGTTTGCAGATGACACAATGCTGGGGGGGAATGTAAGATGTGAGGAGGCTCCAATATGATTTGGACAAGTTGGGTGAGTGGGAAAATGTATGGCAGATGCAGTATTTAGTGGATAAATGTGAGGTTATCCACTTTGGTTGTAATAACAGAAAGACAGATTATTATCTGAATGGAAAAGGGGGAGATGCAACAAGACCTGGGTGTCCTTGTACACCGGTTGCTGAAAGCAAGCATTCAGGTGCAGCAAGCAGTTAGGAAGGCGAATGGTATATTGGCCTTCATTGCAAGAGAATTTGTGTACAGGAGCAAGGATGTCTTACTGCAGTTATACAGGGCTGTGGTGAGACCACATCTGGAGTATTGTGTGCAGTTTTGGTCTCCTTATCTGAGGAAGGATGTTCTTGTCATGCAGGGATTGCAAAGAAGATTTACTAGGCTGATTCCAGGGATGGCAGGATTAATGTATGAGGAGAGATTGGGTCAACTAGGCATGTATTCACTAAAGTTTAGAAGAATTTTTTTTTCATTCATGGGATGCTGGCATCGCTGGCTAGGCCAGCATTTATTGCCCATCCCTAAATGCCCTTGAGAGGGTGGGGGTGAGTTGCCTTCTTGAACCGCTGCAGTCCATGTGGGGGAGGTATACCCACAGTGCTGTTAGGAAGGGAGTTCCAGGATTTTGACCCAGCGACAGTGAAGGAACGGTGAAATAGTTTCAAGTCAGGATGGTGTGTGACTTGGAGGGGAACTTGCAGGTGGTGGTGTTCCCATGCATTTGCTGCCCTTGTCCTTCTAGTTGGTGGAGGTTGCAGGTTTGGATGGTGCTGTCTAAGGGGCCTTGGTACATTGCTGCAGTGTATCTTGTAAATGAACACACTGCTGCCACTGTGCGTCGGTGGTGCAGGGAGTGAATGTTTATGGATGGGGTGCCAATCAAGCGGGCTGCTTTGTCCTGGATGGTGTTGAGCTTCTTGAGTGTTGTTGGAGCTGCACCCATCCAGGCAAGTGGACAGTATTCTATCACACACCTGACTTGTGCCTTGTAGATGGTGGACAGGCTTTGGGGAGTCAGGAGGTGAGTCACTTGCTGCAGGATTACTCGGCTCTGACCTGGTCTTGTAGCCGCGGTATTTATTTGGCTACTCCAGTTCAGTTTCTGGTCAATGGTAGCCTCTAGGATGTTGATAGTGGGGATGGTAATGCCATTGAATATCAAGGGGAGATGGTTAGATTCTCTCTTGTTGGAGATGGTCATTGCCTGGCAATTGTTTGGCACAAATGTTACTTGCCACTTATCAGCCCAAGCCTGGATATTGTCCAGGTCTTGCTGCATTTTTTGCACAGACTGCTTCAGTATCTTAGGGGTCAGGAATGGTGCTGAACATTGTGCAATCATCAGCGAACATCCCCACTTCTGATCTTATGATTGAAGGAAGGTCATTGATGAAGCAGTTGAAGATGGTTGCGCCTAGGACACTACCCTGAGGAACTCCTGCAGTGATATCCTGGAACTGAGATGATTGACCTCCAACAACCGCAGCCATCTTCCTTTGCGTTAGTTATGATTCCAACAAGCATAGATTTTTCCCCCCTGATTCCCATTGACTCCAGTTTTGCTTGGGCTCCTTGATCCCATGCTTGGTCAAATGCTACCTTGATGTCAAGTGCAGCCACCCTCACCTCACCTCTTGAATTCAGCTCTTTTGTCCATGTTTGAACCAAGGTTGTAATGAGGCCAGGAGCTGAGTGGCCCTGGCAGAACCCAAACTGAGCGTCACTGAGCAGGTTGTTGCTAAGCAAGTGCTGCTTGATGGCACTGTTGATGACATCTTCCATCTCTTCACTGATGATTGAGAGTCGACTGATGGGGTGGTAATTGGCCAGGTTGGACTTGTCCTGCTTTTTGTATACAGGACATACCTGGGCAATTTTCCACAATTGCAGGGTAGATGCCAGTGTTGTAACTGCACTGAAACAGCATGGCTAGGGGCGCAGCAAGTTCTGGAGCACAGGTCTTCAGTACTATTACCGGAATATTGTCAGGGCCCATAGCCTTTGCGGTATCCAATGCTTTCAGTCGTTTCTTGATATCAGGCGGGGTGAATCGAATTTGCTGAAGTCTGGCATCTGTGATGCTGGGAACCTCAGGAGTAGGACTAGATGGATCATCAACTCGGCACTTCAGGCAGAAGATTGCTGCAACTGCTTCAGCCTTATCTTTCGCACTGATATGTTGGGTTCCCCCATCATTGAGGATGGGGATATTTGTGGAGCCACCTCCTCCAGATAGTTGTTTAATTGTCCACCACCATTCATGGCTCGACGTGGCAGGACTGCAGATCTTAGATCTGATCCATTGGCTATGGGATTGCTTAGCTTGGTCCAATGCATACTGCTTACACAGTTTGGAATGCCTGTAGTCCTCTGTTGAGAGGGGATCTCACAGAAACCTATAAAATTCTAACAGGACAAGACTGGCTAGATGCAGGGAGGATGTTCCTGATATTTGGGGATTCCAGAACACAGGGTATGTCATTTAGAACGGAGATGAGGAGAGGTTTTTTCACTCAGAGGGTGGTGAACCGCAGAAGGCAGTGGAGGACAAGTCATTAAATATATTCAAGAAGGAGATAGATATATTTCTTAATGCCAAAGGGATCAAGGGAAATGGGGAGAAAGTGGGAACAGGGTACTGAATTAGACGATCAGCTGTGATCTTTTCTGAATGGCGGAGCAGGCCCGAGGGCAGAATGGCCTACTCCTGCTCCTATTTTCTATGTTTCTATGCCTCAATATCCATGATTCCAACAAATTTCCCTCCACTCTCACCCTCTGTTTTCTGTTTTGTAACCAGCTTTTAATCCATTCTGCTCCCTGGACCCTGACTCCACATTCCCTGACATTTGTGAGGACTCTGTTGTACAGCACATTATCGAAGGCCCTTCTGAAAGTCCAGAGGAGTTACATTGGATAACTGCTGAAAACGGGTGCAGGGATTATGATGCACAATTAACTCATGCACATTCATTACAACACAGGCAGCACTGCAACTTTGAGCTGCCTGCTCATTTTCATGGCTGATGCAAGCAGCCAGTGCTTCCTTTGTTCATTGGCTTCACGCATCAGCAGGGGCCCAACATCATGAGTGAAAGCACTATTTAAAGTTTGCCTGCACCTCTTAAAGGGGAGGTGCATTGTGGTTGCTGTGGTGCTGAGATCATTCTGAACACTGTTCTGTGGAAGAAACAACAACAACTGATCATGGGAGAGAATGAGCACAAAAGTTTTCAGATGCTGCACTGGAGGTCTTGGTGGAAGAGGTGGAAAGAAGGAGTGATATCCTGTATCCTCAGAGGGGTCTGAGACCCTCCAGACACATGGTCAGAAGGTAGTGGGAATTGATAGCGATGGAGGTCAATGCCAGGAGTATAGTGCCAAGGACCTGCATGCAGTGCAATAAGAGGTTTAATGATCTCACAGGAGTTGTCAATGTCAGTTAGTACATCCTCAAATGCCATATTCTACCAACTGCAGCACCAGCCTCATCTACTGCTCAATTCATGATACCCCCATCACTCATCAATTGTTATCAATCAGGACTTATACCTAACATTCATACACTTCACTTCATCTTCATATACTCAGTTTTATTGCAAGCCTTGCAACCATATTACCCAGCTCGTACACACTGCCAGCTATTCAACCATAACAGCTAAACATATTGCACAACACTCGCTGACGTCCATCGTCTTGTAGGAGGAGGTGGCGTCCATCAGGAGGCAGCAGAAATTAGCAGGGGCGGTAGGGGTGGTGAGGAGTGCCTGCATGTTCTAACCTCGTTGGAGGAGACAGAACTGTCCATTATGGAAAGCAGCATTACCGAGGCTACAGAGTTGCTGGCCCTCTGATTGGACCTGTTGCATCTGGAGCCTGCCCGCTGTCCTTAATGGGATGGTGAGCATGGAGGCAGCCAAATATGAGGCCGCCTCTCAGAGGATTGTGTCCCAGGTCTTGCCGCAGCAAGTATGGGCTGGGGATTCCCATTTGGTCCCAACATTGGGTCCTGAAGCCCATAGGAAAATCCAGCCCCTGGTGACAGAATTAGAAATCACACTGTCACATGGTACAGAACAATCACTAATGTCGATTTGCTGTCACCACAAACTGTAACATGAACATCTGTACAATGGTAATTTTTTACCCTTTCCCCATGTCAGATTGAATTCATGTCTTTCATCTCCCACAGGTTCATCAAGTGTGACACAGGAGCTGGAGCAGGAGCAGGCTGAGGAGTCCTCGGATGAGGTTGTGCACTCTGAGGAAGCACCATTAATGCAGATCCTCCACCAGCTCAGATACACACACCTCGGTGGGGCCTCTAAAGGATGTAGCTAGGTTATCACATGGTGAGATATACATCACGAGTGAGCAGAAGCAGGTGTTGGAGACAGGGACAGCAGTGCAGTGTCCCCTTCGGAGAGTGCAGAACACTCCAACCTCTGCTCAGCTGGTTGCAGATGCTGAGCATCGGGGGTCAACTACAAAGATAACGATTCTGGAGCAGCCGCAGAAAATGTGTGAGGTTCTGTCAACATTTCCAGAGGCACTGCACATGATTGGAGAGAGACTGGAGGAGTTTGTCTCCACCATGAGTGCTATGATGTCTCCAGCGTGTGCGCTGATGTCCATCTCCATGGAAAGAATGGCCACCTTCATGCAGCATCACATATGGAGCAACCAAGTGCAGGCTGGCCCAGCCCAATGGTCTGCACAATCAGTCTGCCAATGTACACAGGATGGAGGAAAGCCTTGACATGGCCGCTCAGCACCTCTCTGACAGTCAGCAAAGTGCTCTCCAGTTCCTAGCTAGCAGGGATGTGTAGGTGGACCATGAGAGGGAAAATGGAGAAAGGATACCTGGAAGTGGAGACTCTACTCAAGGCGCTCCCACTTCTCATCCGTTACCCCTCCTCACCCCTCAGTCATGGGGCTGAATTTTACCAGCCCCTCAGCATCGTGTCAGGGAGCCCCATAATATTTTTGCAGGAGAGGCCCCACCATGACACTGAGAAGGCCCCACCGCATATTACCAGCAGCAGGGAGACCTTGGTGCGGCCCCTCGCCACTCGGCATCGGCACACCAGTTATAATATGTAAAAGAGTATTTACCTTTTCTGATTATGCACCACCTCTTGATCCAAACTTCCGCATTTTATGTTGAACGGGCATTCGTCATGTGCCATCCCGTTGACGAACCTGAGAAGCCGATGGGACATCGGAAGCAGGAGTACTTGGGAATGAAGGTAAGTCCAGATACACAGGAGTCTCAACTCTGCATACTTGAAGGGAGGTGGGGGAGATTACAGGGGGTAAAGCTCTGCATACTTGAGGAGAGGTAGGAGGGGGGTGGACCACTGGAGGCAAAGCTCTTTAAGCATGAAGGGAGGTATTGCGTACCATCTCTTCATGAATGGTGTCCTCTCTGCGCCATTGTATGTTTGTGTGTGTGAAGGAGCAATGATACTCTAGTCACCGTGTGTGTGGGGAGGGTACCAGAATCGGCAGGAGTGTAGAGGTTACCTGGCTGGTGGGGGAAATCGATGCAGCTGGTAGAATCTTCATGTGGTCCTACTGTGCCATTCTTAATAAGAGTAAAGATGGGCAGCACCATGCCATGCCACATAGTTGATTCATGAAAGCACCTGATGTACCTGTCAACAACAATGCCTGCCCTGTTCGGAGCCTTCGATTAAGTGAAGGAAACAACTTTATTATCACATGGAACTGGGTATGTCTCATGTTAGATTGTATGACCCACTTCCTCTGAGGATCCGTTTGAGCCAGAGGCAAAATTAACAGGTAGGTGCAGTCTACGTAGCTGTCCCCAGTCGTGAGCAGCAGCCCCCAAGGGGAGCTTGCCATTACAGGTCGTAGCGCATCTGCAGGCCCCACATGTCATGCACCAGTGTCAGAGGTGACTGCACATGTAGGCAGGGTGGTGACACATCTCTGTACCCTGCTCAACGATGACCTGCAGCCCATGGGCTTCGGTGGACATCCTCGCCTGCAGTCCTCATAGTGGCAATGGCTCTTTAGCTTGATGCAATTGCAGCACTTCAGGGGCCCACCAGAGACTTTTGTGGGGTCACACAATCAGCACTGCACTGCTGCATCAGGGAGGTCAGCGATGCCCTGCACTGGAGGGCCAGTCAGTATGTATGCTTCAGGACGGACGCTAACAACCAAGCCCAGAGGGCCATCAGTTTTGGAACCATTGCCAGATAACCAGAGGTTTTAGGGTTCATACACTGCACCCATGTGACCATCAGGTAAAGGCTGGCTCAGGTATAAAATTAAAACCCGACCCGGGCCCAACCCAACAACAGCCAACCCGAGCCCAACCTGGGTCCGAGTCCTTTAATTTTTTTAAATGCCCGACCCAACCCGAATCTGACACGTAGTCGGGCTTACTCTGTTAGTCAGGCTTTACTGCAGAGTGCGAAGTCCAGGCTGCACATTTCCCGCCTTGATGTCCTGAATGTTCATTTGAAGATTACTTCCCGGAGCAGGGCAGCACCATCCATGTCCAGCCTGACCTGAGGACGAATACTGGACCGGGAAGATGGACCCCACCTGACCTGAACACGACACATGTCATCAGGTCTGGTCAGGTTCGGGTCGGGTAGCTACGCTTTACCATCAGGCCTTTCACCAGGCTATCACCTGCTGACATTACCATTAAAGGAATCCTCTCAATATAGGTGCAGCTGGTAAGTCATCACCGGAGATGTTTCATGCAAATCTGTGCCCACTTCTCAGCCACCTGCCATGACACCTGGTCCTGCGTCAGTCTCAGCTGCCACCGCTGTTCATTGAACTGTCTCAGATGGAGGGGTGGCTTCCTGGAGACAATGGCTATCCCTTGCAGACATGGCTCCTGACCCCAGTGAGAGACCCCATCACTGCTGCAGAAGAGAGATACAACACCAGCCACTGAGCTGCAAGAGCCACCATTGAACAGGTGATTGGCATGCTGAATGAACATTTCCAATGCCTGGACAGATAGGGTGACGCCCTGTACAATGGGCTGAAAAGGCCAGCTCCTTTCTTTACTGCTCTCTGTGTTCTGCACAACTAAGCACCCAATAGGGGGCAGGCCTGGCATGATGAGGAGAGACGTCAACAGGATATCTCCTCGGACTATGAGGAGGCTGAGGACATAATACAAGAAAGGCGCACGTGACGGCAGATGGCACCCAGGCGCCGCGTGCAGGGCTAGCAGGGAGCTAGGGATATACGACATTGCTTATCAGACAAAGGCTCCCTGCTCCATAGGAACCAACATGAGGTCTGCAAGCCACACATCACGCTCGTTCGCCTGCTGTACACCAGTCTACATCTGCAGCATCTCTGTGTAAACCATTAGAGGCAGCAGCTGACTGAGCCAATGTCCTTGTCACTGCGTCTGTGGAGATGCTCATGAGGAATCGTGGCATGTCAATGATGTTATTGCATACATTAGCTTTCATGAAGGGCCAATGGTGCAAATGGATGTGACATTGGCGCTACATGCTGGCACATGTCATTCACTGAAAGAGGTTCCCGCTCCCATTTCCCCCCTTCCTGATGATTCTTGACTTTAGGATTTTATAAAGGACAAATTGCACAGAAACAGGGTTGGGTTGAACCACAAACTTGTTTATTGAAACCCTCCTCACACCCTGTGACAAAGACCCCTAAAATAATTTAAAGGACACCACACGGCACCTTGATTGATTCGTCTGATTTCAATCCCTTCACGATTTAATCTCAACGCCCACCCAAACACACAGGTCACCACAATTTATAAGATTAACCTTATTTGAAAAACCAAAGGCAAAACCCCAAGTTTCTGCCCCAAATTCACTCAATTCAGAACCCCAAACCCTCCCAGGATTTGTTTGTTACATTGTAAATATGCTTTAAACTCTCAGCCCCAAATACTCCTTGGATTTGGCTGATACCTTATAATCCTCCACACAGTTGGTCCTTCCGGTGAGAATTTGTAGGCCCACGAGCCAGGTTGACAGTTCCTGACTCTCCTTCTTGACTGCAGTGCCAAACCTTTCGATATTGTCCTTTTGATGATGATCCTTATCGAATATCATAAACACATCTCCAAAGGCCATCCTGCTGGATGGTCAGTGCTTACCGCCTTTTAATCTCTTTCCTCTGTTGCTTGCCTGATCCAGACAGATCCACTCAGTGTTGATGTTATTTCCATGACCGAGAACAATGAACTCCACCAAGGGGAGGTATTCCAAGCTCCAGAGTTGATATACACAAAAAAGGTTTCTCTCCTGTATTGACAGGAGTGAATGCTGTGGTCTGGGGCCGGTTAGTTGTAACAATGGCCTCTTCAGTTACATGATGGCAGTTATGCTGTGTCACTGTTATGATAATGTCCCAAATTTCAGTTATTAACAGTGTCAGTTCTGTTGTGATTTTGGAATATTTGAAATCGACCCATTGGAATGCAGGCTGTCTCAGTGTGCTTTGTATTGAGTTCTGGCTCTCATTCACAGTACTACTGTCCATGGGGATTGGGGTTCCTTCCCCATACTCCATAAATTCCAGTTTTAAAGTCCAATTGGGGGGAAGGAATAGTGATCCCACATCTCCCCCCTTTAATATCTCGAATACGAGAGATATTACCTCCGATGAAATCTTCTGTCGCATGACAGGAATTGTGAGTCTCAGTGAAATTACTATCTATATGTTAGAATCCATTATCAAATCCCTTCTTAACCATTTCCTCATATTTTGTCTTTTGGCTTTTGTTTCAGTTTACACGACTATCTTAACACATACAATATTATAATCATTTGTACAATCACCAACACGAAGCAATTCGAATCCAGGAGGGAATTTCAATATTGAAACCAATATCCCACCAGGGTGGGGGAGGCTATTTCCCTAATATCATCCCCTGCGCCTCTGTTCCTCTGTTTAAGTCTGTCATCGTGCTTTTGAGACTATTCCACCTCCTTCACCAATTTCATCAGGTGCTTGGGCAGGGATGAAATACCATATCCAAAGTTGGCTATGAATTCTTGGAGGTTTGAGAGGGCACTGCCTACAGTGAGGTTCAACAAGGTATGATCCCAGATAGGGATTATCCTTTCCTGCAAAATCTGAACCTCCATCGGGGGCTTAAAAC
The DNA here is from genome assembly GCF_036365525.1 of Heterodontus francisci. NCBI lineage: Eukaryota > Metazoa > Chordata > Chondrichthyes > Heterodontiformes > Heterodontidae > Heterodontus > Heterodontus francisci. The sequence goes on along the minus strand of NC_090397.1, from coordinate 51,346,919 downwards.
AGAAGATCGTGTCCTGGATGCGGCATCAGGTGTCATTGTTTAGCCTAAACCGGCTGGTGGTAACACAGTATGTCCCATTGCCCTCATACACCACCTGAGTTGGAATATGGTCCTGAACCATCACCTCCATAGTGCAGTTGATGGGGTGTGCACCTTCTGATGCAAACCCGCACACCGGTCGGTCAAATTCGTTCATTTGGTATGGGCGCAGTACCGCATGTGCACCCCTTTCCTGACAGCCCTTTAGGTCCTTGACACACATGGAGTTCCACCATGTAACCATATACGGAGGGGCCTTTTGATGCTGCACATGTACCCCATTTCGGATGACCCCAACATTCTCCACTCGGTACACTGGCGCCGGCTGTTGTCGTTGGCCCATCACTGGCATCCTAAGAACTACCCCCATTATAGTTTGGTTATATTGGCCACAGTCAATTGGAACTGGGTACGCTTCAGAGACCAACTGCAACTGGCACGAGTTCATGAGGTTGTCGTGGCTGCTCATGACCCTTAAGTGTCTGTTGTCAACCCATGATTGTATGCAACCCTGTGTCAAATCCTCCGAATTACTGCGCCCCTCACTACACAACCACACACTGTACATAACGCACACATCATCTGGGCAGCTCGGTCTGACACGTTCCAGTCCTCTTTTATTAGTTTGTTTATAGTCTGGGTATAACTTGCCAGCTCAGCTATTATTTTTTTCAGATGGATTGTCATGACTTGGTTTTCTCGTAACTCCTGCCCTTCAACCTCATTACCTTTCCCTAGTATTTTCTTTAACTGATCCCGCAAGGTGTTGACCTGCAATTTTTTTTTTTATTCATTCATGGGATGTGGGCGTCACTGGCCAGGCCAACATTTATTGCCCATCACTAATTGCCCTTGAGAAGGTGGCGGTGAGCTGCCTTCTTGAACCGCTGCAGTCCATGTGAGGTAGGTACACCCACAGTGCTGTTAGGAAGGAAGTTCCTGGATTTTGACCCAGTGACAGTGAAGGAACGGCGATATAGTTCCAAGTCAGGATGGTGTTGGGCAGTTTCTAAACTATTGATCAGTGATGTCCCTGTATTAAACACTGTGGCTGTGTCTTTGATCAACTTCCTCTTCCCTCTTGCTGAACCAGTGTGCCTGTTATGGCCCAATTCATACAAATCCTCCTGATATTTGTCCCTGTAATTTAGTTCATAGAATTGTTGGAACATTTCCTTCAACAACTTCTCATATAACTTCTCCGTCTCTGCTGGGCACCACTGGGGCAGTCGTACCTCCGTCAAATTGAGGACAACGGATGCCGTCTCATAGTGCACATCATGGTACAACACCTTCCCTGTTGGAATTAGCATCAACCCGTTTTTGGGTCCAGGTATTGTTAGGGGACACTTACCTTCTATAACCTGGGCCTTTGGGGCCCTGGGTGGGGGCTGTTTTCCAAGTGCTATCAGTTCGTTAGCATTGACAGTGTTTGGGGGAATCTGGGACCATGCAAGAGTCTGTAGTCTGAGTCCAGTCCAGTCCAGATCCAGGATCTTGCCGTTGGCATTTGAAAGCAATGGCTGCCCTCTTCTGGCATTTATGTTCTGATCCCTGCACACATACATAAATCCCTTGCTCCTCCTTCCACCATTTGTCCCAACACAATTTCGCTCCCCCCTGCGTCCCAGTAACCTGTCGAAACAAGTCGTTTCCAAATCTTTCCCAATCCCTGAATACATCACCCTTAGTCCACTCCGTCTTTTGCAACTATTACCGCCATCCCACTGAGATGCTACCCTGGCACTCCAGGCACACTTGCCTTCCCTTTTTCACCTGAACCTTGCTGGCTGTAATATTTAATCTTGGGCAGGACACTGATATTTCACCGAACTGGTATCCAGTGGAATTGGGGTATTTGGTCGAATTTGACCCCTACCAACCTAGTCACTTTCTCTCATGGGAATATATGGTTGCCCCATCTGTGCCCCTTGTCTTGTCCCGCTGTGTTACGATGGGTCCAGCTTCCCCATACAACCTTAGGGGAAAGACATCTCGTTGTCGCCCCGATCCGTCTGTCCGGCTCCCACCAGGATTGTCACCACGCTCAGCCACTGGGTACGTTCCATCTCATGTCCTTTGAACCGATTTGCTTCTACAGAAAGGAGGAAAAGAAGAAAAAAAGCAGTTCTCTGTGAGGGGGCCTCCCTCCACGGGTCAGACTTTGGTTATTTACAAATTTACATGGGGTACACCAATTACCATGTTCCCCCTTCTTGTCTATCAGGGTGGGGTCTCTTGTGGCTCGGGGTTGGTGTGCGGGAAGGCATCCAGGGCACCCTGGTTCGGGGTGTCTGGCTGTTCCTCCTTACCACTCTGCTGTCTGGCTCTTGCCTTTAAACAAAGAAAACTCCTTTTCACAAAATTAAAACCTCTTTATTTAAAAACAAATTACCCAAATTTCCTTATTTCACCCTTTAAGTTCCTTTTGTCAAATGATCCTTTGTTCTTCCCGCAGTTTGAGCTTAAAACACGTCGTTTGAGTGTTTTTTTAAAATTCCAATCCCTAACTCACCTGTGTGAATTTCTGTCTGGAATAAAATTTCCACAAGTTTAACAAACAAAATTCCACACAAATTGAAATTTTGATTAGAAATTCCAACTCAAATTTACAACTTCGAACGTATGCTTATCCATTACCCCTTTAACTAGGTCACAATTCCCATCGTGAAATCCCCACAATTTCTGAAAACAAACATAAAACATACATCCTCCACACAAAACCTTTATTACTCACACACATTCTCTTACTGGAAGTTTCCTACTTGCATTCCCCATGCATCACGTCTTAAACTTTATCAACTTAAATCACTGAACATAGCACATGTTTTACAGAGAAACAAAAGAAAAACTTATATTCTGGGTTCTCAGGTCTTCTTTCTTCAAGGTCCCCTTTGAAGCAAATGTAAGTAGGAACTCAAGAAAAAAGGTGAATTTTCGCAGTACAACTTCAGACGAAGTGTAAACCTAACAGCAGCCTCACACAGCATGGGAGAAAACCCCCTATATCTCTTTCTGTCTCAGAACAATCAACAAAATCGTTTTTTTTTTACAGTTCAATATCCATGTTATTATAACTTATTTCTCACTTACACCAATTAAAAAAAAAGCTCTTGAAATACATTAAACAACCAATTGTTATAATATCACATACAGAAACAGACCACAAGGGGTTAAACAACTTTCAAATGACACATTAGCTTGCAAATCAGAGACATGGGTCACTCTCTCTCAGCACAAGAGCACAGCAGAATTGGATTTTAACACTTAACACTTCCAACATTCACTCAGTAACAGACACTGAACATTGGAGCACAGTCACACAAAATCAAACAGGACGCCCTAATAAAACAGACAAACCGAAATGGAACGCACTCACATACCCACAAGGTTCCCTTTTACTGTTCACACAGTGGTTTAAACCTACCATGTGAATCTTCCAATGAACTACCTCTAACCATTATCTTTCAATCCGAGCACCTTTCCCTTGTCTATAACCTGCTGTAATGCGGCCACCAGAGGTTTCATTGGGTCTTTTACATGCTCTTTCTCTGCCTCTACTGCCCATGGTTTCGACCCTGGGAACCCTCGTTTACCTCCTCCTCCTCCACCTCTACTTCCCGCAGCTTTGGTCCTGAGGAATCCCCATATCCTGGTTTCCCCCCTTTCGGGAACTTACACTCCCTGAGCCAGTGTCCCGTCCTTCCGCAGTTATAACATGTCCTGTCCCCGCTACCCCTTTCTTGCTTCCATTTTCTTCTGCCACCCCTGCTTCCCTTCATCTCATGCAACTTTCCCTTCTGCTTTAGCTCCTCGCCCCAGTCAGCTTTAAATGCTAGGGTCATCTTCCTCAGTACCCCTGCCTCAGTGTTTGTCAGGTCTTTGGAGTCAAACCATGACTCTGCCATCGTTCAGATCCGTGGCAGGCTGTGGGCTACTAGGGTCCTCAGCCAATGGTTTCTTGAGGCCCCTAAAAGTTGCAAACGGCCCTGGTTTCCCCCTGTAGCCTTCAAATACACCAGCCATAAACTGTCCACAAATGCATCTGGTGCCTCACCCACTAGCTGCCGGTTCTTCTCGACCTGTAAGAACGAGCTGCCCTGACCGTATCCCAACGCAACCAAAATCTCATCTTTTAAACCATTTACATTGCCCCCTCCCATCTTAGTGGCTGCAGAAAAGCTTTGGTACACCTTCCCATCCAGAAAGAACAAGATCAGCTTTTTCATCTTGTCTTCATTGCAATTGTTGATCCCCCCTAACTACTCTATGCTAGCGAAGTGGACAGGGGTGTCCCCTCAGTGCTTCAGCCTCGGCATGCTGGTGAGCATTTCCTGTAATGGTAGCGTAGCATAGGGAACCATGTAGTCATTCTGCAGCAGCGCTGGACTGCTGCCTGCTGGGGGTGGGCCAAACTTCTGCTGTTGCATGGGACACATCGGTCTCGGTGGACCTGTTGCCTTGGGAGCCGGCCAACTCCCGTTGTACTGGATCCCATCTTCGGGCTCTTTCCCCTCTTCATCCCAATCTATATCACCTTCTCCTGGCACCATGAGACAGACCATACCCCTGGCCTCTGATAATGCTAGAGTCAGCTTCCAAATCCTTTCCCTACAGGATCCGTGGTCAGCCTCTTCGTATGCCCGACTCTGAGCTACCCTGTAAGCTGCCTTAATGTCTTTTTGCTACCCCTCAGCCTTGCCAACCCTTTCCAGATTCCTGGCACTTTGTTCACGTTGAGCCTGGCACTCTCTCCTACTCTCCGTAATCTGACACTCTAAATACTCTACTGCGCCTCTTGAAGTCTCCTCCTGAGCTTTCCTCTCCTGCCTTTCACTGCTTAAATCTGCCACCAGTTGATCCAACATGGCTTCTCTATCGCCTGCTCTGTTCTCTAACTCTGCCTTTTCCTCCTGTAACTGCTTGAGTTTTCCTGTTAAAATTTGAATCTGCCTCTGCATACACAGTAGCTGGACTGCCTTTTCCTTTGACTTCTTATGTACACTACTACCCGCCCATTCCATTGCCTGCTCCTCCAGACAGTCAGCGCACATCGGTTTCTGCACCCATGATGCAGAAAAGTTTAATTTGCTTCCCACATATTTGGATACCCTATCCCCCATTGAGGGTTTCTTGCCTTTGGGCCCATCCATAATTTGTTCTTGATCTTAAAGTCCTGCCACGGTCGCCAGATATGTAAGAGGTTCCCGCTCCCGTTTCCCCCCTTACCGATGATTCTTGACTTTAGGATTTTATAAGGGACAAATTGCACAGGCACATGGTTGGGCTGAACCACAAACTTGTTTATTAAAACCCTCCTAACACCCTGCTACAAAGACCTCTAAACTAATATAAAAGACACCACACGACACCTTGATCGGTTAATCCGATTTAAATCCCTCTACGATTTAACCTTGGCGCCCACCCAAACACACAAGTCGCCACGACTTATAAGATTAACCTTATTCGAAAAACCAAAGGCAAAAACCCCAATTTTCTGCCTCAAACTCACTCAATTCAAAACTCCAAACCTTCCCAGGATTTGGTTGTTACACTTAAAATTGTTTGAAACACTCAGACCCAAATACCCCTTGGATTTGGCTGATACCTTACAATCCTCCATGCAATTGGTCCTTCCGGTGAGAATTTGTCAGTCCACAAGCCAGGTTGACCATTCCTGACCCTCCCCTTGACTGCAGTGCCAAACCCTTTGATCTTGTCCATTTTATGATGATCCTTATCGAAATATCATAAGCACATCTCCTGAAGCCATCCTGCTGATGTTATTTCCACGACTGAGAACAATGAATTCCACTAAAGTGAGGTATTCAAGGTTCTAGAGCTATATACACAGAAAGGTTTATCTCCTGTCTTGACAGGAGTGAATGCTGTGGTCTGGGGCCTGTTAGTTGTAACAATGGCCTCTCCAATTACTTAATTGGGTTACATGATGGCAGTTACGTTGTGTCATTGTGATGATAATATCCTAAATTCCAGTCCTTTAACAGATTCAGTTCTGTTGTGATCTTGGAATGTTTGAAATTGACCCATTTGAATGCAGCCTGCCTCAGTGTGTTTTATGCTGAGTTTTGGCTCTCATTCACAGTACCACTGTCCGTGGGGGTTGAGTTTCCTTCCCCATACGCCACAAATTCCAGTTTTAAAGTCCAGTTATGGGGGAAGTAATTCCTATCCCACATCACACAGAGAAAAGAACACACACATGTTGGTGAAGAACATTTAGTGAAAGAAGGAGTTACATTGCTGTGACACCCGTGCATTCCTGTTTGTGTCAGTGTGTTCTCTTTAAATGCTTGTTTTTTTTTTAGTTTAGAGATACAGCACTGAAACAGGCCCTTCGGCCCACCGAATCTGTGCCGAACATCAACCACCCATTTATACTAATCCTACACTAATCCCATATTCCTACCAAACATCCCCACCTGTCCCTATATTTCCCTCCCACCTACCTATACTAGTGACAATTTATAATGGCCAATTTACCTATCAACCTGCAAGTCTTTTGGCTTGTGGGAGGAAACCGGAGCACCCGGAGGAAACCCACGCAGACACAGGGAGAACTTGCAAACTCCACACAGGCAGTACCCGGAATCGAACCCGGGTCCCTGGAGCTGTGAGGCTGCGGTGCTAACCACTGCGCCACTGTGCCGCTTGTGTGTGCCTCTTCTCGGTGCAACCTCTGCACAATTAGCCTGACTGGAGGAAGGCTGCTGAACTGATTGCCCTTTGGCTGTGGATGATTTTGGCGGTCATCCTCTGCACACACGAGGCCTGGAGGGCCCCGGCTGGCTGAGGGAATGATCTTTCATCCTCTTCTGGCATTGGACCCTTTGACGCCAGATGGCCCCACAGCTACTCACCTCCCCTGCCATCTCCAGCCAGGCTGCCTTGGTCTGGTGGGAAGGCCTTTTTCTCCCACCTCTAGGGAAAAGGCCTGCTTGCCCGCACAGCCTGGAGGAGAGTGAGAAGGGAAGCATTGCTGAACTGTGGGCCACCCTTGTGCACCCTCTGCCATCCTCAGTTTTGGGTCTGGTCCTTTGTGCAAAGGTAATTCCACAGTGTAACTGCTCTAACTTCTGGTTGTATGGTTTTTCTTGCACATGTTTGAAAACCAATGCAAGACTAGTAAGGAAATCTGAGCTGTTGTCATGGTTTTTCATCTATGACAGTTTGATACATGTTCGCGTACATTTTGCTTCTGCAGCAGCAGATCATAATTATTGATGTAATTTTTCTAGTCGGCAATACAGTTAGAATATGAACATATTTTCCTGGTTGTTTTACAAAGATCATTTAATTGAGTTACATGTCTTTTCACATAACAGTTAGCAGTGTGCACCATCTACAAGATGCATTCCTGTAAAACCCGCGACCACTACCAACTAGAAGGACAAGGGCAGCAAGTGCATGGGAACACTACCACCTTCAAGTTCCCCTCCAGGTCACACACCATCCTTCACTGTCACTGAGTCAAAATCCTGGAACTCCTTTCCTAACAGCACTGTGGGTGTACCGACCTCACATGGACTGCAGCAGTTCAAGAGGGCAGCTCACCACCACCTTCTCAAGGGCAAGTAGGAATGGGCAATAAATACTGGCCCAGCCAGCGATGCCCACATCCCATGAATGAATAAAATCAAAAGAAATGTGCTTTGGCTTTATGCTGTTTCTGTTTCCCAGATGTTGGAAAGAATCACACTTTAAAACTTGGAAAAGGCTGGAGTCAGTCTTGTTTAATTCAACATGATGCTCTGTGCTGTCGAGTCTGATTCTTGTGTTACCAACAGCATGACTCCCACTGTAGCTGCAAATCAGGTCCCCTACTGGAACACTTAAACATAACAACTAGTTCCGAGCTAATTAGTTCCTAACACTTTTCTTTTGGGCCTCCTTATCTCGAGAGACAATGGATACGCGCCTGGAGGTGGTCAGTGGTTTGTGAAGCAGCGCCTGGAGTGGCTATAAAGGCCAATTCTGGAGTGACAGGCTCTTCCACAGGTGCTGCAGAGAAATTTGTTTCCACCTTTCAGGCAATGACCCTGAGCTCCAAGCACCCATTGAAGCAGGCAGACTGTGGCGGGACAGAACCTTATTGACCGGGGGCTGCCCGGTTTGAGGCGGGCGGTAGCTGTCCAGTGAGGTGCAATGACCTCTCCCACCGACAAAGGCAACCCGTGGCGCCCAGTTTCTACGCCAATTTATCTGGACTTATAACCCGTAACTGCTGCCTTCCGTGTTGTTTTAGTCGCTGTGAGGCAACTATGGAGTGACCTCTCCATGGCGCATGCCTGGGCAAATTTATGGGGGTTGAGAGTTGCCCAGTCGTCAAAACCCCCCTCTCGGCCTTTCTGGTGGGGTCCAAAGGAGTGCAGGACACGACGTTTGGCACCAGTATGGCTGCAGGAACTGCCGGAAACATGCCAAAGGTGACACATGACCGCCTACGGGGTTCCGCTCCGGATTTTCTGTTAGGGTTTACTCCCTTAGCCTTGGTCTTGACAGATAGTATAACAATATATACACATATAACAAAATAAATACAGATTCCAAATGCATATTGACCTGCAGCTTTTCACAGTCAAATGATTAAAAGCCCCTAGTATGTAGATATTGTTCAATTATAGTTTAATTTCTGTTGTGTATTTGCCTTTTATGGACCATTTAAGTCTCATCCTGGTATGTGAAAAATTAAGTTTATTCACCCAGCTGCAGCAGGCCTACAAGAAGGGACGTTACACTTGAGTGGAAGAAGAGGATCGCAACTTCACAGGACACTGGGACACAGCAGGGTAAGTGTGTGGCAGCAAAGCAGCAAAGGGGAAACTCAGCAGGTCTGGCAGAATTGGCGGAGAGAGAAGCAGAGTTAACTTTCAGGTCTGTGCACTTTGTCATCTCCAGTCATCCTGCCTTTCAAATGGACAGTAGCCTTGGCACAAACAGAGTGGAAAATGACCAAAGGATGTGAATGAAAGGAGGGTTTTTTGACTCTGGGAATCATTTGTATTGTGGGGGGTGAGGGGAGGGTGGGTGTTGGCGGTGGGGGGCACTGGGTTCAGCATTATTGTGTCCTGAGGCTTCACACACTCAGGTTATCTGGATTATGCTGGATGAGTCCATTGCCTGCGTCGACTCTTCCTATTACATCCTCAATTGCTGCTTTCAGCCAATTCCATGAGTATGCAGCAGTTTGTACACAAGGGGAAGATAGAAGGTGATATTAGGGGGACAAACAGTTAATAAGTTCGTCTCTCCACAATATCAGCATGGAAGATAATCCTTCTATTTTAACTGAGTCAGGGCCACCATCAGAGCAGTGAATACTGGAGTGTTTTAGGGACAAATTCGGGGTCTGGCTGACATCACCAAGAATTATTTCAGTACTGAAGTGTGAAGGATTCATAGTGGGATCATGTGGAAAGGGTTAAGCAAAGCTCATGGAGAGTTGAATGTTGAGATTCTGAGCTGCTCGACAGTGGATGAGTTTGTTTTGGCAAAGATCTTGTTTCACACACAAGTGGGCAGACTAAGACGGATCTTTCTAATGAACTATTGTAATAAAATCAGACAATCTTTACATTACTGATTGTAGTAAAAGTAGGTAATTTTCACATGTTTATTTTCACACTGTAACTAGCACAAGAAATTAAAGTATTGCTTACAGTTGCTCATTTCTGATCACTGTAATTATCAGAATGGGCATGTGACACTCACGGGTCAGTTATGAAGGGGCTGAGCTTGTGGTTGTTAATTTGGAGCTATATCATGGAGTCAGAGAATGTGATGGTACAGAATAAGGGCATTTGGCCCATCATGTCTGTGCTGGCTCTTTGAGAGAACTATCCAATTAGTCCCACTATCTTGCTCTTTCCCTGTAACCCTGCAATTCTCTCCCCTTCAAGTCTGTCTCCAATTTGAGGTAAATGTGAAGGATTTACAACCCTGAGGATGCTGTTCCTTCCACTTCATCTCCCCATGCTCCTCACTGTTGTGTAAATTTAAAACAATCACAGAGAGCAGCATATATCCCAGTCAGCTGCTTAACAATGAGGAGATGAGCCTGTTTCCCCCACTTTAGAAAATAATTTCTCTCCCCAGTGCAGCTGTGGAGCTAGTGAACGACTGTAGCCAAAATGTAAAGTGTAATGAATGATTGTTGTATACCATGTGATTGTGCAATATCTAATTCTGTCAGTAGATATCTGGGAGACCCCTGTTGCAAATAGCCATGCATGTTGAGTCTCTGCTTATCTCGGCCTCTCTAACTATGAATGAATCAAATTTCCCCTGTCTCTGTCGCTCTCACTCTGTCTGTCTGCCTGTCTGTCTCTCTGTCACTCTGTTTCTCTATTTCTCTCTTTCTGTCTCTCTGTCTCTTTCCCTGTTGCTCTCAGACTGCAGTGGGACCTGAATTACATCCAGCATTGGACTGACAAGCAGCAATAACAATTTCTTCATATTATTGGCAGGTAATGATCATCTCCAACAAGAAGAGGCCTAACCAATTCTCCCTGACTTCCAATAGCACCGTCACTGCTGAGTTCCCCAACAGTAACATCCAGGGGGCTCACCATTAACCAGAAGTATAACTGAACTGGACAGGGCTCAGCAGCATGGAGAACACCCTCCAGAAAATTCAACTTAAGTGGGCAGGCCACGTCTCCACATGGATGATTCCAGAATCCCCAAGCAGATCTTCTATGGGGAACTGTCTCAGGGCAAATGACATCAAGGTGGTCAGTACAAATGATAGAAGAATAGCCTAAAATAGAGCCTTGCAAACATTTGCATTGCAGACCACCTCTCTTGGGAAAACACTGCAGCCGACCGGACAAAATGGAGGCAAGCACCGAAATTTGGTTCAGGATGTTTCGAGGACAATCTACGGCAAACTCGCAACATCGGACGTGCCCAGAGAAAGGCCAGAGGTGGCACAGCTGCAGACGTTCCCACAAGCACCAACAATGACAATATGACCTGCCAGTTCTGCAGACGTCCATACCGATCCTGCATCAATCTCCTCAGTCACGAGAGGACCCACAGAAGACGATGAAATCATTTACAGCCTGGGCATACTTAAACAACAAGGAGTCTATCGTGATGGATAACTGAACCAGACATATCAACACATTGGCTACAAGATTTAGGTAGAGTTTGGGTTCTCTGTGATGACTAGTTCACTTCCTTATCCCTCAAAGCATCTTCATCATCTCCAGACTGAAGTCAGGAGAGTGATAGAACACCCATCACTCACCTGGATAGGAGCAGCTGCAGCAACACTCCAGAAACTCGGCATCATCCAATTCATGGCAGTTCCCTTGATTAGTGGTGCCCCTGCCATGGGACTCAAATCATTCACTCCACCCCCAGCACACTGTGGCAGCAGTGTATATAATCTAGAGGAAGGATTGCAGCAACTCACAAAATTTACTTCAACAGCACCTCCTTCCCCTGTGACCTCTACCACTGAAAATGACGAGCCCCATTCTTATGGGAACACTATCACCTTTAAGTTCCCTCCAAGTCACTCACCATCCTGACTTCGACATATATTACAGCTCCTTCATGGTCACTGCATCAATATCCTGCAATTCTCTACCTAACATCATTCTGACAGCACCATCACCACAAGGGCTGCAGCTGTCCAAGTAGAAGGCTCACCACCACCTTCCCAGGGCAAGTAGGGATGGGCAATAAGTGTGGTTTTGCTTCCGATATCCAAGTCCCGAGAACCACAGATTAAAAAAATGTGTTCCCTGCATGATCAGGAATGGTATTGGACAGACCTTAAAACAGTGGCTGCAAGTTGCAATAATTCTACACCCTCTGTTTCAGAACAAGAGAGAACTGAGGAGTGAAAGTAACTTTTTGTCTCGTCTCGGTCAGTTAGTCAGTGATGTCGCCCTCCTCAGCTCTCCCCTGTTCAGGAGCATTAGAGTGTGGAGATTTTCCAGGACTTTATCCACCCACTCTGCAAGCCTGTTTATGGCTTTCTATATTTTGATATAGTCCTTCACATTATTAACTATGATCCCCAATTGGGTATCCTCTCGAAATGCTGACACCATGCCTCACATTTTTGGGACGAAATGATTTCTGTAACTCTTCGATGTCTTTGATTCCGACAAATTTCCCTCCACTCTCACCCTCTGTTTTCTGTTTTGTAACCATCTTTCAATCCATTCTGCTCCCTAGGACCTGACTCCACATTCCCTGACATTTGTGAGGACTCTGTTGTACAGCACATTATCGAAGGCCCTTCTGAAAGTCCAGAGGAGTTACATTGGATAACTGCTGAAAACGGGTGCAGGGATTATGATGCACAATTAACTCATGCACATTCATTACAACACAGGCAGCACTGCAACTTTGAGCTGCCTGCTCATTTCCATGGTTGATGCAAGCAGCCAGTGCTCCCTGTGTTGTTCATTGGCTTCACGCATCAGCAGGGGCCCAACATCATGAGTGCAAGCACTATTTAAAGTTTGCCTGCACCTCTTAAAGGGGAGGTGCATTGTGGTTGCTGGTGGTGCTGAGATCATTCTGAACACTGTTCTGTGGAAGAAACAACAACAACTGATCATGGGAGAGAATGAGCACAAAAGTTTTCAGATGCTGCACTGGAGGTCTTGGTGGAAGAGGTGGAAAGAAGGAGTGATATCCTGTATCCTCAGAGGGGCCAAGCCCTCCAGACACATGGTCAGAAGGTAGTGGGAATTGATAGCGATGGAGGTCAATGCCAGGGGTATAGTGCCAAGGACCTGCATGCAGTGCAACAAGAGGTTTAATGATCTCACAGGAGTTGTCAATGTCAGTTAGTACATCCTCAAATGCCATATTCTACCAACTGCAGCACCAGCCTCATCTACTGCTCAATTCATGACACCCCCATCACTCATCAATTGCTATCAATCAGGACTTATACCTAACATTGATACACTTCACCTCATCCTCATATACTCATCTCTATTGAAAGCCTTGCAACCATATTACCCAGCTCGTACACACTGCCAGCTATTCAACTATAACAGCTAAACATATTGCACAACACTCGCTGACGTACATCGTCTTGTAGGAGGAGGTGGCGTCCATCAGGAGGCAGCAGAAATTAGCAGGGGCGGTGGGGGTGGTGAGGAGTGCCTGCATGTTCTAACCTCATTGGAGGAGACAGAACTGGCCATTATGGATTTTTTTTTTAAGATTTAGATTTAGAGATACAGCACTGAAACAGGCCCTTCGGCCCACCGAGTCTGTGCTGACCATTAACCACCCATTTATACTAATCCTACACTAATCCCATATCCCTACCACATCCTCACCTGTCCCTATATTCCCCTACCACCTACCTATACTAGGGGCAATTTATAATGGCCAATTTACCTATCAACCTGCAAGTCTTTTGGCTGTGGGAGGAAACCGGAGCACCCGGAGGAAACCCACGCAGACAGAGGGAGAACTTGCAAACTCCACACAGGCAGTACCCAGAATTGAACCCGGGTCACAGGAGCTGTGAGGCTGCGGTGCTAACCACTGCGCCACTGTGCCGCCCATTACCGAGCAGCATTACCGAGGCTACAGAGCTGCTGGCCCTCTGATTGGACCTGCTGCATCTGGAGCCTGCCCGCTGTCCTTAATGGGATGGTGAACATGGAGGCAGCCAAATATGAGGCCGCCTCTTAGAGGATTGTGTCCCAGGTCTTGCTGCAGCAAGTGTGGGCTGGGGATTCCCATTTGGTCCCAACATTGGGTCCCGAAGCCCATAGGAAAATCCAGCCCCTGGTGACAGAATTAGAAATCACACTGTCACATGGTACAGAACAATCACTGATGTCGATTTGCTGTCACCACAAACTGTAACATGAACATCTGTACAATGGTGACTTTTTACCATTTCCCCATGTCAGATTGAATTCATGTCTTTCATCTCCCACAGGTTCATCAAGTGTGACACAGGAGCTGGAGCAGGAGGAGGCTGAGGAGTCCTCGGATGAGGTTGCGCATTCTGAGGAAGCACCATTAATGCAGATCCTCCACCAGCTCAGATACACACACCTCGGTGGGGCCTCTAAAGGATGTAGTTAGGTTATCACATGGTGAGATATACATCACGAGTGAACAGAAGCAGGTGTTGGAGACAGGGACAGCAGTGCAGTGTCCCCTTCGGAGAGTGCAGAACACTCCAACCTCTGCTCAGCTGGTTGCAGATGCTGAGCATCGGGGGTCAACTACAAAGATAACGATTCTGGAGCAGCCGCAGAAAATGTGTGAGGTTCTGTCAACATTTCCAGAGGCACTGCACATGATTGGAGAGAGACTGGAGGAGTTTGTCTCCACCATGAATGCTATGATGTCTCCAGCGTGTGCGCTGATGTCCATCTCCATGGAAAGAATGGCCACCTTCATGCAGCATCACATATGGAGCAACCAAGTGCAGGCTGGCCCTGCCCAATGGTCTGCACAGTCAGTCTTCCAATGTACACAGGATGGAGGAAAGCCTTGACATGGCCGCTCAGCACCTCTCTGACAGTCAGCAAAGTGCTCTCCAGCTCCTAGCTAGCAGGGATGTGTGGGTGGACCATGAGAGGGAAAATGGAGAAAGGGCACTTGGAAGGGGGCACTCTGCTCAAGGTACTCCCTCTTCTCATGCGTTGCCCCTCCCCACATCAGTCATGTTGTCTCCTGCCTTATTGATTGTGTCTGCCCCTAACCAGGAACAGGTAGGGACGTCTTTGCTGCGGCTGTCATGGGTCCCAAAATCAGAGGATCTCTGCCATGTGCATCTTAGCTTTTGGAGCAGGGGAACGAGCAGCCTGCCTCTAGCTCTGTTGAAATCACAGTGGTTATAGCTTGTAGAAATAATAGGAAAAGGAAGGAAAAGACTTTTTTCACTTGGATTTATTTGGTATCTTATGAAAATATCAGTGTGATAATGTATTGCAAAATGTTAATAAATCCAACACTTTATTTCAAGGCTCCATTGTCTCGTTATCTCCTGTCATCCTGCCTTCCAAATGGACAATAAACCTTGAGGAGAATGACACAACCAGAGCGGAATGGGTGTGAATGAGATGGAGGGTTTTTTGACTCTGGGAGTCATTTGTATTCTGGAGGGAACGGGTGGGGGCATTGGGTTAGACATTGTTGTGTCAAGAGGCTTCACACACTCAGGTTATCTGATTCTTGCCTGAATGCATCCGTCGCGAGCTTCTCTGGCAGCTGGGTGAGCAGCTGCAGGCACCTGGACACACCGGGCTCTTCTTCATCCTGCTCCTCCTCCTCCTCCTCTTCCTCCTACTCAGAATGCAGGACAGACCTCACCTTCCTTCTCTTAAAGCTTCAGTCCTCTCTGCAACACAATGTTATGCAAGGCACAGCAGACCATTACCATTCTGGAGAAGCTTGCTGGTACATACTGAAGATCTGTCCAAGTATCTGAATTGCATTTTTAGCAACCCAGTAGGTTTCTCTATGGGTGCCCTTGTGCTCATGTGGCTCTGGTTGTACCTTTCTACTGCTTCAGTGGTAGGCCTCTTCACTGGTGTCACCAGCCAGGTCGTCAGAAGGTAGACCTTGTTTCCAAAAAGTGACCTGTTCGCTTGGTGAAGACATGTGGGAAATGTGACTGGTGCAAAGTGAAGGCATCATAGGATCATAGAAACATAGAAAAATAGGAGCAGGAGTAGGCTATTCGGCCCTTCGAGCCTGCACCACCATTCAATACAATCATGCCTGATCATCCAAACTCAGTACCCTGTTCCCGCTTTCTCCGCTTTCTCACCATATCCCTTGATCCCTTTAGCCCTAAGAACGATATCTAACTCTTTCTTGAATATATTTAATGATTTGGCCTCAACTTCTTTCTGTGATAGAGAATTCCACAGGTTCACCACTCTCTGGGTGAAGAAATCCCTCCTCATCTCAGTCCTAAATGGCTTACCCCTTATCCATAGACTGTGACCCCCTGGTCCTGGACTCCCCACCATCGGGAACATCCTTCCTGCATCTGGTCTGTCCAGTCCTGTTGGAATTTTGTAGGTTTCTATGAGATCCCCTCTTATTCTTCCAAATGCTAGCGTATACAAGCCTAATCGACCCAATCTCTCTTCATTCGTCAGTTCTGCCATCCCAAGAATAAGTCTGGTGAACCTTCGCTGCACTCCCTCCATAGCAAGAACATCCTTCCTCAGATAAGGAAACCAAAACTGCACACAATACTCGAGATGTGGTCTCACCAAGGCCTTGTATAATTGCAGCAAGACATCCTTGCTCCTGTAATCGAATCCTCTTGCTGTGAAGGCCAACATACCATTTGCCTTCTTAACTGCCTGCTGCACCTGCATGCTTACTTTCAGCGACTGGTGCACAAGGACACCCAGGTCTCACTGGACCTCCCCCTTTTCCAATCTTTCGCCGTTCAGATAATAATCTGGCTTTTTGTTTTTGCCACCAAAGTGGATAACCTCACATTTATTCACATTATACTGCATCTGCCATGTATTTGCCCACTCACTCAACCTGTCCAAATCACACTGGAGCTTCTCTGCATCCTCCTCACAGCTCACACTCCCACCCAGCTTTGTGTCATCTGCAAACTTGGATATATTACATTTAATTCCCTCATCTATATCATTAATATATATTGTGAATAGCTGGGGTCCTAGCACTGATCCCTGCGGTACCCCACTAGTCACTGCCTGCCACTCGGACAAAGACCCATTTATTCCTACTCTTTGTTTCCTGTCTGCCAACCAGTTCTCTATCCATGTTAGTACCTTACCCACAATTTCATGTGCTTTAATTTTGCATGCTAACCTCTTATGTGGGACCTTATCAAAAGCCTTCTGAAAGTCCAAATACACCACATCCACTGGTTCTCCCTTATCTATTATATTCGTTACATCCTCAAAAATTCCAGTAGATTTGTCAAGCATGATTTCCTTTTCGTAAATCCATGCTGACTTTGTCCGATCTTGTCATTGTTTTCCAAGTGCTCTGCTATTACATCTTTTATAATGGACTCTAGCATTTTCCCCACTACTGATGTCAGGCTAACTGGTATATAATTCCCTGTTTTCTCTCTACCTCCTTTTTAAAATCGTGGGGTTACATTAGCTACCCTCCAATCAATTTGAACTGTTCCAGAGTCGATAGAATTTTGAAAAATGACCAGCAATGCATCTACAATTTCCAGGGCCATTCCTTAAGTACGCTGGGATATAGATTATCAGACCTTCAGGATTTATCAGCCTTCAATCCCATCAATTTTCCTAACACCATTTCCCAACTAATACTGATTTCATACAGTTCCTCCTTCTCACGAGACCCTATGTTCCCCAACATTTCTGGGAGGTAATTTGTTTCCTCCTTTGTGAAGACAGAACCAAAGTATGGATTTAATTGGTCTGCCATTTCATTGTTTCCCATTATAAAGCCCCCGTTTCTGACTGCAAGGGATCCACATTTGTCTTCACTAAACTTTTTCTCTTCACATATCTATAGAAGCTTTTACAGTCAGTTTTTATGTTTTCTGCAAGCCACAGTTGAGCCACCCTTCCTGTTTAATTTTTGTGCCAGGCAGGAATGTACACTTGTTGTAATTCATCCATGCACTTTTTAAATGCTAGCCATTGCCTATCCACTGTCAACACTTTAAGAAATGTTCCCCAATCTATCATAGTCAACACGTGCCTCATACCTTCATAGTTTCCTTTATTTAGATTCAGTACCCTAGTCTCAGAATCAACTCTCTCACTCTCCATCTTAATGAAGAATTCTATCATATTATGGTCGCTCTTCCCCATTGAACCCTGCTCAACAAGATTGTTAATTAATCCTTTCTCATTACACAATACCCAGTTTGGGATGGCCTATTCTCTAGTTGGCTCCTTAACGTATTAGTCCAAAAAACCATCATGTACACATTCCAGGAATTCCTCCTCGACAGTATTATTGTTAATTTGGTTTGCCCAATCTATATGTAGATTAAACTCACCCATAATTACAGTTGCACCCTTATTGCATGAGTCTTTAATTTTCTGTTTAATGCCATTCTCTACATCACAACAGCTGTTTGGGGGTCTACATACAACACCCACCAATGTTTTCTGCCCTTTGATGTTTCTTAGCTCCACCCATACAGATTCCACATCAGGATTCTCTGAGCTAATATCCTTCCTCACTATTGTATTGATTTCCTCTTTTACTAACAATGCTATTCCACCTCGTTTCCCTTTTTGCCTGTCATCCTAAATATTGAATACACTTGGATGTTCAGTTCCCATCCTTGGTCACCCTACAGCCATGTCTCCGTAATTGCAACTATATTGTATCCATTTACATCTATTTGTGCGGTTAATTCGTCTACCTTATTACGAAACTCCAAGCATTGAGACACAATGCCTTAAGGCTTGTCTTTTTAACATTCTTAATCATCTTAGGCATCATGGTAGCTTCCAGTATATCTTGCACAGACAGTGGTCGCATGTCAGCTATACATTGATGGAGTGGAATCCCTTCTGATTGACAAAGACTGCTGCTGGAACTGAGGGCACCTTGATTGCCACATGTGTGCAGTCTATGACTCCCTGTACCTGTGGGAATCCAACCACTGCAGCAAATCCGAAAACCCTCTGTGTCTGACCGGCTTGATCAGTAGTAGCAAAGTGCACATAATTGGCAGCTCTGGCAAACATGATGTTGGTCACCTTGGAAATACACTTGTGGGCAGCTGATTGTGAAATCCTGCAGATGTCACTAGCAGATGTCACCCTGAAAGGAGCCGGAGGTGATGAACTTCAGGGCGGAGGTTACCTTGACAACCACTGGCAATGCATACCAATGCATACGCGAGACAATGGGTAAGTGCCTGGAGGTGGTCAGTGATTTGTGAAGCAGCGCCTGGAGTGGCTATAAAGGCCAATTCTAGAGTGACAGACTTCCACAGGTGCTGCAGTTAAAATTTGTTTGTCGGGGCTGTTACACAGTTGGCTTTCCCCTTGCCCTTCTGTCTTTTTTCCTGCCAGCAGCTAAGTCTCTTCGACTCGCCACGCTTTAGCCCCGCCTTTATTGCTGCCCGCCAGCTCTGGCGATCATTGGCAACTGACTCCCACGACTTGTGGTCAATGTCACAGGACTTCATGTCATGTTTGCAGAGATCTTTAAAGCGGAGACATGGACGGCCAGTGGGTCTGATACCAGTGACGAACTCGCTGTACAATGTGTCCTTGGGGATCCTGCAATCTTCCATGCGGCTCACATGGCCAAGCCATCTCAAGCGCTGCTGGCTCAGTCGGGTGTATATGCTGAGGATGTTGGCCGCCTCGAGGACTTCTGCGTTGGAGATACGGTCCTACCACCTGATGCCAAGGATTGTCTGGAGGCAGCGAAGATGGAATGAATTGAGATGTCGCTCTTGGCTGACATACGTTGTCCAGGCCTCACTACCATAGAGCAAGGTACTGAGGACACAGGCTTGATACACTCGGACTTTTGTGTTCCGTGTCAGTGCGCCATTTTCCCACACCCTCTTGGCCAGTCTGAACATAGCAGTGGAAGCCTTTCCCATGCGCTTGTTGATTTCTGCATCGAGAGATAGGGTTACTGGTGATAGTTGAGCCTCGGGAGGTGAACTCTTGAACCACTTCCAGAGCATGATCACCAATATTGATGGATGGAGCATTTCTGATGTCCTGTCCCATGATGTTTGTTTTCTTGAGGCTGATGGTTCGGCTAAATTCGTTGCAGGCAGCCTCAGTCCTGTCGATGAGTCTTTGCAGACACTCTTCTGTGTAGGATGTTAATGCAGCATTGTCAGCCAACAGGAGTTCCCTGATGAGGACCTTCCATACTTTGGTCTTCGCTCTAAGACGGGCAAGGTTGAACAACTAGCCATCTGATCTTGTGTGGAGGAAAATTCCTTCATCTGAAGACTTGAACGCATGTGAGAGCAGCAGGGAGAAGAGGATCCCAAACTGTAGGTGCGAGAACACAGCCCTGTTTCACGCCACTTAGGATAGGAAAGGGATCTGATGAGGCACCGCTATGCTGAATTGTGCCTTTCAGATTGTCGTGGAATGAGGTGATGATACTTGGTAGCTTTGATGGACATCCAATCTTTGCTAGTACTCTGAAGAGACCATGTTTGCTGATGAGGTCAAAGACTTTGTTGAGATCTATGAAAGCAATGTAGAGGGGCATCTGTTGTCCGTGGCATTTCTCCTGTAGCTGGCGAAGGGAGAACAGCATGTCAATGGTGGATCTCTCTGCTCGAAAGCTGCACTGTGCCTCAGGGTCGACACGCACAGCCATCTTCAGGAAAGGGGTCTGATGAGGCACTGCTATGCTGAATTGTGCCTTTCATATTGTCATGGAATGAGGCGATGATACTTAGTAGCTTTGGTGGAAATCCGATCTTTGCTACATCTGTTGCATAAGTTTCTAAATTCACTTGAAAAAGCCTTTCAAAACACTCCAACAGGGAATGCAGAGACCAAGTGGGCCCACATCAGAGACGCAATCTATGACTCAGCAATGACCACCTGTGGCAAACGTGAGAAGCAGAAAGCAGACTGGTTTCAATCTCACCTTGAAGAGCTGGAACCTGTCAGAGCCGCTAAGCGCATTGCACTGTTGAACTACAAGAAAGCCCCCTGTGAGTTAACATCCATAACACTTAAAGTAGCCAGAAGCGCTGCACAAAGAACAGCCAGGCGCTGTGCAAATGACTACTGGCAACACCTATGCACTCGTATTCAGCTGGCTTCCGACACCGGAAATATCAGTGGAATGTATGATGGCATTAAGAGAGCTTTTGGGCCACCATCAAGAAGATCGTCCCCCTCAAGTCTAAATCAGGGGACACGATCACTGACCAATGCAAGGAAATGGACCGCTGGCTGAAGCACTACCTGGAACTGAACTCCAGGGAAAATGTTGTCACTGAAACTGCCCTCAATGCAGCCCAGTCTCTGCCAGTCATGGATGAGCTGGATGAACAGCCAACAAAATCGGAACTCAGTGATGCCATTGATTCTCTAGCCAGTGGACAAGCCCCTGGGAAGGACGACATTACCCCTGAAATAATCAAGAGTGCCAAGCCTGCTATACTCTCAGCACTCCATGAACTGCTTTGCCTGTGCTGGGATGAGGGAGCAGTACCACAAGACATGTGCGATGCCAATATCATCACCCTCTATAAGAACAAGGGTGACCGGGGTGACTGCAACCATGGAATCTCCCTGCTCTGCACAGTGGGGAAAGTCTTCACTCAAGTCGTTTTAAACAGACTCCAGAAGCTGGCTGAGCGTGTCTGCCCTGAGGCACAGTGTGGCTTTCGAGCAGAGAGATCCACCATTGACATGCTGCTCTCCCTTCGCCAGCTATAGGAGAAATGCCACGAACAACAGTTGCCCCTCTACATTGCTTTCATAGATCTCACCAAAGCCTTTGACCTCGTCAGCAGACGTGGTCTCTTCAGACTCCTTGCAAAGATCGGATGTCCACCAAAGTACCAAGTATCATCACCTGAAACTTAATTAGATTTGCCATATAAGAGCAGGTCAGAGCTGGGTATTCTGTAGCAAGTAACTCACCTCCTGATTCCCCAAAGCCTGTCCATTATCTATAAGGCACAAGTCTGGAGTGTGACGGTATACTCTCCACTTGCCTGTTTGAGTGTAGCTCCAAAATCTGTTAATGTTATTTTTAAAAGTCTGTTCAGGCCTGTTCAGAGTCATTCCCCATACCCCCATCAATGAATATTAGCTCTTTAAACACTACCGTGCCCCTGGGGTTTTTAATACTATGTTGTATTGCTCCCCAGCAGTTGAACCAGATGATCAGTGCTCAGGCTACTTTGAGGTGTGGAGCTGGGTGTGGCAGTGAAATAGACTGTATGAGTTCCTGCTCTCTTTAAAATTCAACAGCTCCTACCCTCTGGAGCTGATTAACATCCTGGGCTGTTATCAGATTTATTCTCTGGCAGTTTGCTTACACGACAGGCAAAAAAAATAACATTATTTGATGAGCCCAAAGCGCCCACATTCAGGGAATGAAATTGCATCGATTGAACCCACCCAATCACAAGGAGAATTAAAGGAAAAGTTAGAAACTACAGCTGCAAAATGCAGATATGTAGCGCCCATAGTTTCAATTCCACGGGTGCCGTTTCATGTACAAACTTTTCTGGTGCTGGCTGAGCTGAACGTCATTTTGGGTCGGTCATTAACGTGGGCGCTGGGAGTATGTGTTGGAAGTACACAGAGTAGGCAGCGAGTAACACTGATTTGACTCTAGTGGTGCCAATGCTCCAATTAATTCCCTCTCTTAAACTCGCAGAGGTGAACATGTGTTCAGCAGCAGGAAGGACTCCCTCCCCCACCCCCACCAGTGCAATTTCAGTGGATCATCAATTACTTTTAGCTGAGTTGCTGATTGATTTTCACTGGCTGTTGCTGAGTTAGTAGAAGTAGTTGGCACTTTATATTGCTACTTAAAGTTGGTGAAGTCAGCATGGAGTGATGTTGCATGTGGTGAAGGCCTTGGTTCTCATGTCAAGGGTTACATTCAGACGACTTTCTCCTAGTCATGGGTGCTGTAGTTTCTATCCCCCTTGGCCTGCAGCATGACATGGAGACTGAGGAAAGGAGGACAAGCTTTCTTTTATTTGTTTTCATGGGATGTGGACATCGCTGACAATGCCAGCATTTATCTGAATGCACAAAGCATCTGCAATAAAATAGATGACCTAGTGGCACAAATGGAGGTAAATGATCTAGATCTAATTGCCATTACTGAGACATAGTTCACAAGGAGATCAAGGTTGGAAAATGAATATTCCACTGTACATAATATTTCAGAGAGACAGACAGAATGGCAAAGGAGGAGGGGTAACCCTGACAGTAAAGAATGGCAAGAACATCAACAAGAAGGGATCTGGCCTCAGAAGAGCATGAAGTAGAATCCATTTGGGTGGAAATTAGGAATAGCAGGAGTCAGAAAACAATGGTGGGAGTAGTTTAGAGGCCCCCCACAACAGTAGTTACATTATTGGACAAAACATTAAATGGGAAATTATTAGAGTGTGTATCAAAGATAATGTATTAAGTGTGGGGACTTTAATCTGCATATAGACTGGGACAATCAAATTGGCAACAGCGGTCTAGAAGATGAGTTTATGGAATGTTTTCGTGACAGTTTCTTGGAGCCATACATTGCAGAACCGACTTGGGAGAAAGCTATCTTAGGTTGCATATTGTGTAACAAAGCAGGGTTAACAAGCAACGTCATAGTAAAAGATTCACTGGGAAATAATGATCATAATACCATTGAATTTCATGTTAAGTTTGAAAGTGACACATTTCAATCACAAACAGGAATCTTAAACAAAGCCATTTACGAAGGTATGAAGGGAGAACTAGCTAAGGTTAATTGGGTAAGTAGACTAGAAGGTATGATGGTAAATGAAGAGTGGGAAACATTTAAAGAAGCAATTCAAAGGGTTCAACAAAAGTACATTCCATTCAAAAACAAAAACTCATCACGCAAGACCCATCCATGGCTTACTCAGGAAGTAAAGGAGAGTATTAGACTAAAAGAAAAGGCTTACAATGTTGCAAAAAATAGTTGCAAGTCTGAGGATTGGGAGCGTTTTAGAAACCAGCAAAGGGCCACCAATAAGTTGGTAAAAAGGGAAAAAAAGAACATGAAAGTAAACTAGTCAGCAATATAAAAACAGATTGCTAAAGCTTTTATAAGTACAGAAAAAGGAAGAGAGTAGCTAAATGAGACGTTGGTCCCTTAGAGGCAGAGACAGGAGAAATCATCATGGGGAATGAGGAAATGTCAGAGGCATTGAACAGATATTTGGTGTCTTTCATCACAGTAGAAGACACAAATTCCATACCAGAAATAGGCAGTAACCTAGGGGCTAAAAAGAGTGAGGAAATCAATGATATTGATATCAGCCGAAAAAAAGTATTGAAGAAACTCGAAGGACTAAAATCTGACAAGTCCCCTGAACCAAATGGCCTACACTCTAGAGTTCAAAAAGAGATAGCTGCAGAGATAGTGAATGCGCTGACTATGATTTTCCAGAATTCCTTAAATTCAGGAATGGTCCCCTCAGATTGGAAGTTGGCAAATGTTACACTGCTTTTCCAGAAAGAAGGCAGAGAGAAAACGGGAAACTACAGGCCAGTTGTCCTAACATCAGTCATTGGGAAGATGCTGGAAACTATTATTAAAGAAGTCTTAACAACGCACTTGGAAAAGCATAGTATGATTAGAACAAGTCAGCATGGTTTTACTAAAGGGAGATCCTGTTTGACAAATTTATTAGAGTTTTTTGAGGATGTAACTAGTCGGGTAGATAAAGGGGAACCAGTAGATGTAGTATACCTGGATTTTCAAAAGGTATTTGATAAGGTGCCACATAAAAGATTAATAGGAAAGATAAGGGCTCATGGTGTTGGGGGTAATATACTAGCATGGATAGCAGATTGGTCAACAGACAGGAAGCAGAGAGTGAGCATCATTGGAGCACTTTCAAGTTGGTAGGCAGTGAATAGTGGGGTGCCGCATGGATCAGTGTGGGGGCCTCAGCTATTTACACTCTATATTAATAACTTGGATGAAGAGACAGAGAGTAATGGATCTAAGTTTTCTGATGATACAAAGATCAGTGGAAAGATAAGCGGCGGGGAGGACATAGAGAGACTGAAAAGAGGCATAGACAGGTGAAATGAGCAGGCACCAAGATGGCAAATGGAGTATAATGTAGAGAAATGTGAAGTTGTTCACTTTGCTCATAAAAATAGAAAAGCAGAATATTTTTTAAAAGGTGAAACTGGTAAGTGTTGATGTTCAGAAAAACATGCGGGTACTCGTACAAGAAGCACACAAAGTTAACATGTACATGCTGTGCATGTACAGCAGGTCATTAGGAAGCAAATGGTCTGTTGGCCTTTAGTGCAAGTGATTGGTGTACAGGAATAAAGAAGTCTTACTAAAATTGTACAGAGCCTTGGTGAGACCACACCTGGAATACTGTGTGCAGTTTTGGTCTCCACATTTAAAGAAAGGATATACTTGCACTAGAGGAGGTGCAGCAAAAATGTACTAAATTGGTCCCTGAGATGAGGAGATTGTCTTATGATGAGAGGCTGAGTAAATTGGGCCTACATTCTCTGGAGTTTGGAAGAATGGGAGGTGATCTAATTGAGACATACAAGATTCAGAAAGGGCTTGATAGGATAGAAGCTGAGAGATTGTTTCTGCTAGTTAGGGAATCTAGAACGCGGGGACACAGTCTCATGATAAGGGTCAATCATTCAGGAATGAGATGAGGAGAAATTACTTCACTCAAAGGGTTGTGAATCTTTGGAATTCCCTTCCCCAGAGGGTTGTGGATGCTCCATCATTAAATACATTTAAGGATGGGATAGATAGATTTTTGGTCTCACAGAGAATCAAGGGCTATAGGGAGTGGGCAGGAAAGTGGAATTGAAGCCAAAGAACAGCCATAATTGTATTGAATGGTGGAGCAGGCTCCATGGGCCATATGGTCTACCTTTGCTCCTATTTCTTGTGCTCTTGTATTCATTTAAATCCCTAATTGCCCTTGAGAAGTTGATAGTGAGCTGCCTTCTTGAACCGTTGCAGTCCATCTGGTGCTGCGAGGGAGGGAGTTCCAGGATTTTGATCTAGTGACAGTGAAGGAACAGTGATATAGCTCCGAGTTAGAATGGTGTGTAGCTTCAAGTGGAACTTGCAGATGGTGGTGTTCCCACATGTCTGCTGCCTTTACCTTCCTAGCTGGAAGATGTTGCGGGTTTACAATGTGATGTCAAAGGAGGTTTGACGAGTTGTTGCAGTGCACCTTGTAGATGGTACACACTGCTGACACTTCCACTGGTGGTGGATGGAGTGAATGTTTAAGGTGGTGGATGGGGTGCCATCTTTGTCCTGGATGGTGTTGAGCTTCTCAAGTGTTGTTGGAGCCTCACTCATCCAGGCAGGTGGAGAGTATTCCAACACACTCCTGATTTGTGTCTTGTAGATGGTGGACAGGCTTTGGGGAGTAAGGAGGTGGGTTACTCGCGACAGAATTCCCAGCCTCTGACCTGCTCACTTAGTTACAATATTTATGTAGCTGGTCCAGTTCAGATTCTGCTCAATGGTACCCCCAAGGATATTTATAGTGGGAGATTCAGTGATGGTAATGCCATTGAAAATCAAGTGAGATGGTTAGATTCTCTCTTATTGGAGATGGTCATTGCCTGGTACCTGAATGTTACTTGTCACTTATCAGCCATGAATGTTGTCCAGGTCTTGCTGCATATGAACACAGATGGCTTCAGAATCTGGGAAGTTGTGAATGGTACTGAACAAAATACAATCACCAGTGAACATCCCCACTTTTGACCTTATGATGGAGGGAATGCCATTGAAGAAGCAGCTGAAGGTGGTTGGGCCGAGGACACCACCCTGAGGAACTCCTGCAGCAATGTCCTGAGGCTAAGATGATTGGCCTCCAACAACCATAACCATCTTCCTTTGTGCTAGGTATGACTCCAACCAGTGGAGAATTTTATTCTTGATTCCCATTTACATCGGTTTGGCTAAGGCGACTTGATGCCACACTTGGTCAAATGCTGCCTTGATATCCAGGTCAATTACTCTCATCTTACCTCTTGAGTTCAGCTCTTTTGTCCATGTTTGGACCAATGCTGTCATGAAGTCAGGAGCCTGTCCACTATCTGCAAGGCACAAGTCAAGAGTGTGATGGAATACTCTCCACTTGCTTGGATGGGTGCAGCTCCAACACACTCAAGAAGCTCTACAGCATCCAGGACAAAGCAGACCACTTGATTGGCACCCCATCCACCACCCTCAAAGTTCACTCCCTTCACCACCGATGAACAGCAGTGTGTACCATCTTCTACAGGATGCATTGCAGCAACTCATCGAGACTCCCTCGACAGCACCTTCCAAACCCACGACCTTTACCAACTAGAAGGACAAGGGCAGCAGATGCATGGGAACACCACCACCTGCAAGGTCCCCTCCAAGCCACACACAACCTGACTTGGAACTATATCGTCGTTCCTTCACTGTCGCTGGGTCAAAATCCTGGTACTCCTTTCCTAACAGCACTGATGGTGTACCTACACCCCAAGGACATCAGCGGCGCAAGAAGGCAGCTCATCAGCACCTTTTCGAGGGCAATTAGGAATGGGCAACAAATGGTGGGCTCGCCAGCGATGCCCACACCCCATGAACGAATACTAAAAAAAGCAGAGTGGCCCTGACAGAACCAAACTGAGCATCCATGAGCAGGTTGTTGCTGTTTAAGTGGTGCTTGATAGCACTGTCGATGACACCTTGTATCACTTTACCAACAATCGAGAGTAAACTGATGGGACAGTAACTGGCCGGATCGGATTTGTTCTGCTTTTTTTGGATAGGACATACCTGGGCCATTTTCCACATTGTCAGGAAGATGCCAGTGTTATATCTGTACTGGAACAGCTTGTCTAGGGGTGCGACTAGCTCTGTAGCATAAGTCTTCAGTACTACAGGACCCAAAGCCTTTGCAGTATCCAGTACCTTCAGCCGTTTCTTGATATCACATGGAGTGAATCGGATTGGCTGAAGACTGGCATCTGTGATGCTGGGGATCTCATGAAGAGGCCAAGATGGATCATCCACTCAGCACTTCTGGCTGAAGAAGGTTACAAATGCTTCAGCCTTTCTTTTGCATTGATGTACTGGGCTCCCCCATCATTGAGGATGTGGATGTTTGTGGAGCCTCCACCTGCTGTTAGTTGTTTAATTGGCCACCACCATTAATGACTGGATGTAGCAGGACTGCAAAACATTTATCTGATCTGTTGGCTGTGAGATTGTAAGCAATCTCTGTCTATTGCATGCTGCTTCCACTGTTTTGGCATGCAAGTAGTTATGTGTTGTAGCGTCACTGGATTGACACCTCATTTTTAGGTATGCCTGGTGCTGTTCCTGGCATGCCCACCTGCACTCCTCATTGAACTAGGGTTGATTCCCTGACTTGATGGTAATGGTAGAGTGAGGGATTTGTCGGACAATGAGGTTACAGATTGTGTTTGAATACAATTCTGCTGCTGTTGCTGGCCCACAGTGTCTCATGGATGCTCAATTTTGAGTTGCCACATCTGTTCTGAATCTACCCAATTAAGCACAGTGGTAGAGTTCAGAAGAAGAAATCTTCCTCCACACAAGATCAGGTGGCAGGTTGTTCAACCTTGCCCGTCTTAGAACGAAGACCAAAGTACGGAAGGTCCTCATCAGTGAACTCCTCTTTGCTGACGATGCTGCATTAACATCCCACACAGAAGAGTGTCTGCAAAGACTCATCGACAGGATTTCAGCTGCCTTCAACGAATTTGGCCTAACCATCAGCCTGAAGAAAACAAACATCACCGGGACAAGGCATCAAAAATGCTCCATCCATTAATATTGGCAACCATGCTCTGGAAGTGATTCAAGAGTTCACCCACCTAGGCTCAACTATCACCAGTAATCTGTCTCTCGAAGCAGAAATCAACAAGTGCATGAGAAAAGCGTCCGCTGCTATGTCCAGACTGGCCAAGAGAGTATGGGAAAATGGCGTACTGACAAGGAACACAAAAGCCCAAGTGTATCAAGCCTGTGTCTTCAGTCATTTGCTCTACGGCAGCGAGGCTGATCAATGTATGTCAGCTAAGAGCGATGTCTCAATTCATTCATCTTCGCTGCCTCCGGAGAATCCTTGGCATCAGGTGGCAGGACCGTATCAACAACACAGAAGCCCTCGAGGTGGCCAACATCCTCAGCATATACACCCTACTGAGTCAGCGGCGCTTGAGATGGCTTGGCCATGTGAGCTGCATGGAAGATGGCAGGATCCCCAAGGACGCATTGTACAGCAAGCTCGTCACTGGTATCAGACCCATCGGCCGCCCATGTCTCCGCTTTAAAGATGTCTGCAAACGCGACATGAAGTCCTGTGGCATTGACCACAAGTCGTGGGAGTCAGTTGCCAGCGATCGCCAGAGCTGGCGGACAGCTATAAAGGCGGGGCTAAAGTGTGGTGAGTCGAAGAGACTTAGCAGTTGGCAGGAAAAAAGACAGAAATGCAAGGGGAGAGCCAACTGTGTAACAGCCCCGACAACCAATTTTATCTGCAGCGCCTGTGGAAGAATCTGTCACTCTACAATTGGCCTTTATAGCCACTCCAGGCGCTGCTTCACAAAGCACTGACCACCTCTAGGAGCTTACCCATTGTCTCTCAAGACAAGGAGGCCAAAGAAAGAAAGAAAGTGCCACACAATACGATGCAGGGTATCCTCAGTGTGAGGACAGGTTTTCATTTTCACAAGGATTGTGCGGTGGTCACTCCTATCAATGCTGTCATGGACAGATGCACCTGCGACAGGTACATTTGTGAGGACAAGGTCTAATAGGCTTTTCCCTCCTGTTGGATCCCTCACCACCTGCTGCTGGCCCAGTCCAGCAGCTGTGTCCTTCAGCCCGTTCGGTCAGTAGTGGGGGCTACCGAGCCACTCTTGGCGATGGACATTGAAGTCTTGCACCTCGTGTACATTCTGTGCCCGTGCCACCCTCAGTGCTTCTTCCAAATGGTGTTCAACATGGAGGTGTACTGATTCATCAGCTGAGGGAATGCAGTAGCTGGTAATCATCAGGAGGTTTCAACAGGAAGATATCAATGGACTGGTCAGGTGGCCAGAAAAGTGGCAAATGGAATTCATCTGGAGAAGCGTGAGTTAATGCATTTGGGGTGGACTGACAAGGCAAGGGAGTACACAATAAATGGTTGGACTGAGAAGTGTAGAGGAAGCTTGGAGTCCACGTCCACAGATCCCTGAAGGCAGCAGGACAGGTAGATAAGGTGGTTAAGAAGGCATACAGGATACTTTCCTTTATTGGCTGAGGCATATAATATAACAGTCGGGAAGCTATGCTCGAATTGTATAAAACACTAGTTAGATGGCAGCTCGAGGACGATGTACAGTTCTGATCATCACATTACAGTAAGGATGTGATTTGACGAGAGAGGTTACAGAGGAGATTTACGAGGATGTTGTTAAGATTGGAGAATTTTGGCTATAAGGAAAGATTGGATAGACTGGTGGTTTTTTTGGCTTAGCATTTTTTCACAAAGTATTACTCTATTTGGTCTTCAATCTTCCTAGACCAGTAAATCCTAGAGCAGTAAATCCTAGACCAGTAAACAATTTTGCAAGTGACTCCTGGATTCTTGTTGCTTAATGTTTTCCACTTTTCTTTCAAGATGAAGGTCAGTACAAGCTCTTCTACTTAAGAATTCTTGATTCCATGCAACATACAGTGGACTGGATTCTATAGAGGCCCCGACATCAGGATTCGTGGTGGGACGTGGGGGGAGGGTGGGCATGAAGCTGGCCTCTGATGAGGCCTGCCAAGCAGCTCAACACTGGCAGGGCCCAGCCAGATATTGCTGGCAGCAGCGAAGTCTCGTGGCAGCCCCCCTGCCGCTCAATGCACAGGGATGGTGTGGACAGGGTCAAATGAATTTCATGGGTGTAGAGGATGGTGGGAAGAGTTATAGTTTAAAGATTGTGCAGTTTGGGGGAGGAAGGGGGTGGGTGCAGGTCAGGCTGTGAAGGTAAGTGTTTTGGGGAAAAGGGCAATAATTAATTTAATTGATATTGGGGGAGTGGGAGAGGGGCAAAAGAAATGTGCTTATTTACTTTAATTTAATTACACTTTAAATATTTAAATATTACGATAGGGCTGACAACCCTTTAAAAATGGCATCAGCACCTGCACAAAGGCAGCTGACGCCATTGCCAGGGATGGAGAGCCCACCCTTTCCACGTGATCGGGGGATGGGGGAGCGCAGTGGCGGCCTGCTCCGGCTATTTAAATGAGCAGACACACTCAGAATCGCAGAGGCTCTTTGGCATGCGGCCCTCGTGGGCTGGCCACCATTTTCTCCGCCCGCCGCCAATCTCGACGGTGGACTTAAAGAATTCAGCCCAGTGTTTCAATATCTACTTTCCCTTGTACTGGAGTGTTTCCTGTAGCTTTCCCTTGACTTTCAGTTCAATTCCTCTTGGGCCATGGATCTGAGTTTCTGTCGGTTGCAGGTAATGTGTTGATAATCACAGTTTGCTGTCTTATAAAATTGTTACACTTGCTCCATGGTCTACTTTAAATTTTTTGATATGTCCATTGACATATATATCTGCAGACCAAAATGCCTGATTTGGATCATTGATCTTACCAAGATGTTTTCTGATTTCTCTCCTAATGGAGATTGTACAACCTTATTAACAACTTTATGCTTGAAGACTTTTTCTTTTGAACATGTGGGAGTAGAGATTTTACTTTGGCACTTTTTCCCAAAATGTCCTATTTGCTTACAGTGGAAGCCTTCTGCTTTGTTTGCAGGACACTGTTCGAGCCTGTGGGTCTTTTTGACATCACAGCGCTGGCAGGGTTTCATGGCGCCTTGCCCTGCCCCCACTAGTGTACCTTCTTTTTTGGTGCTTATTTTACAGCTGTCTGATTAAGGAACTGTATGGTGGCTGGAGGTTTCCTGAACCAAGGTCTTTGTTCACCTCTCAGGATTGATCTGTTCTTCTTCTGGACCTCTGCTTGTCTCACCAGTTGAATTGCTTTGTCTAGGGTGAGGTATTCTTTAGACTGTAATAAAGCTAGTGGGGATTCATCAGCAATACCTACTACAATGCAGTCTCTTATTAATTCTGTTTTTAGTTCTCCATATTCACATCCTTCAGCTAGACTGTAAAGGTAATAAAAGCATCGACTGTTTCACCTGGTTTCTGGACCCTTCTGTTGAATCTTAGCCTTTCCGGAATCTTATTGCTCCTCAGGTTGAAATAACGAACAAAGGCTTTTAAACCTTCATCAAATTTATCTGATGTCTCATTAATGTCTGCTATTGCCTCAATGGAACACAGCAATATGTTAACTTGCTCTGCTTCTACTGGCTGTCTAATTTCGAACAATTCTATATGTCAAAAATCTTTCTCATCGGACTGACCAATTTTGGGTTTGATTTAGCCCTTCTATGTGTTCAAACCTCTGTGGTATTGTGAATTTTAGATCCATGCTTTCTATGCAGTTTATTTATTTAAAAAAAAAATTCCCTCCAGTAACGGAAGTTTCCCATGCTTTTCAGCTTCGCACTGAGTCCCGCTATGGTCGCCTTTTCTCCCTGTGAAATCTCGCCACTAGACTTTGAATTTATTTCCCTCTTTTGTTGCACACAGTTTTGTAGCATTTCTATAATAGTCTTTATACACCTTCTGTTGTGTTTACGCTGGGTTTAATTTTGATATTTGATTTAACTCTGAGCAATTCAGATATTATACTGTGCTAAATAATCAACTGGTTTATTTAAAGCACATTAACATTGACTCTAAAAGATTTCACAGGTTGTGGCACATGTCTTCGCAGCAGCCTGTGTCTGTGAGATGGATTCACAATGTCTCCTGGGAAGCTTCCAGAAATCTCCCTCAATTCCACTTCTGTGAGTTAATTAAGGAAAGACAGTACACATTTCTTAATGTAAAATCATGTTTACCTAACTTTCTGGAGCTTTTTCAGGAGGTAACAGAGAGGGTTGATGAGGGCGATGCCATTGATGTGGTGTACATGGACTTTCAAAAGGCATTTGATACAGTGCCACACAACTGACTTGTGAGCAAACTTGTAGGTCATGGAATAATAGGGACAGGAGCAACATGCATACGAAAAGTGACAGGAAACAAAGAGTAGTGGTTAATGGATGTTTTTCAGGCTGGAGGAAGGTTTGTAGTGGAGTTCCCCAGGGATCAGTGTTGGGACTCTTGCTTTTCCTGATATATATTAATGAGTGTGGGAAAATGGCGCACTGACACGGAACACAAAAGTCCGAGTGTATCAAGCCTGTGTCCTCAGTACCTTGCTCTATGGCAGCGAGGCCTGGACAACGTATGTCAGCCAAGAGCAACGTCTCAATTCATTCCACCTTCGCTGCCTCAGGAGAATACTTGGCATCAGGTGGCAGGACCATATCTCCAACACAGAAGTCCTCGAGGCGGCCAACATCCCCAGCTTATACACACTACTGAGTCAGAGGCGCTTGAGATAGCTTGGCCATGTGAGCCGCATGGAAGATGGCAGGATCCCCAAAGACACATTGTACAGCGAGCTCGCCACTGGTATCAGACCCACCGGCCGTCCATGTCTCCGCTTTAAAGACGTCTGAAAACGCGATATGAAGTCCTGTGACATTGATCACAAATCGTGGGAGTCAGTTGCCAGTGTTCGCCAGAGCTGGCGGGCAGCCATAAAGGTGGGGCTAAAGTGTGGCGAGTCCAAGAGACTTAATAGTTGGCAGGAAAAAAGACAGAATTGAAAGGGGAGAGCCAACTGTGTAACAGCCCCGACAAACAAATTTCTCTGCAGCACCTGTGGAAGAGCCTATCACTCTGGAATTGGCATTTATAGCCACTCCAGGCGCTGCTCCACACACCACTGACCACCTCCAGGCGCTTACCCATTGTCTCTCGAAACAAGGAGGCTAAAGAAGATTAATGGCCACAATTTCGATGTTTGCAGATGATATGAAACTTGGAA
The DNA here is from genome assembly GCF_036365525.1 of Heterodontus francisci. Lineage (NCBI taxonomy): Eukaryota > Metazoa > Chordata > Chondrichthyes > Heterodontiformes > Heterodontidae > Heterodontus > Heterodontus francisci. The sequence goes on along the minus strand of NC_090397.1, from coordinate 51,313,196 downwards.
GCATTAGGAACTGTGAGGAGGATGGTGTAGAACTTCAAAAGGACACAGACAAGTTGGTGGAATGGGCAGATAGGTGGCAGATGAAGTTCAATGCAGAGAAATGTGAAGTGATTCATTTTGGTAGGAAGACCATGGAGAGACAATATAGAATAAAGGGTACAATTCTAAAGGGGATGCAGGAACTGAGAGACCTGGGTGTATATGTGCATAAGTCATTGAAGGTGGCAGGACAGTTTGAGAGAGCGGTTAATAAAGCATACAGTATCCTGGACTTTACTAACAGGGGCATAGAGTACAAGAGCAAGGAAGTTATGTTGAACTTGTATAAGACACTAGTTCGGCCTCAGCGGCAGTATTGCATCCATTTCTGGGCACCGCATTGGAGGAAAGACATGAAGGCTTTGGAGAGAGTACAGAAAAGATTCACGAGAATGTTCCAGGGATGAGAAATTTCAGTTATGAAGATAGATTGGAGAAGTTAGGGCTGTTTTCCTTGGAGAAAATAAGGCGGAGAGGTGATTTGATAGAGGTATTCAAAATCATGAGGTGTCTAGACAGAGTAGATAGAGAGAAACTGTTCCCATTCATGAAAGGATCGAGAACGAGAAGGCACAGATTTACGGTATTTGGTAAGAGAAGCAAAAGTAATACAAGGAAAAACTTTTTCATGCAGTGAGCGGTTACGGTCTGGAATGTGTTGCCTGAGAACGTGGTGGAGGCAGGTTCAATTGAAGCATTCAAAAGTAATTAGACAGTTATATGAAAAAGAAGAATGTGCAGGGTTATGGGGAGAAGGCAAGGGAATGGAACTGAGGGAGTTGCTCTTTCAAAGAACCGGTGTGGACATGATGGGCTAATTGGCCTCCTTCTGCACTGTAACAATTCTGTGATTCTATGATTTTGCTCTCTAGCTCCAGTCAGAGTTTTAAACCGTCAAACTGATCAGTCAAACACTACATTTTTCTGCATTTGACTAAAGACACTATTTTCACATTAACATATCCTAAACATCAAACATATATACATCAGATTATTTCTTAGCATTCAACTTGTCAGTTTTCTTTAAGTACAGATATAGCCTTTGAGATAGAAAGGTCTCTTAGATCACTCCCTTCAGTCTCTCCTCTGTATCAATTGTCAGCTCCTGAACCTGCTTCATCAACTATTGAAACATCTGTGGCATAAGCTTGTTCCAGATGCTTCTCACTTGTCAGAATAATTCCTGTGTTTTTTGCTCATCAGAATCATCAGAATCATCAGAAACATCATCATGTTTTAAAATAGGTTCCATGCATTCTCAAACTTCTTTAGCTGGATATCATCACTTATAGTTATTTGGCGATAATATTCCTCAGCTCTCTCCTTTGCCCTTGCTGTGACCAGCTTGATCCAAAATTGAGCATGGCTCCTGCTTGCCCATTTTGTGGCTGCCTACCGAAATCTGTATAGGATGGTGTGAGGTCAGGGCCGCAAGATAGGATTCATGAGAAGTCCAAATGTCTTGCAATTGGTTTGATCTGGTTAATCTTGTCAAGAACAACAATACTGATTGGTGGCAATCCATCTGGCTTCTGGATATTAGCTGCTGTGAACTGGAACCCAAGGAGAAATTTCCAGTCATATTGCTTCTTGCCCTCTGGATTTTGCAATTTCCACGGTTCTTCTTTGATGCCGGACATCAGGCTGTCATCAGGGCTTTCTTTGGTGCTGGTCTTAATGCTTTCACTTTCAGAAACAGACTCTGAACCATTCTGTTCAGGTTCTAGCTCCTGATCCCCATTTTCTTCCGTGTCTGCAATATCAATCACATTAATATGTGCTCTGAGTTTGAATCTGAGCCTATCGAAAAGGTTTACCCCCATAAGGCTTCGCCCTTTAGCTACATAGAACATGAAGCTGTCTAGGGTGATGTTTTTGTAGTGTATTGGAACTGTGATCATCTCCGAAACTGGAATGATAGTGTCATCATAAATATGAAGAGTGTCTGTCACAGGAATGAGAGAGAATTGTGAAAAATACTGATGGTAGAGTTTGTCACTCAAAATAAAAACTTTCACAGCAACATCGATAAGAAGTGACACTGAGATGCCTGCAATCTCGACTAAGCATTCCTTAAAGTGACCTTATGCTTTACTTTTGTTGATGGAATATACATGTTGTACCTCACTCGGAGGAAGAAATTCCTCTATATGTTGAACTAATGAAGTCTTTTGCTTCAACCACCTGCATATCCTTGCAAAATGGTTCCATTTTGAACGAATTACACTTTTGCCCTCGAACTGGACATGGCATTGTAACTTGATAAGGATTTCCGCAATTTGGGCACAGTTTTGCAGGTAACTGACCATAATGGGGCACATTTTGATGAGGTTGCCGAGGTTTTCATGACCTTAACCCTTCCACTGAAGCTGATTGGATAAGCTGTGTCTGCATCCCTGAGTTTAATGGTGCATGTGTTTGGAGCCTCTTCGAATTTAACATGGCAGATTTGATATGGACTGCTAGGGTTATGGCTTTTTCCAAGGTAAAATCATCATCCTCCATGAGGAGACGTTCCCTCATTCGTAGCATTGAAGTCTTTTCAATTAATTGGTCACGAATTAGTTCGTTGGTCAGTGTGCCAAATTTACATGTAGATGCCAATTGCTGCAATGCTGTGACATATTGTTTTATGGACTCACCATGTCCCTGGGATCTCTGGTGGAACGCATATCGCTTATCTTTGTCCCAAAGTATTTTCCGAGGGCACTCACTGCGCATCTAACGTAGACTTATCTTGTGAGATCTGCTCGAAAACACACTGTCCTTCTGCCGCTAAGCAATGGACAAGTAGTAGTTTCTGATAATTTGCTGTCCATCCCCGTAGTGAGCAAATAGGTCTTGAACCCCAAAATCCATCGCTCCCAACACAAAGGAGGATTTCCTGACACGAGCAGAAAAGGTTATGGAACAGGTAGCATTAGATTCTGTTCACTCACCTTCATCATCAAGTTTTTGTTATGTTTACACTGGGTTTAATTATGATATCTGATTTAACTCTGAGCAATGCAGATATCACACTGTGTTAAATAACCAACTGGTTTATTTAAAGTACATTAGCATTAACTATAAAAGGTCTGACAGATTGTGACATGTGTCTTCGCAGCAGCCTGTATCTGTGAGATAGATTAATAATGTCTCCCTGGGAAGCTTCCAGAAATCTCCCACAATTCCACTTCTGCTGTCTAGCTCCACCTGGAGGTTTAAGCAATTGAACTGATCAGTCAAATACTACACCCTCACTTAGGGTATCAAGGATTTGCAGCCTCTATGCTTTATCTCGCTCACTCCAGTCACCATGTGTAATGGTGGTGACTTTGGATCTGCCCTCGCCAAGGATGTTTGGTTTTCCCAATGCTGCTTGCATAGTGCCGTTAGGAACAGATTCTTTACTCTCTTTAAGGGTTGCTCACCAGATCCCCAACCATTGCTTGCTTCTCTGACTCGAAGGCTGCAATTGATGGGTGTTGCATAGCAAGAACCACCACTGTTCACCATGTTGTCTATTTGGTTTGCCTGCTGCTACCTTAATATACTTGGCTAGTCTAGCTTAGAGAGATCACTGAGTCTTCTGTACTTAGAACATTAATTCTTTTATTACATTCGAACCATGTGCAGCTTAGGGGAGGCAGCGGCATAGTGGTAATATCACTAGACCAGTAATCTAGAGCTCCTGACAGTGCGACTTCTTAGCCGCTGATAAAATTCAGCCCTATGTGTCTTCCTCACAGCTTACTTTTCCACCTAGCTTGGTTCTTTCATCTAAGTCATGAATGTAGATTCTAACCAGCTGAGAACGCAGAACTGACCCTTGCGACAATCCACTATGAATAGCCCGCCAACCTTAAAATGACCTTTTTATTGCTGCTCTCTGCTTTCTGTCCTTTAACCTATCCACTATCCATGCTAATATATCACCCCCAAACCATGAGCCCTTAGCTTGTGCAACAACATTTTGTGTGGAACCTTGGCTAATGCCCTTTGAAAGTATAAATATATTACATCCACTGGTTCCCCTTTATCTATCCTGTCAGTTAGATCCTCAAAAATCTGTAATAGATTTATCAATCATAATTGCCCTTTCATAAAACCATATTGGCTCTGCCTAATCATATCATGATTTGCTAAGTGCCCTGTTAGCATTTAATTATTAATGGATTCTAGAATTTCCTGACGTGCGATATCAGGCTAACCGGCCTGTACTTTCCTGTTTTCCCTCTCCCTTCTTTCTTGAATAGCAGTGTTACATTTGCTACCTTCCAATCCATTGGGACTGTTCCAGAATCTAGGGAATTTTGGAAGATCACAGGCTGTGCATTCATTTTCTCTGCTTCTCCTGTTTAAGAACCCTAGGGTGGATGCCATCAGGTCCATGGGATTTGTCAGCTTTTAGTCCCATTAATTACTCCAGTCCTTTTTCTCAACTAATATTAATTACTTTAAGTTCTTTACTCTCATTAGACCCTTGGTTCCCACTACTTTGGGTATGTTTTTTGTATCTTCTACTGTGAAGACAGATACAAAATACTTGTTTAACGTGTCCGCCATTTCCTTATTCCTCATCATTATTTCTACTGTCTCAGCCTGTAAGGGATCCACATTCAGTATCTTCAAGGCACAAGTCTGCAGCACAATGGAATACTCCCCACTTGCCTGGATGAATCCAACTCCGACATAACTCAAGAAGCTCAACACCCCCCAGGGTAAAGCAATTGCCACCACCTTAAACACTTACTCCCTCCACCATTGCTGCATAGTGGCAGCAGTTTGCACCATCTACAAAATGTACAGCAGCAGCTCGCCAAAGCTCCTTCGACAGCACCTTCCAATGCCATGACCTCTACAACCTAGAAGAATAAGGACAATAGATGCATGGGAACACCACCTGCAAGTTCCCTGCCAAGTCTCACACCATCCTGACTTGGAAATATATCACCATTCCCTCACTGTCATTGAGTCAAGATCCTGGAACACCCTCCCTAACAACACTGTGGGTGTGCCAACACTGCATGAAATGCAGCAGTTCAGGAGGCAGCTCACCACTACCTCTCAAGGGCAATTAGGAATTGGCAATAAAAGCTGGCCCTGCCAACAACCTCACATCTCATGAACGAATAAAAACAAAATTACTTCTGCTGTTCTTTTTCTTTATACATACTTGTAGAAGCCCTTATGATTTTTTCTCTCATATTCTATTTTCTCCCCCTTTATCAATTTTTTGGTCATCCTTTGGCTCATTCCTGTGTCTTACTACTCTTCTTGGCAATATTATAAGTCTCTTATTTTAATTTAATACTATCCTCAATTTCTTTAATAAGCCACTGTTAATAATCACTTTTCCCACAGAAGTTTTATTTCTGAATGTAATGCATATTCATTGAGAGTTATTTCTCCAAGTGTTCACCATAGCTCATCTCGCATCATAGCTTTTTATTTCCCAATTTACTCAAACGAACTCGCATCTTAGACCTGAGTAATTGGCTTTAATTAAGTTCAATACTCCAGTTTTGTACTTGTATTTGCCATTCTCAAACTCAATGAGAAATTCTATCATGTTATGATCACCCTTCCCAGAGATCCCTTACTTTGAAATTATTATTTAATCCTGTCTCATTACACAAGACAAGATCTAATATAGCCTCTTCCCTGATTGGGTTCACAATGTATTGTTCCAGGAAACTGTCTCAAATGCATTCCATGAACTCATCCTCCAATCTACTTTTGCCAATTGATTTATCCAATCCATACGATGCTCAAAGTCCCCTATGACTATTGCATTGCCTTTGTTACAAGCTCCTCTTACTTCTTGATTAATACTGTGTGGTAAATGAGTTCCACATTCTTACCACTTTCTAGGTAAAGAATTTTCCCCAGAGTTGCCGAAAGGATTCCACAGAATCACAGAAGGAGGCCATTCGGCTCATCATGACTGTTCTGGTTCGTCAAGTAAGCAATGCGCTTAGTGCCATTCCCCCGCCTTCTCCCCATAACCCTGCATATTTTTCCTTTTCAGATAACTCTCTAATTCCCTTTTGAATGCTTCTATTGAGCCTGACTCCACTGCACTTTCTGGCTGTGCATTCCAAATCCTAAGCACTCACTGTGTGAAAGTCTTCCCGCATGTCACCATTGCTTCTTTTAACAATTACCTTAAATCTGTGCCTTCTTGTTCTTGATCCTTTCATGAGTGGGAACAGTTTCTCCCTGTCTACTTTATCCAAACACCTCATGATTTTGAATACTTCCATCAAATCTCTTCTCAGTCTTCTCTTCTCCAAGGAAAACAGTCCCAACTTCTCCAATCCATCTTCATAAATGAAGTTCCTTATCCCTGGAGCCATTCTCATGAATCTTTTCTGCATTCTTTCCAATGCCTTCACATATTTTTTTAAATGCAGTACCCAGAACTGGACGTAATACTCCAGCTGAGGCCAAACTAATGTATGAAACAAATTCAACATGTCCTCCTTGCTCTTGTACTCTATGCGCCTAATAATAAAGCCTAGGATATTATATGCTTTATTGACCACTCTCTCAACCTGTCCTGCCACCTTCAATGACTTATGCAGATATACACTAAGGTTCCTCTGTTCCTGCACCCACTATAGAATTGTACCCTTTATTTTATATTGTCTTTCCATGTTCTTCCTCCCAAAATGTATCACTTCACATTTCTTCGCATTGAACATCATCTGCCATTTATTAGTGACTACTTAATATTTATGGCCCCTGGTTGTGGTTTCCTGTGCAAGTGGAAACATTGTCTCTATCTCTACCCTATCAAACGCTTTCATAAACTTAAATACATCTAATCGGCCAACTCTCAGTCTTTTCTTTTGTAGAGAAAAGACCCCTATTCTGTTCAATGGGAAGGGAATAGGGAGGCCAGAACTGTTGACATTTCTTCAAGTGTGGTCTAACAAAGGTTCTATTCAAGTTTAACAAATCTTCCCTAGTTTTCTATTCCATCCCTCTGCGTTGTTTGTTTTTTTAATGGTCTTATTAACTTACTCTCCCTACTTTTAGTGATTTGTGTGTCTATACAGCTGATCCCTTGGCTCCTGTATCCCATTTGGGCACTTATTTTCTAAGGTGGATTTAACCTCCTTATTCTTCCTACTAAATTTTACTGCCTCACTCTCATCTATATTAAAGTTCATTTGCCAATTACAAATCCATTCTGCAAACTTATTAATGTCTTCTTGTATTTTGCCGCTGTCCAGTTCTGTATTAACTATAACCCACCAATTTGGATTAATTCACAAATTTTGAAATTCCGATTTCAAAGCCCAAATTGCTTATGTAAATGCAAATGAACAACAGTGGCCCACCGCACCGATCCTTGTGGAACAGCACTTCCCACATTTTGCTGGTCTCAGTAAATACATTAATCTCCTACTATCCATTCTGCTACTTGTCCCCTGACTCCACATGCTCTGACCTTAGTCATGAATCTACTATATTATTCTTTACAAATGGGTTACATTCTCACTGCTGCCAGTGCATAAAGGAGACTTTCCAGGATGGTGGGAAATAGGGGTATAGATGGGGTTTAGATGTATTACAAAAGAGATTGGATTGTTTGGCATAAAAATTCTCATTTTGTGAGTATTATCCCTTTATTTTGGGGTCCTTATCTCATGATAATAATGATCAAATTCTCAATGGTCTGGTTGATAATATTCATGAAATCTTAATTTCACCTACAGTCTGATTAATGGGGTCAGGAACTGTGACTCCAGTTTCCATTTCTCACTGAGGAGTTACACTGCCACCTTGTACAATCTCAGGTGCAGCACCTGAAACATTTGAATGTTTCCAGCCCCTCCTGTTCCAAGCTGTCAGTCACTGATTGGCCAGCATAATTTTGACATCATTAATGGTCCAGCCAATTGGATGTGACTTCAATGGTTCCATAGGTCTCCACAGTCTGCTATATATATTTGCAGAAGCAGTTCAAACCCCATCACATCAGACAACTGGGAGAGAGAGGTAGGAATGGGAGCAGGAAATCCCCTCCTTTAATTTGAAACCTTGACTGTAATGTTGAGTTTTTGTCTTGTATTTCAGGTTTGAGAAAAGGAACTTCACTGCAGACATGATGTTGGTGACAGTTTTGCTGCTGAGTGCATTGCTTGTCAGTGATGTGGCAGGTAAGTTGATTCTATTAGCTCTTAGAAATCAATTATTGCTAGCAATAAATAAAGATTAAAAATAGCTACACAGTGAGTGTATTAGGACTGTAGAATATGGGAAATTGGGGACAATCAGACTGTCCTGGATGACCACCTGTAGGAAACCTCTCTTGTCTGAGACACTCCAGCTCAGCTTCATTGAGCTGAAGTGAATTAGAGATTCTCCAACACAAGGGAGGTGAAGGAATATCTGCATTGTTTCTCCAAATTACAGTCACAGCTCATAGTAAAACAGTGCAGGAAGAGGAGTGTGTGACTGTCTGTCAGCAACCAAGGGGAGGTAGAGAAGGAGGTGCCACAGACACTGATTCTGTACAACAGGTATGATGTACTTGCTGCCAGAGAGGATAAAGGTGAAGGCTGCAGGGAGGAGTCATTTTATGTTAACTATGGTCTCATGGAGCATAAGGCAGTCCAATTTAGGGGCAGTGACTGATACAAAATGGAAATATGGGGATTTCATAATTAAAGATGATTGCAGTTGATGCTGTTATAACTGAGAATCCAGGATTGTGTTGCCTACCTGGTGTCTGCATAATAGATATTTCAAAGTAATTGGTGAGAAGCCTTGAATTGTTGAGACTAATGACACAGGGAAAAAGTGTTGCTCATGGAGTATTGAGGAACTTAAAAAAAAAAACAGGATGCTATGAGTGTTAATCTTTGGATTACAACCTAACTTAAATGCTAATTGGTAAATTGATGGATCAGGAAGATGAATGTGCAGCTGAAAGACTAGTGAGAAGGAAGGGTTCCTGTACTGGGATAGGAAAGTGCTGCAGTTCTAGGATGAGCCAAGCTCCCAGCAGAAAGGATAAATAGGGCTGTAGATAAAACTGAATACGAATGAATTATGGGAGGGATCAGGTAGTAATGGACTAAAGATAAAAGAAAAACTATCAAGCTAGAAACAATATTTATAAGCATTGAGATAAAGAATAAGGGATTGATTATGCTGTGAGCAGTATACCACAGATCACCTAGTCCTAGGAAAAGAAACTGGAGGAAAAATTCTATGAAATGAGTATAATACATAAAAGAATAAATCATGGGAGATAGTAACTGCAAATGAACAGGAAGTGAGAGAATTGGAATGGAGTTTTTAGTGTGTATACAGAACTCCTTCCTTATCTCACGTGTACAAAGCTCAACAAAAATCTAATAAAAAAAAAAATGAACCAGAGCAAACAAAAGAAGCGGGTGTAGATGTAGGAGAGCATCTAGGAAATAATTTCAACATAATAAAGATTAAGATAATGATTGAGAGGCATGAGAAAAATGAAGGATAAAGTCATGAGGCTGGATTTTAAGAGCCCACTGTGGATCTCTGCAGTGAGCTCAGAAAATGGCAGGCCACACTCCAAACAACTACCATGATTGTAAGTGAGGTGGCTCATTTAAATAGCTGGGGTGTCCTGCAGCAGCCCCCCCCCCCCCCCCCTCCCCACCCAATCATGTGGAGAGGGTGGGCTGTCCATGCTTGGCAATGGCATTAGCTGCCTGGGCACAGGTGCTGGTGCCATTTTTAAAGGGCAGCATGTCCTGCTGCCTAATTTACTCTTGTTTTAAAGACCGACCCCACAAAATTAAGTACTCTTGTAATGCCCTCTTCTCATCCTCCCAATAACAAGCACATTAACTATTTGCCCTTCCCTCCCCTGTCCTGTCCCAAAATGCTTAACTGTAACATCTGACCTTTACCCACCCAAATGCCACAGTTTACGGTTCAACCATCCCTACACCAATTGTAGTTGTGACCCCTGCACCCAACACTAAAAATCTTAACTCTACCCCCTTCACTCTCAGTGTGGCACCACCTTTCCCCACATGGGGATTTGAAGGTGTTGGAGTGCCAGCTGCTGCACCGAAGTGTATGGTAATTCATTCGCTTTATTGATTTGAATATTTTAATTTAATTGTGGTTTGATCCCCCAGTGACTGGGGCCGCCATGGAGCCTCCTGTCCGCTGGGAGGATCTGGCCAGGCCCTCACGGCATCTAGGTTTGTGGCGCTCCTCATCTGGAGCATCTTCAAGTTAGTTTTTTTTTCTCCCCCCTCCCCACCCCCCTGGAACCTGATGTCTGGGGAGAACAAGATCCAGCCTATTGTTTGGAAAAAGCTACTTTTGAAGGAATGAAGATGGAACTACAGAAGACAAACTGCAATAGAACAGCAATGGAAATTGTTTAAACATAATCCACTTTTTTAAAAAAAAAAGTATGAAACACCATAGATAAAGAGAAGACTATTGGAGCAGAGTGACAGACACCAGAAAACTAGAAGAAAAACTCAATGTGACCTCCTAGTCAGAGCCACAGAGTGCACAGCAGTGTAGGTAAGATAGATAAGCAAGTTTATTCAGGGTCTTTAATAGTTTGTATTTGTGCTTTAGTGTTAGCTAAACAGTTAAATAACCTAAAGAATATAATAAATATGAACTAAAAAGTAAAGGAACTTGACTGACAGTAAGAGAAATTTAAAAAAAAAAACTTGGTAATGTCAGGACAAGGGAGTGTGAAGTGATTGGGTGTTTCCTTTTGTCAAAATCAGACATGTCTTGAGTTTATTTCTGGTAAATCTAAGTAATGGTCTAATAAATATAGGCATAACAGGGCGGCACAGTGGCGCAGTGGTTAGCACCGCAGCCTCACAGCTCCAGGGACCCGGGTTCGATTCCGGGTTCTGCCTGTGTGGAGTTTGCAAGTTCTCCCTGTGTCTGCGTGGGTTTTCTCCGGGTGCTCCGGTTTCCTCCCACAAGCCAAAAGACTTGCAGGTTGATAGGTAAATTGGCCATTATAAATTGTCACTAGTATAGGTAGGTGGTAGAGAAATATAGGGGCAGGTGGGGATGTGGTAGGAATATGGGATTAGTGTAGGATTAGTATAGATGGGTGGTTGATGTTCGGCAAAGACTCGGTGGGCCGAAGGGCCTGTTTCAGTGCTGTATCTCTAATCTAAAACCTCTGTCACATTGACAGCACATTATGTGCTGTATGTGAACTCTAGGATGTTTCCTGTGTCCCAGATAATATGTACAGGAAGTGCCTCAGCTGGAGGAGTTTGAGCAGCAGCTGGCATTACTGCAGAGCTACCACAAGGCTGAGCTACATGGATGGCATGTTTCAGGAGGTGGTCACCTCGCAGCTTAAGAGTGTGTAGATCGAGGGGATGGGTGACAGACGAGGAGGACTCGACAGATTGTGCAAGAGTCTCCTGAGTACATTTTGCTCTCTAACTAGTATTCAGTTCTGAATACTGGTAAAGGTGGTTCCTCTGGTAAATACAGCCAGAACCAAGACTCCATTACCATGGGTGGCTCAGCAGTACACAGCTGGGGGCAAATGAGGAAGGTCAAGAAAGCAATTGTGATCAGGGATTCAGTAGGTAAGAACAATCTGATGTTTCTGCAGTTGCAGAAACAACTTCAGGATGGTATGTTTCCTTTCTGGTGCCAAGGTCAAAGGTGTCACTGAGCAACTGTAGAATATCCTGATTGGGGAGGGTGAACAGCTAAAGGTTGTTTTCCAAATCTGTCAACGACTTGGGTAGAAATGGGATGAGGTCCTGCAGACAGATTTTAAGGAGCAAGGAAAGAACTTTCAAAAGTAGGACCTCCAGACCATAATCTCCAGATTTCTCCTGGTGCTATATGATGCTGTGTACAGAAATGGGAAGATCGTGCAGGTTATTACATGACTGGAGTGATGTTGCATGAGGGGAGGGCTTCAGATTCCTGAGGCATTAGGCCTAGTTCAGCAGGAGGTGGGACCTGTACAAACTGGATAAGTTGTACCTCAACAGGATTGGGATCAATATCACCAAGAGGGAAGGTTTGCTAGTGTGGGTGGGGGGTGACGGTGGTTTAAACAGGCTTGGCAGCAAGATGGGAACATGAGGGTAGATTCTGAAGTGAGGGGAGATAAGGTGGAAATGGAAGGCAGGAAAGTAGTCACCAAGTATGTCAGGCAGAGAAAACAAAGGCTAGAAAATACTCCACAAAGGAGTTTGGCAATGCTTAATGTACTTCAATGCAAGGAGTCTAGTGGATAAAGCAGATGAGCTGAGGGCATAGACACTTGAAAGTATATCATAGCTATTACTGAAACATAGCTTGAAGAAAGGCAGGAATGGCAGCTGGACATTCCTGGTAAAAGGGATTTCAGACTGGGTAAAGGAGGATGAAAAGGAGTTTGGGATCACAGGTTGCTTAAATAGCTGTGAGGAGGATGTGGTAGAAGGATCACCAAATGAAGCCTTATGGGTTGCAGTAAAGAACAAAAAGAAGCAATCACACTGCGAGGGCTTTATAGACTCTCAAATTGTCAGTGGGAGATAGAAGAGCAAGTATGTAGGCAAATTAGATTGCAAAAACAATAGAGCAGTCATAACATGGTTATTTAATTACCTTAATGTTAACTCTGAGAATCAGGGTTAACATTATGGAGGGCACAGAACTTTGGGCCTAGGCAACTGAGTGCAGCCACCAATCATGGATTGATTGATTAAAATCAGATATTCAAGAGGCCAGAATTAGATGAGTGCAGATATCCTGGAGAGTTGTAGGGCTAAAGGAAATTAGAGATAGGGAGGGCTGAGGCCATGGAGGGATTTGAGAACAAAGTTGAGAATTTTAAGATCAATACTTTGCCTGACTGGGAGCCAATGTATGCAAGTGAGCACAAGAGAAGTAAATGAGCGGGACTTCATGCAAGTTATGACACAGCAGAGTTTTGGATGAGCTCCAGTTTATACAGGGTAGAATGTGGGAGACCAGCCAGAACACATTTGAATATTCAATTCTGGTATGAATGAGTGTTTCAGCAGCAGATGAGCAAGATAGGAGTGAAGTTGGGAGATGTTAGAGGTGGAAATAAGCAGTCTTAGTGATGGCATCAATATGGTTGGAAACTCATCTCTGGGTAAAAATGACACCAGCAGACTGGTTTAGTCTCAGACTTCCCCAGGGAAAGGGATGGAGTTGGTAGCTAAGGAGTGGAGTCTGGAGCAGGGCTGACAATGTATTCAGTGTTGCAATATTTAATAGCAGGAAATTTGTGCTCATTCAGTACAGCATGTCAGATAAGCAGTCTGATAACTTAGCAACAGTGAAGGAGTTGAAAGGTGGTGGTAATGTAGAGCTGGGTGTCATCTCAATACATGTGAAAGCTAATGCTGTGTGTTTGGATGAGGTTGCTGAGGGGCAGCATATAGGAATGGGACAAGGATAGATCCTTGGACAGCAGAGGTAATGGCGTGGGAGCAGGAAGAGAAGCCATTGCAAATTATACCTTATCTATATTTAAATGAGCATGGAACCAGGTTAGGGCTATCCCACCCAACTGGAAAACAGTGGAAAGGCAGGAAGAAGTCTCTTTGGGAGAGCATTTTGTGGTGGTGATTGTTCATTTAGATTTGGTGTAGTTATGGAACAGGATAAAGACCAAGAATTGGGGAAAGGTCAACTTTGGTGCAATGCAATTTGGCAAAAATTGACTTGAAACAGATATTTGAACCTGATCAGTGTCAGAGCAGTGAGATCCATTCAGAAGAGATGGAGAGTTCAGAACAAATATGTTACCACAAAGAAAGGCCTTTAGTCCCAAATCCAGAACCCATCTATCAAAGAGCATGAGGCAAAAAAGATGCTTGCATCAAATGTCAAAAGTTGAATACTGCAGACAGCCTGGTGGCACATAAAACGTGCAAAGAGAAGGTGTGAAGAAAATACAGGCATAGAAAAATCAAGAAAATCCAAAGATGTTTTATAAATGCATAAAGAACAAGTGGGTAGCTAAGGAAAGAGGGCTGAATAGAGACCAAAAAATGGAGCTTGGACATGGAGGCAAAATACTTTGCATCTGTCTTCATGAGAGGGGGGTGATGCAGATGTCATGTTTAAGGAGTGAAATGTGATGGGATATTCATAGTAAGCAAAGAACTATTAAGTAGTTTAGCATCTTTGAAAGTAGATAAATTGCCAGGTGCAGATGAAATGTTCCAGGCTGCTAAAAGAAGCAAGGGAGGTAAAAATAGTGGAGGCTCTGACCATTTTTTTTTTTCAAACTCGTGCTCAAGACATGGGTCAGGAAGACTGCTAATGATATGCTTTTTTTTTGAGGACAAGATAACCAGAGCAATTAAGGCCAGTCAGCCTCTGGTCAGTGGTGTGAACATTCCTGCAAAAATTGAGGGAGTACAAACTCATTTAGAAAGGCATAGATTAATTAGTGCAAGTCAGCATGGATTTCAAAAGGGAAAGTTATGCCTGGTTATCTTGATTAATCCTCCTTGCATTCTCCTTAAATTTCAATGAGTGTAATGTATTTGTGTTTTACATGGATATTAGCAAGCTGTTTGACAAGGTTCCACATGGCAAATTTGTCAAAAGTAAAAGCCTGTGGAGCCAAATGTAAGTGGCAAGTTGAATCCAAAGTTGCCTCTGGCAGTGAGCAAAGAGTAATGGTTTATGGGTATTTTTGACTGGAAGGCTGTTTTTTTTTTTTTTAGTAGGGTCCCACTGAGTTCAGTACTAGGTCTCTCTCTGTTTATGGTATTAATCATTTTAGATTTAAATGTTGGGGGCACAATGAAGTTTGTAGTAATGAAAATTGGCTGTGTGCTTTAACTTCTTGCAGTTTACAGCCTTCCTGATATCAATGGACTGGTCAAGTGGGTCGATAAGTGGCAAATGCAATTTAATCTGGAGAAGTGAGTTAATGCATTTGGGGAGAGTAATCAAGGCAAGGGACTACACAATAAATGGCAGGATATTGAGCAATGTAAAAGACCTGAGGGTGCATGCCCCACAGATCCCTGAAGGTAGCAGGACAAGTAGATAAGTTGGTTAAGGTGGTGTGATACTTTTATTTCTCAAGGCAGAGAATATGAGTAGGAAGCTTGTTAGAATTGCATAAAACCAGTTCAGCCACAACTCGAGTATTGTGTGCCATACTGGTCACTGCATTACAGGAAGGATGTGATAGCATTGGAGAGGGCACAAGAGATTTGATGTTGCCAGAATGGAAAATTTTTAGGCATGAGGAATGATTGGATGGTTTGTGGTTTTCTTTGAAACCAAGAAGATTTGAGGGGGAATTTAATTGAGCTGAATCCTTTCTTCCTCCAAAAAAGTCGCAAGATTGAGTCGATGGAAGAACCTATTTCCCTCAGCAGAGGTCCATTACCAGGGGCATAAATTTCAATCAATGGCAGAAGGATTAGAGGGGAGTTGAGATTTTTTACACCAGAGGGTAGTGGACACCTGGAATTCATTTCCTGAAAGGGTGATAAAGCAGAAATAGTGTCTTTTTTTAAACTTTCTTGGTTATACACTTTCTGCAAACTGCAGGGCTACAAGAGCTGAAGTCGGATTAGACTGGATAACTTCTCAGCCAGTACAGACACAATGGGCTCCTCCTGTGCTTTAAATTATATTTCTTTCAGGGTAAAATTGAATCTATAGAAAAGGCATGCACTAGATACATAGTCAACAAAGTAAAAGTATAAATACTTACAGAAACTTGTATTTTATGTTTCTAGCTAGCTTTCTCTCTTAGTCTAATTTCTTCTGGTTTTTTGTCATTCTTTGTGCTATGACTAATCTTCACAGTATTGTGCACTTTTCTTTCAATTTGATGCTATCCTTCACTTCTATAGTTAACCACAGGTGGCACATCCTTTTGTAGTGTGTTAAGGGGCTGGGGTGCTCAGGTAAGCAATTTTTAAAATCTCTGATTTCATTGATCCTGACCTGTCTGCACATTGAACAGCTGCCTGGGTTTCCATGGGACAAGAGTATTTGTTTATGTTGAAATGAAATTTGAGGGGTCAACTAGTGCAGGGTTGAGCACTGTACCTTCGCTTGGCATTCATGGCCACGTTCCAGTGTCTTTATCATCCTGGCCCTTTAATGAGCTGCCTGCTCTCCTCAGCAAGGCAGTGGCAGCCCACCAACACAGTTGCTTGCCTGGGCTGCTGGTGCCAGGCAGGCAGCTCCCAGCCCCTGGAGACACTTGGCGCCTCTAATTGGGTGCAGACCTTGCCTCCTGTCCAATTAGGGCACTAACATCGTGGGGTCTGGATCCAGAATTCATCCAAGTGTCGAGTTCATGACCTGATTTGAAAATCTGGCCCCTTCTATCAAGGAATATTTAAAGCCCAGTCCTGCCCTTTGAGTTATGCCTCCATTATTGCCACAACATCATATTCTCATGTAGCTATCTGCACCTGCAGCTCACCAGCTTTATTTACCCCACTTCATGTGCTTACATGCACTCTAAACCAAAATTTAGAGCTTTATTGTTTTACTACTTAATCCAACCCATCTAATACGTTACTATTTCTTACACAAGTATTACATCCCTCTCCCAATCCATTGTGCACCTTGTTTATCCTTGCTAATGCAATAGCCTGGTTCCCATCCTCTTACAGATTAGTTTAAACCCGACCTAACAGTACTCTTCTGAAAGAAATGTTTGGGACCCTGGAAAGTGGGAAGGAAGGAGGTGGTAGAGCAAATGTTGCAACTTATCTGCCTGCATTGAAGCAGAAAAGGTGACGTTAAGAGTGGACCAGGGTATTGAACAATAAGGGTCCCTTAGAAATGCTGAAAGGTGATGGGAAGGAAACCTTTTTGGAGGTGGCAGAAATTGCAGAGGATGCTCTGTTGAATGTGAAGGCCAGTGGAGTGGAAGGTGAGGATAAGGGAAACCCTTTCGTGGATCTGAGAGGGAGTGGAAGGGATGAGAGCAGCAGTGCAGGAATTCTGACACTGTAGAGAGCCCTGTCAACCACCCTGGAGGGAATCCTTGGTTGAGAAAACAGGAAAACATATCAGAAGCACTGGTGAGGAAAGTGGCATCATTACAGATGCAATGAAGATAGAGAAACTGGGAGAATGGAATAGACTCCTTACACTTACTCCAATCACTCTTCCTGACATTCAGGCAACAGTGGAAGTGACTGGGTTTATAATAAATATTCATTAACAACATCTCCACAGAAATGGAGGTGGAGCATTTGAGGAAGGGGAGAGTCTGATATGGACCATGAAGACAAAGAAGGGGTGGAAGTTTGAAGCAACCTTGTATTTAAGACCCAAACTGCAAAAGTTACAGTATTCAGGAGAAACCTCTTTAACCAGAGAATGGTGAGAATGTGGAATGTGCTACCATATGGAGTGGTTGAAGTTAAGAACATATATATGCATTTAAGGGGAAGATTGATAAGCACATGAGGAGGAGAAGGGAAGAGAATATGGTAATGGGGTTAAAGGAACTACAGTAGAGGGAGGCTCCTGTGGGGCAAAAACACTGGCATTGGCTAAATGGGACAAATGGCCTGTTTCTGTGCTCTTGTGTTTTATATTTCTATGTAAACAAACATGGGGTGATGAAAGGATTAATGCAGTAAGGTAAAAAGCCCCACACCCAGCGCAACCCCTGCCTACCATGTACCCATCAATTTTCTCTCCCCATGAATCAAATAAACTAAATGTTTGGGGATTGCTGGTGTGATTATTGTAGCTTGTTTTAATCTAATGCCCTTTAACTCCAGCTAATGGTGATCAGAATGGAGCATTTGAGAACATGGAACTAGAGACTGAAAATAATCTGAATCAGGATCTTGAAAAACGTGAATCTATGGAAAATTTTTGTGCTGATGGCAATCAATGGAACCATTATTGCTACCAGCTTTTTAATGATGCAAAGACTTGGCAAGATGCTGAGGTAAGTTCCTGGAGTCTCCATTGTAAGAATGAAAAACTTCTTCTTTGTATCTGGACAGTTCTGATTGACTCAGTTCCATCACCTGGGTAACATGGTCTCAATTGTATTCTACATTAAACACTGAGGACACTAGACTGACGTTGAATCCTAATGACGAGGGCCCAGGTTCATCCATGGACAGGAAGGAGAGTGTTATAACTGGTCTGAGTGTCTCTGGATCTGAAGAGTTAAAATCAGCACAACTCCCTGATCCTGGTCACCATTCAGTGAAACTTTCTGCAAAATGTGTTGCATGGAAGCTTAGTGGGGACAGGATTGGGCTCCTGATCCTGTTCTTCAGATCAAAGGACCAAGTCCATTTGAAGGATTTACTGTCTGCCATTGAAAGGACAAAGTGCTTAAAAAATCAGTCACTGTTCAGATATTTTCAAACACCGACAAGACACATCTAAAGTTCGGTTACTCTTATTGACTGGGAACTTGCATTGAGCGGTCTCCTCAGACCAATTAATTTGCTCCCTCCCTATTGGGCAATGCTTGTCACATAGACATGGTTCATTCTTCTATTTTCATTTTAAATATTCGAATTCCCTCATGGCATTAGCAAGAAATACCTGGAGTTAATTTATTTTGAGCCCTCTTAGGCTGTTTAGAACTTCCCATGATATTTCTTGTATTATTGCTTTTGGGAAAGCACATTCCCTATTAAATATTTTGAAGGAAGTAATCGTGTATGCACTTCCTGTTCACACTTTTATACACCAACATTTATAATGGGAAGGCTGTTAAAGGAAAAAAAATTAAGGCTACTCAATTAGTTTTCACAGAATAATTGAACATTTTTATCAATAAAAATGGTATCTGACTAATTGGTGCAAAAATTCAACTCCTCTGTCCATTTTATACTGAATTAAACAAGCAGTGGGTGAGGGGAAGGAGAACAGACACATCAATTGTCCATTTAATGCTCGAGACCCACCCAGTGCTATATTCAGCCACACTTGGAAATGGGTAAGTAGCACCCCACCCCACCCCCCAACCACCTCAAACTAGCCTAAATCTACTTTAATATGCAAATCAGGGTCCTACACTTTGTAGGATCTTGATGCTAATTTCAGATACTAATAGGCAGACCTTGCATTGTACAGACTCTGCCCAGTTACACCAGGGCAGATGACCAAAAGCTTGGCCAAAAATTGTACTTTGTAAAGAATGCCTTGAAAGAGGAGATAGCAGTCAGTGAGGTTTAGGGAGGTATTGGAGATTAGGGCCAAGGCAACTGAAGTCCTGATTGAAAATCAGGATTGCACAAGACCAGAATTGGGTGAATAGAGCAATCTGAGCAGGTTGGAGAAAATTGAAAGGACAGGGGTGAGGCCATGGAGGGATTTGAAAGAGGATGGGTATTTTAAAATCTACACATTAACTAACTACCAATGTTGCTCAGCAAGCACAAGGGTGATGTGTGGAGAGTAGGCCATTGCCCCTTCAAGCCTGTTTGACCATTCAAATAGGTCATGGTTGATTTATGTATTAACTCCATCTATCTGCTATGGTTGTGTAACCCTTAATACTCTTGCCTAACTTTCCATTGATCCCCAGTGTCACCTTTTTGGGAGAGAATACCAGATTTCCATTACCATCTGTGAGGAAGTGCTTTCTAATGTCACTCCTGGAAATCTGAGTACTAAATTGAAGGTTGAGATAATAGCTTCTCTCTTTACCTCAGCAACTCCAATATCTCAATCTGATTTCCCCTTAAATCATCTCATTTAGCCCCAGAATCATTCTAGTGAATCTGTTGTCTTAGTCATTTAAATTATTTTGTACCCACTCCATGAGCTTTAGTGATTTCTGCACTTGGTTTCCTAAATATTTCTGTTTCTCAGTTCCTAGTTTGTAACTGTTTAGAAAATACTCTGATCTATCTTTTAGGTCCAGAGTAAATCATGTCACACTTTTCCTCTGAACTCCATCTACCACACTTTCTGCCCACCTACTTAATCTATCAATGTCCATTTTCAACTTTCTGCTCCCATCTACACTGTTTACCGTGCAACCTAACTTGGGGCTGGATTTTACCAGCGCCTCTGCATCATGGATCCTGGCAGGGAGGTCTGTAAAATGCTTGAGAGCAGCCTGCCATGGTGGTGAAGGCCCTGCTAGATATTAATGGTGACAAGGTCTCAGTGCACCACCCCTACAGGTGGCAGGGTCTTTATTGAAATGAGGGTCCTAAAAATGCTAATTAACATACCTGCTCCCAGTGGTCATCTTGCACTGATTTTACAGCCACCAGCCTCAACTTGTACACCTTAAACTCTATATATACTGACTTCTGAGGTGAGACACTGGTGTGCAGGAGGGAGGAGTCAAATTATCAGGGCAGAGGGGGGTAGTGGGAAAAACCTTTTTCATTGGCTGTGGGGATGGTGGGAAAGGGTTTAAGGGAGGTGGTGGCAGAGTGGTATTGTCACTAGACTAGTGACAGCAAGACCCAGGGTATTCTAGGGACATGGGTTCAAATCCCACCACAACAGAAGGTGGAATTTGAATTCCATTAATAAAATCTGGAATTAAAAGCTGGTCTAATGATGGCCATGAAATCATTGTCAATTGTGGAAACTCATCTGGTTCACTAATGTCCTTTAGGGAAGGAAATCTGCTGTCCTTGCCCAGTCTGGCCTATATGTGACTCCAGACCCACAATGGTTGACATTTGCATCCCCTCTGGCTTGCTCGACCATTTCAATCAGTTGTATCTAATTGCTACAAAGTCAAGAAAAAAAGAAACTGGACCACCTGGCATTGACAATGGGCAAACCTAGCCCTGCCAACCCTGCAAAGTCCTCCTTACTAACATCTGGGGGGCTTGTGCTAAAGTTGGGAGAGCTGTCCCACAGACTAGTCAAGCAACAGCCTGACCTTGTCTGTAAGGTATGATTACAGAATATGACTATGTCCCAGACACTGCCATAACCATCCCAGTGTATGTCCTGTCCCACCAGCAGGACAGATCCAGCAGAGATGGTGGCACAGTGGTATACAGCCTTGAGGGAGTTGCCCTGGGAGTCCTCAACATTGACTCCCATGAAATTTCATGGCATCAGGTCAAACATGGGCTAGGAAACTCCCTGCTGATTACCACCTATTGCCCTCCTTCAGCTGCTGAGTCAGTACTCCATGTTGAACACCACTTGGAGGAAGCATTGAGGGTGGCAAGGGCACAGAATGTACTCTGGGTTGGGGACCTCAATGTCCATCACCAAGAGTGGCTCAGTAGCACCACTACTGACTCAGATGGCTGAGTCCTAAAGGACATAACTGCTAGACTGGGCCTGCAGTAGGTGGTGAGGGGAAAATATACTTGACATCATCCTTGGCAGTCTGCCTGCCGCAAATGCTTCTGTCCATGGCAGGAGTGACCACCGCACAGTCTCTGTGGAGAAAGTCCTGCCTTCACATTGAGAATACCCTCCATCGTGTTGTGTGGTCCTACCACTGCTAAATGGGATAGATTTCAAATAGATCTCACAATGCAAAATTGGACATCCATGAGGTGCTGTGGACTATCAGCAGCAGAATTGCATTCAACCACAATCTGTAACCTCATGGCCCTGCATATCCCTCATTCTACCATTATCATCAAGTCAGGAGACAAACCCTGGTTCAATGAAGTGCAGGAGGGCATGCCAGGAGCAGCACCAGGCATAATTCAATGAGGTGCCAACCTGGTAAAGCTACAACACTGGACTACTTGCATGCCAAACTGCATAAGCGGCATGCAATAGATAGAGCTAAGCGATCACATAACCAATGGAGCAAATCTAAGATCTGCAGTCCTGCCACATCTAACCATAAATGGTGGTGGACAATTAAACAACTAACTGGAGGAGATGGCTCCACAAATATCCCCGTTTAATGATGGAGCCCAGCACATCAGTGCAAAGGGTAAGGCTGAAGCATTTGCAACAATCTTCAGCCAGAAGTGCCGAGTTGACTATCCATCTCGGCCTCCTCCTGAAGTCCCCAGCATCACATGATCGTCTTCAACCAATTTGATTCACTCCATGATTTCAGGCAATGCCTGAAGGCACTGGATACTGTAAAGGCTATGGGCCCTGACAAAATTCCAGCAATAATACTGAAGACTTGTGCTCCAGAACTTGTAGTGCCCCTAGCCAAACTGTTCCAGTAAAGCTATCACTGCATCTACACAGTAATATGGAAAACTGCCCAGCTTTGTCCTGTGCACACAAAGCAGGACAAGTCCAACCCAGATAATTACGACCATCAGTCTACTCTCTTTCGGTAAAGTGGTGGAAGGTGTCGTCAACAGTGCCATCAAGCAGCACTTGCTTAGCAATAACCTGCACAGTGATGCTTAGTTTGGGTTCCACCAGGGCTACTCTGCTCTTGACCTCATTACAGCCTTGGTTCAGACATGGACAAAAGAGCTGAATTCATGAGGTGAGTGACTGCTCTCGTCATCAAGACAGCATTTGACCAAGTATGGCATCAAGGAGCACTTCCAGAATGGAGGTCAATGGGAATCAGGGGGGAAAACCCTCTGCTGGTTGGCGTCATACCTAGCACAAAGGAAGATGGTTGTGGTTGTTGCTCAATCATCTGAGCTGCAGGAATTCCTCAGGGTAGTGTCCTAGGCCCAACCATCTTCAGCTGCTTCATCAATGGCCTTCCTTCAATCATAAGGTCAGAAGTGGAGATGTTCGCTGACTGTGCAATGTTCAGCACCATTTGCGGTGACTCGGATAGGGAAGTAGTCCATTTAGAAATTCAGCAAGACTTGGACAATATCCAGGCTTGGGCTGATAAGTGGCAAGTAACATTGCTTGGCACTTGTGTGGCATGAATGACTATTCCAGTAAGACAATCTAACCATCTCCTTGACATTCAATGGCATTGCCATCACTGAATCCCCCACTATCAACATCCTAGGGGTTGCATTGACTAGAAACCAAACTGGAGTAGCCCTATAAATACCATGGCTACAAGAGCAGGTCAGATGCTAGGTATCCTGCAGTGAGTAACTCACCACCTGACTCTCAAGCTTGTCCACCATCTACAAGGCACAAGCCAGGATTGTGATGGAATACGCTCTCTCCTTGCCTGGATGGGTACAGCTCCAACAACACTCGAGGCTTGACACCATCCAGGACAAAGCAGCCCACTTGACACCCTATCGACAAACATTCACTCCCTTAACCACAACGCACAGTGGCAGCACTGTGTACCATCTACAAGATGCACTGCAGCAATGCACCAAGGCTCCTTCGAAAGCACCCTCCAAACCCACGACCTCTACCAACTAGAAGGACAATGGCAGCAGATGCATATGATCACCACCTGCAAATTGCCCTCCAAGTCACACACCATCCTGACTTGGTGTTCCTTCACTGTCCTTGGGTCAAAATCCTAGAACTCCTTTCCTAACAGCACTGGGTGTGCCTATCTCTCATGGACTGCAGTGGTTCAAGAAGGCAGTTCACCACCTTCTCAAGCACAATTGGGGACCAGCAATAAATGCTGGCCCAGCCAATGGCCCCCCACCCCCATTCCATGAATGAATTGTTTATTTAAAAAAAAATTCACGGGGTGGGGTGAAGGTTGTTACTGTTTTTAGGGGGATAGGCTAAACCTGGCTATTTATGCATTGGGGAATGGGAGAAGGGACTGCAGGTGTGGACAAATCATTTTTTATAGAACCAGCACCTTTTTAAAAAAAAAAATGTTTTTTTTTTCAAAGGGTTTTAAGCCCTTTAAAAGTGGATGCTGTTTCTGGGGATGGGGCAGCTGCCCCCTCTACATTGGGGATGACCGCTCCATTCCCTCCATTTAAATGAGCCTCCGGGCATAATATCATGGGGGCTCTGCAGCAGCCCTTCTGTGTAAGCCCTTGGTATCATCAAACT
Organism: Heterodontus francisci; assembly: GCF_036365525.1. Lineage (NCBI taxonomy): Eukaryota > Metazoa > Chordata > Chondrichthyes > Heterodontiformes > Heterodontidae > Heterodontus > Heterodontus francisci. The sequence goes on along the minus strand of NC_090397.1, from coordinate 51,289,301 downwards.
TGGATAAAGAAATAGTGCTGTATATCCAAGTTATTTATAAATGTAGTGAAAAGCTAAGGCTTCAGAATAGATCCCTGAGGGACATCATTAGTCACATCCTGCCAATTTGAGTCCATACCCATTATCCCTACTTCCTAACCAATTCCATGTGCTCTTCATTTTGCTAACCATCTCTTCTATGGAAACTTGTTAAATGCCTTCTGCAAATCCATATAAATAACATCTAGTCACTTCCTTTAATACATATTACTATCTTTTTGAATTCAACTAGATTTTTTAGGCATGATTTATCCTTTACAAATCCTTGCTAACTTTTTCTGATCAAATCATATTTGAACAATCATTCATTCCCTCATAACAGATTTGAGGAAAATCGTATGTTTCTGTCCTGTCTTGGCTTATCTGCTATTGAAAGCCTCATCCATGTCTTTGCCTCTAGATTTGACTATTCCAATGCTCTCTTAGGTGAGTGCAGATATAGACAGCAGTGCTTTGGCGGGGTTCAGATTTACAGAGGGGGTAAAGCCAGCCAGGAAAGAATTGGAATAGTCAATTTAGTGGTAACAAAGGCAGGGATGCAGGTTTCAGCAGATGAGCAGAGGCAGGAGTGGAGATGGGTGATGTTAATCAAGGTCAACTTGGATGCCATGGTTATGAACAGTCTGGTTTTATCTTGGACAGGGTCAGGGAGAGGGATGGTGTTGGTGACTGGGGAATGGAGTTTGTGGCTTGGACTGAAGCCATTGTCTTCAGTCTACCCAATTGGAAGAATTTTCTGCTCATCCAATACAGGGTGTTGGACAAACTGAGACAAATCAAAGGGCAGTGGATGGGTCGAGAGAAGTGATGGTGAGAGCTGGGTGTCATCAGCACACATGTAGAACCTAACAATGTTCCCTCAGATGATTTAGTTGATTGAAGTTACCCATCATAATTACCTTATGGTTTTTGCATCGTGTTTTAATCTGCAGTCGACTCCTAATGTTCACCCTCTATTTTTTCACATGGAGATCTAACCAGGGCAGTTCATTATGCAACTTTTCACCTCCTGCAGCATCAATTTGTTAACTTCCTGAGCCTGACATTGAGCCACACAATCTCCAGATAGCAATTCGATCTAAATTATATTAAACTGCATACAGACACAAATAGTAGCAATGGTCTATTATGACAACACTGCTTGTGTGGGTGTGATCACTTTTCAGTGACATGGACTGCAGTGACTGCCACCTGTATTGACAGTAGCTGTATGGATAGTTGGGAGAACAGAAGAAACACCAAATAACCCACAGAACATTCGAGCACAAACCCAGCCCAATGTCAGCTGATGCACAGAAGCTGCAGCAATTACAATCTGATGGTTTGAAGCCCCTGTGACATTGGTTCCAAGTAAGCAGTGTCTGTGTTCCACAATTCACTGAAGTTTGGAGTCAGTCCATATCAGGATCTCATGGACACAGAGCAGGAAGTTGTCTGTTTTTTTTTATTCACATTCAGCAAAAGAACAAAGTTTCAATATTAAACATTTTACATTGAACATATTCAGTTGAGTTACTCCAATGTCACAAAGGTGATGAGCAACAAATGGTCTGTTTTATTTTGGGCTGCATTTGCTGACAACTCAACCACTGAGTGATGCTGCAGTGGCACATGCGCAAATGCAGCCTGTGCCACTAAAATGTCGCACTCTGCGATGTCAGGAGCTACCAGGACTAAAGGTGCCGCTGCTCAAATAATCACACGAAGGCAACCTAAACACATGGCAGCACACAATGGCTGGAGGGAGGGCAGGGGAAGTAATCGGGTGGAGGAGGAGCGTGCACCCGCCACAACTAAGGTCTTCAGCTGCTCTTCCACCCCCCCACCGCTCCCCCAAAACCCCAACCCACGCATTCTGCCCGTATTACGCAATAATGTCATCTGCGCATGCGCCAACCAGTCCTGGCAATGCAGAATGCAGCGCATGTGCAGAGAGTGAACCAATCTGCGCATATGTGGAGTCTGATGACGTCAGCTGGCAGTTGCGTTGTCAATAATCACTTACTTTATTTTTATTTGAAGGAGTACTGCAAGTCAGTGGTTCCAGGCGGCCATCTTGTCTCCATACGCAGTCAGGAGCACAACGACTTTATTAAAAATATGTTAAGCGCTGCCATTTGGATCGGTTTTAATGACATTGACAAGGTAACATTGCTTGAATTGTTAAATCACCTTGTTTATGCTAACAAATATACATTTCTAAATGTAATTATGTTCTATTTCCATAGGAGGGGAAATTCATTTGGACTGATGAATCTTCAACAGAGTTTGTGAATTGGAATGGTGGTGAACCCAATAATGCAGGAGAAGAGGACTGTGCAGAACTGCAGCGTAAGTTGCTGCTAAATGTGATGGATATTCTCCAATAGAAGATTATTTCTGCAGACAAATAGATCAATGGATGAGATTCTAGCTGCCTCAGGGTGGTTGAGTTTTAGACTTTGACAGGGCTGTACTTCCTGCCCCATTTGCGCCAACTTTCCAGTTAAAGTAATTTTAATGGAGGAAAGGACTGATTTAAATGTCTGGGGCGGACTGCCCCCAATGACATGGAAGGGGTGGGTTGTCAGTCTCTGGCAATGACGTTAGTGGCCTTTGTACAGGCGCTGACTCCATTTTTTTGAAGGGCTTCGAGCCCTACATTTCAATTTTAATAGTTTTTATAGTGATTTAAAATTGATTTGAAAAAATTAAATATGTTTCCCGCCCCTCCCCCCCGCGCCCCCCCCCCCCCTCCAATAACCACAGAATTCATTCCTTGCCCTCTCCCCTAAAATAATTGCTTTGTGCACCTGACCTTCTCCCTTACCCGTCCAGCAAAATTCATAATCTCTGCCCTTTACCCCTTCCCGCCATTCCCTACACCAGTCTGCGTTTGACCCTGCTTCCCCCACTCCCAAACTGAACTCATGGGTTAAGAGACCGGTAAAGTTAATGGATCACAGATACTGACTCTCTCTCAATGGGAAGGATTAAATAATTAGATAAATAGCTGCCTGTTTCACTGATGGATTCAATTTATTTCTATATCTGCAGAGTCAGGAGGTTGGAATGATCTGCAATGTTCTAACGTCAAATTGGCTTTCGTTTGTCAATCCAAGCGGTGCTGCATTTAGAGGAATCTGGTGATGCTCCACAGATCTTTTCCAAGAGTGGATTCATTTCTCGATTTGTTTGTAGCTGCAGTCACTGCCTGTGGTGACTGGACTGACTTATTCTCTCAGCCAATAATAAATGTAATTGCATCTTGAGTTGTGTGAGCCTAATTTATCATCCTTCCTGTTCCACTGTAGCTTCCGACCCACCTCTTCATTCAATACTGCATTGGGGAGAATGTGACAGAATTTTTTTTAATTCATTCGTGGGATGAGAGCATTGCCCATGAGGCCAGAATTTATGGTCCATCCCTAATTGCCCTTGAAAAATTGGTGGTGCACTGCCTTGACCAATGCAGTCTATGTGGTGTAGATATATCCAGTGTGCTCTTCAAGTGGGAGTTCCAGGATTTTCACCCAGTGACAGTGAAGGAATGGTAATATCACTCCAGCCAGGATCAGGCGTGCCTTGGAGGGGGATCTTGGAGGTGGTTTTCCCATGCACTTGTTGCCCTTAATCTTCAACAATAGAAGTCGTGGATTTGGAAAGTGCCGTCAAAGGAGGCCTGGTGCATTGCTGCAGTGCATCTCATAGATGGTATATACTGCTGTCACTCTGCAGGAGTACATAGAACAGCACAGTACAGGCCCTTCGGTCCACGATGTTGTGCCGAACCTTTAACCTACTCTAAGATCAAACTAACTACCTACCCTTCATTCTACTATCATCCATGTACCTATCCAAGAGTCACTTAAATGCCCCTAATGTATCTGCTTCTACTACCACTGCTGGCAGTGCATTCCACGCACCCACCACTCTGTGTAAAGAACCTACCTCTGACATCTCCCCGAAACCTTCCTCCAATCACCTTAAAATTATGTCCCCTTGTGATAGCCCTTTCCACCCTGGGAAAAAGTCTCTGACTATCCACTCTATGCCTCTCATCATCTTGTACCCTTCTGTCAAGTCACCTCTCATCCTTCTTCGCTCCAATGAGAAAAGCCCTAGCTCCCTCAATCTTTCTTCGTAGGACATGCCCTCCAGTCCAGGCAGCATCCTGGTAAATCTTCTCTGCACCCTCTCTAAAGCTTCCACATCCTTCCTATAATGCGACCAGAACTGAACACAATATTCCAAGTGTGGTCAAACCAGGGCTTTATAGAGCTGCAGCATAACCTTGCGGCTCTTAAACTCAATCCCCCTGTTAATGAAAGCCAACACACCATACACCTTCTTAACAACCCTATCAACTTGGGTGGCAACTTTGAGCGATCTATGGACATGGACCCCAAGATCCCTCTGTTCCTCCACACTACCAAGAATCCTGTCTTTAAGCCTGTAATCCGCATTCAAATTTGACCTTCCAAAATGAATCACTTCACACTTTTCCAGGTTGAACTCCATCTGCTACTTCTCAGCCCAGCTCTGCATCCTGTAAATGTCCCGTTGCAACCTACAACAGCCTTCCACACTATCCACAACTCCAGCAATCTTCGTGTCATCGGCAAACTTGCTAACCCAGCCTTCCACTTCCTCATCCAAGTCATTTATAAAAATCACAAAGAGCAGAGGTCCCAGAACAGATCCTTGTGGAACACCACTGGTCACCGAGCTCCATGCTGAATACTTTCCATCTACTACCACCCTCTGACTTCTATGGGCCAGCCAATTTTGAATCCAGATAGTCAACTTTCCCTGAATCCCATGACTTACTTTCTGAATGAGCCTACCATGAGGAACCTTATCAAATGCCTTGCTAAAATCCATATACACCACATCCACTCCCTTCATCAATGTAGTTTGTCACATCTTCAAAGAATTCAATAAGGCTTGTGAGGCATGACCTGCCCCTCACAAAGCCTGCTGACTGTCTCTAATCAAACCATGCTTTTCCAAATAATCATAAATCCTGTCTCTCAGAAACCCCTCCAATAATTTGCCCACTACCGACGTACGACTGACTGGTCTATAATTCCCAGGGTTATCCCTATTCCCTTTCTTGAACAAGGGAACAACATTTGCCACCCTCCAATCATCCGGTACTACTCCAGTGGACAGTGAAGACGCAAAGATCCTCGCCAAAGGCGCAGCAATCTCTTCCCTCGCTTCCCGTAATATCCTTGGGTATATCCCGTCTGGTCCCGGGGACTTATCTGTCCTCATATCATTCAAAAGTTCCAGCACATCCTCCCTCTTAACCTCAACCTGTTTGAGCATATCAGCCTGTCCTCACGCTGTCTCTCTCACTAGTGAATACTGAAGCAAAGTATTCATTTAGGACCTCCCCTACCTCCTCCGACTCCAGGCACAAGTTCCCTCCACTATCCCTGATCGGCCTTACCCTCACTCTGGCTATCCTCTTGTTCCTCACATAATTGTAGAACGCCTTGGGATTTTCCTTAATCCTACCCGCCAAGACTTTTTCATGTCCCCTTCTAGCTCTCCTAAGTCCATTCTTCAGTTCCTTCCTGGCTACCTTGGAACCCTCTAGAGCCCTGTCTGATCCTTGCTTCCTCAACCTTAAGTAAGCTTCCTTCTTCCTCTTGACTAGCTGTTCCACATCTCTAGTCATCCAAGGTTCCTTCACCCTACCATCCCTTCCCTGCCTCATCGGGACAAACCTATCCAGCAGTCACAGCAAGTGCTCCCACAACAACCTCCACATTTCTGTCGTGCATTTCCCTGAGAACATCTGTTCCCAATTTATGCTCCCCAGTTCCTGCCTAATAGCATTGTAATTCCCCCTCCCCCAATTAAATATTTTCCCATCCCGTCTGCTCCTGTCCCTTTCCATGACTATAGTAAAGGTCAGGGAGTTGTGATCACTATCACCGAAATGCTCTCCCACCGAGAGATCTGCCACCTGGCCTGGTTCGTTGCCAAGCACCAAGTCCAACATAGTCTCCCCTCTAGTCGGCCTATCTACATATTGAGTCAGGAAACCTTCCTGAACACACCTGACAAAAACTGCTCCATCCAAACTATTTGCACTAAGGAGGTTCCAATCAATATTAGGGAAGTTGAAGTCACCCATGACAACCCTGTTACTTCTGCAACTTTCCAAAATCTGCCTCCCAATCTGTTCCTCCATGTCTCTGTTGCTATTGGGGGGTCTATAGAAAACTCCCAACAAAGTGACTGCTCCTTTCCTGTTTCTGACTTCAACCCATAATGACTCAGTAGACAAACCCTCCCCGACGACCTCCCTTTCTGCAGCTGTGATACTATCCCTGATTAGCAATGCCACTCCCCCACCTCTTTTACCTCCCTCCCTATTCCTTTTGAAACATCTAAACCCCGAAACATCCAACGTCCATTCCTGCCCCTGTGATATCCACGTCTCCGTAATGGAGGGAATAATTGTGTTTAAGAATTAGAATTAGAACATTACAGCGCAGTACAGGCCCTTCGGCCCTCGATGTTGCGCCGACCTGTGAAACCATCTGACCTACACTATTCCATTTTCATCCATATGTCTATCCAATGACCACTTAAATGCCCTTAAAGTTGGCGAGTCTACTACTGTTGCAGGCAGGGCGTTCCATGCCCCTACTACTCTCTGAGTAAAGAAACTACCTCTGACATCTGTCCTATATCTATCACCCCTCAACTTAAAGCTATGTCCCCTCATGTTTGCCATCACCATCCGAGGAAAAAGACTCTCACTATCCACCCTATCTAACCCTCTGATTATCTTATATGTCTCTATAAAGTCACCTCTCCTCCTCCTTCTCTCCAACGAAAACAACCTCAAGTCCCTCAGCCTTTCCTTGTACGACCTTTCCTCCATACCAGGCAACATCCTAGTAAATCTCCTCTTCACCCTTTCCATAGCTTCCACATCCTTCCTATAATGCGGTGACCAGAACTGCATGCAATACTCCAGGTGCGGTCTCACCAGAGTTTTGTACAGCTGCAGCATGACCTCGTGGCTCCGAAACTCGATCCCCCTACTAATAAAAGCTAACACACCTATTGCCTTCTTAACAGCCCTATTAACCTTGGTAGCAACCTTCAGGGATTTATGCACCTGGACACCAAGATCTCTCTGTTCATCTACACTACCAAGAATCTTCCCATTAGCCCAGTACTCTGCATTCCTGTTACTCCTTCCAAAGTGAATCACCTCGCACTTTTCCGCATTAAACTCCATTTGCCATCTCTCAGCCCAGCTCTGCAGCCTATCTATGTCCCTCTGTACCCTACAACATCCTTCGGCACTATCCACAACTCCACCGACCTTAGTGTCATCCGCAAATTTACTAACCCACCCTTCTACACCCTCTTCCAGGTCATTTATAAAAATGACAAACAGCAGTGGCCCCAAAACAGATCCTTGCGGTACACCACTAGTAACTAAACTCCAGGATGAACATTTGCCATCAACCACCACCCTCTGTCTTCTTTCAGCTAGCCAATTTCTGATCCAAAGCTCTAAATCACCTTCAACCCCATACTTCCGTATTTTCTGCAATAGCCTACCGTGGGGAACCTTATCAAACGCCTTACTGAAATCCATATACACCACATCCACTGCTTTACCCTCATCCACCTGTTTGGTCACCTTCTCGAAAAACTCAATAAGGTTTGTGAGGCACGACCTACCCTTTACAAAACCGTGCTGACTATCGCTAATGAACTTATTCTTTTCAAGATGATTATAAATCCTGTCTCTTATAACCTTTTCCAACATTTTACCCACAACCGAAGTAAGGCTCACAGGTCGATAAATACCAGGGCTGTCTCTACTGCCCTTCTTGAACAAGGGGACAACATTTGCTATCCTCCAGTCTTCCGGCACTATTCCTGTCGACAATGACGACATAAAGATCAAGGACAAAGGCTCTGCAATCTCCTCCCTGGCTTCCCAGAGAATCCTAGGATAAATCCCATCTGGCCCAGGGGACTTATCTATTTTCACACTTTCCAAAATTGATAACACCTCCTCCTTGTGAACCTCAATCCCATCTAGCCTAGTAGCCTGAATCTCAGTATTCTCCTCGACAACATTTTCTTTCTCTACTGTAAATACTGACGCAAAATATTCATTTAACGCTTCCCCTATCTCCTCTGATTCCACACACAACTTCCCACTACTATCCTTGCTTGGCCCTATTCTATCTCTAGTCATTCTTTTATTCCTGATATACCTATAGAAAGCCTTAGGGTTTTCCCTGAACCTATCCGCCAATGACTTCTCGTGTCCTCTCCTTGCACTTCTTAGCTCTCCCTAGCTCTCCCTTTAGATCCTTCCTGGCTAGCTTGTAACTCTCAAGCACCCTAACTGAGCCTTCACGTCTCGTCCTAACATAAGCCTTCTTCTTCCTCTTGACAAGCTCTTCAACTTCTTTAGTAAACCACGGCTCCCTCGCTCGACAACTTCCTCCCTGCCTCACAGGTACATATTTATCAAGGACACGCAGTAGCTGCTCTTTGAATAAGCTCCACATTTCGATTGTTCCCATCCCCTGCAGTTTCCTTCCCCATCCTACGCATCCTAAATCTTGCCTAATCGCATCATCATTTCCTTTCCCCCAGCTATAATTCTTGCCCTGCGGTATATACCTGTCCCTCCCATCGCTAAGGTAAACCTAACCGAATTGTGATCACTATCACCAAAGTGCTCACCTACATCTAAATCTAACACCTGGCCGGGTTCATTACCCAGTACCAAATCCAATGTGGCATCGCCCCTGGTTGGCCTGTCTACATACTGTGTCAGAAAACCCTCCTGCACACACTGGACAAAAACAGAGCCATCTAAAGTACTCGAACTATAGTATTTCCAGATGGTTTAAGATGGTGGATGGTGTGCCGATCAAGCAGGCTGCTTTGTCCTGAATGGTATTGAGCTTCTGAGTGTTATTGGAGCTTGCCAAATGGGGATAGTGTGGAGGGTGGCGGGGGAAGCATTGAAGTGGAAGATCAGCCATGATCATATTGAATGGCAGGGCAGGCTGAATGGCCTACTCCTGCTCCTATGGACTCATCTAGGCAAATGGATAATATTCCCTCACACTCCTGACTTGTGCCTTGTAGATGGTGAACAGGCTTTGGGGAGTCAGGAGGTGACTTAGTCACTGCAGAATTTGCAGCCTCTGACTTGCTCTTGTACCCACAGTATTTACATAATTGGTCCAGTTCAGTTTCTGATCAATGGTACCCCAGGATCTTAATAATGAGGGAATTCAGTGGTAATGCCATTGAATATCAAGGGGAGATGGTTAGATTATCTTATTGGAGATGGTCATTGCCAGCACTTGTGTGGCATGAATGTTGTCTAGTTCTTGCTGCCTGTGGGCATGGATTGCCTCAGTATCTGGAGTTGTGAACGATAACAGATTTTCTTGCCTGAAGGGCAGGAGTGAACCGGATTATTTTTTTATTTTTTTTATTCATTCATGGGATGTGGGCATCACTGGCCAGGCCAGCATTTATTGTCCATCCCGAATTGCCCTTGAGAAAGTGGTGGTGAGCTGCCTTCTTGAACCGCTGCAGTCCATGTGGGGTAGGTATACCCACAGTGCTGTTAGGAAGGGAATTCCAGGATTTTGACCCAGGGACAGTGAAGGAACGGCGATATAGTTCCAAGTCAGGATGGTGTGTGACTTGGAGGGGAACTTGCAGGTGGTGGTGTTCCCAAGCATTTGCTGCCCTTGTCCTTCGAGTTGGTAGAGGTCGCGGGTTTGGAAGGTGCTGTCGAAAGAGTCTTGGTGCGTCACTGCAGTGCATCTTGTAGATGGTACACAGTGCTGCCACTGTGCGTCGGTGGTGGAGGGGGTGAATGTTTGTAGATGGGGTGCCAATCAAGCGGGCTGCTTTGTCCTGGATGGTGTCGAGCTTCTTGAGTGTTGTTGGAGCTGCACCCATCCAGGCAAGTGGAGAGTATTCCATCACACTCCTGACTTGCGCCTTGTAGTTGGTGGACAGGCTTTGGGGAGTCAGGAGGTGAGTTACTTGCTGCTGGATTCCTAGCCTCTGACCTGCTCTTGTAGCCACGGTATTTATATGGCTACTCCAGTTCAGTTTCTGGTCAATGGTAGCCCCTAGGATGTTGATAGTGGGGGATTCAGCGATGGTAATGCCGTTGAATGTCAAGGGGAGATGGTTAGATTCTCGCTTGTTGGAGATGGTCATTGCCTGGCACTTGTGTGGCGCGAATGTTACTTGCCACTTATCAGCCCAAGCCTGGATATTGTCCAAGTCTTGCTGCATTTCTACATGGACTACTTCAGTATCTGAGGAGTCACGAATGGTGCTGAACATTGTGCAATCATCAGCGAACATCCCCACTTCTGACCTTATGATTGAAGGAAGTTCATTGATGAAGCAGCTGAAGATGGTTGGGCCTAGGGCACTTCCCTGAGAAACTCCTGCAGTGATGTCCTGGAGCTCAGATGATTGACCTCCAACAACCACAACCATCTTCCTTTGTGCTAGGTATGACTCCAGCCAGCAGAGGGTTTTCCCCCTGATTCCCATTGACCTCAGTTTTGTGAGGGCTCCTTGATGCCATACTCGGTCAAATGCTGCCTTGATGTCAAGGGCAGTCACTCTCACCTCACCTCTTGAGTTCAGCTCTTTTGTCCATGTTTGAACCAAGGCTGTAATGAGGTCAGGAGCTGAGTGGCCCTGGTGGAACCCAAACTGAGCGTCACTGAGCAGGTTGTTGCTCAGCAAGTGCTGCTTGATGGCACTGTTTATGACACCTTCCATCACTGTTACTGATGATTGAGAGTAGGCTAATGGGGCGGTAGTTGACCGGGTTGGACTGTCCTGCTTATTGTGTGCAGGCCATACCTGGGCAATTTTCCACATTGCAGGGTAGATGCCAGTGTTGTAGCTGTACTGGAACAGCTTGGCTAGGGGCGCGGCAAGTTCTGGAGCACGGGTCTTCAGTACTATTGCCGGAATATTGTCAGGGCCTGTAGCTTTTGCAGTATCCAGTGCCTTCAGTCATTTCTTGATATCACATGGAGTGAATCGAATTGGCTGAGGTCTGGCATCTGTGATGCTGGGGACTTCAGGAGGAGGCCGAGATGGATCATCAACTCAGCACTTCTGGCAGAAGATTGTTGCTAATGCTTCAGCCTTATCTTTCGCACTGATGTGCTGGGCTCCCCCATCATTGAGGATGGGGATATTTGTGGGGCCACCTCCTGCAGTTAGTTGTTTAATTGTCCACCACCATTCTTGGCTGGATGTGGCAGGACTGCAGAGCTTAGATCTGATCCGTTGGTTGTGGGATCGCTTAGCTCCGTCTATCGGATGTTGCTTACGCAGTTTGGCATGCAAGTAGTCCTGGGTTGTAGCTTCACCAGGTTGACACCTCTTTTTGAGGTATGCCTGGTGCTGCTCCTGGCATGCCCTCCTGCACTCTTCATTGAACCAGGTTTGGTCTCCTGGCTTGATGGTAATGTTAGAGTGGGGGATATGCCAGGCCATGAGGTTACAGATTGTGGTTGAGTACAATCCTGCTGCTGCTGATGGCCCACAGCGCCTCATGGATGCCCATTGGTAGATCTGTTCGAAATCTATCCCATTCAGCACGGTGATAATGCCACACAACACGATGGACGGTATCCTCAATGTGAAGGCGGGACTACATCTCCACCAGGACTGTGCGGTGGTCACTACTACCAATACTGTCATGGACCGATATATCTGCGGCAGGCAGATTGGTGAGGACGAGGTCGAGTATATTCTTCCCTCGTGTTGGTTCCCCCACCACCTGCCGCAGACCCAGTCCAGCAGCCATGTCCTTTAGGACTCGGCCAGCTCGGTCAGTAGTGGTGCCACCGAGCCACTCTTGGTGATGGACATTGAAGTCCCCCATCCAGAGTACATTTTGTGCCCTTGCCACCCTCAGAGCTTCCTCCAAATGGTGTTCAACATGGAGGAGTACTGAGTCATCAGCTGAGGGAGGGCGGTAGGTGGTAATCAGTAGGAGGTTACCTTGCCCATGTTTGACCTGATGCCATGAGATTTCATGGGGTCCGGAGTTGATGTTGAGGACTCCCAGGGCAACTCCCTCCCTACTGTATACCACTGTGCCACCATCTCTGCTGGGTCTGTCCTTCCGGTGGGACAGGACGTACCCGGGGATGGTGATGGCAGTGTCTGGGACATTGTCTGTCAGGTATGATTCTGTAAGTATGAATATGTCAGGCTGTTGCTTGACTAGTCTGTGGGACAGCTCTCCCAACTTTGGCACAAGCCCCCAGATGTTAGTAAGGAGGACTTTGCAGGGTCGACAGGGCTGGGTTTGCCGTTGTCATTTCCGGTACCTAGGTCGATGCCGGGTGCTCTGTCCGGTTTCATTCCTTTTTATAGACTTTGTAGCGGTTCGGTACAACTGGAGTCGCATGTCGGCCAGACCAGGTAAGGACAGCAGATTTCCTCCCCTAAAGGACATTAGTGAACCAGATGGGTTTTTACAACAATCGACAATAGTTTCATGGCCATCATTAGACTAGCTTTTAATTCCAGATTTATTAATTAAATTCAAATTCCACCTTCCGCTGTGGTGGGACTCGAACCCATGTTCCCAGAGGAGTACCCTGGGTCTCTGGGTTACTCGTCCAGTGATAATACCACTACGCCACTGCCTACCCTAGTTTTAAACAATCTGGTAGTTTCATGATCATTATTACTGATGCAAGATTTTTAAATTCCAATTCATTGAATTTAAATTCCCATAGCTGCTGTGGTGAGATTTGAACTCTTGTCTCTGGGGCCTCTGTATTACTAGTCTAGTAACATTACCATTGTGCTGCTGTCCTCCTGTTACAAAATGTTTTCAACATTTTGCTTTTTAAAGAGATAAATCTTTTAATGGATGAGATGGGCTGAAAGAAATGAGCTGAAAGAAATTACTGAAAGGAATCTGACACTGGAAATTGTAATTGTTTTAAACCTGCACTAATGTAGCAACTGGAAGATTTAAATATAGATTCCCAAAAATATCTAAACTGGGGAAATGAAAATGGGAATAAGAAAGATGAACAAATTATACGCAACTACAGGCCAAAGGGGGACTGGGAGTAGAAGAATTCACAAACATATTACAAAGATATTGGAGTGAAAAAGAGATGGCAGTTAAAGCTGCTCGGAATAACACAACATTCTTCCAGTGTTATCCACATTGGGAATATATGTTCAAAGTCTTCCATGTAGACACACTTCCTGTAAGTGTCACTCTTGCTTCCTGTTACATAATTCCAGTCACACTGCAATCTTATTTATTATACTGAGCCCCGATTCAGCTTTGGGAGCTCTCAACTAGGTGGTGCTGCGTATTCAATATACTTATCCCTGATTGGGTCATGTGATCAACTCCAGCCTTGGCATTCCCAGTTTGCTGGAATGTTAGCAGCCAGCAGGTCTCCTTCCCTGCCCCCAATGTCCCAGGTAGTCCTACTCTCACAAAGTCTTCTTCGTCTTGCACTCATCAGGACAATGTGCCTACACCATGAGCTTTTATTTTGCACAATAACCTTTCATATGGCACCTTGTCAAATGCCTCTGGAAATCCAAGTTCAGTGTGTCAAAGGGCTCACCTTCATCCACAGCATATATTACTCCTTCAAAGAACTCCAATAAATTGGTTAAACATGATTTCCCTTTCACAAAGCCATGCTGACTATTCCCGATTACCTTGAGTTTTTCTAACTGCCCAGCTATAACCTCCTTAATGATCGATTCTAACACCTTCCCCCACAACAGCCGTCAAGCTAACTGGCCTACAGTTACCTATTTTCTGCCTCCTCCCCTTATATTTGCTACTTTCCAGTCTGATGGAACCGTTCCAGAACCTAGCGAATTTTGAAAAATTAACACCAATGCATTTTCTACCACATTAGCCACCTCTTTTGACCCTAGGATGAAGCCCATCAGGACCCGGGGACTTGTCAGCCCGCAGCTCCATCAGTTTGCTCAGTACCATTTCCCTGGTGATTGTAATTTCACCAAATTCCTCTCTTCCTTCCACCTCCCGATTTACAGCTATTACTGGAATGTTTTTTGTATCCTGTATAGTGAAAACAGAAGCAAAATATTTGTTCATTTCATCCGCCATTTCCTTATTATCGACTATTAATTACCCATTCTCACTCTCTGGAGGACCAACACTCACTTTACTTACTCTTTTCCTTTTTAAATAGCTGTAGAAACTCTTGCTATCTGTTTTTACATTTCTCGCTAGCTTCCTCTCATAATCTAATTTCTTTCTCTTGATCAACCTTTTAGTCATTCTCTGCCATTCTTTATATTCTGACCAAGCAGCTGGCCTGCCACTCATCTTTGTGCAATTATATGCTTTTTCCTTAAGTTTGATGCTTTCACTAAATTCTTTAGTTAACCATGGATGGTGGGTCCTTCCCTTAGAATCTTTCTTTATAGTAGGAATATATTTATTCTGAATATTCTGAAATATCCCCTTTAAATGTCTGCCACTGGTTCTCTCTTGCTCTATCTCCTAGCCTAGTAACCCAGTTCACTTCAGCTAGCTCAGATTTCATGCCCACATAGTTGCCCTTATTTAAGTTTAAAATACTAGTCTTAGACCCACTCTTCTCTCTTTCAAAATGGATGTAAAATTCAATCATATTGTTGTTGCTGCTACCTAGAGGTGCCTTTACTCTGAGGTCATTAATTAATCCATTCACATTACACAAGACCAAGTCTAATATAACCTGCTCTCTGGTTGGTTCCAGAATGTGCTACTCGAAAGCATTCTATGAACTCCTCATCCAGGCTACTATTGCCAATCTGATTTTTCCAGTTGAGATGTTGATTAAAATCACCCATGATTATTGTTTTCCCTTTATCACAAGCACCCAATATTTCTTCTTGTATATGTCATCCTACATTGTGGTTACTGTTAGGGGTCCTGGAGACCAGTCCCACTGGTGAATTCTTTCCCCTACTAATTATCATCTCCACCCAAACCAATTCTACATCCTGATCTCCTGAACCAAGGTCATCTCTAACAATTGCACCAATGCCATCCTTGATTAATAGTGTGACCCCTCCACCTTTACCTAGCTTCCTATTCTTCTTGAATGTCATATACCCCTCAATATTCAGGACCCAATCCTTGTTATCCTGCAGCCACATCTCCGTAATGGCTATCAGGTTATATTTATTTACTTCAATGTGCGCTATCAGTTTGTCTACTTTGTTATGAATCCTGCGTGCAGATGCAGAGCTTTTAGTTTTGTCTTTTTGTTATCAGTGTAACGTCTATTCTTGACTGTTGGTGTGTAGGGGTGAATATTTCCGGCCTCATGGAGACGGATTTGGAGGTGGAGGGGCTGGGAAAATAGGGGAAGCTGTGCCAGGATGACTGCCCAATGCCATTCCATCTCCAGGGGAATTTCCCAGGGACAGGCTGGAAACAAATACAGCAGCCCACTCCACTGAGGCAGGCAGCCAATTAGGACAATTAAGGGCCTGCTTAGGGTTTATTTTCTCAAGATGCCGGCAGTTTCCCACCATTGGAACGTCCCCCCACAACCCTCCTGCAATAGTGAAGCCACCAGCTCCTTGGAGGTGGCTTCTGAACAGGAGGTTGCCAGGCTACCACAGGATGCATTAAATGGCTGCATCAGGAGGCCGAAAGGCTCACAGGGAACCAGAAGTGATTGCAGGCATTCTACCGGAGGGTTTAATCCTCCACCCCGAAGTCCCTCACAATCCTGTGCCTTCTTTTATTTCAGCTGAAGGAGGTGGCCTTTATGAGTGCCTCCATTTTGAGGCTCCCTTTAGGTCTCCCTTTTCGCCAGCAACGCTGACCTCTCTCGGTGGGATTGCCGGCTGGACATTGCTGCAGCTCCTCCTAGGGGTACATCCGCTGTCCTAAATTGGACGGGCTCTTGGAGGCGACTTCTTAATTGTCCGCCTCCTGGACGATCCCGACCGTCGTCCAGCCACAGCCTCTTCCTGGTTCCCGACACAGAATTGAGGCCAATGTCGGGATCGTAACCAGCCCAGCAAAATTCAGCCCATGGTCTCATTGCCCTGCCCTTTTCCCCATTCAACCCATGCTGCCTGTAGTGGCTCCGTGAAGGAGCTGTCACCTTGCTTCACTGCTAAGTGTTTCAGACTCTAGTTGGAGGCATTCTTGCAGGTTTGATCATGTGATGATCACCGAATAACATCAGGCTATGTAATGAGAGATCACATGACATTTGATAACCTGACTTTTGCAGCTGTTGAGGTTTTTACCATAAAAAGCTTCGGTCCCTGTTGTTAAATATTTTTGCTGATGGTTTTGTGTGACAAGTTCCACAAACAAGGAGGTGCTCGCATGAGCAGGAAGCGAGGGGAAACTGCAGAACCCTTCATTTCAGAGTCAGCATTCAGGAACTCTGAGCGACACTGGGGCACATCAGGATATCACAGTGAAAATCATCAACATAGATCAGGATGGCACACTGAAAATCACCAACATATATCAGGATATCACATTGAAAATCACCAACATATATCAGGATGTCACAGTGAAAATCACCAACATATATCAGGATGGCACAGTGAAAATAACCAACATATATCAATACGTCACAGTGAAAATCACCAACATATATCAGGATGTCACAGTGAAAATCACCAACATATATCAGGATGGCACAGTGCAAATCACAAACATATATCAATATGTCACAGTGAAAATCACCAACATATATCAATATGTCACAGTGAAAATCACCAACATATATCAGGATGTCACAGTGAAAATCACCAACATATATCAGGATGTCACAGTGAAAATCACCAACATATATCAATATGTCACAGTGAAAATCACCAACATATATCAGGATGTCACAGTGAAAATCACCAACATATATCAGGATGGCACAGTGCAAATCACAAACATATATCAGGATGTCACAGTGAAAATCACCAACATATATCAATATGTCACAGTGAAAATCACCAACATATATCAGGATGTCACAGTGAAAATCACCAACATATATCAGGATGTCACAGTGAAAATCACCAACATATATCAATATGTCACAGTGAAAATCACCAACATATATCAGGATGTCACAGTGAAAATCACCAACGTATATCAGGATGTCACAGTGAAAATCACCAACATATATCAGGATGTCACAGTGAAAATCACCAACATATATCAATATGTCACAGTGAAAATCACCAACATATATCAGGATGTCACAGTGAAAATCACCAACATATATCAGGATGTCACAGTGAAAATCACCAACATATATCAGGATGTCACGGTAAAAATCACCAACATATATCAGGATGGCACACTGAAAATCACCAGCATATATCAGGATGTCACTCTGAAAATCACCAACATATATCAATATGTCACAGTGAAAATCACCAACAAATATCAGGATGGCACACTGAAAATCACCAACATATATCAGGATATCACAGTGAAAATCACCAACATATATCAGGATGTCACAGTGAAAATGACCAACATATATCAATATGTCACAGTGAAAATCACCAACATATATCAGGATGTCACAGTGAAAATCACCAACATATATCGGGATGGCACAGTGAAAATAACCAACATATATCAATATGTCACAGTGAAAATCACCAACATATATCAGGATGTCACAGTGAAAATCACCAACATATATCAGGATGGCACACTGAAAATCACCAACATATATCAGGATGTCACAGTGAAAATCACCAACATATATCAATATGTCACAGTGAAAATCACCAACATATATCAATATGTCAGAGTGAAAATCACCAACATATATCAGGATGTCACAGTGAAAATCACCAACATATATCAGGATGTCACTGTGAAAATCACCAACATATATCAGGATATCACAGTGAAAATCACCAACATATATCAGGATGTCACAGTGAAAATCAACAACATATATCAATATGTCACAGTGAAAATCACCAACATTTATCAGGATGTCACAGTGAAAATCACCAACGTATATCAGGATGTCACAGTGAAAATCACCAACATATATCAATATGTCACAGTGAAAATCACCAACGTATATCAGGATGGCACACTGAAAATCACCAACATATATCAGGATGTCACAGTGAAAATCACCAACATATATCAGGATGTCACAGTGAAAATCACCAGCATATATCAGGATGTCACAAAATCACCAACATATATCAGGCTGGCACACTGAAAATCACCAGCATATATCAGGATGTCACAGTGAAAATCACCAACATATATCAGGATGGCACACTGAAAATCACCAGCATATATCAATATGTCACAGTGAAACCACCAACACATATCAGGATGGCACACTGAAAATCACCAGCGTATATCAGGATGTCACACTGAAAATCACCAACATATATCAGGATGTCACAGTGAAAATCACCAACAAATATCAGGATGGCACACTGAAAATCACCAACATATATCAGGATATCACAGTGAAAATCACCAACATATATCAGGATGTCACAGTGATAATCACCAACATATATCAATATGTCACAGAGAAAATCACCAACATATATCAGGATGTCACAGTGAAAATCACCAGCATATATCAGGATGTCACAAAATCACCAACATATATCAGGATGACACAGTGAAAATCACCAACATATATCAGGATGTCACAGTGAAAATCACCAGCATATATCAGGATGTCACAGTGAAAATCACCAGCATATATCAGGATGTCACAAAATCACCAGCATATATCAGGATGTCACAAAATCACCAACATATATCAGGATGTCACAAAATCACCAACATATATCAGGATGTCACAGTGAAAATCACCAACATATATCAGGATGGCACACTGAAAATCACCAACATATATCAGGATGTCACAGTGAAAATCACCAACATATATCAGGATGTCACAGTGAAAATCACCAGCATATATCAGGATGTCACACTGAAAATCACCAACATATATCAATATGTCACAGTGAAAATCACCAACATATATCAGGATGTCACAGTGAAAATCACCAACATATATCAATATGTCACAGTGAAAATCACCAACATATATCAGAATGTCACAGTGAAAATCACCAACATATATCAGGATGGCACACTGAAAATCACCAGCATATATCAATATGTCACAGTGAAACCACCAACACATATCAGGATGGCACACTGAAAATCACCAGCGTATATCAGGATGTCACACTGAAAATCACCAACATATATCAGGATGTCACAGTGAAAATCACCAACAAATATCAGGATGGCACACTGAAAATCACCAACATATATCAGGATATCACAGTGAAAATCACCAACATATATCAGGATGTCACAGTGAAAATCACCAACATATATCAATATGTCACAGTGAAAATCACCAACATATATCAGGATGTCACAGTGAAAATCACCAACATATATCGGGATGGCACAGTGAAAATAACCAACATATATCAATATGTCACAGTGAAAATCACCAACATATATCAGGATGTCACAGTGAAAATCACCAACATATATCAGGATGGCACACTGAAAATCACCAACATATATCAGGATGTCACAGTGAAAATCACCAACATATATCAATATGTCACAGTGAAAATCACCAACATATATCAATATGTCAGAGTGAAAATCACCAACATATATCAGGATGTCACAGTGAAAATCACCAACATATATCAGGATGTCACTGTGAAAATCACCAACATATATCAGGATATCACAGTGAAAATCACCAACATATATCAGGATGTCACAGTGAAAATCAACAACATATATCAATATGTCACAGTGAAAATCACCAACATTTATCAGGATGTCACAGTGAAAATCACCAACGTATATCAGGATGTCACAGTGAAAATCACCAACATATATCAATATGTCACAGTGAAAATCACCAACATATATCAGGATGGCACACTGAAAATCACCAGCATATATCAGGATGTCACAGTGAAAATCACCAACATATATCAGGATGTCACAGTGAAAATCACCAGCATATATCAGGATGTCACAAAATCACCAACATATATCAGGATGGCACACTGAAAATCACCAGCATATATCAGGATGTCACAGTGAAAATCACCAACATATATCAGGATGGCACACTGAAAATCACCAGCATATATCAATATGTCACAGTGAAACCACCAACACATATCAGGATGGCACACTGAAAATCACCAGCGTATATCAGGATGTCACAGTGAAAATCACCAACAAATATCAGGATGGCACACTGAAAATCACCAACATATATCAATATGTCACAGTGAAAATCACCAACATATATCAGGATGTCACAGTGAAAATCACCAACATATATCAGGATATCACATTGAAAATCACCAACATATATCAGGATGTCACAGTGAAAATCACCAACATATATCAGGATGGCACAGTGAAAATAACCAACATATATCAATACGTCACAGTGAAAATCACCAACATATATCAGGATGTCACAGTGAAAATCACCAACATATATCAGGATGGCACAGTGCAAATCACAAACATATATCAATATGTCACAGTGAAAATCACCAACATATATCAATATGTCACAGTGAAAATCACCAACATATATCAGGATGTCACAGTGAAAATCACCAACATATATCAGGATGTCACAGTGAAAATCACCAACATATATCAATATGTCACAGTGAAAATCACCAACATATATCAGGATGTCACAGTGAAAATCACCAACATATATCAGGATGGCACAGTGCAAATCACAAACATATATCAGGATGTCACAGTGAAAATCACCAACATATATCAGGATGTCACAGTGAAAATCACCAACATATATCAGGATGTCACGGTAAAAATCACCAACATATATCAGGATGGCACACTGAAAATCACCAGCATATATCAGGATGTCACTCTGAAAATCACCAACATATATCAATATGTCACAGTGAAAATCACCAACAAATATCAGGATGGCACACTGAAAATCACCAACATATATCAGGATATCACAGTGAAAATCACCAACATATATCAGGATGTCACAGTGAAAATCACCAACATATATCAATATGTCACAGTGAAAATCATCAACATATATCAGGATGTCACAGTGAAAATCACCAACATATATCGGGATGGCACAGTGAAAATAACCAACATATATCAATATGTCACAGTGAAAATCACCAACATATATCAGGATGTCACAGTGAAAATCACCAACATATATCAGGATGGCACACTGAAAATCACCAACATATATCAGGATGTCACAGTGAAAATCACCAACATATATCAATATGTCACAGTGAAAATCACCAACATATATCAATATGTCAGAGTGAAAATCACCAACATATATCAAGATGTCACAGTGAAAATCACCAACATATATCAGGATGTCACTGTGAAAATCACCAACATATATCAGGATATCACAGTGAAAATCACCAACATATATCAGGATGTCACAGTGAAAATCAACAACATATATCAATATGTCACAGTGAAAATCACCAACATTTATCAGGATGTCACAGTGAAAATCACCAACGTATATCAGGATGTCACAGTGAAAATCACCAACATATATCAATATGTCACAGTGAAAATCACCAACGTATATCAGGATGGCACACTGAAAATCACCAACATATATCAGGATGTCACAGTGAAAATCACCAACATATATCAGGATGTCACAGTGAAAATCACCAGCATATATCAGGATGTCACAAAATCACCAACATATATCAGGCTGGCACACTGAAAATCACCAGCATATATCAGGATGTCACAGTGAAAATCACCAACATATATCAGGATGGCACACTGAAAATCACCAGCATATATCAATATGTCACAGTGAAACCACCAACACATATCAGGATGGCACACTGAAAATCACCAGCGTATATCAGGATGTCACACTGAAAATCACCAACATATATCAGGATGTCACAGTGAAAATCACTAACAAATATCAGGATGGCACACTGAAAATCACCAACATATATCAGGATATCACAGTGAAAATCACCAACATATATCAGGATGTCACAGTGATAATCACCAACATATATCAATATGTCACAGAGAAAATCACCAACATATATCAGGATGTCACAGTGAAAATCACCAGCATATATCAGGATGTCACAAAATCACCAACATATATCAGGATGTCACAGTGAAAATCACCAACATATATCAGGATGTCACAGTGAAAATCACCAGCATATATCAGGATGTCACAGTGAAAATCACCAGCATATATCAGGATGTCACAAAATCACCAGCATATATCAGGATGTCACAAAATCACCAACATATATCAGGATGTCACAAAATCACCAACATATATCAGGATGGCACAGTGAAAATCACCAACATATATCAGGATGGCACACTGAAAATCACCAACATATATCAGGATGTCACAGTGAAAATCACCAACATATATCAGGATGTCACAGTGAAAATCACCAGCATATATCAGGATGTCACACTGAAAATCACCAACATATATCAATATGTCACAGTGAAAATCACCAACATATATCAGGATGTCACAGTGAAAATCACCAACATATATCAATATGTCACAGTGAAAATCACCAACATATATCAGAATGTCACAGTGAAAATCACCAACATATATCAGGATGGCACACTGAAAATCACCAGCATATATCAATATGTCACAGTGAAACCACCAACACATATCAGGATGGCACACTGAAAATCACCAGCGTATATCAGGATGTCACACTGAAAATCACCAACATATATCAGGATGTCACAGTGAAAATCACCAACAAATATCAGGATGGCACACTGAAAATCACCAACATATATCAGGATATCACAGTGAAAATCACCAACATATATCAGGATGTCACAGTGAAAATCACCAACATATATCAATATGTCACAGTGAAAATCACCAACATATATCAGGATGTCACAGTGAAAATCACCAACATATATCGGGATGGCACAGTGAAAATAACCAACATATATCAATATGTCACAGTGAAAATCACCAACATATATCAGGATGTCACAGTGAAAATCACCAACATATATCAGGATGGCACACTGAAAATCACCAACATATATCAGGATGTCACAGTGAAAATCACCAACATATATCAATATGTCACAGTGAAAATCACCAACATATATCAATATGTCAGAGTGAAAATCACCAACATATATCAGGATGTCACAGTGAAAATCACCAACATATATCAGGATGTCACTGTGAAAATCACCAACATATATCAGGATATCACAGTGAAAATCACCAACATATATCAGGATGTCACAGTGAAAATCAACAACATATATCAATATGTCACAGTGAAAATCACCAACATTTATCAGGATGTCACAGTGAAAATCACCAACGTATATCAGGATGTCACAGTGAAAATCACCAACATATATCAATATGTCACAGTGAAAATCACCAACATATATCAGGATGGCACACTGAAAATCACCAGCATATATCAGGATGTCACAGTGAAAATCACCAACATATATCAGGATGTCACAGTGAAAATCACCAGCATATATCAGGATGTCACAAAATCACCAACATATATCAGGATGGCACACTGAAAATCACCAGCATATATCAGGATGTCACAGTGAAAATCACCAACATATATCAGGATGGCACACTGAAAATCACCAGCATATATCAATATGTCACAGTGAAACCACCAACACATATCAGGATGGCACACTGAAAATCACCAGCGTATATCAGGATGTCACAGTGAAAATCACCAACAAATATCAGGATGGCACACTGAAAATCACCAACATATATCAATATGTCACAGTGAAAATCACCAACATATATCAGGATGTCACAGTGAAAATCACCAACATATATCAGGATATCACATTGAAAATCACCAACATATATCAGGATGTCACAGTGAAAATCACCAACATATATCAGGATGGCACAGTGAAAATAACCAACATATATCAATACGTCACAGTGAAAATCACCAACATATATCAGGATGTCACAGTGAAAATCACCAACATATATCAGGATGGCACAGTGCAAATCACAAACATATATCAATATGTCACAGTGAAAATCACCAACATATATCAATATGTCACAGTGAAAATCACCAACATATATCAGGATGTCACAGTGAAAATCACCAACATATATCAGGATGTCACAGTGAAAATCACCAACATATATCAATATGTCACAGTGAAAATCACCAACATATATCAGGATGTCACAGTGAAAATCACCAACATATATCAGGATGGCACAGTGCAAATCACAAACATATATCAGGATGTCACAGTGAAAATCACCAACATATATCAATATGTCACAGTGAAAATCACCAACATATATCAGGATGTCACAGTGAAAATCACCAACATATATCAGGATGTCACAGTGAAAATCACCAACATATATCAATATGTCACAGTGAAAATCACCAACATATATCAGGATGTCACAGTGAAAATCACCAACGTATATCAGGATGTCACAGTGAAAATCACCAACATATATCAGGATGTCACAGTGAAAATCACCAACATATATCAATATGTCACAGTGAAAATCACCAACATATATCAGGATGTCACAGTGAAAATCACCAACATATATCAGGATGTCACAGTGAAAATCACCAACATATATCAGGATGTCACGGTAAAAATCACCAACATATATCAGGATGGCACACTGAAAATCACCAGCATATATCAGGATGTCACTCTGAAAATCACCAACATATATCAATATGTCACAGTGAAAATCACCAACAAATATCAGGATGGCACACTGAAAATCACCAACATATATCAGGATATCACAGTGAAAATCACCAACATATATCAGGATGTCACAGTGAAAATCACCAACATATATCAATATGTCACAGTGAAAATCACCAACATATATCAGGATGTCACAGTGAAAATCACCAACATATATCGGGATGGCACAGTGAAAATAACCAACATATATCAATATGTCACAGTGAAAATCACCAACATATATCAGGATGTCACAGTGAAAATCACCAACATATATCAGGATGGCACACTGAAAATCACCAACATATATCAGGATGTCACAGTGAAAATCACCAACATATATCAATATGTCACAGTGAAAATCACCAACATATATCAATATGTCAGAGTGAAAATCACCAACATATATCAGGATGTCACAGTGAAAATCACCAACATATATCAGGATGTCACTGTGAAAATCACCAACATATATCAGGATATCACAGTGAAAATCACCAACATATATCAGGATGTCACAGTGAAAATCAACAACATATATCAATATGTCACAGTGAAAATCACCAACATTTATCAGGATGTCACAGTGAAAATCACCAACGTATATCAGGATGTCACAGTGAAAATCACCAACATATATCAATATGTCACAGTGAAAATCACCAACGTATATCAGGATGGCACACTGAAAATCACCAACATATATCAGGATGTCACAGTGAAAATCACCAACATATATCAGGATGTCACAGTGAAAATCACCAGCATATATCAGGATGTCACAAAATCACCAACATATATCAGGCTGGCACACTGAAAATCACCAGCATATATCAGGATGTCACAGTGAAAATCACCAACATATATCAGGATGGCACACTGAAAATCACCAGCATATATCAATATGTCACAGTGAAACCACCAACACATATCAGGATGGCACACTGAAAATCACCAGCGTATATCAGGATGTCACACTGAAAATCACCAACATATATCAGGATGTCACAGTGAAAATCACCAACAAATATCAGGATGGCACACTGAAAATCACCAACATATATCAGGATATCACAGTGAAAATCACCAACATATATCAGGATGTCACAGTGATAATCACCAACATATATCAATATGTCACAGAGAAAATCACCAACATATATCAGGATGTCACAGTGAAAATCACCAGCATATATCAGGATGTCACAAAATCACCAACATATATCAGGATGTCACAGTGAAAATCACCAACATATATCAGGATGTCACAGTGAAAATCACCAGCATATATCAGGATGTCACAGTGAAAATCACCAGCATATATCAGGATGTCACAAAATCACCAGCATATATCAGGATGTCACAAAATCACCAACATATATCAGGATGTCACAAAATCACCAACATATATCAGGATGTCACAGTGAAAATCACCAACATATATCAGGATGGCACACTGAAAATCACCAACATATATCAGGATGTCACAGTGAAAATCACCAACATATATCAGGATGTCACAGTGAAAATCACCAGCATATATCAGGATGTCACACTGAAAATCACCAACATATATCAATATGTCACAGTGAAAATCACCAACATATATCAGGATGTCACAGTGAAAATCACCAACATATATCAATATGTCACAGTGAAAATCACCAACATATATCAGAATGTCACAGTGAAAATCACCAACATATATCAGGATGGCACACTGAAAATCACCAGCATATATCAATATGTCACAGTGAAACCACCAACACATATCAGGATGGCACACTGAAAATCACCAGCATATATCAGGATGTCACACTGAAAATCACCAACATATATCAGGATGTCACAGTGAAAATCACCAACAAATATCAGGATGGCACACTGAAAATCACCAACATATATCAGGATATCACAGTGAAAATCACCAACATATATCAGGATGTCACAGTGAAAATCACCAACATATATCAATATGTCACAGTGAAAATCACCAACATATATCAGGATGTCACAGTGAAAATCACCAACATATATCGGGATGGCACAGTGAAAATAACCAACATATATCAATATGTCACAGTGAAAATCACCAACATATATCAGGATGTCACAGTGAAAATCACCAACATATATCAGGATGGCACACTGAAAATCACCAACATATATCAGGATGTCACAGTGAAAATCACCAACATATATCAATATGTCACAGTGAAAATCACCAACATATATCAATATGTCAGAGTGAAAATCACCAACATATATCAGGAAGTCACAGTGAAAATCACCAACATATATCAGGATGTCACTGTGAAAATCACCAACATATATCAGGATATCACAGTGAAAATCACCAACATATATCAGGATGTCACAGTGAAAATCAACAACATATATCAATATGTCACAGTGAAAATCACCAACATTTATCAGGATGTCACAGTGAAAATCACCAACGTATATCAGGATGTCACAGTGAAAATCACCAACATATATCAATATGTCACAGTGAAAATCACCAACATATATCAGGATGGCACACTGAAAATCACCAGCATATATCAGGATGTCACAGTGAAAATCACCAGCATATATCAGGATGTCACAGTGAAAATCACCAGCATATATCAGGATGTCACAAAATCACCAACATATATCAGGATGGCACACTGAAAATCACCAGCATATATCAGGATGTCACAGTGAAAATCACCAACATATATCAGGATGGCACACTGAAAATCACCAGCATATATCAATATGTCACAGTGAAACCACCAACACATATCAGGATGGCACACTGAAAATCACCAGCGTATATCAGGATGTCACAGTGAAAATCACCAACAAATATCAGGATGGCACACTGAAAATCACCAACATATATCAGGATATCACAGTGAAAATCACCAACATATATCAGGATGTCACAGTGATAATCACCAACATATATCAATATGTCACAGTGAAAATCACCAACATATATCAGGATGTCACAGTGAAAATCACCAGCATATATCAGGATGTCACAAAATCACCAACATATATCAGGATGTCACAGTGAAAATCACCAACATATATCAGGATGTCACAGTGAAAATCACCAGCATATATCAGGATGTCACAGTGAAAATCACCAGCATATATCAGGATGTCACAAAATCACCAGCATATATCAGGATGTCACAAAATCACCAACATATATCAGGATGTCACAAAATCACCAACATATATCAGGATGTCACAGTGAAAATCACCAACATATATCAGGATGGCACACTGAAAATCACCAACATATATCAGGATGTCACAGTGAAAATCACCAACGTATATCAGGATGTCACAGTGAAAATCACCAACATATATCAATATGTCACAGTGAAAATCACCAACATATATCAGGATGGCACACTGAAAATCACCAGCATATATCAGGATGTCACAGTGAAAATCACCAACATATATCAATATGTCACAGTGAAAATCACCAACATATATCAGGATGGCACACTGAAAATCACCAGCATATATCAGGATGTCACACTGAAAATCACCAACATATATCAATATGTCACAGTGAAAATCACCAACATATATCAGGATGTCACAGTGAAAATCACCAACATATATCAGGATGTCACAGTGAAAATCACCAGCATATATCAGGATATCACACTGAAAATCACCAACATATATCAATATGTCACAGTGAAAATCACCAACATATATCAGAATGTCACAGTGAAAATCACCAACATATATCAGGATGGCACACTGAAAATCACCAGCATATATCAATATGTCACAGTGAAACCACCAACACATATCAGGATGGCACACTGAAAATCACCAGCGTATATCAGGATGTCACACTGAAAATCACCAACATATATCAGGATGTCACAGTGAAAATCACCAACAAATATCAGGATGGCACACTGAAAATCACCAACATATATCAGGATATCACAGTGAAAATCACCAACATATATCAGGATGTCACAGTGAAAATCACCAACATATATCAATATGTCACAGTGAAAATCACCAACATATATCAGGATGTCACAGTGAAAATCACCAACATATATCGGGATGGCACAGTGAAAATAACCAACATATATCAATATGTCACAGTGAAAATCACCAACATATATCAGGATGTCACAGTGAAAATCACCAACATATATCAGGATGGCACACTGAAAATCACCAACATATATCAGGATGTCACAGTGAAAATCACCAACATATATCAATATGTCACAGTGAAAATCACCAACATATATCAATATGTCAGAGTGAAAATCACCAACATATATCAGGATGTCACAGTGAAAATCACCAACATATATCAGGATGTCACTGTGAAAATCACCAACATATATCAGGATATCACAGTGAAAATCACCAACATATATCAGGATGTCACAATGAAAATCAACAACATATATCAATATGTCACAGTGAAAATCACCAACATTTATCAGGATGTCACAGTGAAAATCACCAACGTATATCAGGATGTCACAGTGAAAATCACCAACATATATCAATATGTCACAGTGAAAATCACCAACATATATCAGGATGGCACACTGAAAATCACCAGCATATATCAGGATGTCACAGTGAAAATCACCAACATATATCAGGATGTCACAGTGAAAATCACCAGCATATATCAGGATGTCACAAAATCACCAACATATATCAGGATGGCACACTGAAAATCACCAGCATATATCAGGATGTCACAGTGAAAATCACCAACAAATATCAGGATGGCACACAGAAAATCTCCAGCATATATCAATATGTCACAGTGAAACCACCAACACATATCAGGATGGCACACTGAAAATCACCAGCGTATATCAGGATGTCACACTGAAAATCACCAACATATATCAGGATGTCACAGTGAAAATCACCAACAAATATCAGGATGGCACACTGAAAATCACCAACATATATCAGGATATCACAGTGAAAATCACCAACATATATCAGGATGTCACAGTGAAAATCACCAACATATATCAATATGTCACAGTGAAAATCACCAACATATATCAGGATGGCACAGTGAAAATCACCAACATATATCAGGATGTCACAGTGAAAATCACCAGCATATATCAGGATGTCACACTGAAAATCACCAACATATATCAATATGTCACAGTGAAAATCACCAACATATATCAGGATGTCACAGTGAAAATCACCAACATATATCAGGATGTCACAGTGAAAATCACCAGCATATATCAGGATATCACACTGAAAATCACCAACATATATCAATATGTCACAGTGAAAATCACCAACATATATCAGAATGTCACAGTGAAAATCACCAACATATATCAGGATGGCACACTGAAAATCACCAGCATATATCAATATGTCACAGTGAAACCACCAACACATATCAGGATGGCACACTGAAAATCACCAGCGTATATCAGGATGTCACACTGAAAATCACCAACATATATCAGGATGTCACAGTGAAAATCACCAACAAATATCAGGATGGCACACTGAAAATCACCAACATATATCAGGATATCACAGTGAAAATCACCAACATATATCAGGATGTCACAGTGAAAATCACCAACATATATCAATATGTCACAGTGAAAATCACCAACATATATCAGGATGTCACAGTGAAAATCACCAACATATATCGGGATGGCACAGTGAAAATAACCAACATATATCAATATGTCACAGTGAAAATCACCAACATATATCAGGATGTCACAGTGAAAATCAACAACATATATCAATATGTCACAGTCAAAATCACCAACATTTATCAGGATGTCACAGTGAAAATCACCAACGTATATCAGGATGTCACAGTGAAAATCACCAACATATATCAATATGTCACAGTGAAAATCACGAACATATATCAGGATGGCACACTGAAAATCACCAGCATATATCAGGATGTCACAGTGAAAATCACCAACATATATCAGGATGTCACAGTGAAAATCACCAGCATATATCAGGATGTCACAAAATCACCAACATATATCAGGATGGCACACTGAAAATCACCAGCATATATCAGGATGTCACAGTGAAAATCACCAACAAATATCAGGATGGCACACTGAAAATCACCAGCATATATCAATATGTCACAGTGAAACCACCAACACATATCAGGATGGCACACTGAAAATCACCAGCGTATATCAGGATGTCACACTGAAAATCACCAACATATATCAGGATGTCACAGTGAAAATCACCAACAAATATCAGGATGGCACACTGAAAATCACCAACATATATCAGGATATCACAGTGAAAATCACCAACATATATCAGGATGTCACAGTGAAAATCACCAACATATATCAATATGTCACAGTGAAAATCACCAACATATATCAGGATGGCACACTGAAAATCAGCAGCATATATCAGGATGTCACAGTGAAAATCACCAACATATATCAGGATGGCACACTGAAAATCACCAGCATATATCAATATGTCACAGTGAAACCACCAACACATATCAGGATGGCACACTGAAAATCACCAGCGTATATCAGGATGTCACACTGAAAATCACCAACATATATCAGGATGTCACAGTGAAAATCACCAACAAATATCAGGATGGCACACTGAAAATCACCAACATATATCAGGATATCACAGTGAAAATCACCAACATATATCAGGATGTCACAGTGAAAATCAACAACATATATCAATATGTCACAGTGAAAATCACCAACATATATCAGGATGTCACAGTGAAAATCACCAACATATATCAGGATGGCACAGTGAAAATAACCAACATATATCAATATGTCACAGTGAAAATCACCAACATATATCAGGATGTCACAGTGAAAATCACCAACATATATCAGGATGGCACACTGAAAATCACCAACATATATCAGGATGTCACAGTGAAAATCACCAACATATATCAATATGTCACAGTGAAAATCACCAACATATATCAATATGACACAGTGAAAATCACCAACATATATCAGGATATCACAGTGAAAATCACCAACGTATATCAGGATGTCACAGTGAAAATCACCAACATATATCAATATGTCACAGTGAAAATCACCAACACATATCAGGATGGCACACTGAAAATCACCAGCATATATCAGGATGGCACACTGAAAATCACCAGCATATATCAGGATGGCACACTGAAAATCACCAGCATATAACAGGATATCACAGTGAAAATCACCAACATATATCAATAGGTCACAGTGAAAATCACCAACATATATCAGGATGTCACAGTGAAAATCACCAACATATATCAGGATGTCACAGTGAAAATCACCAACATATATCAATATGTCACAGTGAAAATCACCAACATATATCAGGATGTCAGAGTGAAAATCACCAACATATATCAGGATGTCACAGTGAAAATCACCAACATATATCAGGATGGCACAGTGAAAATCACCAACATATATCAGGATGTCACAGTGAAAATCACCAACATATATCAATATGTCACAGTGAAAATCACCAACATATATCAGGATGTCACAGTGAAAATCACCAACATATATCAGGATGTCACAGTGAAAATCACCAACATATATCAGGATGGCACACTGAAAATCACCAGCTTATATCAGGATGTCACAGTGAAAATCAACAACATATATCAGGATGTCACAGTGAAAATCACCAGCATATATCAGGATGTCACAAAATCACCAACATATATCAGGATGACACAGTGAAAATCACCAACATATATCAGGATGTCACAGTGAAAATCACCAACATATATCAGGATGTCACAGTGAAAATCACCAACATATATCAATATGTCACTGTGAAAATCACCAACATATATCAGGATGTCACAGTGAAAATCACCAGCATATATCAGGATGTCACAAAATCACCAACATATATCAGGATGTCACAGTGAAAATCACCAACATATATCAGGATGTCACAGTGAAAATCATCAACATATATCAGGATGTCACGGTGAAAATCACCAACATATATCAGGATGGCACACTGAAAATCACCAGCATATATCAGGATGTCACACTGAAAATCACCAACATATATCAATATGTCACAGTGAAAATCTCCAACGTATATCAGGATGTCAGAGTGAAAATCACCAACATATATCAGGATATCACAGTGAAAATCACCAACATATATCAGGATGTCACAGTGAAAATCATCAACATATATCAATATGTCACAGTGCAAATCACCAACATATATCAGGATGTCACAGTGAAAATCACCAACATATATCAGGATGGCACAGTGAAAATAACCAACATATATCAATATGTCACAGTGAAAATCACCAACACATATCAGGATGGCACACTGAAAATCACCAGCATATATCAGGATGTCACACTGAAAATCACCAACATATATCAGGATGTCACAGTGAAAATCACCAACAAATATCAGGATGGCACACTGAAAATCACCAACATATATCAGGATATCACAGTGAAAATCACCAACATATATCAGGAAGTCACAGTGAAAATCACCAACATATATCAGGATGTCACAGTGAAAATCACCAACATATATCAGGATGGCACACTGAAAATCACCAACATATATCAATATGTCACAGTGAAAATCACCAACACATATCAGGATGGCACACTGAAAATCACCAGCATATATCAGGATGTCACACTGAAAATCACCAACATATATCAGGATGTCACAGTGAAAATCACCAACAAATATCAGGATGGCACACTGAAAATCACCAACATATATCAGGATATCACAGTGAAAATCACCAACATATATCAGGAAGTCACAGTGAAAATCACCAACATATATCAGGATGTCACAGTGAAAATAACCAACATATATCAGGATATCACAGTGAAAATCACCAACATATATCAGGATGTCACAGTGAAAATCAACAACATATATCAATATGTCACAGTGAAAATCACCAACATTTATCAGGATGTCACAGTGAAAATCACCAACGTATATCAGGATGTCACAGTGAAAATCACCAACATATATCAATATGTCACAGTGAAAATCACCAACATATATCAGGATGGCACACTGAAAATCACCAACATATATCAGGATGTCACAGTGAAAATCACCAGCATATATCAGGATGTCACAAAATCACCAACATATATCAGGATGGCACACTGAAAATCACCAGCATATATCAGGATGTCACAGTGAAAATCACCAACAAATATCAGGATGGCACACAGAAAATCTCCAGCATATATCAATATGTCACAGTGAAACCACCAACACATATCAGGATGGCACACTGAAAATCACCAGCGTATATCAGGATGTCACACTGAAAATCACCAACATATATCAGGATGTCACAGTGAAAATCACCAACAAATATCAGGATGGCACACTGAAAATCACCAACATATATCAGGATATCACAGTGAAAATCACCAACATATATCAGGATGTCACAGTGAAAATCACCAACATATATCAATATGTCACAGTGAAAATCACCAACATATATCAGGATGGCACAGTGAAAATCACCAACATATATCAGGATGTCACAGTGAAAATCACCAGCATATATCAGGATGTCACACTGAAAATCACCAACATATATCAATATGTCACAGTGAAAATCACCAACATATATCAGGATGTCACAGTGAAAATCACCAACATATATCAGGATGTCACAGTGAAAATCACCAGCATATATCAGGATATCACACTGAAAATCACCAACATATATCAATATGTCACAGTGAAAATCACCAACATATATCAGAATGTCACAGTGAAAATCACCAACATATATCAGGATGGCACACTGAAAATCACCAGCATATATCAATATGTCACAGTGAAACCACCAACACATATCAGGATGGCACACTGAAAATCACCAGCGTATATCAGGATGTCACACTGAAAATCACCAACATATATCAGGATGTCACAGTGAAAATCACCAACAAATATCAGGATGGCACACTGAAAATCACCAACATATATCAGGATATCACAGTGAAAATCACCAACATATATCAGGATGTCACAGTGAAAATCACCAACATATATCAATATGTCACAGTGAAAATCACCAACATATATCAGGATGTCACAGTGAAAATCACCAACATATATCGGGATGGCACAGTGAAAATAACCAACATATATCAATATGTCACAGTGAAAATCACCAACATATATCAGGATGTCACAGTGAAAATCAACAACATATATCAATATGTCACAGTCAAAATCACCAACATTTATCAGGATGTCACAGTGAAAATCACCAACGTATATCAGGATGTCACAGTGAAAATCACCAACATATATCAATATGTCACAGTGAAAATCACGAACATATATCAGGATGGCACACTGAAAATCACCAGCATATATCAGGATGTCACAGTGAAAATCACCAACATATATCAGGATGTCACAGTGAAAATCACCAGCATATATCAGGATGTCACAAAATCACCAACATATATCAGGATGGCACACTGAAAATCACCAGCATATATCAGGATGTCACAGTGAAAATCACCAACAAATATCAGGATGGCACACTGAAAATCACCAGCATATATCAATATGTCACAGTGAAACCACCAACACATATCAGGATGGCACACTGAAAATCACCAGCGTATATCAGGATGTCACACTGAAAATCACCAACATATATCAGGATGTCACAGTGAAAATCACCAACAAATATCAGGATGGCACACTAAAAATCACCAACATATATCAGGATATCACAGTGAAAATCACCAACATATATCAGGATGTCACAGTGAAAATCACCAACATATATCAATATGTCACAGTGAAAATCACCAACATATATCAGGATGGCACACTGAAAATCAGCAGCATATATCAGGATGTCACAGTGAAAATCACCAACATATATCAGGATGGCACACTGAAAATCACCAGCATATATCAATATGTCACAGTGAAACCACCAACACATATCAGGATGGCACACTGAAAATCACCAGCGTATATCAGGATGTCACACTGAAAATCACCAACATATATCAGGATGTCACAGTGAAAATCACCAACAAATATCAGGATGGCACACTGAAAATCACCAACATATATCAGGATATCACAGTGAAAATCACCAACATATATCAGGATGTCACAGTGAAAATCAACAACATATATCAATATGTCACAGTGAAAATCACCAACATATATCAGGATGTCACAGTGAAAATCACCAACATATATCAGGATGGCACAGTGAAAATAACCAACATATATCAATATGTCACAGTGAAAATCACCAACATATATCAGGATGTCACAGTGAAAATCACCAACATATATCAGGATGGCACACTGAAAATCACCAACATATATCAGGATGTCACAGTGAAAATCACCAACATATATCAATATGTCACAGTGAAAATCACCAACATATATCAATATGACACAGTGAAAATCACCAACATATATCAGGATATCACAGTGAAAATCACCAACGTATATCAGGATGTCACAGTGAAAATCACCAACATATATCAATATGTCACAGTGAAAATCACCAACACATATCAGGATGGCACACTGAAAATCACCAGCATATATCAGGATGGCACACTGAAAATCACCAGCATATATCAGGATGTCACAGTGAAAATCACCAACATATATCAGGATGTCACAGTGAAAATCACCAGCATATATCAGGATGTCACAAAATCACCAACATATATCAGGATGTCACAGTGAAAATCACCAACATATATCAGGATGTCACAGTGAAAATCACCAACATATATCAGGATGGCACACTGAAAATCACAAGCATATATCAGGATATCACAGTGAAAATCACCAACATATATCAATAGGTCACAGTGAAAATCACCAACATATATCAGGATGTCACAGTGAAAATCACCAACATATATCAGGATGTCACAGTGAAAATCACCAACATATATCAATATGTCACAGTGAAAATCACCAACATATATCAGGATGTCACAGTGAAAATCACCAACATATATCAGGATGTCACAGTGAAAATCACCAACATATATCAGGATGGCACACTGAAAATCACCAGCTTATATCAGGATGTCACAGTGAAAATCAACAACATATATCAGGATGTCACAGTGAAAATCACCAGCATATATCAGGATGTCACAAAATCACCAACATATATCAGGATGACACAGTGAAAATCACCAACATATATCAGGATGTCACAGTGAAAATCACCAACATATATCAGGATGTCACAGTGAAAATCACCAACATATATCAATATGTCACTGTGAAAATCACCAACATATATCAGGATGTCACAGTGAAAATCACCAGCATATATCAGGATGTCACAAAATCACCAACATATATCAGGATGTCACAGTGAAAATCACCAACATATATCAGGATGTCACAGTGAAAATCATCAACATATATCAGGATGTCACGGTGAAAATCACCAACATATATCAGGATGGCACACTGAAAATCACCAGCATATATCAGGATGTCACACTGAAAATCACCAACATATATCAATATGTCACAGTGAAAATCTCCAACGTATATCAGGATGTCAGAGTGAAAATCACCAACATATATCAGGATATCACAGTGAAAATCACCAACATATATCAGGATGTCACAGTGAAAATCATCAACATATATCAATATGTCACAGTGCAAATCACCAACATATATCAGGATGTCACAGTGAAAATCACCAACATATATCAGGATGGCACAGTGAAAATAACCAACATATATCAATATGTCACAGTGAAAATCACCAACACATATCAGGATGGCACACTGAAAATCACCAGCATATATCAGGATGTCACACTGAAAATCACCAACATATATCAGGATGTCACAGTGAAAATCACCAACAAATATCAGGATGGCACACTGAAAATCACCAACATATATCAGGATATCACAGTGAAAATCACCAACATATATCAGGAAGTCACAGTGAAAATCACCAACATATATCAGGATGTCACAGTGAAAATCACCAACATATATCAGGATGGCACAGTGAAAATCACCAACATATATCAATATGTCACAGTGAAAATCACCAACACATATCAGGATGGCACACTGAAAATCACCAGCATATATCAGGATGTCACACTGAAAATCACCAACATATATCAGGATGTCACAGTGAAAATCACCAACAAATATCAGGATGGCACACTGAAAATCACCAACATATATCAGGATATCACAGTGAAAATCACCAACATATATCAGGAAGTCACAGTGAAAATCACCAACATATATCAGGATGTCACAGTGAAAATAACCAACATATATCAGGATATCACAGTGAAAATCACCAACATATATCAGGATGTCACAGTGAAAATCAACAACATATATCAATATGTCACAGTGAAAATCACCAACATTTATCAGGATGTCACAGTGAAAATCACCAACGTATATCAGGATGTCACAGTGAAAATCACCAACATATATCAATATGTCACAGTGAAAATCACCAACATATATCAGGATGGCACACTGAAAATCACCAGCATATATCAGGATGTCACAGTGAAAATCACCAACATATATCAGGATGTCACAGTGAAAATCACCAGCATATATCAGGATGTCACAAAATCACCAACATATATCAGGATGGCACACTGAAAATCACCAGCATATATCAGGATGTCACAGTGAAAATCACCAACATATATCAGGATGGCACACTGAAAATCACCAGCATATATCAATATGTCACAGTGAAACCACCAACACATATCAGGATGGCACACTGAAAATCACCAGCGTATATCAGGATGTCACACTGAAAATCACCAACATATATCAGGATGTCACAGTGAAAATCACCAACAAATATCAGGATGGCACACTGAAAATCACCAACATATATCAGGATATCACAGTGAAAATCACCAACATATATCAGGATGTCACAGTGAAAATCACCAACATATATCAATATGTCACAGTGAAAATCACCAACATATATCAGGATGGCACACTGAAAATCACCAGCATATATCAGGATGTCACAGTGAAAATCACCAACATATATCAGGATGGCACACTGAAAATCACCAGCATATATCAATATGTCACAGTGAAACCACCAACACATATCAGGATGGCACACTGAAAATCACCAGCGTATATCAGGATGTCACACTGAAAATCACCAACATATATCAGGATGTCACAGTGAAAATCACCAACAAATATCAGGATGGCACACTGAAAATCACCAACGTATATCAGGATATCACAGTGAAAATCACCAACATATTTCAGGATGTCACATTGAAAATCAACAACATATATCAATATGTCACAGTGAAAATCACCAACATATATCAGGATGTCACAGTGAAAATCACCAACATATATCAGGATGGCACAGTGAAAATAACCAACATATATCAATATGTCACAGTGAAAATCACCAACATATATCAGGATGTCACAGTGAAAATCACCAACATATATCAGGATGGCACACTGAAAATCACCAACATATATCAGGATGTCACAGTGAAAATGACCAACATATATCAATATGTCACAGTGAAAATCACCAACATATATCAATATGACACAGTGAAAATCACCAACATATATCAGGATGTCACAGTGAAAATCACCAACGTATATCAGGATGTCACAGTGAAAATCACCAACATATATCAATATGTCACAGTGAAAATCACCAACACATATCAGGATGGCACACTGAAAATCACCAGCATATATCAGGATGGCACACTGAAAATCACCAGCATATATCAAGATGTCACAGTGAAAATCACCAACATATATCAGGATGTCACAGTGAAAATCACCAGCATATATCAGGATGTCACAAAATCACCAACATATATCAGGATGTCACAGTGAAAATCACCAACATATATCAGGATGTCACAGTGAAAATCACCAACATATATCAGGATGGCACACTGAAAATCACCAGCATATATCAGGATATCACAGTGAAAATCACCAACATATATCAATATGTCACAGTGAAAATCACCAACATATATCAGGATGTCACAGTGAAAATCACCAACATATATCAGGATGTCACAGTGAAAATCACCAACATATATCAATATGTCACAGTGAAAATCACCAACATATATCAGGATGTCACAGTGAAAATCACCAACATATATCAGGATGTCACAGTGAAAATCACCAACATATATCAGGATGGCACACTGAAAATCACCAACATATATCAGGATGTCACAGTGAAAATCACCAACATATATCAGGATGTCACAGTGAAAATCACCAGCATATATCAGGATGTCACAAAATCACCAACATATATCAGGATGACACAGTGAAAATCACCAACATATATCAGGATGTCACAGTGAAAATCACCAACATATATCAGGATGTCACAGTGAAAATCACCAACATATATCAATATGTCACAGTGAAAATCACCAACATATATCAGGATGGCACACTGAAAATCACCAGCATATATCAGGATGTCACAGTGAAAATCACCAACATATATCAGGATGTCACAGTGAAAATCACCAACATATATCAATATGTCACAGTGAAAATCACCAACATATATCAGGATGTCACAGTGAAAATCACCAACATATATCAGGATGGCACACTGAAAATCACCAGCATATATCAGGATATCACAGTGAAAATCACCAACATATATCAATATGTCACAGTGAAAATCACCAACATATATCAGGATGTCACAGTGAAAATCACCAGCATATATCAGGATGTCACAAAATCACCAACATATATCAGGATGTCACAGTGAAAATCACCAACATATATCAGGATGTCACAGTGAAAATCACCAACATATATCAGGATGGCACACTGAAAATCACCAGCATATATCAGGATATCACAGTGAAAATCACCAACGTATATCAATAGGTCACAGTGAAAATCACCAACATATATCAGGATGTCACAGTGAAAATCACCAACATATATCAGGATGTCACAGTGAAAATCACCAACATATATCAATATGTCACAGTGAAAATCACCAACATATATCAGGATGTCACAGTGAAAATCACCAACATATATCAGGATGTCACAGTGAAAATCACCAACATATATCAGGATGGCACACTGAAAATCACCAGCTTATATCAGGATGTCACAGTGAAAATCAACAACATATATCAGGATGTCACAGTGAAAATCACCAGCATATATCAGGATGTCACAAAATCACCAACATATATCAGGATGACACAGTGAAAATCACCAACATATATCAGGATGTCACAGTGAAAATCACCAACATATATCAGGATGTCACAGTGAAAATCACCAACATATATCAATATGTCACAGTGAAAATCACCAACATATATCAGGATGTCACAGTGAAAATCACCAGCATATATCAGGATGTCACAAAATCACCAACATATATCAGGATGTCACAGTGAAAATCACCAACATATATCAGGATGTCACAGTGAAAATCATCAACATATATCAGGATGTCACGGTGAAAATCACCAACATATATCAGGATGGCACACTGAAAATCACCAGCATATATCAGGATGTCACACTGAAAATCACCAACATATATCAATATGTCACAGTGAAAATCTCCAACGTATATCAGGATGTCAGAGTGAAAATCACCAACATATATCAGGATATCACAGTGAAAATCACCAACATATATCAGGATGTCACAGTGAAAATCATCAACATATATCAATATGTCACAGTGCAAATCACCAACATATATCAGGATGTCACAGTGAAAATCACCAACATATATCAGGATGGCACAGTGAAAATAACCAACATATATCAATATGTCACAGTGAAAATCACCAACACATATCAGGATGGCACACTGAAAATCACCAGCATATATCAGGATGTCACACTGAAAATCACCAACATATATCAGGATGTCACAGTGAAAATCACCAACAAATATCAGGATGGCACACTGAAAATCACCAACATATATCAGGATATCACAGTGAAAATCACCAACATATATCAGGAAGTCACAGTGAAAATCACCAACATATATCAGGATGTCACAGTGAAAATCACCAACATATATCAGGATGGCACAGTGAAAATCACCAACATATATCAATATGTCACAGTGAAAATCACCAACACATATCAGGATGGCACACTGAAAATCACCAGCATATATCAGGATGTCACACTGAAAATCACCAACATATATCAGGATGTCACAGTGAAAATCACCAACAAATATCAGGATGGCACACTGAAAATCACCAACATATATCAGGATATCACAGTGAAAATCACCAACATATATCAGGAAGTCACAGTGAAAATCACCAACATATATCAGGATGTCACAGTGAAAATAACCAACATATATCAGGATATCACAGTGAAAATCACCAACATATATCA
This sequence comes from Heterodontus francisci, assembly GCF_036365525.1. NCBI lineage: Eukaryota > Metazoa > Chordata > Chondrichthyes > Heterodontiformes > Heterodontidae > Heterodontus > Heterodontus francisci. Next base: position 51,246,805 of record NC_090397.1, on the reverse strand, counting down.
GGATGTCACAGTGAAAATCAACAACATATATCAATATGTCACAGTGAAAATCACCAACATTTATCAGGATGTCACAGTGAAAATCACCAACGTATATCAGGATGTCACAGTGAAAATCACCAACATATATCAATATGTCACAGTGAAAATCACCAACATATATCAGGATGGCACACTGAAAATCACCAGCATATATCAGGATGTCACAGTGAAAATCACCAACATATATCAGGATGTCACAGTGAAAATCACCAGCATATATCAGGATGTCACAAAATCACCAACATATATCAGGATGGCACACTGAAAATCACCAGCATATATCAGGATGTCACAGTGAAAATCACCAACATATATCAGGATGGCACACTGAAAATCACCAGCATATATCAATATGTCACAGTGAAACCACCAACACATATCAGGATGGCACACTGAAAATCACCAGCGTATATCAGGATGTCACACTGAAAATCACCAACATATATCAGGATGTCACAGTGAAAATCACCAACAAATATCAGGATGGCACACTGAAAATCACCAACATATATCAGGATATCACAGTGAAAATCACCAACATATATCAGGATGTCACAGTGAAAATCACCAACATATATCAATATGTCACAGTGAAAATCACCAACATATATCAGGATGGCACACTGAAAATCACCAGCATATATCAGGATGTCACAGTGAAAATCACCAACATATATCAGGATGGCACACTGAAAATCACCAGCATATATCAATATGTCACAGTGAAACCACCAACACATATCAGGATGGCACACTGAAAATCACCAGCGTATATCAGGATGTCACACTGAAAATCACCAACATATATCAGGATGTCACAGTGAAAATCACCAACAAATATCAGGATGGCACACTGAAAATCACCAACGTATATCAGGATATCACAGTGAAAATCACCAACATATTTCAGGATGTCACATTGAAAATCAACAACATATATCAATATGTCACAGTGAAAATCACCAACATATATCAGGATGTCACAGTGAAAATCACCAACATATATCAGGATGGCACAGTGAAAATAACCAACATATATCAGGATGGCACACTGAAAATCACCAACATATATCAGGATGTCACAGTGAAAATGACCAACATATATCAATATGTCACAGTGAAAATCACCAACATATATCAATATGACACAGTGAAAATCACCAACATATATCAGCATGTCACAGTGAAAATCACCAACATATATCAGGATGTCACAGTGAAAATCACCAACATATATCAATATGTCACAGTGAAAATCACCAACACATATCAGGATGGCACACTGAAAATCACCAGCATATATCAGGATGGCACACTGAAAATCACCAGCATATATCAAGATGTCACAGTGAAAATCACCAACATATATCAGGATGTCACAGTGAAAATCACCAGCATATATCAGGATGTCACAAAATCACCAACATATATCAGGATGTCACAGTGAAAATCACCAACATATATCAGGATGTCACAGTGAAAATCACCAACATATATCAGGATGGCACACTGAAAATCACCAGCATATATCAGGATATCACAGTGAAAATCACCAACATATATCAATATGTCACAGTGAAAATCACCAACATATATCAGGATGTCACAGTGAAAATCACCAACATATATCAGGATGTCACAGTGAAAATCACCAACATATATCAATATGTCACAGTGAAAATCACCAACATATATCAGGATGTCACAGTGAAAATCACCAACATATATCAGGATGTCACAGTGAAAATCACCAACATATATCAGGATGGCACACTGAAAATCACCAACATATATCAGGATGTCACAGTGAAAATCACCAACATATATCAGGATGTCACAGTGAAAATCACCAGCATATATCAGGATGTCACAAAATCACCAACATATATCAGGATGACACAGTGAAAATCACCAACATATATCAGGATGTCACAGTGAAAATCACCAACATATATCAGGATGTCACAGTGAAAATCACCAACATATATCAATATGTCACAGTGAAAATCACCAACATATATCAGGATGGCACACTGAAAATCACCAGCATATATCAGGATGTCACAGTGAAAATCACCAACATATATCAGGATGTCACAGTGAAAATCACCAACATATATCAATATGTCACAGTGAAAATCACCAACATATATCAGGATGTCACAGTGAAAATCACCAACATATATCAGGATGTCACAGTGAAAATCACCAACATATATCAGGATGGCACACTTAAAATCACCAGCATATATCAGGATGTCACAGTGAAAATCACCAACATATATCAGGATGTCACAGTGAAAATCACCAGCATATATCAGGATGTCACAAAATCACCAACATATATCAGGATGACACAGTGAAAATCACCAACATATATCAGGATGTCACAGTGAAAATCACCAACATATATCAGGATGTCACAGTGAAAATCACCAACATATATCAATATGTCACAGTGAAAATCACCAACATATATCAGGATGGCACACTGAAAATCACCAGCATATATCAGGATGTCACAGTGAAAATCACCAACATATATCAGGATGTCACAGTGAAAATCACCAGCATATATCAGGATGTCACAAAATCACCAACATATATCAGGATGTCACAGTGAAAATCACCAACATATATCAGGATGTCACACTGAAAATCACCAACATATATCAGGATGTCACAGTGAAAATCACCAACATATATCAATATGTCACAGTGAAAATCACCAACATATATCAGGATGTCACAGTGAAAATCACCAGCATATATCAGGATGTCACAAAATCACCAACATATATCAGGATGTCACAGTGAAAATCACCAACATATATCAGGATGTCACAGTGAAAATCATCAACATATATCAGGATGTCACGGTGAAAATCACCAACATATATCAGGATGGCACACTGAAAATCACCAGCATATATCAGGATGTCACAGTGAAAATCAACAACATATATCAATATGTCACTGTGAAAATCACCAACGGATATCAGGATGTCAGAGTGAAAATCACCAACATATATCAGGATATCACAGTGAAAATCACCAACATATATCAGGATGTCACAGTGAAAATCATCAACATATATCAATATGTCACAGTGAAAATCACCAACATATATCAGGATGTCACAGTGAAAATCACCAACATATATCAGGATGGCACAGTGAAAATAACCAACATATATCAATATGTCACAGTGAAAATCACCAACACATATCAGGATAGCTCACTGAAAATCACCAGCATATATCAGGATGTCACACTGAAAATCACCAACATATATCAGGATGTCACAGTGACAATCACCAACAAATATCAGGATGGCACACTGAAAATCACCAACATATATCAGGATATCACAGTGAAAATCACCAACATATATCAGGAAGTCACAGTGAAAATCACCAACATATATCAGGATGTCACAGTGAAAATCACCAACATATATCAGGATGGCACAGTGAAAATAACCAACATATATCAATATGTCACAGTGAAAATCACCAACACATATCAGGATGGCACACTGAAAATCACCAGCATATATCAGGATGTCACACTGAAAATCACCAACATATATCAGGATGTCACAGTGAAAATCACCAACAAATATCAGGATGGCACACTGAAAATCACCAACATATATCAGGATATCACAGTGAAAATCACCAACATATATCAGGAAGTCACAGTGAAAATCACCAACATATATCAGGATGTCACAGTGAAAATCACCAACATATATCAGGATGGCACACTGAAAATCACCAGCATATATCAATATGTCACAGTGACAATCACCAACACATATCAGGATGGCACACTGAAAATCACCAGCATATATCAGGATGTCACACTGAAAATCACCAACATATATCAGGATGTCACAAAATCACCAACATATATCAGGATGTCACAGTGAAAATCACCAACATATATCAGGATGTCACAGTGAAAATCACAAACATATATCAGGATGTCACGGTGAAAATCACCAACATATATCAGGATGGAACACTGAAAATCACCAGCATATATCAATATGTCACAGTGAAAATCACCAACATATATCAGGATGTCACAGTGAAAATCACCAACATATATCAGGATGGCACACTGAAAATCACCAGCACATATCAATATGTCACAGTGAAAATCACCAACACATATCAGGATGGCACATTGAAAATCACCAGCACATATATCAGGATGTCACACTGAAAATCACCAACATATATCAGGATGGCACAGTGAAAATAACCAACATATATGAATATGTCACAGTGAAAATCACCAACATATATCAGGATGTCACAGTGAAAATCACCAACAAATATCAGGATGGCACACTGAAAATCCCCAACATATATCAGGATGTCACACTGAAAATCACCAGCATATATCAATATGTCACAGTGAAAATCACCAACACATATCAGGATGGCACACTGAAAATCACCAGCATATATCAGGATGTCACACTGAAAATCACCAACATATATCAGGTTGTCACAGTGAAAATCAACAACAAATATCAGGATGGCACACTGAAAATCACCAACATATATCAGGATATCACAGTGAAAATCACCAACATATATCAGGATGTCACAATGAAAATCACCAACACATATCAATATGTCACAGTGAAAATCACCAACATATATCAGGATGTCACAGTGAAAATCACCAACATATATCAGGATGGCAAAGTGAAAATAACCAACATATATCAATATGTCACAGTAAAAATCACCAACACATATCAGGATGGCACACTGAAAATCACCAGCATATATCAGGATGTCACACTGAAAATCACCAACATATATCAGGATGTCACAGTGAAAATCACCAACAAATATCAGGATGGCACACTGAAAATCACCAACATATATCAGGATATCACAGTGAAAATCACCAACATATATCAGGAAGTCACAGTGAAAATCACCAACATATATCAGGATGTCACAGTGAAAATCACCAACATATATCAGGATGGCACACTGAAAATCACCAGCATATATCAATATGTCACAGTGACAATCACCAACACATATCAGGATGGCACACTGAAAATCACCAGCATATATCAGGATGTCACACTGAAAATCACCAACATATATCAGGATGTCACAAAATCACCAACATATATCAGGATGTCACAGTGAAAATCACCAACATATATCAGGATGTCACAGTGAAAATCACAAACATATATCAGGATGTCACGGTGAAAATCACCAACATATATCAGGATGGAACACTGAAAATCACCAGCATATATCAATATGTCACAGTGAAAATCACCAACATATATCAGGATGTCACAGTGAAAATCACCAACATATATCAGGATGGCACACTGAAAATCACCAGCACATATCAATATGTCACAGTGAAAATCACCAACACATATCAGGATGGCACATTGAAAATCACCAGCACATATATCAGGATGTCACACTGAAAATCACCAACATATATCAGGATGTCACAGTGAAAATCACCAACAAATATCAGGATGTCACAGTGAAAATCACCAACATATATCAGGATGGCACAGTGAAAATAACCAACATATATGAATATGTCACAGTGAAAATCACCAACATATATCAGGATGTCACAGTGAAAATCACCAACAAATATCAGGATGGCACACTGAAAATCCCCAACATATATCAGGATGTCACACTGAAAATCACCAGCATATATCAATATGTCACAGTGAAAATCACCAACACATATCAGGATGGCACACTGAAAATCACCAGCATATATCAGGATGTCACACTGAAAATCACCAACATATATCAGGTTGTCACAGTGAAAATCAACAACAAATATCAGGATGGCACACTGAAAATCACCAACATATATCAGGATATCACAGTGAAAATCACCAACATATATCAGGATGTCACAGTGAAAATCACCAACACATATCAATATGTCACAGTGAAAATCACCAACATATATCAGGATGTCACAGTGAAAATCACCAACATATATCAGGATGGCAAAGTGAAAATAACCAACATATATCAATATGTCACAGTGAAAATCACCAACATATATCAGGATGTCACAGTGAAAATCACCAACAAATATCAGGATGGCACACTGAAAATCCCCAACATATATCAGGATGTCACAGTGAAAATCACCAACATATATCAATATGTCACAGTGAAAATCACCAACATATATCAATATGTCACAGTGAAAATCACCAACATATATCAGGATGTCACAGTGAAAATCACCAACATATATCAGGATGTCACAGTGAAAATCACCAACATATATCAATATGTCACAGTGAAAATCACCAACATATATCAATATGTCACAGTGAAAATCACCAACAGATATCAGGATGTCACAGTGAAAATCACCAACATATATCAATATGTCACAGTGAAAATCACCAACATATATCAGGATTTCAAAGTGAAAATCACCAACGTATATCAGGATGCCACAGTGAAAATCACCAGCATAAATCAGGATGTCACACTGATAATCACCAACATATATCAATATGTCACTGTGAAAATCACCAACACATTTCAGGATGTCACAGTGAAAATCACCAACATATATCAGGATGTCACAGTGAAAATCACCAACATATATCAGGATGTCACAGTGATAATCACCAACATATATCAGGATGTCACACTGAAAATCACCAACATATATCAGGACGGCACAGTGAAAATCACCAGCATATATCAGGATGGCACAGTGAAAATCACCAGCATATATCAGGATGTCACAAAATCACCAACATATATCAGGATGTCACAGTGAAAATAACCAACATATATCAGGATGTTACAGTGAAAATCATCAGCATATATCAGGATGTCACAAAATCACCAACATATATCAATATGTCACAGTGAAAATCACCAACATATATCAGGATGTCACAGTGAAAATCACCAGCATATATCAGGATGTCACAAAATCACTTACATATATCAGGATGTCACAAAATCACCAGCATATATCAGGATGTCACAAAATCACCAACATATATCACGATGGCAGAAAATCACCAACATATATCAGGATGTCACAGTGAAAATCACCAACATATATCAGGATGTCACAGTGAAAATCACCAACGTATATCAGGATGTCACAGTGAAAATCACCAACATATATCAATATGTCACAGTGAAAATCACCAGCATATATCAGGATGTCACAAAATCACCAACATATATCAATATGTCACAGTGATAATCACCAACATATATCAGGATGTCACAGTGAAAATCACCAGCATATATCAGGATGTCACAGTGAAAATCACCAGCATATATCAGGATGTCACAAAATCACCAGCATATATCAGGATGTCACAAAATCACCAACATATATCAGGATGTCACAAAATCACCAACATATATCAGGATGTCACAGTGAAAATCACCAACATATATCAGGATGGCACACTGAAAATCACCAACATATATCAGGATGTCACAGTGAAAATCACCAACATATATCAGGATGTCACAGTGAAAATCACCAGCATATATCAGGATGTCACACTGAAAATCACCAACATATATCAATATGTCACAGTGAAAATCACCAACATATATCAGGATGTCACAGTGAAAATCACCAACATATATCAGGATGTCACAGTGAAAATCACCAGCATATATCAGGATATCACACTGAAAATCACCAACATATATCAATATGTCACAGTGAAAATCACCAACATATATCAGGATGTCACAGTGAAAATCACCAACATATATCAGGATGTCACTGTGAAAATCACCAACATATATCAGGATGGCACACTGAAAATCACCAGCATATATCAATATGTCACAGTGAAACCACCAACACATATCAGGATGGCACACTGAAAATCACCAGCATATATCAGGATGTCACACTGAAAATCACCAATATATATCAGGATGTCACAGTGAAAATCACCAACAAATATCAGGATGGCACACTGAAAATCACCAACATATATCAGGATATCACAGTGAAAATCACCAACATATATTAGGATGTCACAGTGAAAATCATCAACATATATCAATATGTCACAGTGAAAATCACCAACATATATCAGGATGTCACAGTGAAAATCACCAACATATATCAGGATGGCACAGTGAAAATAACCAACATATATCAATATGTCACAGTGAAAATCACCAACATATATCAGGATGTCACAGTGAAAATCACCAACAAATATCAGGATGGCACACTGAAAATCCCCAACATATATCAGGATGTCACACTGAAAATCACCAGCATATATCAATATGTCACAGTGAAAATCACCAACACATATCAGGATGGCACACTGAAAATCACCAGCATATATCAGGATGTCACACTGAAAATCACCAACATATATCAGGTTGTCACAGTGAAAATCAACAACAAATATCAGGATGGCACACTGAAAATCACCAACATATATCAGGATATCACAGTGAAAATCACCAACATATATCAGGATGTCACAGTGAAAATCACCAACACATATCAATATGTCACAGTGAAAATCACCAACATATATCAGGATGTCACAGTGAAAATCACCAACATATATCAGGATGGCAAAGTGAAAATAACCAACATATATCAATATGTCACAGTGAAAATCACCAACATATATCAGGATGTCACAGTGAAAATCACCAACAAATATCAGGATGGCACACTGAAAATCCCCAACATATATCAGGATGTCACAGTGAAAATCACCAACATATATCAATATGTCACAGTGAAAATCACCAACATATATCAATATGTCACAGTGAAAATCACCAACATATATCAGGATGTCACAGTGAAAATCACCAACATATATCAGGATGTCACAGTGAAAATCACCAACATATATCAATATGTCACAGTGAAAATCACCAACATATATCAATATGTCACAGTGAAAATCACCAACAGATATCAGGATGTCACAGTGAAAATCACCAACATATATCAATATGTCACAGTGAAAATCACCAACATATATCAGGATTTCAAAGTGAAAATCACCAACGTATATCAGGATGCCACAGTGAAAATCACCAGCATAAATCAGGATGTCACACTGATAATCACCAACATATATCAATATGTCACTGTGAAAATCACCAACATATATCAGGATGTCACAGTGAAAATCACCAACATATATCAGGATGTCACAGTGAAAATCACCAACATATATCAGGATGTCACAGTGATAATCACCAACATATATCAGGATGTCACACTGAAAATCACCAACATATATCAGGACGGCACAGTGAAAATCACCAGCATATATCAGGATGGCACAGTGAAAATCACCAGCATATATCAGGATGTCACAAAATCACCAACATATATCAGGATGTCACAGTGAAAATAACCAACATATATCAGGATGTTACAGTGAAAATCATCAGCATATATCAGGATGTCACAAAATCACCAACATATATCAATATGTCACAGTGAAAATCACCAACATATATCAGGATGTCACAGTGAAAATCACCAGCATATATCAGGATGTCACAAAATCACTTACATATATCAGGATGTCACAAAATCACCAGCATATATCAGGATGTCACAAAATCACCAACATATATCACGATGGCAGAAAATCACCAACATATATCAGGATGTCACAGTGAAAATCACCAACATATATCAGGATGTCACAGTGAAAATCACCAACGTATATCAGGATGTCACAGTGAAAATCACCAACATATATCAATATGTCACAGTGAAAATCACCAGCATATATCAGGATGTCACAAAATCACCAACATATATCAATATGTCACAGTGATAATCACCAACATATATCAGGATGTCACAGTGAAAATCACCAGCATATATCAGGATGTCACAGTGAAAATCACCAGCATATATCAGGATGTCACAAAATCACCAGCATATATCAGGATGTCACAAAATCACCAACATATATCAGGATGTCACAAAATCACCAACATATATCAGGATGTCACAGTGAAAATCACCAACATATATCAGGATGGCACACTGAAAATCACCAACATATATCAGGATGTCACAGTGAAAATCACCAACATATATCAGGATGTCACAGTGAAAATCACCAGCATATATCAGGATGTCACACTGAAAATCACCAACATATATCAATATGTCACAGTGAAAATCACCAACATATATCAGGATGTCACAGTGAAAATCACCAACATATATCAGGATGTCACAGTGAAAATCACCAGCATATATCAGGATATCACACTGAAAATCACCAACATATATCAATATGTCACAGTGAAAATCACCAACATATATCAGGATGTCACAGTGAAAATCACCAACATATATCAGGATGTCACTGTGAAAATCACCAACATATATCAGGATGTCACACTGAAAATCACCAATATATATCAGGATGTCACAGTGAAAATCACCAACAAATATCAGGATGGCACACTGAAAATCACCAACATATATCAGGATATCACAGTGAAAATCACCAACATATATTAGGATGTCACAGTGAAAATCATCAACATATATCAATATGTCACAGTGAAAATCACCAACATATATCAGGATGTCACAGTGAAAATCACCAACATATATCAGGATGGCACAGTGAAAATAACCAACATATATCAATATGTCACAGTGAAAATCACCAACATATATCAGGATGTCACAGTGAAAATCACCAACATATATCAGGATGGCACACTGAAAATCACCAACATATATCAGGATGTCACAGTGAAAATCACCAACATATATCAATATGTCACAGTGAAAATCACCAACATATATCAATATGTCACAGTGAAAATCACCAACATATATCAGGATGTCACAGTGAAAATCACCAACATATATCAGGATGGCAAAGTGAAAATAACCAACATATATCAATATGTCACAGTGAAAATCACCAACATATATCAGGATGTCACAGTGAAAATCACCAACAAATATCAGGATGGCACACTGAAAATCCCCAACATATATCAGGATGTCACAGTGAAAATCACCAACATATATCAATATGTCACAGTGAAAATCACCAACATATATCAATATGTCACAGTGAAAATCACCAACATATATCAGGATGTCACAGTGAAAATCACCAACATATATCAGGATGTCACAGTGAAAATCACCAACATATATCAATATGTCACAGTGAAAATCACCAACATATATCAGGATGTCACAGTGAAAATCACCAGCATAAATCAGGATGTCACACTGATAATCACCAACATATATCAATATGTCACAGTGAAAATCACCAACACATTTCAGGATGTCACAGTGAAAATCACCAACAGATATCAGGATGTCACAGTGAAAATCACCAACATATATCAATATGTCACAGTGAAAATCACCAACATATATCAGGATTTCAAAGTGAAAATCACCAACGTATATCAGGATGCCACAGTGAAAATCACCAGCATAAATCAGGATGTCACACTGATAATCACCAACATATATCAATATGTCACTGTGAAAATCACCAACACATTTCAGGATGTCACAGTGAAAATCACCAACATATATCAGGATGTCACAGTGAAAATCACCAACATATATCAGGATGTCACAGTGATAATCAGCAACATATATCAGGATGTCACACTGAAAATCACCAACATATATCAGGATGGCACAGTGAAAATCACCAGCATATATCAGGATGGCACAGTGAAAATCACCAGCATATATCAGGATGTCACAAAATCACCAACATATATCAGGATGTCACAGTGAAAATAACCAACATATATCAGGATGTTACAGTGAAAATCATCAGCATATATCAGGATGTCACAAAATCACCAACATATATCAATATGTCACAGTGAAAATCACCAACATATATCAGGATGTCACAGTGAAAATCACCAGCATATATCAGGATGTCACAAAATCACTTACATATATCAGGATGTCACAAAATCACCAGCATATATCAGGATGTCACAAAATCACCAACATATATCACGATGGCAGAAAATCACCAACATATATCAGGATGTCACAGTGAAAATCACCAACATATATCAGGATGTCACAGTGAAAATCACCAACGTATATCAGGATGTCACAGTGAAAATCACCAACATATATCAATATGTCACAGTGAAAATCACCAGCATATATCAGGATGTCACAAAATCACCAACATATATCAATATGTCACAGTGAAAATCACCAACATATATCAGGATGTCACAGTGAAAATCACCAGCATATATCAGGATGTCACAGTGAAAATCACCAGCATATATCAGGATGTCACAATATCACCAGCATATATCAGGATGTCACAAAATCACCAACATATATCAGGATGTCACAAAATCACCAACATATATCAGGATGTCACAGTGAAAATCACCAACATATATCAGGATGGCACACTGAAAATCACCAACATATATCAGGATGTCACAGTGAAAATCACCAACATATATCAGGATGTCACAGTGAAAATCACCAGCATATATCAGGATGTCACACTGAAAATCACCAACATATATCAGGATGTCACAGTGAAAATCACCAACATATATCAGGATGTCACAGTGAAAATCACCAACATATATCAGGATGTCACAGTGAAAATCACCAACATATATCAATATGTCACAGTGAAAATCACCAACATATATCAGGATGTCACAGTGAAAATCACCAACATATATCAGGATGTCACAGTGAAAATCACCAACATATATCAATATGTCACAGTGAAAATCACCAACATATATCAATATGTCACAGTGAAAATCACCAACAGATATCAGGATGTCACAGTGAAAATCACCAACATATATCAATATGTCACAGTGAAAATCACCAACATATATCAGGATTTCAAAGTGAAAATCACCAACGTATATCAGGATGCCACAGTGAAAATCACCAGCATAAATCAGGATGTCACACTGATAATCACCAACATATATCAATATGTCACTGTGAAAATCACCAACACATTTCAGGATGTCACAGTGAAAATCACCAACATATATCAGGATGTCACAGTGAAAATCACCAACATATATCAGGATGTCACAGTGATAATCACCAACATATATCAGGATGTCACACTGAAAATCACCAACATATATCAGGATGGCACAGTGAAAATCACCAGCATATATCAGGATGGCACAGTGAAAATCACCAGCATATATCAGGATGTCACAAAATCACCAACATATATCAGGATGTCACAGTGAAAATAACCAACATATATCAGGATGTTACAGTGAAAATCATCAGCATATATCAGGATGTCACAAAATCACCAACATATATCAATATGTCACAGTGAAAATCACCAACATATATCAGGATGTCACAGTGAAAATCACCAGCATATATCAGGATGTCACAAAATCACTTACATATATCAGGATGTCACAAAATCACCAGCATATATCAGGATGTCACAAAATCACCAACATATATCACGATGGCAGAAAATCACCAACATATATCAGGATGTCACAGTGAAAATCACCAACATATATCAGGATGTCACAGTGAAAATCACCAGCATATATCAGGATGTCACACTGAAAATCACCAACATATATCAGGATGTCACAGTGAAAATCACCAACATATATCAGGATGTCACAGTGAAAATCACCAACATATATCAGGATGTCACAGTGAAAATCACCAGCATATATCAGGATATCACACTGAAAATCACCAACATATATCAATATGTCACAGTGAAAATCACCAACATATATCAGGATGTCACAGTGAAAATCACCAACATATATCAGGATGTCACAGTGAAAATCACCAACATATATCAGGATGGCACACTGAAAATCACCAGCATATATCAATATGTCACAGTGAAACCACCAACACATATCAGGATGGCACACTGAAAATCACCAGCGTATATCAGGATGTCACACTGAAAATCACCAATATATATCAATATGTCACAGTGAAAATCACCAACAAATATCAGGATGGCACACTGAAAATCACCAACATATATCAGGATATCACAGTGAAAATCACCAACATATATTAGGATGTCACAGTGAAAATCATCAACATATATCAATATGTCACAGTGAAAATCACCAACATATATCAGGATGTCACAGTGAAAATCACCAACATATATCAGGATGGCACAGTGAAAATAACCAACATATATCAATATGTCAGAGTGAAAATCACCAACATATATCAGGATGTCACAGTGAAAATCACCAACATATATCAGGATGGCACACTGAAAATCACCAACATATATCAGGATGTCACAGTGAAAATCACCTACATATATCAATATGTCACAGTGAAAATCACCAACATATATCAGGATGTCACATTGAAAATCACCAACATATATCAGGATGTCACAGTGAAAATCACCAACATATATCTGGATATCACAGTGAAAATCACCAACGTATATCAGGATGTCACAGTGAAAATCACCAACATATATCAATATGTCACAGTGAAAATCACCAGCATATATCAGGATGTCACAAAATCACCAACATATATCAATATGTCACAGTGAAAATCACCAACATATATCAGGATGTCACAGTGAAAATCACCAGCATATATCAGGATGTCACAGTGAAAATCACCAGCATATATCAGGATGTCACAAAATCACCAGCATATATCAGGATGTCACAAAATCACCAACATATATCAGGATGTCACAAAATCACCAACATATATCAGGATGTCACAGTGAAAATCACCAACATATATCAGGATGGCACACTGAAAATCACCAACATATATCAGGATGTCACAGTGAAAATCACCAACATATATCAGGATGTCACAGTGAAAATCACCAGCATATATCAGGATGTCACACTGAAAATCACCAACATATATCAATATGTCACAGTGAAAATCACCAACATATATCAGGATGTCACAGTGAAAATCACCAACATATATCAGGATGTCACAGTGAAAATCACCAGCATATATCAGGATATCACACTGAAAATCACCAACATATATCAATATGTCACAGTGAAAATCACCAACATATATCAGGATGTCACAGTGAAAATCACCAACATATATCAGGATGTCACAGTGAAAATCACCAACATATATCAGGATGGCACACTGAAAATCACCAGCATATATCAATATGTCACAGTGAAACCACCAACACATATCAGGATGGCACACTGAAAATCACCAGCGTATATCAGGATGTCACACTGAAAATCACCAATATATATCAATATGTCACAGTGAAAATCACCAACAAATATCAGGATGGCACACTGAAAATCACCAACATATATCAGGATATCACAGTGAAAATCACCAACATATATTAGGATGTCACAGTGAAAATCATCAACATATATCAATATGTCACAGTGAAAATCACCAACATATATCAGGATGTCACAGTGAAAATCACCAACATATATCAGGATGGCACAGTGAAAATAACCAACATATATCAATATGTCACAGTGAAAATCACCAACATATATCAGGATGTCACAGTGAAAATCACCAACATATATCAGGATGGCACACTGAAAATCACCAACATATATCAGGATGTCACAGTGAAAATCACCAACATATATCAATATGTCACAGTGAAAATCACCAACATATATCAGGATGTCACAGTGAAAATCACCAACATATATCAGGATGTCACAGTGAAAATCACCAACATATATCTGGATATCACAGTGAAAATCACCAACATATATCAGGATGTCACAGTGAAAATCAACAACATATATCAATATGTCACAGTGAAAATCACCAACATATATCAGGATGTCACAGTGAAAATCACCAACGGATATCAGGATGTCACAGTGAAAATCACCAACATATATCAATATGTCACAGTGAAAATCACCAACATATATCAGGATGGCACACTGAAAATCACCAGCATATATCAGGATGTCACAGTGAAAATCACCAACATATATCAGGATGGCACAGTGAAAATAACCAACATATATCAATATGTCACAGTGAAAATCACCAACATATATCAGGATGTCACAGTGAAAATCACCAACAAATATCATGATGGCACACTGAAAATCCAAAACATATATCAGGATGTCACAGTGAAAATCACCAACATAAATCAATATGTCACAGTGAAAATCACCAACATATATCAGGATGTCACAGTGAAAATCACCAACATATATCAGGATGTCACAGTGAAAATCACCAACATATATCAATATGTCACAGTGAAAATCACCAACATATATCAGGATGTCACAGTGAAAATCAGCAACATATATCAGGATGTCACAGTGAAAATCACCTACATATATCAGGATGTCACAGTGAAAATCATCAACATATATCAATATGTCACAGTGAAAATCACCAACATATATCAGGATGTCACAGTGAAAATCACCAACGTATATCAGGATGTCACAGTGAAAATCACCAACATATATCAATATGTCACAGTGAAAATCACCAACATATATCAGGATGGCACAGTGAAAATCACCAGCATATATCAGGATGTCACAGTGAAAATCACCAACATATATCAGGATGGCACAGTGAAAATAACCAACATATATCAATATGTCACAGTGAAAATCACCAACATATATCAGGATGTCACAGTGAAAATCACCAACAAATATCAGGATGGCACACTGAAAATCCCCAACATATATCAGGATGTCACAGTGAAAATCACCAACATATATCAATATGTCACAGTGAAAATCACCAACATAAATCAATATGTCACAGTGAAAATCACCAACATATATCAGGATGTCACAGTGAAAATCACCAACATATATCAGGATGTCACGGTGAAAATCACCAACATATATCAGGATGTCAAAGTGAAAATCACCAACGTATATCAGGATGTCACAGTGAAAATCACCAACATATATCAGGATGTCACGGTGAAAATCACCAACATATATCAGGATGTCACAGTGAAAATCACCAGCATATATCAGGATGTCACACTGAAAATCACCAACATATATCAATATGTCACAGTGAAAATCACCAACATATATCAGGATGTCACAGTGAAAATCACCAGCATATATCAGGATGTCACACTGATAATCACCAACATATATCAATTTGTCACAGTGAAAATCACCAACACATATCAGGATGTCACAGTGAAAATCACCAACATATATCAGGATGTCACAGTGAAAATCACCAACATATATCAGGATGTCACAGTGATAATCACCAACATATATCAATATGTCACAGTGAAAATCACCAACATATATCAGGATGGCACAGTGAAAATCACCAGCATATATCAGGATGGCACAGTGAAAATCACCAGCATATATCAGGATGTCACAAAATCACCAACATATATCAGGATGTCACAGTGAAAATAACCAACATATATCAGGATGTTACAGTGAAAATCATCAGCATATATCAGGATGTCACAAAATCACCAACATATATCAATATGTCACAGTGAAAATCACCAACATATATCAGGATGTCACAGTGAAAATCACCAGCATATATCAGGATGTCACAAAATCACCAGCATATATCAGGATGTCACAAAATCACCAACATATATCAGGATGTCACAAAATCACCAACATATATCAGGATGTCACAGTGAAAATCACCAACATATATCAAGATGGCACACTGAAAATCACCAACATATATCAGGATGTCACAGTGAAAATCACCAACATATATCAGGATGTCACAGTGAAAATCACCAGCATATATCAGGATGTCACAGTGAAAATCACCAACATATATCAATATGTCACAGTGAAAATCACCAACATATATCAGGATGTCACAGTGAAAATCACCAACATATATCAGGATGTCACAGTGAAAATCACCAGCATATATCAGGATATCACACTGAAAATCACCAACATATATCAATATGTCACAGTGAAAATCACCAGCATATATCAGGATGTCACAGTGAAAATCACCAACATATATCAGGATGTCACAGTGAAAATCACCAACATATATCAGGATGGCACACTGAAAATCATCAGCATATATCAATATGTCACAGTGAAACCTCCAACACATATCAGGATGGCACACTGAAAATCTACAGCGTATATCAGGATGTCACACTGAAAATCACCAACATATATCAGGATGTCACAGTGAAAATCACCAACAAATATCAGGATGGCACACTGAAAATCACCAACAGATATCAGGATATCACAGTGAAAATCACCAACATATATCAGGATGTCACAGTGAAAATCATCAACATATATCAATATTTCACAGTGAAAATCACCAACATATATCAGGATGTCACAGTGAAAATCACCAACATATATCAGGATGGCACAGTGAAAATAACCAACATATATCAATATGTCACAGTGAAAATCACCAACATATATCAATATGTCACAGTGAAAATCACCAACATATATCAGGATGTCACAGTGAAAATCACCAACGTATATCAGGATGTCACAGTGAAAATCACCAACATATATCAATATGTCACAGTGAAAATCACCAACATATATCAGGATGGCACACTGAAAATCACCAGCATATATCAGGATGTCACAGTGAAAATCACCAACATATATCAGGATGTCACAGTGAAAATCACCAGCATATATCAGGATGTCACAAAATCACCAACATATATCAGGATGTCACAGTGAAAATCACCAACATATATCAGGATGTCACAGTGAAAATCACCAACATATATCAGGATGTCACAGTGAAAATCACCAGCATATATCAGGATATCACAGTGAAAATCACCAACATATATCAATATGTCACAGTGAAAATCACCAACATATATCAGGATGTCACAGTGAAAATCACCAATGTATATCAGGATGTCACAGTGAAAATCACCAACATATATCAGGATGGCACACTGAAAATCACCAGCATATATCAGGATGTCACACTGAAAATCACCAACATATATCAGGATGTCACAGTCAATATCACCAGCATATATCAGGATGTCACAAAATCACCAACATATATCAGGATGACAAAGTGAAAATCACCAACATATATCAGGATGTCACAGTGAAAATCACCAACATATATCAATATGTCACAGTGAAAATCACCAACATATATCAGGATGTCACAGTGAAAATCACCAACATATATCAATATGTCACAGTGAAAATCACCAACATATATCAGGATGTCACAGTGAAAATCCCCAGCATATATCAGGATGTCACAAAATCACCAACATATATCAGGATGGCACACTGAAAATCACCAACATATATCAGGATGTCACAGTGAAAATCACCAACATATATCAGGATGTCACAGTGAAAATCACCAGCATATATCAGGATGTCACAAAATCACCAACATATATCAGGATGACACAGTGAAAATCACCAACATATATCAGGATGTCACAGTGAAAATCACCAACATATATCAGGATGTCACGGTGAAAATCACCAACATATATGAGGATGGCACACTGAAAATCACCAGCATATATCAGGATGTCACACTGAAAATCACCAACATATATCAATATGTCACAGTGAAAATCACCAACGTATATCAGGATGTCACAGTGAAAATCACCAACATATATCAGGATGTCACAGTGAAAATCATCAACATATATCAGGATGGCACACTGAAAATCACCAACATATATCAGGATGGCAAAGTGAAAATAACCAACATATATCAATATGTCACAGTGAAAATCACCAACATATATCAGGATGTCACAGTGAAAATCACCAACAAATATCAGGATGGCACACTGAAAATCCCCAACATATATCAGGATGTCACAGTGAAAATCACCAACATATATCAATATGTCACAGTGAAAATCACCAACATATATCAATATGTCACAGTGAAAATCACCAACATATATCAGGATGTCACAGTGAAAATCACCAACATATATCAGGATGTCACAGTGAAAATCACCAACATATATCAATATGTCACAGTGAAAATCACCAACAGATATCAGGATGTCACAGTGAAAATCACCAACATATATCAATATGTCACAGTGAAAATCACCAACATATATCAGGATTTCAAAGTGAAAATCACCAACGTATATCAGGATGTCACAGTGAAAATCACCAACATATATCAGGATGTCACGATGAAAATCACCAACATATATCAGGATGTCACAGTGAAAATCACCAGCATATATCAGGATGTCACACTGAAAATCACCAACATATATCAATATGTCACAGTGAAAATCACCAACATATATCAGGATGTCACAGTGAAAATCACCAGCATAAATCAGGATGTCACACTGATAATCACCAACATATATCAATATGTCACAGTGAAAATCACCAACACATTTCAGGATGTCACAGTGAAAATCACCAACATATATCAGGATGTCACAGTGAAAATCACCAACATATATCAGGATGTCACAGTGATAATCACCAACATATATCAGGATGTCACACTGAAAATCACCAACATATATCAGGACGGCACAGTGAAAATCACCAGCATATATCAGGATGGCACAGTGAAAATCACCAGCATATATCAGGATGTCACAAAATCACCAACATATATCAGGATGTCACAGTGAAAATAACCAACATATATCAGGATGTTACAGTGAAAATCATCAGCATATATCAGGATGTCACAAAATCACCAACATATATCAATATGTCACAGTGAAAATCACCAACATATATCAATATGTCACAGTGAAAATCACCAGCATATATCAGGATGTCACAAAATCACTTACATATATCAGGATGTCACAAAATCACCAGCATATATCAGGATGTCACAAAATCACCAACATATATCACGATGGCAGAAAATCACCAACATATATCAGGATGTCACAGTGAAAATCACCAACATATATCAGGATGTCACAGTGAAAATCACCAACGTATATCAGGATGTCACAGTGAAAATCACCAACATATATCAATATGTCATAGTGAAAATCACCAGCATATATCAGGATGTCACAAAATCACCAACAAATATCAATATGTCACAGTGAAAATCACCAACATATATCAGGATGTCACAGTGAAAATCACCAGCATATATCAGGATGTCACAGTGAAAATCACCAGCATATATCAGGATGTCACAAAATCACCAGCATAGATCAGGATGTCACAAAATCACCAACATATATCAGGATGTCACAAAATCACCAACATATATCAGGATGTCACAGTGAAAATCACCAACATATATCAGGATGGCACACTGAAAATCACCAACATATATCAGGATGTCACAGTGAAAATCACCAACATATATCAGGATGTCACAGTGAAAATCACCAGCATATATCAGGATGTCACACTGAAAATCACCAACATATATCAATATGTCACAGTGAAAATCACCAACATATATCAGGATGTCACAGTGAAAATCACCAACATATATCAGGATGTCACAGTGAAAATCACCAGCATATATCAGGATATCACACTGAAAATCACCAACATATATCAATATGTCACAGTGAAAATCACCAACATATATCAGGATGTCACAGTGAAAATCACCAACATATATGAGGATGGCACACTGAAAATCACCAGCATATATCAATATGTCACAGTGAAACCACCAACACATATCAGGATGGCACACTGAAAATCACCAGCGTATATCAGGATGTCACACTGAAAATCACCAATATATATCAGGATGTCACAGTGAAAATCACCAACAAATATCAGGATGGCACACTGAAAATCACCAAGATATATCAGGATATCACAGTGAAAATCACCAACATATATTAGGATGTCACAGTGAAAATCATCAACATATATCAATATGTCACAGTGAAAATCACCAACATATATCAGGATGTCACAGTGAAAATCACCAACATATATCAGGATGGCACAGTGAAAATAACCAACATATATCAATATGTCACAGTGAAAATCACCAACATATATCAGGATGTCACAGTGAAAATCACCAACATATATCAGGATGGCACACAGAAAATCACCAACATATATCAGGATGTCACAGTGAAAATCACCAACATATATCAATATGTCACAGTGAAAATCACCAACATATATCAGGATGTCACAGTGAAAATCACCAACATATATCAGGATGTCACAGTGAAAATCACCAACATATATCTGGATATCACAGTGAAAATCACCAACATATATCAGGATGTCACAGTGAAAATCAACAACATATATCAATATGTCACAGTGAAAATCACCAACATATATCAATATGTCACAGTGAAAATCACCAACATATATCAGGATGTCACAGTGAAAATCACCAACGTATATCAGGATGTCACAGTGAAAATCACCAACATATATCAATATGTCACAGTGAAAATCACCAACATATATCAGGATGGCACACTGAAAATCACCAGCATATATCAGGATGTCACAGTGAAAATCACCAACATATATCAGGATGTCACAGTGAAAATCACCAGCATATATCAGGATGTCACAAAATCACCAACATATATCAGGATGTCACAGTGAAAATCACCAACATATATCAGGATGTCACAGTGAAAATCACCAACATATATCAGGATGTCACAGTGAAAATCACCAGCATATATCAGGATATCACAGTGAAAATCACCAACATATATCAATATGTCACAGTGAAAATCACCAACATATATCAGGATGTCACAGTGAAAATCACCAATGTATATCAGGATGTCACAGTGAAAATCACCAACATATATCAGGATGGCACACTGAAAATCACCAGCATATATCAGGATGTCACACTGAAAATCACCAACATATATCAGGATGTCACAGTCAATATCACCAGCATATATCAGGATGTCACAAAATCACCAACATATATCAGGATGACAAAGTGAAAATCACCAACATATATCAGGATGTCACAGTGAAAATCACCAACATATATCAATATGTCACAGTGAAAATCACCAACATATATCAGGATGTCACAGTGAAAATCACCAACATATATCAATATGTCACAGTGAAAATCACCAACATATATCAGGATGTCACAGTGAAAATCCCCAGCATATATCAGGATGTCACAAAATCACCAACATATATCAGGATGGCACACTGAAAATCACCAACATATATCAGGATGTCACAGTGAAAATCACCAACATATATCAGGATGTCACAGTGAAAATCACCAGCATATATCAGGATGTCACAAAATCACCAACATATATCAGGATGACACAGTGAAAATCACCAACATATATCAGGATGTCACAGTGAAAATCACCAACATATATCAGGATGTCACGGTGAAAATCACCAACATATATGAGGATGGCACACTGAAAATCACCAGCATATATCAGGATGTCACACTGAAAATCACCAACATATATCAATATGTCACAGTGAAAATCACCAACGTATATCAGGATGTCACAGTGAAAATCACCAACATATATCAGGATGTCACAGTGAAAATCATCAACATATATCAGGATGGCACACTGAAAATCACCAACATATATCAGGATGGCAAAGTGAAAATAACCAACATATATCAATATGTCACAGTGAAAATCACCAACATATATCAGGATGTCACAGTGAAAATCACCAACAAATATCAGGATGGCACACTGAAAATCCCCAACATATATCAGGATGTCACAGTGAAAATCACCAACATATATCAATATGTCACAGTGAAAATCACCAACATATATCAATATGTCACAGTGAAAATCACCAACATATATCAGGATGTCACAGTGAAAATCACCAACATATATCAGGATGTCACAGTGAAAATCACCAACATATATCAATATGTCACAGTGAAAATCACCAACATATATCAATATGTCACAGTGAAAATCACCAACAGATATCAGGATGTCACAGTGAAAATCACCAACATATATCAATATGTCACAGTGAAAATCACCAACATATATCAGGATTTCAAAGTGAAAATCACCAACGTATATCAGGATGTCACAGTGAAAATCACCAACATATATCAGGATGTCACGATGAAAATCACCAACATATATCAGGATGTCACAGTGAAAATCACCAGCATATATCAGGATGTCACACTGAAAATCACCAACATATATCAATATGTCACAGTGAAAATCACCAACATATATCAGGATGTCACAGTGAAAATCACCAGCATAAATCAGGATGTCACACTGATAATCACCAACATATATCAATATGTCACAGTGAAAATCACCAACACATTTCAGGATGTCACAGTGAAAATCACCAACATATATCAGGATGTCACAGTGAAAATCACCAACATATATCAGGATGTCACAGTGATAATCACCAACATATATCAGGATGTCACACTGAAAATCACCAACATATATCAGGACGGCACAGTGAAAATCACCAGCATATATCAGGATGGCACAGTGAAAATCACCAGCATATATCAGGATGTCACAAAATCACCAACATATATCAGGATGTCACAGTGAAAATAACCAACATATATCAGGATGTTACAGTGAAAATCATCAGCATATATCAGGATGTCACAAAATCACCAACATATATCAATATGTCACAGTGAAAATCACCAACATATATCAATATGTCACAGTGAAAATCACCAGCATATATCAGGATGTCACAAAATCACTTACATATATCAGGATGTCACAAAATCACCAGCATATATCAGGATGTCACAAAATCACCAACATATATCACGATGGCAGAAAATCACCAACATATATCAGGATGTCACAGTGAAAATCACCAACATATATCAGGATGTCACAGTGAAAATCACCAACGTATATCAGGATGTCACAGTGAAAATCACCAACATATATCAATATGTCATAGTGAAAATCACCAGCATATATCAGGATGTCACAAAATCACCAACAAATATCAATATGTCACAGTGAAAATCACCAACATATATCAGGATGTCACAGTGAAAATCACCAGCATATATCAGGATGTCACAGTGAAAATCACCAGCATATATCAGGATGTCACAAAATCACCAGCATAGATCAGGATGTCACAAAATCACCAACATATATCAGGATGTCACAAAATCACCAACATATATCAGGATGTCACAGTGAAAATCACCAACATATATCAGGATGGCACACTGAAAATCACCAACATATATCAGGATGTCACAGTGAAAATCACCAACATATATCAGGATGTCACAGTGAAAATCACCAGCATATATCAGGATGTCACACTGAAAATCACCAACATATATCAATATGTCACAGTGAAAATCACCAACATATATCAGGATGTCACAGTGAAAATCACCAACATATATCAGGATGTCACAGTGAAAATCACCAGCATATATCAGGATATCACACTGAAAATCACCAACATATATCAATATGTCACAGTGAAAATCACCAACATATATCAGGATGTCACAGTGAAAATCACCAACATATATGAGGATGGCACACTGAAAATCACCAGCATATATCAATATGTCACAGTGAAACCACCAACACATATCAGGATGGCACACTGAAAATCACCAGCGTATATCAGGATGTCACACTGAAAATCACCAATATATATCAGGATGTCACAGTGAAAATCACCAACAAATATCAGGATGGCACACTGAAAATCACCAAGATATATCAGGATATCACAGTGAAAATCACCAACATATATTAGGATGTCACAGTGAAAATCATCAACATATATCAATATGTCACAGTGAAAATCACCAACATATATCAGGATGTCACAGTGAAAATCACCAACATATATCAGGATGGCACAGTGAAAATAACCAACATATATCAATATGTCACAGTGAAAATCACCAACATATATCAGGATGTCACAGTGAAAATCACCAACATATATCAGGATGGCACACAGAAAATCACCAACATATATCAGGATGTCACAGTGAAAATCACCAACATATATCAATATGTCACAGTGAAAATCACCAACATATATCAGGATGTCACAGTGAAAATCACCAACATATATCAGGATGTCACAGTGAAAATCACCAACATATACCTGGATATCACAGTGAAAATCACCAACATATATCAGGATGTCACAGTGAAAATCAACAACATATATCAATATGTCACAGTGAAAATCACCAACATATATCAGGATGTCACAGTGAAAATCACCAACGGATATCAGGATGTCACAGTCAAAATCACCAACATATATCAATGTGTCACAGTGAAAATCACCAACATATATCGGGATGGCACACTGAAAATCACCAGCATATATCAGGATGTCACAGTGAAAATCACCAACATATATCAGGATGGCACAGTGAAAATAACCAACACATATCAATATGTCACAGTGAAAATCACCAACATATATCAGGATGTCACAGTGAAAATCACCAACAAATATCAGGATGGCACACTGAAAATCCAAAACATATATCAGGATGTCACAGTGAAAATCACCAACATAAATCAATATGTCACAGTGAAAATCACCAACATATATCAGGATGTCACAGTGAAAATCACCAACATATATCAGGATGTCACAGTGAAAATCACCAACATATATCAATATGTCACAGTGAAAATCACCAACATATATCAGGATGTCACAGTGAAAATCACCAACATATATCAGGATGTCACAGTGAAAATCACCAACATATATCAGGATGTCACAGTGAAAATCAACAACATATATCAATATGTCACAGTGAAAATCACCAACATATATCAGGATGTCACAGTGAAAATCACCAACGTATATCAGGATGTCACAGTGAAAATCACCAACATATATCAATATGTCACAGTGAAAATCACCAACATATATCAGGATGGCACAGTGAAAATCACCAGCATATATCAGGATGTCACAGTGAAAATCACCAACATATATCAGGATGGCACAGTGAAAATAACCAACATATATCAATATGTCACAGTGAAAATCACCAACATATATCAGGATGTCACAGTGAAAATCACCAACAAATATCAGGATGGCACACTGAAAATCCCCAACATATATCAGGATGTCACAGTGAAAATCACCAACATATATCAATATGTCACAGTGAAAATCACCAACATAAATCAATATGTCACAGTGAAAATCACCAACATATATCAGGATGTCACAGTGAAAATCACCAACATATATCAGGATGTCACAGTGAAAATCACCAACATATATCAATCTGTCACAGTGTAAATCACCAACATATATCAGGATGTCACAGTGAAAATCACCAACATATATCAGGATGTCAAAGTGAAAATCACCAACGTATATCAGGATGTCACAGTGAAAATCACCAACATATATCAGGATGTCACGGTGAAAATCACCAACATATATCAGGATGTCACAGTGAAAATCACCAGCATATATCAGGATGTCACACTGAAAATCACCAACATATATCAATATGTCACAGTGAAAATCACCAACATATATCAGGATGTCACAGTGAAAATCACCAGCATATATCAGGATGTCACACTGATAATCACCAACATATATCAATTTGTCACAGTGAAAATCACCAACACATATCAGGATGTCACAGTGAAAATCACCAACATATATCAGGATGTCACAGTGAAAATCACCAACATATATCAGGATGTCACAGTGATAATCACCAACATATATCAATATGTCACAGTGAAAATCACCAACATATATCAGGATGGCACAGTGAAAATCACCAGCATATATCAGGATGGCACAGTGAAAATCACCAGCATATATCAGGATGTCACAAAATCACCAACATATATCAGGATGTCACAGTGAAAATAACCAACATATATCAGGATGTTACAGTGAAAATCATCAGCATATATCAGGATGTCACAAAATCACCAACATATATCAGGATGTCACAAAATCACCAGCATATATCAGGATGTCACAAAATCACCAACATATATCAGGATGTCACAAAATAACCAACATATATCAGGATGTCACAGTGAAAATCACCAACATATATCAGGATGGCACACTGAAAATCACCAACATATATCAGGATGTCACAGTGAAAATCACCAACATATATCAGGATGTCACAGTGAAAATCACCAGCATATATCAGGATGTCACACTGAAAATCACCAACATATATCAATATGTCACAGTGAAAATCACCAACATATATCAGGATGTCACAGTGAAAATCACCAACATATATCAGGATGTCACAGTGAAAATCACCAACATATATCAATATGTCACAGTGAAAATCACCAACATATATCAGGATGGCACACTGAAAATCACCAGCATATATCAGGATGTCACAGTGAAAATCACCAACATATATCAGGATGGCACAGTGAAAATAACCAACATATATCAATATGTCACAGTGAAAATCACCAACATATATCAGGATGTCACAGTGAAAATCACCAACAAATATCAGGATGGCACACTGAAAATCCAAAACATATATCAGGATGTCACAGTGAAAATCACCAACATAAATCAATATGTCACAGTGAAAATCACCAACATATATCAGGATGTCACAGTGAAAATCACCAACATATATCAGGATGTCACAGTGAAAATCACCAACATATATCAATATGTCACAGTGAAAATCACCAACATATATCAGGATGTCACAGTGAAAATCACCAACATATATCAGGATGTCACAGTGAAAATCACCAACATATATCAGGATGTCACAGTGAAAATCAACAACATATATCAATATGTCACAGTGAAAATCACCAACATATATCAGGATGTCACAGTGAAAATCACCAACGTATATCAGGATGTCACAGTGAAAATCACCAACATATATCAATATGTCACAGTGAAAATCACCAACATAAATCAATATGTCACAGTGAAAATCAACAACATATATCAGGATGTCACAGTGAAAATCACCAACATATATCAGGATGTCACAGTGAAAATCACCAACATATATCAATATGTCACAGTGAAAATCACCAACATATATCAGGATGTCACAGTGAAAATCACCAACATATATCAGGATGTCAAAGTGAAAATCACCAACGTATATCAGGATGTCACAGTGAAAATCACCAACATATATCAGGATGTCACAGTGAAAATCACCAACAAATATCAGGATGGCACACTGAAAATCCCCAACATATATCAGGATGTCACAGTGAAAATCACCAACATATATCAATATGTCACAGTGAAAATCACCAACATAAATCAATATGTCACAGTGAAAATCACCAACATATATCAGGATGTCACAGTGAAAATCACCAACATATATCAGGATGTCACAGTGAAAATCACCAACATATATCAATATGTCACAGTGAAAATCACCAACATATATCAGGATGTCACAGTGAAAATCACCAACATATATCAGGATGTCAAAGTGAAAATCACCAACGTATATCAGGATGTCACAGTGAAAATCACCAACATATATCAGGATGTCACGGTGAAAATCACCAACATATATCAGGATGTCACAGTGAAAATCACCAGCATATATCAGGATGTCACACTGAAAATCACCAACATATATCAATATGTCACAGTGAAAATCACCAACATATATCAGGATGTCACAGTGAAAATCACCAGCATATATCAGGATGTCACACTGATAATCACCAACATATATCAATTTGTCAAAGTGAAATTCACCAACACATATCAGGATGTCACAGTGAAAATCACCAACATATATCAGGATGTCACAGTGAAATTCACCAACATATATCAGGATGTCACAGTGAAAATCACCAACATATATCAATATGTCACAGTGAAAATCACCAACATATATCAGGATGTCACAGTGAAAATCACCAACATATATCAGGATGTCAAAGTGAAAATCACCAACGTATATCAGGATGTCACAGTGAAAATCACCAACATATATCAGGATGTCACAGTGAAAATCACCAACAAATATCAGGATGGCACACTGAAAATCCCCAACATATATCAGGATGTCACAGTGAAAATCACCAACATATATCAATATGTCACATTGAAAATCACCAACATAAATCAATATGTCACAGTGAAAATCACCAACATATATCAGGATGTCACAGTGAAAATCACCAACATATATCAGGATGTCACAGTGAAAATCACCAACATATATCAATATGTCACAGTGAAAATCACCAACATATATCAGGATGTCACAGTGAAAATCACCAACATATATCAGGATGTCAAAGTGAAAATCACCAACGTATATCAGGATGTCACAGTGAAAATCACCAACATATATCAGGATGTCACGGTGAAAATCACCAACATATATCAGGATGTCACAGTGAAAATCACCAGCATATATCAGGATGTCACACTGAAAATCACCAACATATATCAATATGTCACAGTGAAAATCACCAACATATATCAGGATGTCACAGTGAAAATCACCAGCATATATCAGGATGTCACACTGATAATCACCAACATATATCAATTTGTCACAGTGAAAATCACCAACACATATCAGGATGTCACAGTGAAAATCACCAACATATATCAGGATGTCACAGTGAAAATCACCAACATATATCAGGATGTCACAGTGATAATCACCAACATATATCAATATGTCACAGTGAAAATTACCAACATATATCAGGATGGCACAGTGAAAATCACCAGCATATATCAGGATGGCACAGTGAAAATCACCAGCATATATCAGGATGTCACAAAATCACCAACATATATCAGGATGTCACAGTGAAAATAACCAACATATATCAGGATGTTACAGTGAAAATCATCAGCATATATCAGGATGTCACAAAATCACCAACATATATCAGGATGTCACAAAATCACCAGCATATATCAGGATGTCACAAAATCACCAACATATATCAGTATGTCACAAAATCACCAACATATATCAGGATGTCACAGTGAAAATCACCAACATATATCAGGATGGCACACTGAAAATCACCAACATATATCAGGATGTCACAGTGAAAATCACCAACATATATCAGGATGTCACAGTGAAAATCACCAGCATATATCAGGATGTCACACTGAAAATCACCAACATATATCAATATGTCACAGTGAAAATCACCAACATATATCAGGATGTCACAGTGAAAATCACCAACATATATCAGGATGTCACAGTGAAAATCACCAACATATATCAATATGTCACAGTGAAAATCACCAACATATATCAGGATGGCACACTGAAAATCACCAGCATATATCAGGATGTCACAGTGAAAATCACCAACATATATCAGGATGGCACAGTGAAAATAACCAACATATATCAATATGTCACAGTGAAAATCACCAACATATATCAGGATGTCACAGTGAAAATCACCAACAAATATCAGGATGGCACACTGAAAATCCAAAACATATATCAGGATGTCACAGTGAAAATCACCAACATAAATCAATATGTCACAGTGAAAATCACCAACATATATCAGGATGTCACAGTGAAAATCACCAACATATATCAGGATGTCACAGTGAAAATCACCAACATATATCAATATGTCACAGTGAAAATCACCAACATATATCAGGATTTCACAGTGAAAATCACCAACATATATCAGGATGTCACAGTGAAAATCACCAACATATATCAGGATGTCACAGTGAAAATCAACAACATATATCAATATGTCACAGTGAAAATCACCAACATATATCAGGATGTCACAGTGAAAATCACCAACGTATATCAGGATGTCACAGTGAAAATCACCAACATATATCAATATGTCACAGTGAAAATCACCAACATAAATCAATATGTCACAGTGAAAATCACCAACATATATCAGGATGTCACAGTGAAAATCACCAACATATATCAGGATGTCACAGTGAAAATCACCAACATATATCAATATGTCACAGTGAAAATCACCAACATATATCAGGATGTCACAGTGAAAATCACCAACATATATCAGGATGTCAAAGTGAAAATCACCAACGTATATCAGGATGTCACAGTGAAAATCACCAACATATATCAGGATGTCACGGTGAAAATCACCAACATATATCAGGATGTCACAGTGAAAATCACCAGCATATATCAGGATGTCACACTGAAAATCACCAACATATATCAATATGTCACAGTGAAAATCACCAACATATATCAGGATGTCACAGTGAAAATCACCAGCATATATCAGGATGTCACACTGATAATCACCAACATATATCAATTTGTCACAGTGAAAATCACCAACACATATCAGGATGTCACAGTGAAAATCACCAACATATATCAGGATGTCACAGTGAAAATCACCAACATATATCAGGATGTCACAGTGATAATCACCAACATATATAAATATGTCACAGTGAAAATCACCAACATATATCAGGATGGCACAGTGAAAATCACCAGCATATATCAGGATGGCACAGTGAAAATCACCAGCATATATCAGGATGTCACAAAATCACCAACATATATCAGGATGTCACAGTGAAAATAACCAACATATATCAGGATGTTACAGTGAAAATCATCAGCATATATCAGGATGTCACAAAATCACCAACATATATCAATATGTCACAGTGAAAATCACCAACATATATCAGGATGTCACAGTGAAAATCACCAGCATATATCAGGATGTCACAAAATCACCAGCATATATCAGGATGTCACAAAATCACCAACATATATCAGGATGTCACAAAATCACCAACATATATCAGGATGTCACAGTGAAAATCACCAACATATATCAGGATGGCACACTGAAAATCACCAACATATATCAGGATGTCACAGTGAAAATCACCAACATATATCAGGATGTCACAGTGAAAATCACCAGCATATATCAGGATGTCACACTGAAAATCACCAACATATATCAATATGTCACAGTGAAAATCACCAACATATATCAGGATGTCACAGTGAAAATCACCAACGGATATCAGGATGTCACAGTGAAAATCACCAACATATATCAATATGTCACAGTGAAAATCACCAACATATATCAGGATGGCACACTGAAAATCACCAGCATATATCAGGATGTCACAGTGAAAATCACCAACATATATCAGGATGGCACAGTGAAAATAACCAACATATATCAATATGTCACAGTGAAAATCACCAACATATATCAGGATGTCACAGTGAAAATCACCAACAAATATCAGGATGGCACACTGAAAATCCAAAACATATATCAGGATGTCACAGTGAAAATCACCAACATAAATCAATATGTCACAGTGAAAATCACCAACATATATCAGGATGTCACAGTGAAAATCACCAACATATATCAGGATGTCACAGTGAAAATCACCAACATATATCAATATGTCACAGTGTAAATCACCAACATATATCAGGATGTCACAGTGAAAATCACCAACATATATCAGGATGTCACAGTGAAAATCACCAACATATATCAGGATGTCACAGTGAAAATCAACAACATATATCAATATGTCACAGTGAAAATCACCAACATATATCAGGATGTCACAGTGAAAATCACCAACGTATATCAGGATGTCACAGTGAAAATCACCAACATATATCAATATGTCACAGTGAAAATCACCAACATATATCAGGATGGCACAGTGAAAATCACCAGCATATATCAGGATGTCAAAGTGAAAATCACCAACATATATCAGGATGGCACAGTGAAAATAACCAACATATATCAATATGTCACAGTGAAAATCACCAACATATATCAGGATGTCACAGTGAAAATCACCAACAAATATCAGGATGGCACACTGAAAATCCCCAACATATATCAGGATGTCACAGTGAAAATCACCAACATATATCAATATGTCACAGTGAAAATCACCAACATAAATCAATATGTCACAGTGAAAATCACCAACATATATCAGGATGTCACAGTGAAAATCACCAACATATATCAGGATGTCACAGTGAAAATCACCAACATATATCAATATGTCACAGTGAAAATCACCAACATATATCAGGATGTCACAGTGAAAATCACCAACATATATCAGAATGTCAAAGTGAAAATCACCAACGTATATCAGGATGTCACAGTGAAAATCACCAACATATATCAGGATGTCACGGTGAAAATCACCAACATATATCAGGATGTCACGGTGAAAATCACCAACATATATCAGGATGTCACAGTGAAAATCACCAGCATATATCAGGATGTCACACTGAAAATCACCAACATATATCAATATGTCACAGTGAAAATCACCAACATATATCAGGATGTCACAGTGAAAATCACCAGCATATATCAGGATGTCACACTGATAATCACCAACATATATCAATTTGTCACAGTGAAAATCACCAACACATATCAGGATGTCACAGTGAAAATCACCAACATATATCAGGATGTCACAGTGAAAATCACCAACATATATCAGGATGTCACAGTGATAATCACCAACATATATCAATATGTCACAGTGAAAATCACCAACATATATCGGGATGGCACACTGAAAATCACCAGCATATATCAGGATGTCACAGTGAAAATCACCAACATATATCAGGATGGCACAGTGAAAATAACCAACATATATCAATATGTCACAGTGAAAATCACCAACATATATCAGGATGTCACAGTGAAAATCACCAACAAATATCAGGATGGCACACTGAAAATCCAAAACATATATCAGGATGTCACAGTGAAAATCACCAACATAAATCAATATGTCACAGTGAAAATCACCAACATATATCAGGATGTCACAGTGAAAATCACCAACATATATCAGGATGTCACAGTGAAAATCACCAACATATATCAATATGTCACAGTGAAAATCACCAACATATATCAGGATGTCACAGTGAAAATCACCAACATATATCAGGATGTCACAGTGAAAATCACCAACATATATCAGGATGTCACAGTGAAAATCAACAACATATATCAATATGTCACAGTGAAAATCACCAACATATATCAGGATGTCACAGTGAAAATCACCAACGTATATCAGGATGTCACAGTGAAAATCACCAACATATATCAATATGTCACAGTGAAAATCACCAACATATATCAGGATGGCACAGTGAAAATCACCAGCATATATCAGGATGTCACAGTGAAAATCACCAACATATATCAGGATGGCACAGTGAAAATAACCAACATATATCAATATGTCACAGTGAAAATCACCAACATATATCAGGATGTCACAGTGAAAATCACCAACAAATATCAGGATGGCACACTGAAAATCCCCAACATATATCAGGATGTCACAGTGAAAATCACCAACATATATCAATATGTCACAGTGAAAATCACCAACATAAATCAATATGTCACAGTGAAAATCACCAACATATATCAGGATGTCACAGTGAAAATCACCAACATATATCAGGATGTCACAGTGAAAATCACCAACATATATCAATATGTCACAGTGAAAATCACCAACATATATCAGGATGTCACAGTGAAAATCACCAACATATATCAGGATGTCAAAGTGAAAATCACCAACGTATATCAGGATGTCACAGTGAAAATCACCAACATATATCAGGATGTCACGGTGAAAATCACCAACATATATCAGGATGTCACGGTGAAAATCACCAACATATATCAGGATGTCACAGTGAAAATCACCAGCATATATCAGGATGTCACACTGAAAATCACCAACATATATCAATATGTCACAGTGAAAATCACCAACATATATCAGGATGTCACAGTGAAAATCACCAGCATATATCAGGATGTCACACTGATAATCACCAACATATATCAATTTGTCACAGTGAAAATCACCAACACATATCAGGATGTCACAGTGAAAATCACCAACATATATCAGGATGTCACAGTGAAAATCACCAACATATATCAGGATGTCACAGTGATAATCACCAACATATATCAATATGTCACAGTGAAAATCACCAACATATATCAGGATGGCACAGTGAAAATCACCAGCATATATCAATATGTCACAGTGAAAATCACCAACATATATCAGGATGTCACAGTGAAAATCACCAACATATATCAGGATGTCACAGTGAAAATCACCAACATATATCAATATGTAGCAGTGAAAATCACCAACATATATCAGGATGTCACAGTGAAAATCACCAACATATATCAGGATGTCACAGTGAAAATCACCAACATATATCAGGATGTCACAGTGAAAATCAACAACATATATCAATATGTCACAGTGAAAATCACCAACATATATCAGGATGTCACAGTGAAAATCACCAACGTATATCAGGATGTCACAGTGAAAATCACCAACATATATCAATATGTCACAGTGAAAATCACCAACATAAATCAATATGTCACAGTGAAAATCACCAACATATATCAGGATGTCACAGTGAAAATCACCAACATATATCAGGATGTCACAGTGAAAATCACCAACATATATCAATATGTCACAGTGAAAATCACCAACATATATCAGGATGTCACAGTGAAAATAACCAACATATATCAGGATGTTACAGTGAAAATCATCAGCATATATCAGGATGTCACAAAATCACCAACATATATCAATATGTCACAGTGAAAATCACCAACATATATCAGGATGTCACAGTGAAAATCACCAGCATATATCAGGATGTCACAAAATCACCAGCATATATCAGGATGTCACAAAATCACCAACATATATCAGGATGTCACAAAATCACCAACATATATCAGGATGTCACCGTGAAAATCACCAACATATATCAGGATGGCACACTGAAAATCACAAGCATATATCAATATGTCACAGTGAAAATCACCAACACATATCAGGATGGCACACTGAAAATCAACAGCATATATCAGGATGTCACACTGAAAATCACCAACATATATCAGGATGTCACAGTGAAAATCAACAACAAATATCAGGATGGCACACTGAAAATCACCAACATATATCAGGATATCACAGTGAAAATCACCAAAATATATCAGGATGTCACAGTGAAAATCACCAACATATATCAATATGTCACAGTGAAAATCACCAACATATATCAGGATGTCACAGTGAAAATCACCAACATATATCAGGATGGCACAGTGAAAATCACCAACATATATCAATATGTCACAGTGAAAATCACCAACATATATCAGGATGTCACAGTGAAAATCACCAACAAATATCATGATGGCACACTGAAAATCCCCAACATATATCAGGATGTCACAGTGAAAATCACCAACATATATCAATATATCACAGTGAAAATCACCAACATATATCAATATGTCACAGTGATAATCACCAACATATATCAGGATGTCACAGTGAAAATGACCAACATATATGAGAATGTCACAGTGAAAATCACCAACATATATCAGGATGTCACAGTGATAATCACCAACATATATCAATATGTCACAGTGAAAATCACCAACATATATCAGGATGTCACAGTGAAAATCACCAACAGATATCAGGATGTCACAGTGAAAATCACCAACATATATCAATATGTCACAGTGAAAATCACCAACATATATCAGGATGTCACAGTGAAAATCACCAACATATATGAGGATGTCACGGTGAAAATCACAAACATATATCAGGATGGAACACTGAAAATCACCAACATATATCAGGATGTCACAGTGAAAATCAACAACAAATATCAGGATGGCACACTGAAAATCACCAACATATATCAGGATATCACAGTGAAAATCACCAACATATATCAGGATGTCACAGTGAAAATCACCAACATATATCAATATGTCACAGTGAAAATCACCAACATATATCAGGATGTCACAGTGAAAATCACCAACATATATCAGGATGGCACAGTGAAAATCACCAACATATATCAGGATGTCACAGTGAAAATCACCAACATATATCAGGATGTCACAGTGATAATCACCAACATATATCAATATATCACAGTGAAAATCTCCAACATATATCAGGAAGGCACAGTGAAAATCACCAACATATATCAGGATGTCACAGTGAAAATCACCAGAATATATCAGGATGTCACAAAATCACCAACATATATCAGGATGTCACATTGAAAATAAACAACATATTTCAGGATGTTACAGTGAAAATCACCAGCATATATCTGCAT
The DNA here is from genome assembly GCF_036365525.1 of Heterodontus francisci. NCBI lineage: Eukaryota > Metazoa > Chordata > Chondrichthyes > Heterodontiformes > Heterodontidae > Heterodontus > Heterodontus francisci. The sequence goes on along the minus strand of NC_090397.1, from coordinate 51,208,401 downwards.
GTCACAAAATCACCAACATATATCAATATGTCACAGTGAAAATCACCAACATATATCAGGTGTCACAGTGAAAATCACCAGCATCTATCAGGATGTCACAAAATCACCAACATATATCAGGATGTCACAAAATCACCAGCATATATCAGGATGTCACAAAATCAACAACATATATCAGGATGTCACAAAATCACCAACATATATCAGGATGTCACAGTGAAAATCACAAACATATATCAGGATGTCACAGTGAATATCACCAACATATATCAGGATGTCACAGTGATAATCACCAACATATATCAATATGTCACAGTGAAAATCACCAACAGATATCAGGATGTCACAGTGAAAATCATCAACATATATCAATATGTCACAGTGAAAATCACCAACATATATCAGGATGTCAAAGTGAAAATCACCAACGTATATCAGGATGTCACAGTGAAAATCACCAACATATATCAGGATGTCACGGTGAAAATCACAAACATATATCAGGATGGAACACTGAAAATCACCAGCATATATCAGGATGTCACACTGAAAATCACCAACATATATCAATATGTCACAGTGAAAATCACCAACATATATCAGGATGTCACAGTGAAAATCACCAGCATATATCAGGATGTCACACTGATAATCACCAACATATATCAATATGACACAGTGAAAATCACCAGCATATATCAATATGTCACAGTGAAAATCACCAACATATATCAGGATGGCACACTGAAAATCACCAGCATATATCAGGATGTCACAGTGAAAATCACCAACATATATCAATATGTCACGGTGAAAATCACCAACATATATCAGGATGTCACAGTGAAAATCACCAGCATATATCAGGATGTCACAAAATCACCAACATATATCAGGATGTCACAGTGAAAATAACCAACATATATCAGGATGTCACAGTGAAAATCACCAACATATATCAATATGTCACAGTGAAAATCACCAACATATATCAGGATGTCACAGTGAAAATCACCAACATATATCAGGATGTCACAGTGAAAATCACCAACATATATCAGGATGTCACAGTGAAAATCAACAACATATATCAATATGTCACAGTGAAAATCACCAACATATATCAGGATGTCACAGTGAAAATCACCAACGTATATCAGGATGTCACAGTGAAAATCACCAACATATATCAATATGTCACAGTGAAAATCACCAACATATATCAGGATGGCACAGTGAAAATCACCAGCATATATCAGGATGTCACAGTGAAAATCACCAACATATATCAGGATGGCACAGTGAAAATAACCAACATATATCAATATGTCACAGTGAAAATCACCAACATATATCAGGATGTCACAGTGAAAATCACCAACAAATATCAGGATGGCACACTGAAAATCCCCAACATATATCAGGATGTCACAGTGAAAATCACCAACATATATCAATATGTCACAGTGAAAATCACCAACATAAATCAATATGTCACAGTGAAAATCACCAACATATATCAGGATGTCACAGTGAAAATCACCAACATATATCAGGATGTCACAGTGAAAATCACCAACATATATCAATATGTCACAGTGAAAATCACCAACATAAATCAATATGTCACAGTGAAAATCACCAACATATATCAGGATGGCACAGTGAAAATCACCAGCATATATCAGGATGTCACAGTGAAAATCACCAACATATATCAGGATGGCACAGTGAAAATAACCAACATATATCAATATGTCACAGTGAAAATCACCAACATATATCAGGATGTCACAGTGAAAATCACCAACAAATATCAGGATGGCACACTGAAAATCCCCAACATATATCAGGATGTCACAGTGAAAATCACCAACATATATCAATATGTCACAGTGAAAATCACCAACATAAATCAATATGTCACAGTGAAAATCACCAACATATATCAGGATGTCACAGTGAAAATCACCAACGTATATCAGGATGTCACAGTGAAAATCACCAACATATATCAATATGTCACAGTGAAAATCACCAACATAAATCAATATGTCACAGTGAAAATCACCAACATATATCAGGATGTCACAGTGAAAATCACCAACATATATCAGGATGTCACAGTGAAAATCACCAACATATATCAATATGTCACAGTGAAAATCACCAACATATATCAGGATGTCACAGTGAAAATAACCAACATATATCAGGATGTTACAGTGAAAATCATCAGCATATATCAGGATGTCACAAAATCACCAACATATATCAATATGTCACAGTGAAAATCACCAACATATATCAGGATGTCACAGTGAAAATCACCAGCATATATCAGGATGTCACAAAATCACCAGCATATATCAGGATGTCACAAAATCACCAACATATATCAGGATGTCACAAAATCACCAACATATATCAGGATGTCACAGTGAAAATCACCAACATATATCAGGATGGCACACTGAAAATCACAAGCATATATCAATATGTCACAGTGAAAATCACCAACACATATCAGGATGGCACACTGAAAATCAACAGCATATATCAGGATGTCACACTGAAAATCACCAACATATATCAGGATGTCACAGTGAAAATCAACAACAAATATCAGGATGGCACACTGAAAATCACCAACATATATCAGGATATCACAGTGAAAATCACCAACATATATCAGGATGTCACAGTGAAAATCACCAACATATATCAATATGTCACAGTGAAAATCACCAACATATATCAGGATGTCACAGTGAAAATCACCAACATATATCAGGATGGCACAGTGAAAATCACCAACATATATCAATATGTCACAGTGAAAATCACCAACATATATCAGGATGTCACAGTGAAAATCACCAACAAATATCAGGATGGCACACTGAAAATCCCCAACATATATCAGGATGTCACAGTGAAAATCACCAACATATATCAATATGTCACAGTGATAATCACCAACATATATCAGGATGTCACAGTGAAAATGACCAACATATATCAGAATGTCACAGTGAAAATCACCAACATATATCAGGATGTCACAGTGATAATCACCAACATATATCAATATGTCACAGTGAAAATCACCAACATATATCAGGATGTCACAGTGAAAATCACCAACAGATATCAGGATGTCACAGTGAAAATCACCAACATATATCAATATGTCACAGTGAAAATCACCAACATATATCAGGATGTCACAGTGAAAATCACCAACATATATGAGGATGTCACGGTGAAAATCACAAACATATATCAGGATGGAACACTGAAAATCACCAACATATATCAGGATGTCACAGTGAAAATCAACAACAAATATCAGGATGGCACACTGAAAATCACCAACATATATCAGGATATCACAGTGAAAATCACCAACATATATCAGGATGTCACAGTGAAAATCACCAACATATATCAATATGTCACAGTGAAAATCACCAACATATATCAGGATGTCACAGTGAAAATCACCAACATATATCAGGATGGCACAGTGAAAATCACCAACATATATCAGGATGTCACAGTGAAAATCACCAACATATATCAGGATGTCACAGTGATAATCACCAACATATATCAATATATCACAGTGAAAATCTCCAACATATATCAGGAAGGCACAGTGAAAATCACCAACATATATCAGGATGTCACCGTGAAAATCACCAGAATATATCAGGATGTCACAAAATCACCAACATATATCAGGATGTCACAGTGAAAATAAACAACATATTTCAGGATGTTACAGTGAAAATCACCAGCATATATCTGCATGTCACAAAATCACCAACATATATCAATATGTCACAGTGAAAATCACCAACATATATCAGGTGTCACAGTGAAAATCACCAGCATCTATCAGGATGTCACAAAATCACCAACATATATCAGGATGTCACAGTGAAAATCACCAACATATATCAGGATGTCACAGTGAAAATCACCAACATATATCAATATGTCACAGTGAAAATCACCAACATATATCAGGATGTCACAGTGAAAATCACCAACATATATCAGGATGTCACAGTGAAAATCACCAACATATATCAGGATGTCACAGTGAAAATCAACAACATATATCAATATGTCACAGTGAAAATCACCAACATATATCAGGATGTCACAGTGAAAATCACCAACGTATATCAGGATGTCACAGTGAAAATCACCAACATATATCAATATGTCACAGTGAAAATCACCAACATAAATCAATATGTCACAGTGAAAATCACCAACATATATCAGGATGTCACAGTGAAAATCACCAACATATATCAGGATGTCACAGTGAAAATCACCAACATATATCAATATGTCACAGTGAAAATCACCAACATATATCAGGATGTCACAGTGAAAATAACCAACATATATCAGGATGTTACAGTGAAAATCATCAGCATATATCAGGATGTCACAAAATCACCAACATATATCAATATGTCACAGTGAAAATCACCAACATATATCAGGATGTCACAGTGAAAATCACCAGCATATATCAGGATGTCACAAAATCACCAGCATATATCAGGATGTCACAAAATCACCAACATATATCAGGATGTCACAAAATCACCAACATATATCAGGATGTCACAGTGAAAATCACCAACATATATCAGGATGGCACACTGAAAATCACAAGCATATATCAATATGTCACAGTGAAAATCACCAACACATATCAGGATGGCACACTGAAAATCAACAGCATATATCAGGATGTCACACTGAAAATCACCAACATATATCAGGATGTCACAGTGAAAATCAACAACAAATATCAGGATGGCACACTGAAAATCACCAACATATATCAGGATATCACAGTGAAAATCACCAACATATATCAGGATGTCACAGTGAAAATCACCAACATATATCAATATGTCACTGTGAAAATCACCAACATATATCAGGATGTCACAGTGAAAATCACCAACATATATCAGGATGGCACAGTGAAAATCACCAACATATATCAATATGTCACAGTGAAAATCACCAACATATATCAGGATGTCACAGTGAAAATCACCAACAAATATCAGGATGGCACACTGAAAATCCCCAACATATATCAGGATGTCACAGTGAAAATCACCAACATATATCAATATGTCACAGTGAAAATCACCAACATATATCAATATGTCACAGTGATAATCACCAACATATATCAGGATGTCACAGTGAAAATGACCAACATATATCAGAATGTCACAGTGAAAATCACCAACATATATCAGGATGTCACAGTGATAATCACCAACATATATCAATATGTCACAGTGAAAATCACCAACATATATCAGGATGTCACAGTGAAAATCACCAACAGATATCAGGATGTCACAGTGAAAATCACCAACATATATCAATATGTCACAGTGAAAATCACCAACATATATCAGGATGTCACAGTGAAAATCACCAACATATATGAGGATGTCACGGTGAAAATCACAAACATATATCAGGATGGAACACTGAAAATCACCAACATATATCAGGATGTCACAGTGAAAATCAACAACAAATATCAGGATGGCACACTGAAAATCACCAACATATATCAGGATATCACAGTGAAAATCACCAACATATATCAGGATGCCACAGTGAAAATCACCAACATATATCAATATGTCACAGTGAAAATCACCAACATATATCAGGATGTCACAGTGAAAATCACAAACATATATCAGGATGGCACAGTGAAAATCACCAACATATATCAGGATGTCACAGTGAAAATCACCAACATATATCAGGATGTCACAGTGATAATCACCAACATATATCAATATATCACAGTGAAAATCTCCAACATATATCAGGAAGGCACAGTGAAAATCACCAACATATATCAGGATGTCACAGTGAAAATCACCAGAATATATCAGGATGTCACAAAATCACCAACATATATCAGGATGTCACAGTGAAAATAAACAACATATTTCAGGATGTTACAGTGAAAATCACCAGCATATATCTGCATGTCACAAAATCACCAACATATATCAATATGTCACAGTGAAAATCACCAACATATATCAGGTGTCACAGTGAAAATCACCAGCATCTATCAGGATGTCACAAAATCACCAACATATATCAGGATGTCACAAAATCACCAGCATATATCAGGATGTCACAAAATCAACAACATATATCAGGATGTCACAAAATCACCAACATATATCAGGATGTCACAGTGAAAATCACAAACATATATCAGGATGTCACAGTGAATATCACCAACATATATCAGGATGTCACAGTGATAATCACCAACATATATCAATATGTCACAGTGAAAATCACCAACAGATATCAGGATGTCACAGTGAAAATCACCAACATATATCAATATGTCACAGTGAAAATCACCAACATATATCAGGATGTCAAAGTGAAAATCACCAACGTATATCAGGATGTCACAGTGAAAATCACCAACATATATCAGGATGTCACGGTGAAAATCACAAACATATATCAGGATGGAACACTGAAAATCACCAGCATATATCAGGATGTCACACTGAAAATCACCAACATATATCAATATGTCACAGTGAAAATCACCAACATATATCAGGATGTCACAGTGAAAATCACCAGCATATATCAGGATGTCACACTGATAATCACCAACATATATCAATATGACACAGTGAAAATCACCAGCATATATCAATATGTCACAGTGAAAATCACCAACATATATCAGGATGGCACACTGAAAATCACCAGCATATATCAGGATGTCACAGTGAAAATCACCAACATATATCAATATGTCACGGTGAAAATCACCAACATATATCAGGATGTCACAGTGAAAATCACCAGCATATATCAGGATGTCACAAAATCACCAACATATATCAGGATGTCACAGTGAAAATAACCAACATATATCAGGATGTCACAGTGAAAATCACCAACATATATCAATATGTCACAGTGAAATTCACCAACATATATCAGGATGTCACAGTGAAAATCACCAACATATATCAGGATGCCACAGTGAAAATCACCAACATATATCAGGATGTCACAGTGAAAATCAACAACATATATCAATATGTCACAGTGAAAATCACCAACATATATCAGGATGTCACAGTGAAAATCACCAACGTATATCAGGATGTCACAGTGAAAATCACCAACATATATCAATATGTCACAGTGAAAATCACCAACATATATCAGGATGGCACAGTGAAAATCACCAGCATATATCAGGATGTCACAGTGAAAATCACCAACATATATCAGGATGGCACAGTGAAAATAACCAACATATATCAATATGTCACAGTGAAAATCACCAACATATATCAGGATGTCACAGTGAAAATCACCAACAAATATCAGGATGGCACACTGAAAATCCCCAACATATATCAGGATGTCACAGTGAAAATCACCAACATATATCAATATGTCACAGTGAAAATCACCAACATAAATCAATATGTCACAGTGAAAATCACCAACATATATCAGGATGTCACAGTGAAAATCACCAACATATATCAGGATGTCACAGTGAAAATCACCAACATATATCAATATGTCACAGTGAAAATCACCAACATATATCAGGATGTCACAGTGAAAATCACCAACATATATCAGGATGTCAAAGTGAAAATCACCAACGTATATCAGGATGTCACAGTGAAAATCACCAACATATATCAGGATGTCACGGTGAAAATCACCAACATATATCAGGATGTCACACTGAAAATCACCAACATATATCAATATGTCACAGTGAAAATCACCAACATATATCAGGATGTCACAGTGAAAATCACCAGCATATATCAGGATGTCACACTGATAATCACCAACATATATCAATTTGTCACAGTGAAAATCACCAACACATATCAGGATGTCACAGTGAAAATCACCAACATATATCAGGATGTCACAGTGAAAATCACCAACATATATCAGGATGTCACAGTGATAATCACCAACATATATCAATATGTCACAGTGAAAATCACCAACATATATCAGGATGGCACCGTGAAAATCACCAGCATATATCAGGATGGCACAGTGAAAATCACCAGCATATATCAGGATGTCACAAAATCACCAACATATATCAGGATGTCACAGTGAAAATAACCAACATATATCAGGATGTTACAGTGAAAATCATCAGCATATATCAGGATGTCACAAAATCACCAACATATATCAATATGTCACAGTGAAAATCACCAACATATATCAGGATGTCAAAGTGAAAATCACCAGCATATATCAGGATGTCACAAAATCACCAGCATATATCAGGATGTCACAAAATCACCAACATATATCAGGATGTCACAAAATCACCAACATATATCAGGATGTCACAGTGAAAATCACCAACATATATCAGGATGGCACACTGAAAATCACCAACATATATCAGGATGTCACAGTGAAAATCACCAACATATATCAGGATGTCACAGTGAAAATCACCAGCATATATCAGGATGTCACAGTGAAAATCACCAACATATATCAATATGTCACAGTGAAAATCACCAACATATATCAGGATGTCACAGTGAAAATCACCAACATATATCAGGATGTCACAGTGAAAATCACCAGCATATATCAGGATATCACACTGAAAATCACCAACATATATCAATATGTCACAGTGAAAATCACCAGCATATATCAGGATGTCACAGTGAAAATCACCAACATATATCAGGATGTCACAGTGAAAATCACCAACATATATCAGGATGGCACACTGAAAATCATCAGCATATATCAATATGTCACAGTGAAACCTCCAACACATATCAGGATGGCACACTGAAAATCACCAGCGTATATCAGGATGTCACAGTGAAAATCACCAACATATATCAGGATGTCACAGTGAAAATCACCAACAAATATCAGGATGGCACACTGAAAATCACCAACAGATATCAGGATATCACAGTGAAAATCACCAACATATATCAGGATGTCACAGTGAAAATCATCAACATATATCAATATTTCACAGTGAAAATCACCAACATATATCAGGATGTCACAGTGAAAATCACCAACATATATCAGGATGGCACAGTGAAAATAACCAACATATATCAATATGTCACAGTGAAAATCACCAACATATATCAGGATGTCACAGTGAAAATCACCAACATATATCAGGATGGCACACTGAAAATCACCAACATATATCAGGATGTCACAGTGAAAATCACCAACATATATCAATATGTCACAGTGAAAATCACCAACACATATCAGGATGTCACAGTGAAAATCACCAACATATATCAGGATGTCACAGTGAAAATCAGCAACATATATCAGGATATCACAGTGAAAATCACCAACATATATCAGGATGTCACACTGAAAATCAACAACATATATCAATATGTCACAGTGAAAATCACCAACATATATCAGGATGTCACAGTGAAAATCACCAGCATATATCAGGATGTCACACTGATAATCACCAACATATATCAAATTGTCACAGTGAAAATCACCAACACATATCAGGATGTCACAGTGAAAATCACCAACATATATCAGGATGTCACAGTGAAAATCACCAACATATATCAGGATGTCACAGTGATAATCACCAACATATATCAATATGTCACAGTGAAAATCACCAACATATATCAGGATGGCACAGTGAAAATCACCAGCATATATCAGGATGGCACAGTGAAAATCACCAGCATATATCAGGATGTCACAAAATCACCAACATATATCAGGATGTCACAGTGAAAATAACCAACATATATCAGGATGTTACAGTGAAAATCATCAGCATATATCAGGATGTCACAAAATCACCAACATATATCAATATGTCACAGTGAAAATCACCAACATATATCAGGATGTCACAGTGAAAATCACCAGCATATATCAGGATGTCACAAAATCACCAGCATATATCAGGATGTCACAAAATCACCAACATATATCAGGATGTCACAAAATCACCAACATATATCAGGATGTCACAGTGAAAATCACCAACATATATCAGGATGGCACACTGAAAATCACCAACATATATCAGGATGTCACAGTGAAAATCACCAACATATATCAGGATGTCACAGTGAAAATCACCAGCATATATCAGGATGTCACAGTGAAAATCACCAACATATATCAATATGTCACAGTGAAAATCACCAACATATATCAGGATGTCACAGTGAAAATCACCAACATATATCAGGATGTCACAGTGAAAATCACCAGCATATATCAGGATATCACACTGAAAATCACCAACATATATCAATATGTCACAGTGAAAATCACCAGCATATATCAGGATGTCACAGTGAAAATCACCAACATATATCAGGATGTCACAGTGAAAATCACCAACATATATCAGGATGGCACACTGAAAATCATCAGCATATATCAATATGTCACAGTGAAACCTCCAACACATATCAGGATGGCACACTGAAAATCACCAGCGTATATCAGGATGTCACACTGAAAATCACCGACATATATCAGGATGTCACAGTGAAAATCACCAACAAATATCAGGATGGCACACTGAAAATCACCAACAGATATCAGGATATCACAGTGAAAATCACCAACATATATCAGGATGTCACAGTGAAAATCATCAACATATATCAGTATTTCACAGTGAAAATCACCAACATATATCAGGATGTCACAGTGAAAATCACCAACATATATCAGGATGGCACAGTGAAAATAACCAACATATATCAATATGTCACAGTGAAAATCACCAACATATATCAGGATGTCACAGTGAAAATCACCAACATATATCAGGATGGCACACTGAAAATCACCAACATATATCAGGATGTCACAGTGAAAATCACCAACATATATCAATATGTCACAGTGAAAATCACCAACACATATCAGGATGTCACAGTGAAAATCACCAACATATATCAGGATGTCACAGTGAAAATCAGCAACATATATCAGGATATCACAGTGAAAATCACCAACATATATCAGGATGTCACAGTGAAAATCAACAACATATATCAATATGTCACAGTGAAAATCACCAACATATATCAGGATGTCACAGTGAAAATCACCAGCATATATCAGGATGTCACAAAATCACCAACATATATCAGGATGTCACAGTGAAAATCATCAACATATATCAGGATGTCACAGTGAAAATCACCAGCATATATCAGGATATCACAGTGAAAATCACCAACATATATCAATATGTCACAGTGAAAATCAGCAACATATATCAGGATGTCACAGTGAAAATCACCAACGTATATCAGGATGTCACAGTGAAAATCACCAACATATATCAGGATGTCACAGTGAAAATCATCAACATATATCAGGATGTCACAGTGAAAATCACCAACATATATCAGGATGTCACAGTGAAAATCACCAGCATATATCAGGATATCACAGTGAAAATCACCAACATATATCAATATGTCACAGTGAAAATCACCAACATATATCAGGATGTCACAGTGAAAATCACCAACGTATATCAGGATGTCACAGTGAAAATCACCAACATATATCAGGATGGCACACTGAAAATCACCAGCATATATCAGGATGTCACACTGAAAATCACCAACATATATCAGGATGTCACAGTGAAAATCACCAGCATATATCAGGATGTCACAAAATCACCAACATATATCAGGATGTCACAGTGAAAATCACCAACATATATCAGGATGTCACAGTGAAAATCACCAACATATATCAGGATGTCAAAGTGAAAATCACCAACGTATATCAGGATGTCACAGTGAAAATCACCAACATATATCAGGATGTCACGGTGAAAATCACCAACATATATCAGGATGTCACACTGAAAATCACCAACATATATCAATATGTCACAGTGAAAATCACCAACATATATCAGGATGTCACAGTGAAAATCACCAGCATATATCAGGATGTCACACTGATAATCACCAACATATATCAATTTGTCACAGTGAAAATCACCAACACATATCAGGATGTCACAGTGAAAATCACCAACATATATCAGGATGTCACAGTGAAAATCACCAACATATATCAGGATGTCACAGTGATAATCACCAACATATATCAATATGTCACAGTGAAAATCACCAACATATATCAGGATGGCACAGTGAAAATCACCAGCATATATCAGGATGGCACAGTGAAAATCACCAGCATATATCAGGATGTCACAAAATCACCAACATATATCAGGATGTCACAGTGAAAATAACCAACATATATCAGGATGTTACAGTGAAAATCATCAGCATATATCAGGATGTCACAAAATCACCAACATATATCAATATGTCACAGTGAAAATCACCAACATATATCAGGATGTGAAAGTGAAAATCACCAGCATATATAAGGATGTCACAAAATCACCAGCATATATCAGGATGTCACAAAATCACCAACATATATCAGGATGTCACAAAATCACCAACATATATCAGGATGTCACAGTGAAAATCACCAACATATATCAGGATGGCACACTGAAAATCACCAACATATATCAGGATGTCACAGTGAAAATCACCAACATATATCAGGATGTCACAGTGAAAATCACCAGCATATATCAGGATGTCACAGTGAAAATCACCAACATATATCAATATGTCACAGTGAAAATCACCAACATATATCAGGATGTCACAGTGAAAATCACCAACATATATCAGGATGTCACAGTGAAAATCACCAGCATATATCAGGATATCACACTGAAAATCACCAACATATATCAATATGTCACAGTGAAAATCACCAGCATATATCAGGATGTCACAGTGAAAATCACCAACATATATCAGGATGTCACAGTGAAAATCACCAACATATATCAGGATGGCACACTGAAAATCATCAGCATATATCAATATGTCACAGTGAAACCTCCAACACATATCAGGATGGCACACTGAAAATCACCAGCGTATATCAGGATGTCACAGTGAAAATCACCAACATATATCAGGATGTCACAGTGAAAATCACCAACAAATATCAGGATGGCACACTGAAAATCACCAACAGATATCAGGATATCACAGTGAAAATCACCAACATATATCAGGATGTCACAGTGAAAATCATCAACATATATCAATATTTCACAGTGAAAATCACCAACATATATCAGGATGTCACAGTGAAAATCACCAACATATATCAGGATGGCACAGTGAAAATAACCAACATATATCAATATGTCACAGTGAAAATCACCAACATATATCAGGATGTCACAGTGAAAATCACCAACATATATCAGGATGGCACACTGAAAATCACCAACATATATCAGGATGTCACAGTGAAAATCACCAACATATATCAATATGTCACAGTGAAAATCACCAACACATATCAGGATGTCACAGTGAAAATCACCAACATATATCAGGATGTCACAGTGAAAATCAGCAACATATATCAGGATATCACAGTGAAAATCACCAACATATATCAGGATGTCACACTGAAAATCAACAACATATATCAATATGTCACAGTGAAAATCACCAACATATATCAGGATGTCACAGTGAAAATCACCAGCATATATCAGGATGTCACACTGATAATCACCAACATATATCAAATTGTCACAGTGAAAATCACCAACACATATCAGGATGTCACAGTGAAAATCACCAACATATATCAGGATGTCACAGTGAAAATCACCAACATATATCAGGATGTCACAGTGATAATCACCAACATATATCAATATGTCACAGTGAAAATCACCAACATATATCAGGATGGCACAGTGAAAATCACCAGCATATATCAGGATGGCACAGTGAAAATCACCAGCATATATCAGGATGTCACAAAATCACCAACATATATCAGGATGTCACAGTGAAAATAACCAACATATATCAGGATGTTACAGTGAAAATCATCAGCATATATCAGGATGTCACAAAATCACCAACATATATCAATATGTCACAGTGAAAATCACCAACATATATCAGGATGTCACAGTGAAAATCACCAGCATATATCAGGATGTCACAAAATCACCAGCATATATCAGGATGTCACAAAATCACCAACATATATCAGGATGTCACAAAATCACCAACATATATCAGGATGTCACAGTGAAAATCACCAACATATATCAGGATGGCACACTGAAAATCACCAACATATATCAGGATGTCACAGTGAAAATCACCAACATATATCAGGATGTCACAGTGAAAATCACCAGCATATATCAGGATGTCACAGTGAAAATCACCAACATATATCAATATGTCACAGTGAAAATCACCAACATATATCAGGATGTCACAGTGAAAATCACCAACATATATCAGGATGTCACAGTGAAAATCACCAGCATATATCAGGATATCACACTGAAAATCACCAACATATATCAATATGTCACAGTGAAAATCACCAGCATATATCAGGATGTCACAGTGAAAATCACCAACATATATCAGGATGTCACAGTGAAAATCACCAACATATATCAGGATGGCACACTGAAAATCATCAGCATATATCAATATGTCACAGTGAAACCTCCAACACATATCAGGATGGCACACTGAAAATCACCAGCGTATATCAGGATGTCACACTGAAAATCACCGACATATATCAGGATGTCACAGTGAAAATCACCAACAAATATCAGGATGGCACACTGAAAATCACCAACAGATATCAGGATATCACAGTGAAAATCACCAACATATATCAGGATGTCACAGTGAAAATCATCAACATATATCAGTATTTCACAGTGAAAATCACCAACATATATCAGGATGTCACAGTGAAAATCACCAACATATATCAGGATGGCACAGTGAAAATAACCAACATATATCAATATGTCACAGTGAAAATCACCAACATATATCAGGATGTCACAGTGAAAATCACCAACATATATCAGGATGGCACACTGAAAATCACCAACATATATCAGGATGTCACAGTGAAAATCACCAACATATATCAATATGTCACAGTGAAAATCACCAACACATATCAGGATGTCACAGTGAAAATCACCAACATATATCAGGATGTCACAGTGAAAATCAGCAACATATATCAGGATATCACAGTGAAAATCACCAACATATATCAGGATGTCACAGTGAAAATCAACAACATATATCAATATGTCACAGTGAAAATCACCAACATATATCAGGATGTCACAGTGAAAATCACCAGCATATATCAGGATGTCACAAAATCACCAACATATATCAGGATGTCACAGTGAAAATCATCAACATATATCAGGATGTCACAGTGAAAATCACCAACATATATCAGGATGTCACAGTGAAAATCACCAGCATATATCAGGATATCACAGTGAAAATCACCAACATATATCAATATGTCACAGTGAAAATCACCAACATATATCAGGATGTCACAGTGAAAATCACCAACGTATATCAGGATGTCACAGTGAAAATCACCAACATATATCAGGATGGCACACTGAAAATCACCAGCATATATCAGGATGTCACACTGAAAATCACCAACATATATCAGGATGTCACAGTGAAAATCACCAGCATATATCAGGATGTCACAAAATCACCAACATATATCAGGATGACACAGTGAAAATCACCAACATATATCAGGATGTCACACTGAAAATCACCAACATATATCAATATGTCACAGTGAAAATCACCAACGTATATCAGGATGTCACAGTGAAAATCACCAACATATATCAGGATGTCAAAGTGAAAATCATCAACATATATCAGGATGGCACACTGAAAATTACCAGCATATATCAATATGTCACAGTGAAAATCACCAACACATATCAGGATGGCACACTGAAAATCACCAGCATATATCAGGAGGTCACACTGAAAATCACCAACATATATCAGGATGTCACAGTGAAAATCACCAACAAATATCAGGATGGCACACTGAAAATCACCAACATATATCAGGATATC
Organism: Heterodontus francisci; assembly: GCF_036365525.1. NCBI lineage: Eukaryota > Metazoa > Chordata > Chondrichthyes > Heterodontiformes > Heterodontidae > Heterodontus > Heterodontus francisci. Next base: position 51,192,229 of record NC_090397.1, on the reverse strand, counting down.
ACAGTGAAAATCACCAACATATATCAGGATGTCACAGTGAAAATCACCAACATATATCAGGATGGCACACTGAAAATCACATGCATATATCAATATGTCACAGTGAAAATCACCAACACATATCAGGATGGCACACTGAAAATCAACAGCATATATCAGGATGTCACACTGAAAATCACCAACATATATCAGGATGTCACAGTGAAAATCAACAACAAATATCAGGATGGCACACTGAAAATCGCCAACATATATCAGGATATCACAGTGAAAATCACCAACATATATCAGGATGTCACAGTGAAAATCACCAACATATATCAATATGTCACAGTGAAAATCACCAACATATATCAGGATGTCACAGTGAAAATCACCAACATATATCAGGATGGCACAGTGAAAATCACCAACATATATCAATATGTCACAGTGAAAATCACCAACATATATCAGGATGTCACAGTGAAAATCACCAACAAATATCAGGATGGCACACTGAAAATCCCCAACATATATCAGGATGTCACAGTGAAAATCACCAACATATATCAATATGTCACAGTGAAAATCACCAACATATATCAATATGTCACAGTGAAAATCACCAACATATATCAGGATGTCACACTGAAAATCACCAACATATATCAGGATGTCACAGTGAAAATCACCAACATATATCAGGATGTCACAGTGATAATCACCAACATATATCAATATGTCACAGTGAAAATCACCAACATATATCAGGATGTCACAGTGAAAATCACCAACATATATCAATATGTCACAGTGAAAATCACCAACATATATCAGGATGTCACAGTGAAAATCACCAACATATATCAGGATGTCACGGTGAAAATCACAAACATATATCAGGATGGAACACTGAAAATCACCAACATATATCAGGATGTCACAGTGAAAATCAACAACAAATATCAGGATGGCACACTGAAAATCACCAACATATATCAGGATATCACAGTGAAAATCACCAACATATATCAGGATGTCACAGTGAAAATCACCAACATATATCAATATGTCACAGTGAAAATCACCAACATATATCAGGATGTCACAGTGAAAATCACCAACATATATCAGGATGGCACAGTGAAAATCACCAACATATATCAGGATGTCACAGTGAAAATCACCAACATATATCAGGATGTCACAGTGATAATCACCAACATATATCAATATATCACAGTGAAAATCTCCAACATATATCAGGAAGGCACAGTGAAAATCACCAACATATATCAGGATGTCACAGTGAAAATCACCAGAATATATCAGGATGTCACAAAATCACCAACATATATCAGGATGTCACAGTGAAAATAAACAACATATTTCAGGATGTTACAGTGAAAATCACCAGCATATATCTGCATGTCACAAAATCACCAACATATATCAATATGTCACAGTGAAAATCACCAACATATATCAGGTGTCACAGTGAAAATCACCAGCATCTATCAGGATGTCACAAAATCACCAACATATATCAGGATGTCACAAAATCACCAGCATATATCAGGATGTCACAAAATCAACAACATATATCAGGATGTCACAAAATCACCAACATATATCAGGATGTCACAGTGAAAATCACCAACACATATCAGGATGTCACAGTGAATATCACCAACATATATCAGGATGTCACAGTGATAATCACCAACATATATCAATATGTCACAGTGAAAATCACCAACAGATATCAGGATGTCACAGTGAAAATCACCAACATATATCAATATGTCACAGTGAAAATCACCAACATATATCAGGATGTCAAAGTGATAATCACCAACGTATATCAGGATGTCACAGTGAAAATCACCAACATATATCAGGATGTCACGGTGAAAATCACAAACATATATCAGGATGGAACACTGAAAATCACCAGCATATATCAGGATGTCACACTGAAAATCACCAACATATATCAATATGTCACAGTGAAAATCACCAACATATATCAGGATGTCACAGTGAAAATCACCAGCATATATCAGGATGTCACACTGATAATCACCAACATATATCAATATGACACAGTGAAAATCACCAGCATATATCAATATGTCACAGTGAAAATCACCAACAGATATCAGGATGGCACACTGAAAATCACCAGCATATATCAGGATGTCACAGTGAAAATCACCAACATATATCAATATGTCACAGTGAAAATCACCAACATATATCAGGATGTCACAGTGAAAATCACCAGCATATATCAGGATGTCACAAAATCACCAACATATATCAGGATGTCACAGTGAAAATAACCAACATATATCTGGATGTCACAGTGAAAATCACCAACATATATCACGAAGTCACTGTGAAAATCACCAACATATATCAGGATGGCACACTGAAAATCACCAGCATATATCAGGATGTCACACTGAAAATCACCAACATATATCAATATGTCACAGTGGAAATCACCAACATATATCAGGATGTCACGGTGAAAATCACCAGCATATATCAGGATGTCACACTGAAAATCACCAACATATATCAGGATGTCACAAAATCAGCAACATATATCAGGATGTCACAAAATCATCAACATATATCAGGATGTCACACTGAAAATCACCAACATATATCAGGATGTCACAGTGAAAATCACCAACATATATCAGGATGTCACAGTGAAAATCACCAACATATATGAATATGTCACAGTGAAATTCAACAGCATATATCAGGATGTCACACTGAAAATCATCAACATATATCAATATGTCACAGTGAAAATCACCAACATATATCAGGATGTCACAGTGAAAATCACCAACATATATCAGGATGTCACAGTGAAAATCACCAGCATATATCAGGATGTCACACTGAAAATCACCAACATATATCAATATGTCACAGTGAAAATCACCAACATATATCAGGATGTCACAGTGAAAATCAACAACATATATCAGGATGTCACAGTGAAAATCACCAACATATATCCGGATGTCACAAAATCACCAACATATATCAGGATGTCACAAAATCACCAACATATATCAGGATGTCACAGTGAAAATCACCAACATATATCAGGATGTCACAGTGATAATCACCAACATATATCAATATATCACAGTGAAAATCTCCAACATATATCAGGAAGGCACAGTGAAAATCACCAACATATATCAGGATGTCACAGTGAAAATCACCAGTATATATCAGGATGTCTCAAAATCACCAACATATATCAGGATGTCACAGTGAAAATAAACAACATATTTCAGGATGTTACAGTGAAAATCACCAGCATATATCTGCATGTCACAAAATCACCAACATATATCAATATGTCACAGTGAAAATCACCAACATATATCAGGTGTCACAGTGAAAATCACCAGCATCTATCAGGATGTCACAAAATCACCAACATATATCAGGATGTCACAAAATCACCAGCATATATCAGGATGTTCCAAAATCAACAACATATATCAGGATGTCACAAAATCACCAACATATATCAGGATGTCACAGTGAAAATCACCAACATATATCAGGATGTCACAGTGAATATCACCAACATATATCAGGATGTCACAGTGATAATCACCAACATATATCAATATGTCAAAGTGAAAATCACCAACAGATATCAGGATGTCACAGTGAAAATCACCAACATATATCAATATGTCAGATTGAAAATCACCAACATATATCAGGATGTCAAAGTGAAAATCACCAACGTTTATCAGGATGTCACAGTGAAAATCACCAACATATATCAGGATGTCACGGTGAAAATCACAAACATATATCAGGATGGAACACTGAAAATCACCAGCATATATCAGGATGTCACACTGAAAATCACCAACATATATCAATATGTCACAGTGAAAATCACCAACATATATCAGGATGTCACAGTGAAAATCACCAGCATATATCAGGATGTCACACTGATAATCACCAACATATATCAATATGACACAGTGAAAATCACCAACACATATCAGGATGTCACAGTGAAAATCACCAACATATATCAGGATGTCACAGTGAAAATCACCAACATATATCAGGATGTCACAGTGATAATCACCAACATATATCAATATGTCACAGTGAAAATCACCAACATATATCAGGATGGCACAGTGAAAATCACCAGCATATATCAGGATGTCACAGTGAAAATCACCAGCATATATCAGGATGTCACAAAATCACCAACATATATCAGGATGTCACAGTGAAAATAACCAACATATATCAGGATGTTACAGTGAAAATCATCAGCATATATCAGGATGTCACAGAATCACCAACATATATCAGGATGTCACAGTGAAAATCACCAACATATATCAGGATGGCACAGTGAAAATCACCAGCATATATCAGGATGTCACAGTGAAAATCACCAGCATATATCAGGATGTCACAAAATCACCAACATATATCAGGATGTCACAGTGAAAATAACCAACATATATCAGGATGTTACAGTGAAAATCATCAGCATATATCAGGATGTCACAAAATCACCAACATATATCAGGATGTCACAAAATCACCAGCATATATCAGGATGTCACAAAATCACCAACATATATCAGGATGTCACAAAATCACCAACATATATCAGGATGTCACAGTGAAAATCACTAACATATATCAGGATGTCACAGTGAAAATCACCAACATATATCAGGATGTCACAGTGAAAATCACCAACATATATCAATATGTCACAGTGAAAATTTCCAGCATATATCAGGATGTCACAGTGAAAATCACCAACATATATCAGGATGTCACAGTGAAAATCACCAGCATATATCAGGATGTCACACTGAAAATCACCAACATATATCAATATGTCACAGTGAAAATCACCAGCATATATCAGGATGTCACAGTGAAAATCACCAACATATATCAGGATGTCACAGTGAAAATCACCAACATATATCAGGATGTCACAGTGAAAATCACCAACATATATCAGGATGGCACAGTGAAAATCACCAGCATATATCAATATGTCACAGTGAAAATCACCAACATATATCAGGATGGCACACTGAAAATCACCAGCATATATCAGGATGTCACACTGAAAATCACCAACATATATCAATAAGTCACAGTGAAAATCACCAACATATATCAGGATGTCACAGTGAAAATCACCAGCATATATCAGGATGTCACACTGAAAATCATCAACATATATCAATATGTCACAGTGAAAATCACCAACATATATCAGGATGTCACAGTGAAAATCACCAACATATATCAGGATGTCACAGTGAAAATCACCAGCATATATCAGGATGTCACACTGAAAATCACCAACATATATCAATATGTCACAGTGAAAATCACCAACATACATCAGGATGTCACAGTGAAAATTACCAACATATATCAGGATTTCACAGTGAAAATCACCAACATATATCCGGATGTCACAAAATCACCAACATATATCAGGATGTCACAAAATCACCAACATATATCAGGATGTCACAGTGAAAATCACCAACATATATCAGGATGTCACAGTGATAATCACCAACATATATCAATATGTCACAGTGAAAATCTCCAACATATATCAGGAAGGCACAGTGAAAATCACCAACATATATCAGGATGTCACAGTGAAAATCACCAGAATATATCAGGATGTCACAAAATCACCAACATATATCAGGATGTCACAGTGAAAATAAACAACATATTTCAGGATGTTACAGTGAAAATCACCAGCATATATCTGCATGTCACAAAATCACCAACATATATCAATATGTCACAGTGAAAATCACCAACATATATCAGGATGTCACAGTGAAAATCACCAGCATCTATCAGGATGTCACAAAATCACCAACATATATCAGGATGTCACAAAATCACCAGCATATATCAGGATGTCACAAAATCACCAACATATATCAGGATGTCACAGTGAAAATCACCAACATATATCAGGATGTCACTGTGAATATCACCAACATATATCAGGATGTCACAGTGAAAATAACCTACATATATCAGGATGTCAAAGTGAAAATCACCAACATATAGCAGGATGTCACAGTGAAAATCACCAACATATATCAATATGTCACAGTGAAAATCACCAGCATATATCAGGATGTCACACTGAAAATCACCAGCATATATCAGGATGTCACACTGAAAATCACCAACATATATCAATATGTCACAGTGAAAATCAGCAACATATATCAGGATGTCACAAAATCATCAACATATATCAGGATGTCACACTGAAAATCACCAACATATATCAGGATGTCACAGTGAAAATCACCAACATATATCAGGATGTCACAGTGAAAATCACCAACATATATCAATATGTCACAGTGAAAATCACCAGCATATATCAGGATGTCACACTGAAAATCATCAACATATATCAATATGTCACAGTGAAAATCACCAACATATATCTGGATGTCACAGTGAAAATCACCAACATATATCAGGATGTCACAGTGAAAATCACCAGCATATATCAGGATGTCACACTGAAAATCACCAACATATATCAATATGTCACAGTGAAAATCACCAACATATATCAGGATGTCACAGTGAAAATCACCAACATATATCAGGATGTCACAGTGAAAATCACCAACATATATCCGGATGTCACAAAATCACCAACATATATCAGGATGTCACAAAATCACCAACATATATCAGGATCTCACAGTGAAAATCACCAACATATATCAGGATGTCACAGTGATAATCACCAACATATATCAATATGTCACAGTGAAAATCTCCAACATATATCAGGAAGGCACAGTGAAAACCACCAACATATATCAGGATGTCACAGTGAAAATCACCAGAATATATCAGGATGTCACAAAATCACCAACATATATCAGGATGTCACAGTGAAAATAAACAACATATTTCAGGATGTTACAGTGAAAATCACCAGCATATATCTGCATTTCACAAAATCACCAACATATATCAATATGTCACAGTGAAAATCACCAACATATATCAGGATGTCACAGTGAAAATCACCAGCATCTATCAGGATGTCACAAAATCACCAACATATATCAGGATGTCACAAAATCACCAGCATAAATCAGGATGTCACAAAATCACCAACATATATCAGGATGTCACAAAATCACCAACATATATCAGGATGTCACAGTGAAAATCACCAACATATATCAGGATGTCACAGTGAATATCACCAACATATATCAGGATGTCACAGTGAAAATAACCTACATATATCAGGATGTCAAAGTGAAAATCACCAACATATAGCAGGATGTCACAGTGAAAATCACCAACATATATCAGGATGTCACACTCAAAATCACCAACATATATCAATATGTCACAGTGAAAATCACCAACATATATCAGGATGTCACGGTGAAAATCACCAACATATATCAGGATGTCACAAAATCACCAACATATATCAGGATGTCACAGTGAAAATCACCAACATATATCAGGATGTCACAGTGATAATCACCAACATATATCAATATGTCACAGTGAAAATCTCCAACATATATCAGGAAGGCACAGTGAAAACCACCAACATATATCAGGATGTCACAGTGAAAATCACCAGAATATATCAGGATGTCACAAAATCACCAACATATATCAGGATGTCACAGTGAAAATAAACAACATATTTCAGGATGTTACAGTGAAAATCACCAGCATATATCTGCATGTCACAAAATCACCAACATATATCAATATGTCACAGTGAAAATCACCAACATATATCAGGATGTCACAGTGAAAATCACCAGCATCTATCAGGATGTCACAAAATCACCAACATATATCAGGATGTCACAAAATCACCAGCATATATCAGGATGTCACAAAATCACCAACATATATCAGGATGTCACAAAATCACCAACATATATCAGGATGTCACAGTGAAAATCACCAACATATATCAGGATGTCACAGTGAATATCACCAACATATATCAGGATGTCACAGTGAAAATAACCTACATATATCAGGATGTCAAAGTGAAAATCACCAACATATAGCAGGATGTCACAGTGAAAATCACCAACATATATCAGGATGTCACAGTGAAAATCACCAACATATATCAATATGTCACAGTGAAAATCACCAACATATATCAGGATGTCACGGTGAAAATCACCAGCATATATCAGGATGTCACACTGAAAATCACCAACATATATCAGGATGTCACAGTGAAAATCACCAACATATATCAATATGTCACAGTGAAAATGAGCAGCATATATCAGGATGTCACACTGAAAATCATCAACATATATCAATATGTCACAGTGAAAATCACCAACATATATCAGGATGTCACAGTGAAAATCACCAACATATATCAGGATGTCACAGTGAAAATCACCAGCATATATCAGGATGTCACACTGAAAATCACCAACATATATCAATATGTCACAGTGAAAATCACCAGCATATATCAGGATGTCACACTGAAAATCACCAACATATATGAATATGTCACAGTGAAAATCACCAACATACATCAGGAAGTCACAGTGAAAATTGCCAACATATATCAGGATTTCACAGTGAAAATCACCAACATATATCCGGATGTCACAAAATCACCAACATATATCAGGATGTCACAAAATCACCAACATATATCAGGATGTCACAGTGAAAATCACCAACATATATCAGGATGTCACAGTGAAAATCACCAACATATATCAGGATGTCACAGTGAAAATCACCAGCATATATCAGGATGTCACACTGAAAATCACCAACATATATCAATATGTCACAGTGAAAATCACCAGCATATATCAGGATGTCACACTGAAAATCACCAACATATATCAATATGTCACAGTGAAAATCACCAACATACATCAGGATGTCACAGTGAAAATTACGAACATATATCAGGATTTCACAGTGAAAATCACCAACATATATCCGGATGTCACAAAATCACCAACATATATCAGGATGTCACAAAATCACCAACATATATCAGGATGTCACAGTGAAAATCACCAACATATATCAGGATGTCACAGTGATAATCACCAACATATATCAATATGTCACAGTGAAAATCTCCAACATATATCAGGAAGGCACAGTGAAAATCATCAACATATATCAGGATGTCACAGTGAAAATCACCAGAATATATCAGGATGTCACAAAATCACCAACATATATCAGGATGTCACAGTGAAAATAAACAACATATTTCAGGATGTTACAGTGAAAATCACCAGCATATATCTGCATGTCACAAAATCACCAACATATATCAATATGTCACAGTGAAAATCACCAACATATATCAGGATGTCACAGTGAAAATCACCAACATCTATCAGGATGTCACAAAATCACCAACATATATCAGGATGTCACAATGAAAATCACCAACATATATCAGGATGTCACAGTGAAAATCACCAGCATATATCAGGATGTCACACTGAAAATCACCAACATATATCAATATGTCACAGTGAAAATCACCAACATATATCAGGATGTCACAGTGAAAATCACCAGCATATATCAGGATGTCACAAAATAACCAACATATATCAGGATGTCACAGTGAAAATAACCAACATATATCAGGATGTCACAGTGAAAATCACCAACATATATCAGGATGTCACTGTGAAAATCACCAACATATATCAGGATGGCACACTGAAAATCACCAGCATATATCAGGATGTCACACTGAAAATCACCAACATATATCAATATGTCACAGTGAAAATCACCAACATATATCAGGATGTCACGGTGAAAATCACCAGCATATATCAGGATGTCACACTGAAAATCACCAACATATATCAGGATGTCACAGTGAAAATCACCAACATATATCAATATGTCACAGTGAAAATGAGCAGCATATATCAGGATGTCACACTGAAAATCATCAACATATATCAATATGTCACAGTGAAAATCATCAACATATATCAGGATGTCACAGTGAAAATCACCAACATATATCAGGATGTCACAGTGAAAATCACCAGCATATATCAGGATGTCACACTGAAAATCACCAACATATATCAATATGTCACAGTGAAAATCACCAGCATATATCAGGATGTCACACTGAAAATCACCAACATATATCAATATGTCACAGTGAAAATCACCAACATACATCAGGATGTCACAGTGAAAATTACCAACATATATCAGGATTTCACAGTGAAAATCACCAACATATATCCGGATGTCACAAAATCACCAACATATATCAGGATGTCACAAAATCACCAACATATATCAGGATGTCACAGTGAAAATAAACAACATATTTCAGGATGTTACAGTGAAAATCACCAGCATATATCTGCATGTCACAAAATCACCAACATATATCAATATGTCACAGTGAAAATCACCAACATATATCAGGATGTCACAGTGAAAATCACCAGCATCTATCAGGATGTCACAAAATCACCAACATATATCAGGATGTCACAAAATCACCAGCATATATCAGGATGTCACAAAATCACCAACATATATCAGGATGTCACAAAATCAACAACATATATCAGGATGTCACAGTGAAAATCACCAACATATATCAGGATGTCACAGTGAATATCACCAACATATATCAGGATGTCACAGTGAAAATAACCTACATATATCAGGATGTCAAAGTGAAAATCACCAACATATAGCAGGATGTCACAGTGAAAATCACCAACATATATCAGGATGTCACACTGAAAATCACCAACATATATCAATATGTCACAGTGAAAATCACCAACATATATCAGGATGTCACGGTGAAAATCACCAGCATATATCAGGATGTCACACTGAAAATCACCAACATATATCAGGATGTCACAGTGAAAATCACCAACATATATCAATATGTCACAGTGAAAATGAGCAGCATATATCAGGATGTCACACTGAAAATCATCAACATATATCAATATGTCACAGTGAAAATCACCAACATATATCAGGATGTCACAGTGAAAATCACCAACATATATCAGGATGTCACAGTGAAAATCACCAGCATATATCAGGATGTCACACTGAAAATCACCAACATATATCAATATGTCACAGTGAAAATCACCAGCATATATCAGGATGTCACACTGAAAATCACCAACATATATGAATATGTCACAGTGAAAATCACCAACATACATCAGGAAGTCACAGTGAAAATTACCAACATATATCAGGATTTCACAGTGAAAATCACCAACATATATCCGGATGTCACAAAATCACCAACATATATCAGGATGTCACAGTGAAAATCACCAGCATATATCAGGATGTCACAAAATAACCAACATATATCAGGATGTCACAGTGAAAATAACCAACATATATCAGGATGTCACAGTGAAAATCACCAACATATATCAGGATGTCACTGTGAAAATCACCAACATATATCAGGATGGCACACTGAAAATCACCAGCATATATCAGGATGTCACACTGAAAATCACCAACATATATCAATATGTCACAGTGAAAATCACCAACATATATCAGGATGTCACGGTGAAAATCACCAGCATATATCAGGATGTCACACTGAAAATCACCAACATATATCAGGATGTCACAGTGAAAATCACCAACATATATCAATATGTCACAGTGAAAATGAGCAGCATATATCAGGATGTCACACTGAAAATCATCAACATATATCAATATGTCACAGTGAAAATCATCAACATATATCAGGATGTCACAGTGAAAATCACCAACATATATCAGGATGTCACAGTGAAAATCACCAGCATATATCAGGATGTCACACTGAAAATCACCAACATATATCAATATGTCACAGTGAAAATCACCAGCATATATCAGGATGTCACACTGAAAATCACCAACATATATCAATATGTCACAGTGAAAATCACCAACATACATCAGGATGTCACAGTGAAAATTACCAACATATATCAGGATTTCACAGTGAAAATCACCAACATATATCCGGATGTCACAAAATCACCAACATATATCAGGATGTCACAAAATCACCAACATATATCAGGATGTCACAGTGAAAATAAACAACATATTTCAGGATGTTACAGTGAAAATCACCAGCATATATCTGCATGTCACAAAATCACCAACATATATCAATATGTCACAGTGAAAATCACCAACATATATCAGGATGTCACAGTGAAAATCACCAGCATCTATCAGGATGTCACAAAATCACCAACATATATCAGGATGTCACAAAATCACCAGCATATATCAGGATGTCACAAAATCACCAACATATATCAGGATGTCACAAAATCAACAACATATATCAGGATGTCACAGTGAAAATCACCAACATATATCAGGATGTCACAGTGAATATCACCAACATATATCAGGATGTCACAGTGAAAATAACCTACATATATCAGGATGTCAAAGTGAAAATCAAAAACATATAGCAGGATGTCACAGTGAAAATCACCAACATATATCAGGATGTCACACTGAAAATCACCAACATATATCAATATGTCACAGTGAAAATCACCAACATATATCAGGATGTCACGGTGAAAATCACCAGCATATATCAGGATGTCACACTGAAAATCACCAACATATATCAGGATGTCACAGTGAAAATCACCAACATATATCAATATGTCACAGTGAAAATGAGCAGCATATATCAGGATGTCACACTGAAAATCATCAACATATATCAATATGTCACAGTGAAAATCACCAACATATATCAGGATGTCACAGTGAAAATCACCAACATATATCAGGATGTCACAGTGAAAATCACCAGCATATATCAGGATGTCACACTGAAAATCACCAACATATATCAATATGTCACAGTGAAAATCTCCAACATATATCAGGAAGGCACAGTGAAAATCACCAACATATATCAGGATGTCACAGTGAAAATCACCAGAATATATCAGGATGTCACAAAATCACCAACATATATCAGGATGTCACAGTGAAAATAAACAACATATTTCAGGATGTTACAGTGAAAATCACCAGCATATATCTGCATGTCACAAAATCACCAACATATATCAATATGTCACAGTGAAAATCACCAACATATATCAGGATGTCACAGTGAAAATCACCAACATCTATCAGGATGTCACAAAATCACCAACATATATCAGGATGTCACAATGAAAATCACCAACATATATCAGGATGTCACAGTGAAAATCACCAGCATATATCAGGATGTCACACTGAAAATCACCAACATATATCAATATGTCACAGTGAAAATCACCAACATATATCAGGATGTCACAGTGAAAATCACCAGCATATATCAGGATGTCACAAAATAACCAACATATATCAGGATGTCACAGTGAAAATAACCAACATATATCAGGATGTCACAGTGAAAATCACCAACATATATCAGGATGTCACTGTGAAAATCACCAACATATATCAGGATGGCACACTGAAAATCACCAGCATATATCAGGATGTCACACTGAAAATCACCAACATATATCAATATGTCACAGTGAAAATCACCAACATATATCAGGATGTCACGGTGAAAATCACCAGCATATATCAGGATGTCACACTGAAAATCACCAACATATATCAGGATGTCACAGTGAAAATCACCAACATATATCAATATGTCACAGTGAAAATGAGCAGCATATATCAGGATGTCACACTGAAAATCATCAACATATATCAATATGTCACAGTGAAAATCACCAACATATATCAGGATGTCACAGTGAAAATCACCAACATATATCAGGATGTCACAGTGAAAATCACCAGCATATATCATGATGTCACACTGAAAATCACCAACATATATCAATATGTCACAGTGAAAATCACCAGCATATATCAGGATGTCACACTGAAAATCACCAACATATATCAATATGTCACAGTGAAAATCACCAACATACATCAGGATGTCACAGTGAAAATTACCAACATATATCAGGATTTCACAGTGAAAATCACCAACATATATCCGGATGTCACAAAATCACCAACATATATCAGGATGTCACAAAATCACCAACATATATCAGGATGTCACAGTGAAAATCACCAACACATATCAGGATGTCACAGTGAAAATCACCAACATATATCAGGATGTCACAGTGAAAATCACCAGCATATATCAGGATGTCACACTGAAAATCACCAACATATATCAATATGTCACAGTGAAAATCACCAGCATATATCAGGATGTCACACTGAAAATCACCAACATATATCAATATGTCACAGTGAAAATCACCAACATTCATCAGGATGTCACAGTGAAAATTACCAACATATATCAGGATTTCACAGTGAAAATCACCAACATATATCCGGATGTCACAAAATCACCAACATATATCAGGATGTCACAAAATCACCAACATATATCAGGATGTCACAGTGAAAATCACCAACATATATCAGGATGTCACAGTGATAATCACCAACATATATCAATATGTCACAGTGAAAATCTCCAACATATATCAGGAAGGCACAGTGAAAATCACCAACATATATCAGGATGTCACAGTGAAAATCACCAGAATATATCAGGATGTCACAAAATCACCAACATATATCAGGATGTCACAGTGAAAATAAACAACATATTTCAGGATGTTACAGTGAAAATCACCAGCATATATCTGCATGTCACAAAATCACCAACATATATCAATATGTCACAGTGAAAATCACCAACATATATCAGGATGTCACAGTGAAAATCACCAGCATCTATCAGGATGTCACAAAATCACCAACATATATCAGGATGTCACAAAATCACCAGCATATCAGGATGTCACAAAATCACCAACATATATCAGGATGTCACAAAATCAGCAACATATATCAGGATGTCACAGTGAAAATCACCAACATATAGCAGGATGTCACAGTGAAAATCACCAACATATATCAATATGTCACAGTGAAAATCACCAGCATATATCAGGATGTCACACTGAAAATCACCAACATATATCAATATGTCACAGTGAAAATCACCAACATATATCAGGATGTCACAGTGAAAATCACCAACATATATCAGGATGTCACAGTGAAAATCACCAGCATATATCAGGATGTCACACTGAAAATCACCAACATATATCAATATGTCACGGTGAAAATCACCAACATATATCAGGATGTCACAGTGAAAATCACCAACATATATCAGGATGTCACAGTGAAAATCACCAACATATATCAGGATGGCACACTGAAAATCACCAGCATATATCAATATGTCACAGTGAAAATCACCAACATATATCAGGATGGCACACTGAAAATCACCAGCATATATCAGGATGTCACACTGAAAATCACCAACATATATCAATATGTCACAGTGAAAATCACCAACATATATCAGGATGTCACAGTGAAAATCACCAGCATATATCAGGATGTCACAAAATCACCAACATATATCAGGATGTCACAGTGAAAATAACCAACATATATCAGGATGTCACATTGAAAATCACCAACATATATCAGGATGTCACTGTGAAAATCACCAACATATATCAGGATGACACACAGAAAATCACCAGCATATATCAGGATGTCACAGTGAAAATCACCAGCATATATCAGGATGTCACACTGAAAATCACCAACATATATCAATATGTCACAGTGAAAATCACCAACATATATCAGGATGTCACGGTGAAAATCACCAGCATATATCAGGATGTCACACTGAAAATCACCAACATATATCAGGATGTCACAAAATCAGCAACATATATCAGGATGTCACAAAATCATCAACATATATCAGGATGTCACACTGAAAATCACCAACATATATCAGGATGTCACAGTGAAAATCACCAACATATATCAGGATGTCACAGTGAAAATCACCAACATATATCAATATGTCACAGTGAAAATCACCAGCATATATCAGGATGTCACACTGAAAATCATCAACATATATCAATATGTCACAGTGAAAATCACCAACATATATCAGGATGTCACAGTGAAAATCACCAACATATATCAGGATGTCACAGTGATAATCACCAACATATATCAATATGTCACAGTGAAAATCTCCAACATATATCAGGAAGGCACAGTGAAAACCACCAACATATATCAGGATGTCACAGTGAAAATCACCAGAATATATCAGGATGTCACAAAATCACCAACATATATCAGGATGTCACAGTGAAAATAAACAACATATTTCAGGATGTTACAGTGAAAATCACCAGCATATATCTGCATGTCACAAAATCACCAACATATATCAATATGTCACAGTGAAAATCACCAACATATATCAGGATGTCACAGTGAAAATCACCAGCATCTATCAGGATGTCACAAAATCACCAACATATATCAGGATGTCACAAAATCACCAGCATATATCAGGATGTCACAAAATCACCAACATATATCAGGATGTCACAAAATCACCAACATATATCAGGATGTCACAGTGAAAATCACCAACATATATCAGGATGTCACAGTGAATATCACCAACATATATCAGGATGTCACAGTGAAAATAACCTACATATATCAGGATGTCAAAGTGAAAATCACCAACATATAGCAGGATGTCACAGTGAAAATCACCAGCATATATCAGGATGTCACACTGAAAATCACCAACATATATCAATATGTCACAGTGAAAATCACCAACATATATCAGGATGTCACAGTGAAAATCACCAACTTATATCAGGATGTCACAGTGAAAATCACCAGCATATATCAGGATGTCACACTGAAAATCACCAACATATATCAATATGTCACGGTGAAAATCACCAACATACATCAGGATGTCACAGTGAAAATTACCAACATATATCAGGATTTCACAGTGAAAATCACCAACATATATCCGGATGTCACAAAATCACCAACATATATCAGGATGTCACAAAATCACCAACATATATCAGGATGTCACAGTGAAAATCACCAACATATATCAGGATGTCACAGTGATAATCACCAACATATATCAATATGTCACAGTGAAAATCTCCAACATATATCAGGAAGGCACAGTGAAAATCACCAACATATATCAGGATGTCACGGTGAAAATCACCAGAATATATCAGGATGTCACAAAATCACCAACATATATCAGGATGTCACAGTGAAAATAAACAACATATTTCAGGATGTTACAGTGAAAATCACCAGCATATATCTGCATGTCACAAAATCACCAACATATATCAGGATGTCACAGTGAAAATAAACAACATATATCAGGATGTCACAGTGAAAATCACCAGCATCTATCAGGATGTCACAAAATCACCAACATATATCAGGATGTCACAAAATCACCAGCATATATCAGGATGTCACAAAATCACCAACATATATCAGGATGTCACAGTGAAAATCACCAACATATATCAGGATGTCACTGTGAATATCACCAACATATATCAGGATGTCACAGTGAAAATAACCTCCATATATCAGGATGTCAAAGTGAAAATCACCAACATATAGCAGGATGTCACAGTGAAAATCACCAACATATATCAATATGTCACAGTGAAAATCACCAGCATATATCAGGATGTCACACTGAAAATCACCAGCATATATCAGGATGTCACACTGAAAATCACCAACATATATCAATATGTCACAGTGAAAATCAGCAACATATATCAGGATGTCACAAAATCATCAACATATATCAGGATGTCACACTGAAAATCACCAACATATATCAGGATGTCACAGTGAAAATCACCAACATATATCAGGATGTCACAGTGAAAATCACCAACATATATCAATATGTCACAGTGAAAATCACCAGCATATATCAGGATGTCACACTGAAAATCATCAACATATATCAATATGTCACAGTGAAAATCACCAACATATATCAGGATGTCACAGTGAAAATCACCAACATATATCAGGATGTCACAGTGAAAATCACCAGCATATATCAGGATGTCACACTGAAAATCACCAACATATATCAATATGTCACAGTGAAAATCACCAACATATATCAGGATGTCACAGTGAAAATCACCAACATATATCAGGATGTCACAGTGAAAATCACCAACATATATCCGGATGTCACAAAATCACCAACATATATCAGGATGTCACAAAATCACCAACATATATCAGGATGTCACAGTGAAAATAAACAACATATTTCAGGATGTTACAGTGAAAATCACCAGCATATATCTGCATGTCACAAAATCACCAACATATATCAATATGTCACAGTGAAAATCACCAACATATATCAGGATGTCACAGTGAAAATCACCAGCATCTATCAGGATGTCACAAAATCACCAACATATATCAGGATGTCACAAAATCACCAGCATATATCAGGATGTCACAAAATCACCAACATATATCAGGATGTCACAAAATCACCAACATATATCAGGATGTCACAGTGAAAATCACCAACATATATCAGGATGTCACAGTGAATATCACCAACATATATCAGGATGTCACAGTGAAAATAACCTACATATATCAGGATGTCAAAGTGAAAATCACCAACATATAGCAGGATGTCACAGTGAAAATCACCAACATATATCAGGATGTCACACTGAAAATCACCAACATATATCAATATGTCACAGTGAAAATCACCAACATATATCAGGATGTCACGGTGAAAATCACCAACATATATCAGGATGTCACAAAATCACCAACATATATCAGGATGTCACAGTGAAAATCACCAACATATATCAGGATGTCACAGTGATAATCACCAACATATATCAATATGTCACAGTGAAAATCTCCAACATATATCAGGAAGGCACAGTGAAAACCACCAACATATATCAGGATGTCACAGTGAAAATCACCAGAATATATCAGGATGTCACAAAATCACCAACATATATCAGGATGTCACAGTGAAAATAAACAACATATTTCAGGATGTTACAGTGAAAATCACCAGCATATATCTGCATGTCACAAAATCACCAACATATATCAATATGTCACAGTGAAAATCACCAACATATATCAGGATGTCACAGTGAAAATCACCAGCATCTATCAGGATGTCACAAAATCACCAACATATATCAGGATGTCACAAAATCACCAGCATATATCAGGATGTCACAAAATCACCAACATATATCAGGATGTCACAAAATCACCAACATATATCAGGATGTCACAGTGAAAATCACCAACATATATCAGGATGTCACAGTGAATATCACCAACATATATCAGGATGTGACAGTGAAAATAACCTACATATTTCAGGATGTCAAAGTGAAAATCACCAACATATAGCAGGATGTCACAGTGAAAATCACCAACATATATCAGGATGTCACACTGAAAAACACCAACATATATCAATATGTCACAGTGAAAATCACCAACATATATCAGGATGTCACGGTGAAAATCACCAGCATATATCAGGATGTCACACTGAAAATCACCAACATATATCAGGATGTCACAGTGAAAATCACCAACATATATCAATATGTCACAGTGAAAATGAGCAGCATATATCAGGATGTCACACTGAAAATCATCAACATATATCAATATGTCACAGTGAAAATCACCAACATATATCAGGATGTCACAGTGAAAATCACCAACATATATCAGGATGTCACAGTGAAAATCACCAGCATATATCAGGATGTCACACTGAAAATCACCAACATATATCAATATGTCACAGTGAAAATCACCAGCATATATCAGGATGTCACACTGAAAATCACCAACATATATCAATATGTCACAGTGAAAATCACCAACATACATCAGGAAGTCACAGTGAAAATTACCAACATATATCAGGATTTCACAGTGAAAATCACCAACATATATCCGGATGTCACAAAATCACCAACATATATCAGGATGTCACAAAATCACCAACATATATCAGGATGTCACAGTGAAAATCACCAACATATATCAGGATGTCACAGTGAAAATCACCAACATATATCAGGATGTCACAGTGAAAATCACCAGCATATATCAGGATGTCACACTGAAAATCACCAACATATATCAATATGTCACAGTGAAAATCACCAGCATATATCAGGATGTCACACTGAAAATCACCAACATATATCAATATGTCACAGTGAAAATCACCAACATACATCAGGATGTCACAGTGAAAATTGCCAACATATATCAGGATTTCACAGTGAAAATCACCAACATATATCCGGATGTCACAAAATCACCAACATATATCAGGATGTCACAAAATCACCAACATATATCAGGATGTCACAGTGAAAATCACAAACATATATCAGGATGTCACAGTGATAATCACCAACATATATCAATATGTCACAGTGAAAATCTCCAACATATATCAGGAAGGCACAGTGAAAATCACCAACATATATCAGGATGTCACAGTGAAAATCACCAGAATATATCAGGATGTCACAAAATCACCAACATATATCAGGATGTCACAGTGAAAATAAACAACATATTTCAGGATGTTACAGTGAAAATCACCAGCATATATCTGCATGTCACAAAATCACCAACATATATCAATATGTCACAGTGAAAATCACCAACATATATCAGGATGTCACAGTGAAAATCACCAACATCTATCAGGATGTCACAAAATCACCAACATATATCAGGATGTCACAATGAAAATCACCAACATATATCAGGATGTCACAGTGAAAATCACCAGCATATATCAGGATGTCACACTGAAAATCACCAACATATATCAATATGTCACAGTGAAAATCACCAACATATATCAGGATGTCACAGTGAAAATCACCAGCATATATCAGGATGTCACAAAATAACCAACATATATCAGGATGTCACAGTGAAAATAACCAACATATATCAGGATGTCACTGTGAAAATCACCAACATATATCAGGATGGCACACTGAAAATCACCAGCATATATCAGGATGTCACACTGAAAATCACCAACATATATCAATATGTCACAGTGAAAATCACCAACATATATCAGAATGTCACGGTGAAAATCACCAGCATATATCAGGATGTCACACTGAAAATCACCAACATATATCAGGATGTCACAGTGAAAATCACCAACATATATCAATATGTCACAGTGAAAATGAGCAGCATATATCAGGATGTCACACTGAAAATCATCAACATATATCAATATGTCACAGTGAAAATCACCAACATATATCAGGATGTCACAGTGAAAATCACCAACATATATCAGGATGTCACAGTGAAAATCACCAGCATATATCAGGATGTCACACTGAAAATCACCAACATATATCAATATGTCACAGTGAAAATCACCAGCATATATCAGGATGTCACACTGAAAATCACCAACATATATCAATATGTCACAGTGAAAATCACCAACATACATCAGGATGTCACAGTGAAAATTACCAACATATATCAGGATTTCACAGTGAAAATCACCAACATATATCCGGATGTCACAAAATCACCAACATATATCAGGATGTCACAAAATCACCAACATATATCAGGATGTCACAGTGAAAATCACCAACATATATCAGGATGTCACAGTGAAAATCACCAACATATATCAGGATGTCACAGTGAAAATCACCAGCATATATCAGGATGTCAGACTGAAAATCACCAACATATATCAATATGTCACAGTGAAAATCACCAGCATATATCAGGATGTCACACTGAAAATCACCAACATATATCAATATGTCACAGTGAAAATCACCAACATTCATCAGGATGTCACAGTGAAAATTACCAACATATATCAGGATTTCACAGTGAAAATCACCAACATATATCCGGATGTCACAAAATCACCAACATATATCAGGATGTCACAAAATCACCAACATATATCAGGATGTCACAGTGAAAATCACCAACATATATCAGGATGTCACAGTGATAATCACCAACATATATCAATATGTCACAGTGAAAATCTCCAACATATATCAGGAAGGCACAGTGAAAATCACCAACATATATCAGGATGTCACAGTGAAAATCACCAGAATATATCAGGATGTCACAAAATCACCAACATATATCAGGATGTCACAGTGAAAATAAACAACATATTTCAGGATGTTACAGTGAAAATCACCAGCATATATCTGCATGTCACAAAATCACCAACATATATCAATATGTCACAGTGAAAATCACCAACATATATCAGGATGTCACAGTGAAAATCACCAGCATCTATCAGGATGTCACAAAATCACCAACATATATCAGGATGTCACAAAATCACCAGCATATCAGGATGTCACAAAATCACCAACATATATCAGGATGTCACAAAATCACCAACATATATCAGGATGTCACAGTGAAAATCACCAACATATATCAGGATGTCACAGTGAATATCACCAACATATATCAGGATGTCACAGTGAAAATAACCTACATATATCAGGATGTCAAAGTGAAAATCACCAACATATAGCAGGATGTCACAGTGAAAATCACCAACATATATCAATATGTCACAGTGAAAATCACCAGCATATATCAGGATGTCACACTGAAAATCACCAACATATATCAATATGTCACAGTGAAAATCACCAACATATATCAGGATGTCACAGTGAAAATCACCAACATATATCAGGATGTCACAGTGAAAATCACCAGCATATATCAGGATGTCACACTGAAAATCACCAACATATATCAATATGTCACGGTGAAAATCACCAACATATATCAGGATGTCACAGTGAAAATCACCAACATATATCAGGATGTCACAGTGAAAATCACCAACATATATCAGGATGGCACACTGAAAATCACCAGCATATATCAATATGTCACAGTGAAAATCACCAACATATATCAGGATGGCACACTGAAAATCACCAGCATATATCAGGATGTCACACTGAAAATCACCAACATATATCAATATGTCACAGTGAAAATCACCAACATATATCAGGATGTCACAGTGAAAATCACCAGCATATATCAGGATGTCACAAAATCACCAACATATATCAGGATGTCACAGTGAAAATAACCAACATATATCAGGATGTCACATTGAAAATCACCAACATATATCAGGATGTCACTGTGAAAATCACCAACATATATCAGGATGACACACTGAAAATCACCAGCATATATCAGGATGTCACAGTGAAAATCACCAGCATATATCAGGATGTCACACTGAAAATCACCAACATATATCAATATGTCACAGTGAAAATCACCAACATATATCAGGATGTCACGGTGAAAATCACCAGCATATATCAGGATGTCACACTGAAAATCACCAACATATATCAGGATGTCACAAAATCAGCAACATATATCAGGATGTCACAAAATCATCAACATATATCAGGATGTCACACTGAAAATCACCAACATATATCAGGATGTCACAGTGAAAATCACCAACATATATCAGGATGTCACAGTGAAAATCACCAACATATATCAATATGTCACAGTGAAAATCACCAGCATATATCAGGATGTCACACTGAAAATCATCAACATATATCAATATGTCACAGTGAAAATCACCAACATATATCAGGATGTCACAGTGAAAATCACCAACATATATCAGGATGTCACAGTGATAATCACCAACATATATCAATATGTCACAGTGAAAATCTCCAACATATATCAGGAAGGCACAGTGAAAACCACCAACATATATCAGGATGTCACAGTGAAAATCACCAGAATATATCAGGATGTCACAAAATCACCAACATATATCAGGATGTCACAGTGAAAATAAACAACATATTTCAGGATGTTACAGTGAAAATCACCAGCATATATCTGCATGTCACAAAATCACCAACATATATCAATATGTCACAGTGAAAATCACCAACATATATCAGGATGTCACAGTGAAAATCACCAGCATCTATCAGGATGTCACAAAATCACCAACATATATCAGGATGTCACAAAATCACCAGCATATATCAGGATGTCACAAAATCACCAACATATATCAGGATGTCACAAAATCACCAACATATATCAGGATGTCACAGTGAAAATCACCAACATATATCAGGATGTCACAGTGAATATCACCAACATATATCAGGATGTCACAGTGAAAATCACCAGAATATATCAGGATGTCACACTGAAAATCACCAACATATATCAATATGTCACAGTGAAAATCACCAACATTCATCAGGATGTCACAGTGAAAATTACCAACATATATCAGGATTTCACAGTGAAAATCACCAACATATATCCGTATGTCACAAAATCACCAACATATATCAGGATGTCACAAAATCACCAACATATATCAGGATGTCACAGTGAAAATCACCAACATATATCAGGATGTCACAGTGATAATCACCAACATATATCAATATGTCACAGTGAAAATCTCCAACATATATCAGGAAGGCACAGTGAAAATCACCAACATATATCAGGATGTCACAGTGAAAATCACCAGAATATATCAGGATGTCACAAAATCACCAACATATATCAGGATGTCACAGTGAAAATAAACAACATATTTCAGGATGTTACAGTGAAAATCACCAGCATATATCTGCATGTCACAAAATCACCAACATATATCAATATGTCACAGTGAAAATCACCAACATATATCAGGATGTCACAGTGAAAATCACCAGCATCTATCAGGATGTCACAAAATCACCAACATATATCAGGATGTCACAAAATCACCAGCATATCAGGATGTCACAAAATCACCAACATATATCAGGATGTCACAAAATCACCAACATATATCAGGATGTCACAGTGAAAATCACCAACATATATCAGGATGTCACAGTGAATATCACCAACATATATCAGGATGTCACAGTGAAAATAACCTACATATATCAGGATGTCAAAGTGAAAATCACCAACATATAGCAGGATGTCACAGTGAAAATCACCAACATAAATCAATATGTCACAGTGAAAATCACCAGCATATATCAGGATGTCACACTGAAAATCACCAACATATATCAATATGTCACAGTGAAAATCACCAACATATATCAGGATGTCACAGTGAAAATCACCAACATATATCAGGATGTCACAGTGAAAATCACCAGCATATATCAGGATGTCACACTGAAAATCACCAACATATATCAATATGTCACGGTGAAAATCACCAACATATATCAGGATGTCACAGTGAAAATCACCAACATATATCAGGATGTCACAGTGAAAATCACCAACATATATCAGGATGGCACACTGAAAATCACCAGCATATATCAATATGTCACAGTGAAAATCACCAACATATATCAGGATGGCACACTGAAAATCACCAGCATATATCAGGATGTCACACTGAAAATCACCAACATATATCAATATGTCACAGTGAAAATCACCAACATATATCAGGATGTCACAGTGAAAATCACCAGCATATATCAGGATGTCACAAAATCACCAACATATATCAATATGTCACAGTGAAAATCACCAACATATATCAGGATGTCACAGTGAAAATCACCAGCATCTATCAGGATGTCACAAAATCACCAACATATATCAGGATGTCACAAAATCACCAGCATATATCAGGATGTCACAAAATCACCAACATATATCAGGATGTCACAAAATCACCAACATATATCAGGATGTCACAGTGAAAATCACCAACATATATCAGGATGTCACAGTGAATATCACCAACATATATCAGGATGTCACAGTGAAAATAACCTACATATATCAGGATGTCAAAGTGAAAATCACCAACATATAGCAGGATGTCACAGTGAAAATCACCAGCATATATCAGGATGTCACACTGAAAATCACCAACATATATCAATATGTCACAGTGAAAATCACCAACATATATCAGGATGTCACAGTGAAAATCACCAACTTATATCAGGATGTCACAGTGAAAATCACCAGCATATATCAGGATGTCACACTGAAAATCACCAACATATATCAATATGTCACGGTGAAAATCACCAACATATATCAGGATGTCACAGTGAAAATCACCAACAGATATCAGGATGTCACAGTGAAAATCACCAACATATATCAGGATGGCACACTGAAAATCACCAGCATATATCAATATGTCACAGTGAAAATCACCAACATATATCAGGATGGCACACTGAAAATCACCAGCATATATCAGGATGTCACACTGAAAATCACCAACATATATCAATATGTCACAGTGAAAATCACCAACATATATCAGGATGTCACAGTGAAAATCACCAGCATATATCAGGATGTCACAAAATCACCAACATATATCAGGATGTCACAGTGAAAATAAGCAACATATATCGGGATGTCACATTGAAAATCACCAACATATATCAGGATGTCACTGTGAAAATCACCAACATATATCAGGATGGCACACTGAAAATCACCAGCATATATCAATATGTCACAGTGAAAATCACCAACATATATCAGGATGTCACACTGAAAATCACCAACATATATCAATATGTCACATTGAAAATCACCAACATATATCAGGATGTCACAGTGAAAATCACCAGCATATATCAGGATGTCACAAAATCACCAACATATATCAGGATGTCACAAAATCACCAGCATATCAGGATGTCACAAAATCACCAACATATATCAGGATGTCACAAAATCACCAACATATATCAGGATGTCACAGTGAAAATCACCAACATATATCAGGATGTCACAGTGAATATCACCAACATATATCAGGATGTCACAGTGAAAATAACCTACATATATCAGGATGTCAAAGTGAAAATCACCAACATATAGCAGGATGTCACAGTGAAAATCACCAACATATATCAATATGTCACAGTGAAAATCACCAGCATATATCAGGATGTCACACTGAAAATCACCAACATATATCAATATGTCACAGTGAAAATCACCAACATATATCAGGATGTCACAGTGAAAATCACCAACATATATCAGGATGTCACAGTGAAAATCACCAGCATATATCAGGATGTCACACTGAAAATCACCAACATATATCAATATGTCACGGTGAAAATCACCAACATATATCAGGATGTCACAGTGAAAATCACCAACAGATATCAGGATGTCACAGTGAAAATCACCAACATATATCAGGATGGCACACTGAAAATCACCAGCATATATCAATATGTCACAGTGAAAATCACCAACATATATCAGGATGGCACACTGAAAATCACCAGCATATATCAGGATGTCACACTGAAAATCACCAACATATATCAATATGTCACAGTGAAAATCACCAACATATATCAGGATGTCACAGTGAAAATCACCAGCATATATCAGGATGTCACAAAATCACCAACATATATCAGGATGTCACAGTGAAAATAACCAACATATATCAGGATGTCACATTGAAAATCACCAACATATATCAGGATGTCACTGTGAAAATCACCAACATATATCAGGATGGCACACTGAAAATCACCAGCATATATCAATATGTCACAGTGAAAATCACCAACATATATCAGGATGTCACACTGAAAATCACCAACATATATCAATATGTCACATTGAAAATCACCAACATATATCAGGATGTCACAGTGAAAATCACCAGCATATATCAGGATGTCACAAAATCACCAACATATATCAGGATGTCACAAAATCACCAGCATATCAGGATGTCACAAAATCACCAACATATATCAGGATGTCACAAAATCACCAACATATATTAGGATGTCACAGTGAAATTCACCAACATATATCAGGATGTCACAGTGAATATCACCAACATATATCAGGATGTCACAGTGAAAATAACCTACATATATCAGGATGTCAAAGTGAAAATCACCAACATATAGCAGGATGTCACAGTGAAAATCACCAACATATATCAATATGTCACAGTGAAAATCACCAGCATATATCAGGATGTCACACTGAAAATCACCAACATATATCAATATGTCACAGTGAAAATCACCAACATATATCAGGATGTCACAGTGAAAATCACCAACATATATCAGGATGTCACAGTGAAAATCACCAGCATATATCAGGATGTCACACTGAAAATCACCAACATATATCAATATGTCACGGTGAAAATCACCAACATATATCAGGATGTCACAGTGAAAATCACCAACAGATATCAGGATGTCACAGTGAAAATCACCAACATATATCAGGATGGCACACTGAAAATCACCAGCATATATCAATATGTCACAGTGAAAATCACCAACATATATCAGGATGGCACACTGAAAATCACCAGCATATATCAGGATGTCACACTGAAAATCACCAACATATATCAATATGTCACAGTGAAAATCACCAACATATATCAGGATGTCACAGTGAAAATCACCAGCATATATCAGGATGTCACAAAAT
Source organism: Heterodontus francisci (assembly GCF_036365525.1). NCBI lineage: Eukaryota > Metazoa > Chordata > Chondrichthyes > Heterodontiformes > Heterodontidae > Heterodontus > Heterodontus francisci. The sequence goes on along the minus strand of NC_090397.1, from coordinate 51,163,495 downwards.
CACCAACATATATCAGGATGTCACAGTGAAAATAACCAACATATATCAGGATGTCACATTGAAAATCACCAACATATATCAGGATGTCACTGTGAAAATCACCAACATATATCAGGATGGCACACTGAAAATCACCAGCATATATCAATATGTCACAGTGAAAATCACCAACATATATCAGGATGTCACACTGAAAATCACCAACATATATCAATATGTCACATTGAAAATCACCAACATATATCAGGATGTCACAGTGAAAATCACCAGCATATATCAGGATGTCACAAAATCACCAACATATATCAGGATGTCACAGTGAAAATAACCAACATATATCAGGATGTCACATTGAAAATCACCAACATATATCAGGATGTCACTGTGAAAATCACCAACATATATCAGGATGACACACTGAAAATCACCAGCATATATCAGGATGTCACAGTGAAAATCACCAGCATATATCAGGATGTCACACTGAAAATCACCAACATATATCAATATGTCACAGAGAAAATCACCAACATATATCAGGATGTCACGGTGAAAATCACCAGCATATATCAGGATGTCACACTGAAAATCATCAACATATATCAGGATGTCACAAAATCAGCAACATATATCAGGATGTCACAAAATCATCAACATATATCAGGATGTCACACTGAAAATCACCAACATATATCAGGATGTCACAGTGAAAATCACCAACATATATCCGGATGTCACAGTGAAAATCACCAACATATATCAATATGTCACAGTGAAAATCACCAGCATATATCAGGATGTCACACTGAAAATCATCAACATATATCAATATGTCACAGTGAAAATCACCAACATATATCAGGATGTCACAGTGAAAACCACCAACATATATCAGGATGTCACAGTGAAAATCACCAGCATATATCAGGATGTCACACTGAAAATCACCAACATATATCAATATGTCACAGTGAAAATCACCAACATATATCAGGATGTCACGGTGAAAATCACCAGCATATATCAGGATGTCACAGTGAAAATCACCAACATATATCCGGATGTCACAAAATCACCAACATATATCAGGATGTCACAAAATCACCAACATATATCAGGATGTCACAGTGAAAATCACCAACATATATCAGGATGTCACAGTGATAATCACCAACATATATCAATATGTCACAGTGAAAATCTCCAACATATATCAGGAAGGCACAGTGAAAACCACCAACATATATCAGGATGTCACAGTGAAAATCACCAGCATATATCAGGATGTCACAAAATCACCAACATATATCAGGATGTCACAGTGGAAAATAACCAACATATATCAGGATGTCACATTGAAAATCACCAACATATATCAGGATGTCACTGTGAAAATCACCAACATATATCAGGATGACACACTGAAAATCACCAGCATATATCAGGATGTCACAGTGAAAATCACCAGCATATATCAGGATGTCACACTGAAAATCACCAACATATATCAATATGTCACAGAGAAAATCACCAACATATATCAGGATGTCACGGTGAAAATCACCAGCATATATCAGGATGTCACACTGAAAATCACCAACATATATCAGGATGTCACAAAATCAGCAACATATATCAGGATGTCACAAATCATCAACATATATCAGGATGTCACACTGAAAATCACCAACATATATCAGGATGTCACAGTGAAAATCACCAACATATATCCGGATGTCACAGTGAAAATCACCAACATATATCAATATGTCACAGTGAAAATCACCAGCATATATCAGGATGTCACACTGAAAATCATCAACATATATCAATATGTCACAGTGAAAATCACCAACATATATCAGGATGTCACAGTGAAAACCACCAACATATATCAGGATGTCACAGTGAAAATCACCAGCATATATCAGGATGTCACACTGAAAATCACCAACATATATCAATATGTCACAGTGAAAATCACCAACATATATCAGGATGTCACGGTGAAAATCACCAGCATATATCAGGATGTCACAGTGAAAATCACCAACATATATCCGGATGTCACAAAATCACCAACATATATCAGGATGTCACAAAATCACCAACATATATCAGGATGTCACAGTGAAAATCACCAACATATATCAGGATGTCACAGTGATAATCACCAACATATATCAATATGTCACAGTGAAAATCTCCAACATATATCAGGAAGGCACAGTGAAAACCACCAACATATATCAGGATGTCACAGTGAAAATCACCAGAATATATCAGGATGTCACAAAATCACCAACATATATCAGGATGACACAGTGAAAATAAACAACATATTTCAGGATGTTACAGTGAAAATCACCAGCATATATCTGCATGTCACAAAATCACCAACATATATCAATATGTCACAGTGAAAATCACCAACATATATCAGGATGTCACAGTGAAAATCACCAGCATCTATCAGGATGTCACAAAATCACCAACATATATCAGGATGTCACAAAATCACCAGCATATATCAGGATGTCACAAAATCACCAACATATATCAGGATGTCACAAAATCACCAACATATATCAGGATGTCACAGTGAAAATCACCAACATATATCAGGATGTCACAGTGAATATCACCAACATATATCAGGATGTCACAGTGAAAATAACCTACATATATCAGGATGTCAAAGTGAAAATCACCAACATATAGCAGGATGTCACAGTGAAAATCACCAACATATATCAATATGTCACAGTGAAAATCACCAGCATATATCAGGATGTCACACTGAAAATCACCAACATATATCAATATGTCACAGTGAAAATCACCAACATATATCAGGATGTCACAGTGAAAATCACCAACTTATATCAGGATGTCACAGTGAGAATCACCAGCATATATCAGGATGTCACACTGAAAATCACCAACATATATCAATATGTCACGGTGAAAATCACCAACATATATCAGGATGTCACAGTGAAAATCACCAACAGATATCAGGATGTCACAGTGAAAATCACCAACATATATCAGGATGGCACACTGAAAATCACCAGCATATATCAATATGTCACAGTGAAAATCACCAACATATATCAGGATGGCACACTGAAAATCACCAGCATATATCAGGATGTCACACTGAAAATCACCAACATATATCAATATGTCACGGTGAAAATCACCAACATATATCAGGATGTCACAGTGAAAATCACCAGCATATATCAGGATGTCACAAAATCACCAACATATATCAGGATGTCACAGTGAAAATAACCAACATATATCAGGATGTCACATTGAAAATCACCAACATATATCAGGATGTCACTGTGAAAATCACCAACATATATCAGGATGACACACTGAAAATCACCAGCATATATCAGGCTGTCACACTGAAAATCACCAACATATATCAATATGTCACAGTGAAAATCACCAACACATATCAGGATGTCACGGTGAAAATCACCAGCATATATCAGGATGTCACACTGAAAATCACCAACATATATCAGGATGTCACAGTGAAAATCACCAAAAAATATCAGGATGGCACACTGAAAATCACCAACATATATCCGGGTATCACAGTGAAAATCACCAACATATATCAGGAAGTCACAGTGAAAATCACCAACATATATCAGGATGTCACAGTGAAAATCACCAACATATATCAGGATGGCACAAAATCACCAACATATATCAGGATGTCACAAAATCATGAACATATATCAGGATGTCACAGTGAAAATCAGCAACATATATCAGGATGTCACAGTGAAAATCACCAACATATATCAATATGTCACAGTGAAAATCACCAACATATATCAGGATGTCACAGTGAAAATCACAAACATATATCAGGATGTCACAGTGAAAATCACCAGCATATATCAGGATGTCACACTGAAAATCATCAACATATATCAATATGTCACGGTGAAAATCACCAACATATATCAGGATGTCACAGTGAAAATCACCAGCATATATCAGGATGTCACAAAATCACCAACATATATCAGGATGTCACAGTGAAAATAACCAACATATATCAGGATGTCACATTGAAAATCACCAACATATATCAGGATGTCACTGTGAAAATCACCAACATATATCAGGATGGCACACTGAAAATCACCAGCATATATCAATATGTCACAGTGAAAATCACCAACATATATCAGGATGTCACACTGAAAATCACCAACATATATCAATATGTCACAGTGAAAATCACCAACATATATCAGGATGTCACAGTGAAAAATCACCAGCATATATCAGGATGTCACAAAATCACCAACATATATCAGGATGTCACAGTGAAAATAACCAACATATATCAGGATGTCACATTGAAAATCACCAACATATATCAGGATGTCACTGTGAAAATCACCAACATATATCAGGATGACACACTGAAAATCACCAGCATATATCAGGATGTCACAGTGAAAATCACCAGCATATATCAGGATGTCACACTGAAAATCACCAACATATATCAATATGTCACAGTGAAAATCACCAACATATATCAGGATGTCACGGTGAAAATCACCAGCATATATCAGGATGTCACACTGAAAATCACCAACATATATCAGGATGTCACAAAATCAGCAACATATATCAGGATGCCACAAAATCATCAACATATATCAGGATGTCACACTGAAAATCACCAGCATATATCAGGATGTCACAGTGAAAATCAACAACATATATCAGGATGTCACAGTGAAAATCACCAACATATATCAATATGTCACAGTGAAAATCACCAACATATATCAGGATGTCACGGTGAAAATCACCAGCATATATCAGGATGTCACACTGAAAATCACCAGCATATATCAGGATGTCACAAAATCACCAACATATATCAGGATGTCACAGTGAAAATAACCAACATATATCAGGATGTCACATTGAAAATCACCAACATATATCAGGATGTCACTGTGAAAATCACCAACATATATCAGGATGGCACACTGAAAATCACCAGCATATATCAATATGTCACAGCGAAAATCACCAACATATATCAGGATGTCACACTGAAAATCACCAACATATATCAATATGTCACAGTGAAAATCACCAACATATATCAGGATGTCACAGTGAAAATCACCAGCATATATCAGGATGTCACAAAATCACCAACATATATCAGGATGTCACAGTGAAAATAACCAACATATATCAGGATGTCACATTGAAAATCACCAACATATATCAGGATGTCACTGTGAAAATCACCAACATATATCAGGATGACACACTGAAAATCACCAACATATATCAGGATGTCACAGTGAAAATCACCAACATATATCAATATGTCACAGTGAAAATCTCCAACATATATCAGGAAGGCACAGTGAAAACCACCAACATATATCAGGATGTCACAGTGAAAATCACCAGAATATATCAGGATGTCACAAAATCACCAACATATATCAGGATGTCACAGTGAAAATAAACAACATATTTCAGGATGTTACAGTGAAAATCACCAGCATATATCTGCATGTCACAAAATCACCAACATATATCAATATGTCACAGTGAAAATCACCAACATATATCAGGATGTCACAGTGAAAATCACCAGCATCTATCAGGATGTCACAAAATCACCAACATATATCAGGATGTCACAAAATCACCAGCATATATCAGGATGTCACAAAATCACCAACATATATCAGGATGTCACAAAATCACCAACATATATCAGGATGTCACAGTGAAAATCACCAACATATATCAGGATGTCACAGTGAATATCACCAACATATATCAGGATGTCACAGTGAAAATAACCTACATATATCAGGATGTCAAAGTGAAAATCACCAACATATAGCAGGATGTCACAGTGAAAATCACCAGCATATATCAGGATGTCACACTGAAAATCACCAACATATATCAATATGTCACAGTGAAAATCACCAACATATATCAGGATGTCACAGTGAAAAATCACCAACTTATATCAGGATGTCACAGTGAAAATCACCAGCATATATCAGGATGTCACACTGAAAATCACCAACATATATCAATATGTCACGGTGAAAATCACCAACATATATCAGGATGTCACAGTGAAAATCACCAACAGATATCAGGATGTCACAGTGAAAATCACCAACATATATCAGGATGGCACACTGAAAATCACCAGCATATATCAATATGTCACAGTGAAAATCACCAACATATATCAGGATGGCACACTGAAAATCACCAGCATATATCAGGATGTCACACTGAAAATCACCAACATATATCAATATGTCACAGTGAAAATCACCAACATATATCAGGATGTCACAGTGAAAATCACCAGCATATATCAGGATGTCACAAAATCACCAACATATATCAGGATGTCACAGTGAAAATAACCAACATATATCAGGATGTCACATTGAAAATCACCAACATATATCAGGATGTCACTGTGAAAATCACCAACATATATCAGGATGGCACACTGAAAATCACCAGCATATATCAATATGTCACAGTGAAAATCACCAACATATATCAGGATGTCACACTGAAAATCACCAACATATATCAATATGTCACATTGAAAATCACCAACATATATCAGGATGTCACAGTGAAAATCACCAGCATATATCAGGATGTCACAAAATCACCAACATATATCAGGATGTCACAGTGAAAATAACCAACATATATCAGGATGTCACATTGAAAATCACCAACATATATCAGGATGTCACTGTGAAAATCACCAACATATATCAGGATGACACACTGAAAATCACCAGCATATATCAGGATGTCACAGTGAAAATCACCAGCATATATCAGGATGTCACACTGAAAATCACCAACATATATCAATATGTCACAGTGAAAATCACCAACATATATCAGGATGTCACGGTGAAAATCACCAGCATATATCAGGATGTCACACTGAAAATCACCAACATATATCAGGATGTCACAAAATCAGCAACATATATCAGGATGTCACAAAATCATCAACATATATCAGGATGTCACACTGAAAATCACCAACATATATCAGGATGTCACAGTGAAAATCACCAACATATATCAGGATGTCACAGTGAAAATCACCAACATATATCAATATGTCACAGTGAAAATCACCAGCATATATCAGGATGTCACACTGAAAATCATCAACATATATCAATATGTCACAATGAAAATCACCAACATATATCAGGATGTCACAGTGAAAATCAGCAACATATATCAGGATGTCACAGTGAAAATCACCAGCATATATCAGGATGTCACACTGAAAATCACCAACATATATCAATATGTCACAGTGAAAATCACCAACATATATCAGGATGTCACAGTGAAAATCACCAACATATATCAGGATGTCACAGTGAAAATCACCAACATATATCCGGATGTCACAAAATCACCAACATATATCAGGATGTCACAAAATCACCAACATATATCAGGATGTCACAGTGAAAATCACCAACATATATCAGGATGTCACAGTGATAATCACCAACATATATCAATATGTCACAGTGAAAATCTCCAACATATATCAGGAAGGCACAGTGAAAACCACCAACATATATCAGGATGTCACAGTGAAAATCACCAGAATATATCAGGATGTCACAAAATCACCAACATATATCAGGATGTCACAGTGAAAATAAACAACATATTTCAGGATGTTACAGTGAAAATCACCAGCATATATCTGCATGTCACAAAATCACCAACATATATCAATATGTCACAGTGAAAATCACCAACATATATCAGGATGTCACAGTGAAAATCACCAGCATCTATCAGGATGTCACAAAATCACCAACATATATCAGGATGTCACAAAATCACCAGCATATATCAGGATGTCACAAAATCACCAACATATATCAGGATGTCACAAAATCACCAACATATATCAGGATGTCACAGTGAAAATCACCAACATATATCAGGATGTCACAGTGAATATCACCAACATATATCAGGATGTCACAGTGAAAATAACCTACATATATCAGGATGTCAAAGTGAAAATCACCAACATATAGCAGGATGTCACAGTGAAAATCACCAACATATATCAATATGTCACAGTGAAAATCACCAGCATATATCAGGATGTCACACTGAAAATCACCAACATATATCAATATGTCACAGTGAAAATCACCAACATATATCAGGATGTCACAGTGAAAATCACCAACTTATATCAGGATGTCACAGTGAGAATCACCAGCATATATCAGGATGTCACACTGAAAATCACCAACATATATCAATATGTCACGGTGAAAATCACCAACATATATCAGGATGTCACAGTGAAAATCACCAACAGATATCAGGATGTCACAGTGAAAATCACCAACATATATCAGGATGGCACACTGAAAATCACCAGCATATATCAATATGTCACAGTG